>NW_024870743.1:3755000-4411666 GCF_019054845.1 Dipodomys spectabilis | reverse complement strand
TGCTCTACCATTGAACAACGTCTTCAGCTTTATTTTTTTTTTTAAATGTCAAGAAAATGGGTCACTGTTTCAGGAAAATCCAGTGAATTATATATATACCTTGTAGGTGTCTTCTTTTTTTTTTGGTGTATGTGTGACAGTGGAGGATGTTATTTATCATTGAACCCTCCTATTATATAGACTGAGTTAGTCAAGACCAACTCAATAGTTCATAGTTGAAAGCTATTTTATTGAATCTGCTTTATTGTTTTTTAGTCTACTTGCACTGTAATACTGTAATTGCATAACTGATATTGATTAGGAATGTGACTTTTTTGAAAGGCAAAAATATATCAAAAATCTGTTTCAGCTGGGCACTGGTGGCTCACACCTGTAATCCTGGCTACTCAGTAGGCTGAGATCAGAGGATCCCGGTTCAAAGCCAGCCCAGGCAGGGAAGTCCGTGAGACTGTTACCAGAAATCCAGAAGTGGTGCTTTGGCTCAAGTGGTAGAGTCAAGCCACATGACCAAAAACCCCACAAAAACGGGGCTGAGAAGGTGGCTCAGTGGTAGAGCGCTTGCCTTGCATGCTTGAGGCCCTGGGTTCGATTCCTCAGCACCACATAGGCAAAAAAAGAAAAAAACCGCAAGTGGCGCTGTGGCTCAAGTGGTAGAGCGCTAGCTTTGAGCTGAAGAGTTGAGGGACAGCGCCCAGGCCCAGAGTTCAGGCCTGACGACTGGACCCAAAAACAAAAAACAAACAAAAAACCCCACAAAAAACAAAGCAAAACAAAAATCTGTTTCAGGGCTGGGAAGGTAGCTCAGTGGTCGAGTGCTTTCCTTGCCTGCATGAGGCCCTGGGTTCAATTCCTTAGAACTACATAAGCAGAAAAAGCTGGAAGTGGAGCTGTGGCTCAAATAGTAGAGCACTAGCCTTGAGCTGAAGAGCTTAGGGTAGCACCCAGGCCCAGAGTTCAGGCTCCATGCCCGTAAAAAAAAAACAACCAAAACACTGTTTCAACTTAACTGTAAGAATTGCATAATTTA
Source organism: Dipodomys spectabilis (assembly GCF_019054845.1). Taxonomy (NCBI): domain Eukaryota; kingdom Metazoa; phylum Chordata; class Mammalia; order Rodentia; family Heteromyidae; genus Dipodomys; species Dipodomys spectabilis. The sequence continues at coordinate 4,410,639 of NW_024870743.1, read as the reverse complement.
GGAAAATTGTGAGTCATGAGACCTAAGTCATTATTATATCTTATTGAAGTTGCAGCTGGCGGGGGGGTACAAGTCTCATTTTGATTTTAAAATTGTTTTTCTTTCGTGTTTCTTTTATTTATTTATTTATTTTTAATTTTTTTTTTTTTTGGGTCCGGTCGTGGGGCCTGAACTCGGCCTGGGCGTTGTCCCTCAGCTCTTCAGCTCAAGGCTAGCGCTTTACCACTTGAGCCACAGCGCCACTTCCGGCTTTTTTTCGTTTTGCTTATGTGGTGCTGAGGAATTGAACCCAGGGCCTCAGGCATGCAAGGCAAGCGCTCTACCACTGAGCCACCTTCCCAGCCTCATATATTTTTTTTTTTTTTTGGCCGTGGGGCCTGAACTCTGGGCCTGGGGGCTGTCCTTCAGCTCTTCAGCTGTAGACTAGCACTCTACCACTTGAGCCTCAGCCCCACTTCCAGCTTTTTTTGCTTATGTGGTGCTGAGGAATCGAACCCAGGGCCTCATGCATGCAAGGCGAGCACTCTACCACTGAGCCACCTTCCCAGCCCCGTGTTTCTTTTAATAAAAGAGGATGCAAATGGGTAGACAGTCACAAATGGGGAGTGTTTATATTTCAAACATATTTTGAAATTTATCTTGAGGTTATTGGTGTGGAGATTTTTCTATAATTGTTTGCAGCACCATTTAACTCAGTATTTTGACATCCCATTTCCTCATATTAATTTTGCTTATAAATTGCATTTCTTTAAATCTAAAGATGAAACTACCCTAACTGTTCCAGGGGAGATTTAATATAACTCTGCTTTGAACTAGTCAGAGACAGTTATTTCTGGGAAAAGATGAAGAGTTAAGCAGAGGTGATAATAAACTGGAAACATCCTTTTGGTATTCAAAGACTTCCTGCATGTTGAGTACTGATGTTTTCCAAGGCCAAGTGTAGTTGTTTTTTCAGGTCCTTCATCATTTATATTCTTAACATAAGAATACAGTGTGAACTGGATGCCAGTGGCTCATACCTGTAATCCTAGCTACTCAGGGGGCTAAGATCTGGATTGCAGTTCAAAGCCAGCCCTGTCAGGAAAGTCCCTGAGATTCTTATTTCCAATTAACCACCAGAAAACCGGAAGTGGAGCTGTAGCTGAAGTGGTAGAGCGCTGGCCTTGAGCTGAAGAGCTGAGGGACAGCGCCCAAGCCCAGAGTTTTCAAGCCCCACAACTGATGACCAAAAAAAAAAAAAAACCATAACCAAAAACCAAAACAAACAAACAAAAAAACTGAAAAAAGCTGGCAGAAGAGAAACAACAAGCAATAATAGACTCACTGTGGTAGGGAAGTAGATGGAAAGGTTTTTCGTCCATGTGTCTCTTCACATCCTGAAATCAGCTGAGGAGATGGCCATCTCCCTTCCTCATCCACTTCCTTTTTTTCTTTCTTCTAAATACAAGTGATATATTCTGAGAAGTCACATCCCCTGTCCTGGTTTCACTTGCCATTTGACTGTGTTCTTTTTTTTTTTTTTTTCTGTTCCTAGGGCTTGAACTCAGGGCCTGGGCACTGTCCCTGTGTGCTCAAGGCTAGTGCACTAGCACTTGAGCCACAACGCCCCTTCTGGCCTTTTCTGCTGACGTGGTACTGAGGAATTGAACCCAGGGCTTCATGCATGCTAGACAAGCACTCTACCACTAAGCCACATTCCCCAGCCCCTGACTTAACTACTAAATATATGTCTGACCTGGCCTTGTTCTCTGAAGCATTCCATGCCCACATCCTCTGTGTTGTTAATGATTCTACTAAGTGTTCACAGGCACTTGGTATATAATATGTCCCAAGCCATATGTCATCTGTTCTGATTAGAAGACTGAGTATAGAAAACAAAATTAGGAGTGAGAATGGATTGCAGGAATTGGGGAAGCAGTCTCATTGCCTAACCTAAGTTTGCCTTTGTATTGATTACAGAGCCTAGTGAATCAGTCTGGGGTTTTTCAGAAGTTCTCTCCCACTTTGCAGTGGCTGAGCACTTCCTAGCTTGAGAGTCTTGGCCCAGGTTAAATCCAGCCACTGTGAGACCTTTGTTATTCAGGGAATGGATTTCATTGTGATGCAAGTTTACAATGTATTCCAGTCCTTCTGTCATGCCCCTTTCCCCTCCTAGAACAATTTCATCAGGTTTCATTGTTCTGTTTTCGGCCATACAAACAATCTATTTTGACTATATTCACGTTCCATCCTTCTGGTTAGCCCAACTCCTCCAGCTTATATCCACATGTGCCCCCTCCCCCTGCGCCCTCCATTGATAAACAGGTTCTCTGTGCTATTGTAGCATATAGTTAGCTGCAAGAGCAGAAGCTGTGACAGGGAATCAGGCAGTTCATATTCCATCTTTCCCTACTTATATATACCCAAAAGCACATTTTTAGTTCTTTGGCCTGGTAGAGAGCACTATTTCATAGACCTAAGGAAGAAGGATTCCTCTGCTCCCAGGGCTGGTTGCCCTGCGTGCTCAGGTCACTGTGTTTAGTGCTGAAGAGCAGATGTCAAATGTCTTCTGCACAGGCTCTATAAACAACTTTATAGAAGTCTTAGCTTGGTCTTTAGCAATTCTTTAAAAAAATTTTACAGAGCAAATTTAAAATCCTATAGTTCTGTGTGTCAGATGTCTAAGATGGGAGGGCTTGGCACTCCTGCTTCATTCCCTCTAGAGACTGTAGGAAATAATCTTTCCACCTTTTTTCTTTCTTTTTAAAGTTTATTTTTATTAGCTTACATGAGTTGCACAAAGTGGTTTTATTGTGACATTTCCAGATATACATACAATATACCTTTATTTCTTTTATTGTTCTTCCTAATCTTTCCTCCTTTAAAAAAAAATCAGTTTCACTGTTCTGTTTTATACATGTATATAAGAAGTACTTGGATCATATTCACCCTTCCTTCTGGGCATACCTACCTGTTCCAGCAGAGCCTGTTGTACTCTCTCTGTCATTCACTTCTATTTTTTAAAACCGTATTATTATTATTTTGTCTTTTCTTTTTTGATACTGGGGATGGAATCCAGGACGTTGCACTTGATAGGCAAGCACTTTGCTACATCCCAGCCCTGTCATTCATTTCTTTAGTGACTTTGTTTTTGTTTTTTAACTTAGAGACAGGGTCTTGCCCAGGCTGGCCTTCATGTGAAGGTCCTTCTGTTTCATCTTCCCATTTGGTGAGATAATAAGCCTACACCACAGAACAGGATTTATTTTTTTTCACTTCCTGCATCAGAGTAGGATTGGTTGTGTTAATTGGGGGAACCCTTTTGTATTTCATGTAGGAGAGAAGTGGAAAGTACAAGTGCTGTAGGGTTCTGCGTTATGCTTGTAGTTAATATTCTAGAAAAATGCAGTCTACTGCTGAAAAGAAAATTAATGTAAAAAGTTCACAAATATCATCAGACCTTTTGCTTATAACATTTTATTTATATTACTTTCAGATACATGGAGACAATTACAAGTATTCGTGTATATATAAGCACTTATAGAGACACAAAAATTATATAACACATCTTTTTAAGGTTTAAACTAGCTGGGTACCATTGGCTCATGCCTGCAATCCTAGCTACTCAAGAGGCTGAGATTCATGTTCAAAGCCAGGTGGAGACAGTGGTCCAAGTGGTAGAATACCAACTGAACAAGGAAGCCAAGCTATTAAGCTGTGCAAGCACTGTTAGGAAAATGGAGGACAAAGGAAGGAAACAGGCCAGACACCACCTTCCACAGCAAGGACTGTTCATTGAGATAGAGCAGTGAGGGACACAGCCTTCCTGCCGGGCTTGGAGACTGTGTGTCAGAGCTGGGACAGCAGCTGGCTTTTGTGAGGTCTGAGCAAGGAGGCAGAGGTCAATGAAAAAGCCACCAGGTAAAAGGAGGTGGGGGCTTCTCAGATGGCCCCGCAATGGGATGTTTATAGTTGGGCTTAGGTGGATTGCCCTGCTGGCACATCAAGCAAGTTCACACATACCTGGCATTTTGCCTGGTGTCTGTATGGGCCTGGGACAATAGGGTGGGAGTCAATCCTTCATACTCCATCTTTAGCTACATGAAATGAACAGCCAAGAGGGGAGATGCAAGTCCTTCAAGCACAAAGCCAAATGACAGAATGTGCAAGACAAAAACAAGTTAACCTTAAAAATGCTGACTCTGAGCTTGGTAAAAGAAATTGGGGAGCCGGGTGCTGGTGGCTCACGCCTGTAATCCTAGCTACTCAGGAGGCTGAGATCTGAGGATCGCGGTTCAAAGCCAGCTCGGGCAGGAAAGACTGTGAGACTCCTATCTCCAATAAACCACCACAAAACCGGAAGTGGCGCTGTAGCTCAAGTGGTAGAGCGCTTGCCTTGAGCTGAAGAGCTGAGGGACAGCGCCCAGGCCCAGAGTTCAAGCCCCACGACCGACCAAAAAAAAAAAAAAGAAAAAAGAAATTGGGGGTATGGTTTAGATTAGTGTTCTAAATTCACTGGCCATGAAAGCTTATCACAGAGACAAAGCAATTCACATGTAAGAGTAAGGTTGAAAGAAGCTGGCCACTGGTGGCTCAGGCCTGTAATCCCTAGCTGCTCAGGAAGTTGGGATATGAGGCTTGAGATTTAAAGTCAGGCTGGGCAGGAATGTCTGAGACTTATTTCCAATTAACCACCCAAAGCTGGAAGTGGAACTGTAGCTCAAGTGGTAGAGCACTAGCCTTAAGCAAATAAAAAGCTCAAGAACAGCGCCCAGACCCTGAGTTTCAAGCTCTAGGATTGGCGTGTGTATACACATATATACATAAACATACACACACAATAAAAAGATTAAAATGGATTGGAAGGTTTATCAAATCTATAGGTAACTCCACACATACATATGAGGTCCAGTTTGTTCTAGGCCTGTAGTTTTTACTTCCTCTGTGTTCTTGGAGAACGTTTAGAAGGTACTGAGATTCCGCTGCTCTTTACCTGTACTCTTTTTTTTTTTTTTTTGTCGGTCGTAGGGCTTGAACTCTGGGCCTGGGTGCTGTCCCTCAGCTCTTCAGCTCAAGGCGAGCGCTCTACCACTTGAGCTACAGCGCCACTTCTGGTTTTCTGGTGTTTTATTGGAGATTAGGAGTCTCACGGTCTTTCCTGCCCGGGCTGGCTTTGAACCGCGATCCTTAGATCTCAGCCTCCTGAGTAGCTAGGATTACAGGCGTGAGCCACCAGCGCCCGGCTTGTACTCTTAAGTGTTGAGAATCTAGGATGGCATAGGTTTGCTCTTTCCTTGCTTTAAATCATGATTGCTGCAAACATGATATAATGCAAAGGAAATCCTATGTAAAGGATCAATTTGGTGAGAGGCCCCTCCCCATAGCTTGTATGCGTGTGTGTAAGTGTAAGTCTCAATGAATGAAGTGCCCAAGCCCGAAAAGTAGTAGTCTTTTAGTGATCTCTACCTGGTTTGCTCAGCAGTGTATCCACTGATTTCCAAGATTCCAGTCTTGTTCCTGCTGGCCCATGGTCCATCTTGACGTCCTAGTGACATTTCTCTTGCCCTTATCCAAAGTCCAAAATCCTATGGACTGCCACATAGGCCATGTGTTTTTCTTAGAGTCTCCCTCTTTCTCTTCTCTGGGCTGCCACTGCCTCTTAGATGTAGTGCTGCTTCCCTGAGGTATTCTTGGCACACCCAGCAGGGGCTTCCTTCACATCTTGCACCTGCCTCTCTCAGCAGAATTTTGTGATGGTCTCTTCCTCAGAACACTAGAAGTATATTTCTCTTTCTTTTGTATAGCTAGTGCCTGATAGATAGGAGGGTGTCAGTAAGAGTTTGCTAAAGAAATAAATAAACAGATCTAGTGGGGAAAAAAAAAGGTAGAATATTTGTGCAGAGAAAGAGGTCAAGGTGGAAGGGCGGAGAAGATACAAAAGCAGTGGGAAAGGGGAGGGTTCTGAGCATAGTGCCCGAGGATGGGGTGAGAGGAGGGCAGCAGGGAGGGGGCAGGGGCATGGGCATGTGGGGAACAAGCCTAGTCCTTGGCAGAGGAGAGTGGAGAAAGGTGGGTCGGGGATGCTTCAGTAACATTTTGCAGTCTGATTACTTATTTTCTGATTTGTGTCATAGCTAGCTGAGATGAGAGAAGCTCAGTTGTTCAGGTGATGGCTGTAGCACCTTGCAGAAAGTGAAGGATGGTGCCATCATTCTCGAGGGTGATGGGCAGCCATGCTGGAATTGTACAGGAAGAGGCCATGACCAGATGCTGAGTAAAGGAAGATGGGTGACATTGTTTAGTATGTACTGTAACAAAACTAGTGTAAGTTGGTACTGGTTTATTGAGAGATTTGGATATGGATAAGATTTTTTTTTTTTGATGGTGTGGTACTGGGGATTTGAACTCAGGGCCTCTCACCTGCTAGTCAACATTCTACCACTTGATCCTTCCAACCAGTCCCAAAGAGAAGTTCTTAAGAAGGTGAAGGGAATGGAAGTTTCACTGCAAAGGCTATAGAAAATGCAGTTCCCACGAGTTAGGTGTCCAGCAGTGTGGTGTGGTGAAAGGTCAGTCTGGCACATTTGCTGGCAGGGGCGGTACCTAGAGCAGTGAAAGCTCCATCCAGTTTGGCCCCAAAGACACAGTGGTTTTTACTAGGCTGTTTGTGATGGCTCAGACATCTGTTGGTGACATTTGATCATTCATTGGGAGTATACTGTTAAGTATTTTAACATGTGTTAGCAAGCTACATTTTAAAAGGATTTATTATAGACAATACACTCAAAATAACCAGTGATGTTAGTATCTTGCCATTATTTTTCTTCCTAGGTCTATTTTTTTTTTTTTTTTTGGGTCTGGTCGTGGGGCCTGAACTCTGGGCCTGGGTGCTGTCCCTCAGCTCTTCAGCCCAAGGTTAGCGCTCTAACACTTGAGCCACAGCGCCACTTCCGGCTTTTTTCTTTTTGCTTATGTGGTGCTGAGGAATTGAACCCAGGGCCTCATGCATGCAAGGCAAGTGCTCTACCACTGAGCCACCTTCCCAGCCCTCTATTTTTTTTTTTTTACACAGTTAAGATCATAGAATATGAGTAGTTTTTTTTTTAACTCTCCCCTTGCTTAAGTAACATAGGAAAAGTATTTATTTTCCCATGCTCCTAAATATTTCCCATGCTCTTAAAAACCTGTTGTAAGTAGCCTTTTAGATGACTGCAGTTTGCCTCCAGGTCCTTATCTGTTTCCTAGTTATTAATTTACTTTGTTTCTGGTTTTTCTAATTTTGCCAGCTGAATAGTGAACATTTTTATGCCTAAAATATTTTCCCTCAGGAATTAGAAGTATGACTCAATTGATAGAGCACCAGCCTTGAGTGAAAAAGCAGAGCGAGTCTTTTTCTTTCTTTTTTTTCTGTGGGTCCTGGAGCTTCAGCTTAGGGCCTGGACACTGTCCCTGAGCTCTTTTGCTTATGAGTAGTACTCTACTACTTTGAGCCACAGCTCCACTTCTGGTTTCTAGTGCTTAATTGGAGATAGGAATCTCACAGCCTTTCCTGCCTGGGCTGGCTTTGAACTTTGATCCTCAGATCTCAGACTTCTGAGTAGCTAGGATTACAGTTGTGAGCCACCCGTGCCCTGCTTAGCAATGAATCTTTAACTCCCTTTTCCTGTATGGAACAGGAAATGTTACTCTTTATTTTTCTATTTCTCCCCACTTTATCCTGTTACACTAAAATAAATACTTGCTAAAACTTAAAACAAAACCAAAAAACAAGCAAAAGTGCAAGGCCCTGACAGTACTGGCTCCAGTTTTTTCCTTCATTTTGGTCTGATTTCCTTGCTTAAGTGCCTTCTGCCCTTTGGTCTTTCTGTCTTAACTTTTATTGAGATGCAAGTCTGACTGTGTTATCTAAACTGCCCTTGAACTCCTAGACTCAAGCTAGTCTTCTCCCTCAGCTTCCCTGGTAGCTGAGACCACAGACATCTTGTCAGGCTTGTTGAGTGGTTTTCAAACTTGATTTTTGATTGTGTAGGTCTGAGGGGAAATCAGAACATTTGCATTCGTGCGTTGCTGCTGCTGCTTGTGTGGGGACACTGGAATGTGTTCTGAGAGTCACTGCCATGTTATTTATTGACAATGAAAGTACTGTGTTGAGTTATGCCTGTAAGTCAGTGGGCGAGATTATGATCTTGAATGAAACTGAGTTCATGTACCAGCCTGTATCAGTGAATTTGAAGAGCTAAGAAAAGAGCTGTATTGATTTCGCAGCATTGAGAATTTAGGCAGTCTTGGAACATGAGTGCTGACAGGTATAAATTTTTATACTGAATTTGTGATGAGGTAAATACATAATGATGAATAAAAACACTTGGCTATTTCATAACCTGTTTGTGAGGAAGACAAGTATATCTTACCAAAAAGTGCCAGAATAAAGGTATAAAGAAAGGGCTTTAGCCTGGGAATGTGGCTTAGTGGTAGAGTGCTTGCCTAGCATGTATGAAGCCCTGTTCCATTCCTCAGTACCACATACACAGAAAAAGCCAGAAGTGGCGCTGTGGCTTAAGTGGTAGAGCGCTAGTCTTGAGTAAAAGCAGCTCAGGGACAGTGTGCAAGCCTTGAGTGCAAATCCAAGGACTTGCCAAAAAAAAAGAAAAAAGAAAAAAAAGGCTTTAGCTAGGCACTGGTGCCTGTAATTCTAACTACTTAGGAGACTGAGATCTGAGGATTGTAGTTTAAAGCCAGCCCAGGCAGGAACATATGTGAGGTTTTTTTTCTCTCTTTTTTTTTCTTTTTTGTCAGTCGTGAAGCTTGAACTCTAGGCCTGGGTGCTGTCCCTGAGTTCTTCAGCTCAAGGGGAGACTGAGATCTGAGGATTGCAGTTCAAAGCCAGCCCAGGCAGGAACATACATGAGGCTTTTTTTTTTCTTTCTTTTTTTTTCTTTTTTGTCAGTCATGACGCTTGAACTCTAGGCCTGGGTGCTGTCCCTGAGCTCTTCAGCTCAAGGGTAGTGCTCTACACTAGAGCCACAGTGTCACTTTTGGCCTTTTCTGTTAATGTGGTACTGAGGAATTGAACCCAGGGCCTCACAAGTGCAAGGCTAGCACTCTATCGCTGAGCCACCTTCCCGGCCCATGAGGCTTTTTATCTTCAATTAACCACCAAAAAGTTGGACAAGGCCCAGTCACTGAGTTCAAGCTCCAAGACTGGCACATGAGAAAGAAGGGGGGGGGGGGAAGGAAGGGAAGGAAGGAGGGAGAGGGAGGGAGAAGGGGAGAGAAAGGGGAAGAGAGGAGGGGAAGAGGAAGGTAGAGAAAAGGGGGAAAGGGAGGGGAGAGGGAAAAAGAGAGGTCATGCTTGGTGGACATATCAAAAAGTAAGAAGTAGTAGAAGGTACCAAAATGCCTAGGCTATTTTTTTCTTTTTTGTTCCAGAAACAGTTCATTATTATTATTATTACCAAATTGTTGTACAATGAGGTTATAATTCCATAGCCCAGGTTATGAGTACAATGTTTCTTTTTATTTATTCATTTATTTATTAAATAAGTTTTTTATTGTGAAAATACTGTACCAGAGGAGTTACAATCACGTGAGCAAGGTAATGAGTACATTTCTTATCAAGCATTGTTGCCTTTGTTTTCCCCCTACCATCCCTTCTCTCCCATCTCCACAACTACACAATTACATTTCCTCCCCCTCCTCCCACCCCCGCTATTTTTAAAGGAGTTTCAAAAGTATCAGATCAGTGGAAGAAATAATTTGTATTGTCAAAGCTCATAGAATTCACAGCCTTTATAGACCATGATAATGACAGTTTGCCTTGGGAAGGTTAATATGTGTTTGTGACTTTAAGTATCACTATTCCACAATACTGTGAAATATGTGAAATTTATGTAATCATCTAATCTCAATTAAAAAAAAGAGAAGTGGGTTAGGAAAGTGAGAGAAGGGGTGGGTTAGGAGCGATGGGTGGCAATGTTGTCAGACACCTTGTACTCATACTGTTCTGTAGAATGGGACCTTCTTTGTACAACTACTTAAAGATATAATAATAAAAAATGTAAAAAAAATTAGTTACTTAAAAAAAAAGTATCACATCATAAAACTTTGGTATTTCAGTCTGCCAGGCTCAAGGTCAAAATCCATTTCTGTGCTACCTTAGCTTTGTGGTTATACCAGTTTACTTATTTAAGTCTGTTTTTTCATTTGTGAAAGGAGGATAATACCCCAGGGATATTCACAGAGCTACTGTAGTAAAATACCAGCATAATGCCTTGTATTGAACACTTAAGAAATAGTTGAATGAGGCTGTGAAGGTGGCTCAGTGTTATATTGCTTACCTCAAAGCATGAGGCCCTGGGTTCGATCCTCAGTACCACATAAGCAGAAAAAGCCGGAAGTGGCGCTGTGGCTCTAGTGGTAGGGAGCTATCCTTGAGCTGAAGAGCTGAGGGACAGCACCCAGGCCCAGAGTTCAGGCCCTATGACCAACCAAAAAAAAAGAAATAGTTGAATGAGGAGTGGTTGGAAACGTGGCTCTGGTAGTAGAGCGTGGTGAGTGAATGAGTCATATACCAAGTTGGAGTCCCAGTTTCAGACAAAACAATCGTTGAATGAGTGATTGAAAGAGTGACCTTTTGAAGGTTTTCATTGGTGCCCCAAAGCTTTGTGATCAGCAAGATCAAGTCAACAGCAGCCATCATTGGCAGAAAAGTGGTTCTTCTTATCAACAGATAGGGAATATGTCAATGAAAAGACCAAGTCAGATGCTTTGATCTTAGAAATTTTAAACCTACACAAACTGGCAGTTATCTAGAAGTTATTTCATTGTATGCCATAGCATTCTTTGAGATATCAAACTTACTAATATCTAATATGTGGTCCATGTTCAGTTTTCCCAAGTTGTTTTAAATGTCTTTCCACAGCTGACTTGTTTGATGTGGGATACAAAAAGAGTTACACATTGATTGTTTGCTATACTCTTCAGTCTGTTATTTTTCTGTCCCTTCCTCCTTTTATATGCCATTTATTTTGTGGAGAAATTGGGTGCTTTGTTGTGGGATTTAAAAATTCTAGGTGTGGCTGATTGCTTCCTGCAGTTGGTATTTAGTTTGGCAGCATCAAATCCCTGTCTCTTAAGAACTGGAACTTGGATCTTCATTAGACTTGGGGTCAGGTTTTTTTTGTAAGACCACATCGGTGGTGCTGCTGGCTCTCGCAGTACTTTACATAGAGTTTATTGTCTTGCACACTCATTTTAGTGATCTTACAATTGCTTTATGAATTTGGTTGCTAATAACCCTTTTACCCTTTTTTCAGATAATCTTGACTCTCTGCTCTCAGACTACGACATCCTTTCTCTGTCTAATATCCAGCAGCACTCAGTGAGGAAAAGGGGTCTGCAGGCCTCTACGCATTTAGAAACACTACTCACGTTTTCAGCTCTGAAAAGGTAATTTGAATTATTGAGTAATGTTATGTCATTGGCAGCTCAGTGTGTCAAAAGTGTATAGAAAAGCAGGTCTATGGAAATCTCAGGAAATTCTGTGTTAAAGATTTGCAGTTGATGCAATGACTTCAAAAATTTTCAACTTTTTTTTGTTTTCTGTTTTCATATATAGCTCATACACTCTAATGCTTATTTTACAAGTCATACTGGCAAGTATTTAAACCAAAGTAAATAAGTATTCAAAGTTCATCATGTTTAACGGTATGCTTATGAAATTTTAACAGAATTTAAATTAATTGGATGCTTATACTGTACATATTTCTCTTTCATGTTTCATAGATGGCAATCATTAATTAAGAAAATGTTCAGGGCTGGGGCCTGGCTCAGGTGGTAAAGTGCCTGCCTAGCAAGTCTAAGGTACTGAGTTCAAAACTCAGTATTGTGTGTCGGGAAATTTTGTAATTTATTTTACAGAGTTTTTTGCTTTTAATTATTTAATAGGAAATGTATTTTCCAATTTATGAGAATTTTGTATCAAATGCTTTAAAATAGGTTGTTTAATTTCAACTCCAAACTAGTCAGTTAATAGGTTATATCTTTCCATTTGTAGTTAGGTGCTTACTTAGGAACAGAGATCAAGGCCAAGGTCAAACTAGATGGTAGGTAGAGTGAGATTTGCCAGATTTTCTAGCTCTAAATTCCTTACCTTTTCTGGGTCACTGAAGTAATTAGGGTGTATTATGGCTGTCCTTACCTTAGTGTAGCCAATTGGTTTGTTTGTTTGTGTTTCCTGGTCCTAGGGCTTGAACTGTGGACCTGGGCTGTGTCCCTGAGCTTCTTTTGCTCAAGGTTATCACTGTACCACTTGAACTACTGGGCCACCTCTGGTTTTTTCTGTGATTAATTGGAGATAAGAGTCTCATGGACTTTTCTGCCCTGGCTGGCTTAAAACGGTGATCCTGAGATCTCAGCCTCCTGAGAAGCTAGGATTAAAGTTGTAAGCCATTGGCCCTGGGCTGAAGCCATTTTTTATTTGGTAGTGATGGGGAGTGAAAAGATGCTATTTTTTTTTTAAGTTTTACCATTTTTATTTATTGTCTGGTACTAGGGCTTGAACTTAGGTCCTCACACTCCCACAGGATTTTTTCTACTCAGGGCTTGTGCTCTATCACTTGGGCTACACCTCCAGCCTGGCTTTTTTTTGGTACTGGTACTGGGGATGAACTCGGACCCTTGCACTTTCACTTGGATTTATTTTGCTCAGGCTGGCAAGCTACCACTTGAGCCATGCCTCTGCTTCCCAGCCTGTCTTTTGCTGGTTAACTGGAGATGAAGTCTCATGGACTTCTCTTCTTCAGACTGTTATCTTCAGATCTTAGCCTCCTGAGTGGCTAGGCATGAGCTACCAGCACCAGGCGAATAGTCTGGTTTTAAATAATTTAAACCAAGATTACATTAAATTAAATAGGGATGTGACTAGTAGCTATTAAGAAGCACGAAAGAATTCCAAAAGCTTATATGAACTGAAGCAGTTTGTTGCTTTGTTTCTGTTTTTAATTGTGCTAGTTCTGGGGCTTGTTGAACTCAGGGTCTCATGCTCTCTCTCAGCTTTTTCACTCAAGTCTGGCACTCTATCACTTGAGCTCTACTTCCAGCTTATTGGTGGTTAATTGGAGGTAAGAGTCTCTTGGATTTGTTTGTTTGAGCTGGCTTCAAGCCATGATCCTCAGAGCACAGCCTTCTGAGACCTCAGATAATAAGAGTGAGCCACAGGCACTCAGTGGATTGAAGTAGTTTTGTGAAGAGAAGAAACATTAAAATTTACCATGCAAGTTACTTTTCCTCTTTGGTGTAAATCCACAAATACTTATTCCAGAGTAAGGAATGATTGCAACTATTGTTTGGTACTTTTTTTTTTTTTGGCAGGTCCTGATCCTTGAACTCTGGTCCTAGGTATTGTCCCTAAGCTCCATTTACTCAAGGCTAGCACTCGCTAGCACTCTACCACTTGAGCTACAGCACCACTTTCTGATTTTTCAGTGATTAATTGGAGATAAGAGTCTCAGGAACTTCCTGTCAGAGCTGGCTTTGAACCATGATCCTCAGATCTCAGCCTCCTGAGTAGCTACAGGCTACTCAGGCTGCCTGACTTGTTTTGATACTTTTTATAATGTTATTGGTTTTTTTTTTTTTTTTTTTTTTTTTGGTCGGTCGTGGGGCTTGAACTCTGGGCCTGGGCGCTGTCCCTCAGCTCTTCAGCTCAAGGCGAGCGCTCTACCACTTGAGCTACAACGCCACTTCCGGTTTTGTGGTGGTTTATTGGAGATAGGAGTTTCACGGTCTCTCCTGCCCGGGCTGGCTTTGAACCGCGATCCTCAGATCTCAGCCTCCTGAGTAGCTAGGATTACAGGCGTGAGCCACCAGTGCCCGCTTTTTGTTTTTTTTTTAAGAGCATAGTGTGGTGGCTTATTCCTGTAATCTCAGCTGATGAAGAAATGCAGTTCCCACAAAATGGACCATTAAGAAGCTGGTGTGGCACCATGTACCATAATTGCAGTGCTTAGAGGCTTCAGCAGAAGGATTGGGCATTTTGGACCAGCTTGGGCTGCATAGCAAGATCTTGTCTCACAAAACAAAAATAGATAATAGTGGTAATTCAAACTGGCTAAAACTGGTTGTTACTGTAAATTCTCAAAAACGAAAGTCAGAAAGACAAAATTGTCAGACATCTGCAAATTAATGACTCCACATAATTTTGGGAAAAAAAAGTAAAATGAACTTTAATTGATAAAAAAAAAATCCTATTGGGGCTGGGAAGGTGGCTCAGTGGTAGAGTGCTTGCCTTGCATGCATGAGGCCCTGGGTTCAATTCCTCAGCACCACATAAGCAAAAAGAAAAAAGCCGGAAGTGGCGCTGTGGCTCAAGTGGTAGAGTGCTAACCTTGAACCGAAGAGCTGAGGGACAGCGCCCAGGCCCAGAGTTCAGGCCCCACGACTGGATCCCCCTCCCCCCCAAAAAAAATCCTTTTAGAGCTAGGTGCCCTGTGGTTCATGCCTGTAATCCTAGCTACTCAGGAGGCTGAGATCTGAGGATCATGGTTCAAAGCCAGCCAGGGCAGAAAAGTCCATCAGAATCTGATCTCTAATAAACCACTAGAAAACTGGAAGTGGCGTTGTGGCTCAAGAGGTAGAATGCTCACCTTGAGCTAAAGAGCGCAGGAACAGCACCCAGGCCCAGAAGTTCAAGCCCCACGACCAACCCCCCCCCCCCCAAAAAAAAAAAAATCCTATTAAGTTTTATAACTCAGTGTTAAGAATGGAAAATATAAAAAACATGTTGGGGCTGAAGGTATTTCTTAGGTAAAAGAGTGCCAGCCTAGCTCGAATAAGGTGCCAAGTTCAGTTTCCAGCACCCCAAAATTAAATAAACAACCCTAATTAAACAGAAAGCACTATAAACTTCCACTATTACTTGGTGTTTGTTTTTACTGTAAAGCAGATTCCCCCCCCCCCCCACTTCCCTGAACTTTGACCCCCTTTATCCCCTCAAGGCTAGCACTCTACCACTTTGAGCCACAGTGCTACCAGGTAGTTAATTGGAAACAAGAGTCTCAATTGGAAATAAGAGTCTCATGGACTTTCCTTTGAATCATGATCTTCAGACCTCAGCTTCCTGAGTAGCTAGGATTACAGGCGTGAGCCACCAGTGCCCAGCTTGTGAAGCACATTTTTGGTGTAGGAAATTCAGAATGCAATAATGACTTGCATGAGGATATTGAAAACAATATTACGATTCATAGCTTTGAAAGTAATAGGTGTATTAAAAAGGTGTTTTTCCTCTCAAGTCCTCAGCATGAGTGATGGTGAAAAAGTGCCCACTAACACTAGTTGGAAGACACATTTTTGATTTTTTTTTCCCTGCTTATGTGGTGCTGAGGAATCAAACCCAGGGCCTCATGCATGCAAGGCAAGCACTCTACCACTGAGCCACCTTCCCAACGAAGAAACATTTTTGAAAGCGAGAGCTGGGTGCCGGCTCATATATGTAATTCTGGGTCCTCAGGCGGCTGAGAATCTGAGGATTGTGGATTGGAGCCATCCTGGGCAGAAATGTCTCTATGAGGCTCTTATCTCCAATTAATCACTAAAAAATCAGAAGTGATGATGTGGGGCAAAGTGGTAGAGCGCTAGCTTTGAACAAAAGAGCTCAGGAATAGCATCCAGGCCCTAAGTTCAAGTCCCACAATGGGGGGAAAAAAAAAAGAAAAATTCCTAAGTTTTATGATATCTTGTTCTATTATGTGTCTTTTTCACTCTGGCCATTAAAAACATTGCAAGGAAACTAACATTGCCTTGTATGTACAAAAGGTTAAAAACAATTTGTTGCTATGGAGATAATCCCAGTCTGGATTTCTTGGTAGTTGTAAGACTTAGGTAGATCCCAAGGGAAAGTAATATTTCACATTTTCCCCATAGCTGACAAGATTTGTGTCTCTTGAGATGAATGGCATATCTTTTTGGTCTTTGGTGTGCATGGGTATGCATTGGAAAGGCTTTTCTGTTCTATGTCAGAACAGAAAAAAATGTTTAGAGAACAAAAAGAGAAAGGAATAGAAAGTGCATTTTTTTTTTTTTTTTTTTTGGGTCAGTCATGGGGCTTGAACTCTGGGCCTGGTCACTGTCCCTCAGCTCTTCAGCTCAAGGCAAGCACTCTACCACTTGAACCACAGCGCCACTTCCGGTTTTCTAGTGGTTTATTGGAGATAGGAGTCTCACGGTCTTTTCTGCCCAGGCTGGCTTTGAACCTCGGTCCTCAGATCTCAGCCTCCTGAGTAGCTAGGATTACAGGCGTGAGCCACCAGCGCCTGGCAGGAGTACATATTTTAATGTCTGCTTTGGAGACTTCATATTTATTTCCCTGGTGGTAATTGTGGTTTAATTATTTTCAAGATCTTTTAGAAGAAGGAAAGAGTGTTTTTAAATACACAAGCAACAATTTATTAATTTTGCACCACAGGAAGTGTGTTCCAGTCATATCTACAGCTTGGTTGCTAGAGGTGGTAGCGTGCAAGAATATGAAACAAAGGAAGTTCTGTGTCCAGTTTCAGAATGGAATAGCTGTGTAACCTGAGTGATAATTTCTGTGCCTTAGCTTTTGCTTGTGTAAAGTGGAGATTATTTATACACATAGAGTGCCTGACAGTGGGTAGTTGTTCAATTAATGGTATATAGTAAAAATAGTCTTAAATACTAATTTTTCCAGTTAGTGGTACTCCATTTACCCAGATCTGTGTGTTTCATTACTCCGTTTCCAGAAAAGAGGAATATGTATGCTTTTTGGATGCTCCCTGCCTTGTATTGTTCATTTCTTCTGGAATAAGCTGCTACAACTAACCTAGTTAATCAATTTACCTTTACGGAGATGTTTTACTCCACTTCTCTAGAGAAATGTTACTTGTAACTTGGAAATTCTTCTAAAATTTATGGTTTTTAGAAAAATGTAAATTAGCGCTATCAGGTTGATAGCTAACATTAAAAAAAAAAAATCAAGCTGGGTGCTGGTGGCTCACACCTGTAATCCTAGCTACTCAGGAGGCTGAGATCAAAGGATTGTGGTTCAAAGCCAGCCCTGGCAGGAAAGTCTGTGAGATTCTTATTTCCAGTTAACCACCAGAAAACTGGAAATGGCGCTGTGGCTCAAAGTGGTAGAGTGCTAGCCTTGAGCGAAGAGCTCAGGAACAGCACTCAGGCCCTGAGTTTAAGACTCACAACTGACACAAAAAAAGAAAGAAAAAATCAGGCCTCTATTCAATGTACTTAATCTATAAATTTATTCTTTCTTTAGGCATTTTAAATTATACCTGACATCAAGTACTGAACGCTTTTCACGGAATTTCAAAGTGGTGGTGGTAGATGGTAAAGATGAAAGCGAGTATAATGTAAAATGGCAGGACTTCTTCAGTGGACATGTGGTTGGTGAGTGCAGAGCTCTGTTCTGCTTTGTGTCTTCAAGTCTTAGATCTTCTAAATACTCCTTTTCTTTCCTTAAAAATTGCAAATAAAGCTGGGCGCTGGTGGCTCATGCTTATAATCCTAGCTACTCAGGAGGCTGAGATCTGAGGATTGCGGTTCAAAGCCAGCCCGGGCAGGAGACAAAAACCACCAGAAAACCGGAAGTGGCGCTGTAGCTCAAGTGGTAGAGCGCTCGCCTTGAGCTGAAGAGCTGAGGGACAGCACCCAGGCCCAGAGTTCAAGCCCCACAACTGACAAAAAAACAAAAAATTGCAAATAAAAAGTTTAATTTTAGAAACTGAGTTTTCCATATATAGTAAGCACACTAAAGTGTACTTTATGCAAATTTAGACTAGTCATAGTTTGTCATCCTTTTTGCTATGACAGAATTCTCAGGAAACAATGTGAAAGAGAAAGGTTCATTTTGGTTCATGGTTCCAGTGGCTGTTTCCATGTGTTGGACCTGTGGTGCGGCAGAGACACCATGGTGTCAGAAGCCTGTGGTGGAGGAGGCTCTTCTCACAGCAGCCACAAAGCATCGAGGTGGGGGGGGGGGGGGTTGAGAGGGAGTGGGAGGGAGTGGTGTAGGACAAGGTACACCCTTCAGAGGCACACCCTCATGACCTACTTCTGCAACCAGGCCATATGTCCTAATGGCCCACAGAGCAGTGAGTACTAGTGGTTAATCTGTGGATGAAGTTAGAACCCACATTATCTAGTTGCCTCTAAATCTTGGGCAACCAGCCTTTTCATGCATGAACTTTTGGGGGATATCAGATTAAAATTATGATGGGTCTTCAAATCTAAGTTGAAGTTGTCTTGTCTGGTGGGTAGGAGTAAAGGAGTGTCATAGGAATGCTGTTCTGTGAGCGGTTTTTTGAGCTATGCAAATTGGGAAGCAGAACTGTTCTAAGAATAGAAAGTAGGTACTTTCTACTATGTCACACTTGCTGGCTAAGTTGATGACAAAATGAATTTCCTCTCAAGTGGTAAGAATTTAACTTTCTTTTTTAGGCAAGGATTGTGCTTTTCTTAGATTTAAATAGGGAAGGTAGATAAAATTTACTTTATGCTCTTATTATGTATCTAGTTGTGAGAAAGTACCAAACAAGCATTGCAGTTTACCTTTTGGACTGTGTTCTTCAATAAGAAAAAGAAGTAGGATCTAGCACCAGGGCTCATGCCTTGTAATCCTAGCTACTCAGAAGTCTGAGATATGGAAGATAGAAATTCAAAGCCAGTTCAGGCAGAAAAGTCTGCAAGACTACATCTTCAGTTTACCAGCAAAATGGCAGCTTGGAGGCATAGTTCAAATGGTGGAATGCCAACCATAAGCAAGAAAGCCATGCCCTGCTACTGTCATGCCCTCCTTCCCCCCCAAAAAGACATCACAATCTCCAAATAGTACAGTTTAAGATCTGTATATTCTAGGTCACACCTCTGCCTGCTCTTAGTTCTTCTCCACCAAATTTGGGTTGCATTACTCCAGAAGAACATCTGCAGAATTAGATGTTTGTTAATTATGGGAATGGAAAGTTTTACTTGACTTGAGGCTGCTCTTTTGGAGGTGAGAATTACCTAGCTTCTGGGTCTTCTTTGTTGTTTTGGTGCCACTACTGGGGCCTGAACTTAGACACTCTTGCTCAGCTTTCTTGCTCTCTGCTGATGCTCCAACATTTGCTCTACCAGTCTAGCATTTTTGCTGGTTATTTTGAAGATGGATACTCGTAGGCTTTTCTGCCTGGGCTGGCTTCAAACCACAATCCTCCTGTTCTCTGCCTCCTGAGGAGGATTGCAGGCATGAGACACCGGTGTATGGCTTGTCCTCCATTTTTTTGCAGAGCTCTCAAGGTGAATGCAAGTGTGATGAACAGTTTGATTGATTTTTCTTTATTGTTAGTAATGCATAGTTTATGGTATTGAAAAAACATGTTTTTGGTTTTTTTTTTCTGTCAAGGTGAGCCTGACTCTAAGGTTCTGGCCCACATAGGAGATGATGATGTTACAATAAGAATCTACACAGACGGGGCAGAATATAACATAGAGGTAAGTTTATATAAAATTTTATTTTTATTTTTTTGTTGGTCATGGGGCTTGAACTCTGGGCTTGGGTGCTCTCCCTCAGCTCTTCAGTTCAATACTACCGCTTTACCACTTGAGCCACAGTGCTACTTCCGGTTTTTTCTGTTTATGTGGTGTTGAGTCGAACCCAAGGCCTCATGCATGAGAGGCAAGCACCCTACCACTGAGCCCACCTTCCCAGCCCTAAATTTTAATTTTTTAGTGGCTTATATATCTGAGTTTTAAAAAGCATCTCAGTTGTTTAAAATGCAAAAGTTGTAATTGGTCATTCTTTTCTGCTTAAATTTAAGGTTTTTTTTTTTCTTTTTGAACTAGGGAAGTAGATGACTGTACAGAACAAGAATATTTTTTGCATCGCTAAGAAGCTATCATTGGGTGTACTCTGTTTCCTAGTACATAATAGAAGCACACGTTGGGGTGGGCTTAGGAAGAGAAAACTCATTGTAAGATTCTTTGTCGAGTGGTCTTACTGTAAGAGTATTTCAAAAGATGATAGTCAAGTCTTATTTCTCTGTTAGGCACTCTGGGAATTCTAGGTTAATAAAAGGCTGATAGAAGCTGGGTGCTGGTGGCTCATGCCTGTAATAGTAGCTACTCAGTAGGCTGAGATCTGAGGGTTGCAGTACAAAGCCAACCTGCTAGAAAGTCCATGAGCCTCTTATGGACAGTTTACTAGAAAACTGGAAGTGGAGCTGTGGCTCAGAGTGATAGAGTGCTTGCTACTCTTGAGCAGAAAAGCTCATAGACAGTGCCCAGGCCCTGAGTTCAAGCTCCACAACTGACCCTCCCCCCCAAAAAACAAGCAAGCAAACAAAAAAAGGCTGATAGTTTTAGTCTGAGAAGTTAAAAGAATCTCTGTGCACTCTTTAACCAAATAGTAGAAACAAGAGCAAAGTAACCAAATTAATATCAGGCACAAATCCACATGTCAGAGGCTAGCCTAGAAAACAAACTTGCCGTGTATTTGTGGACTGACATGGATTTTGTGTTTTCTTGGAAAATAGGAATCCTTTGGGTAATGGTGAAGATATCACAAAAGCAGATCATTTGCAAGAAAATTATAAGATTGTTCAGCTAGAAATTTTCACGTTTATTTGGTGATAGGGTTAAGCCAGGGTGCTAGTATTATAAATATCCATTTTATTTATTTTATTGGTTGTACTGGAGTATTAACTCAGGGCTTTGCATTTTGTAGGCTGTTGTGCACTCTACCGCTGAGCCTACTCTTCCAGACCTGTAAACATACATGTAATAACATGCAGACTACATGGCCATTAGTCTTTGGTCTATCCATCATTAGGAAGAAGAAATCTATGGCCTTGTAATGTGCTTGTTATAGTCTGTAGATTATTGTTATAGTACCTTTTCAGGTACTATACCTGAAACTCAGTAAATTATCAAAAAGAGAAGCTTTATGGTTCTGAAGGCTGGGAAATCCAAGAGCTTTTTGCTGGCATCTCCTTGATGTGTCTTCTTACAACATTAAGACATGGCAGAGGGTATGCTTGTTAAATTCACTTTTACTTTTATTTTTGCCAGTCATGAGGCTTGAACACTGGGGCCTGGACACTGTCCCTGAACTTTTCAAGGCTAGCACACAACCACTTGAACCATAGTGTAACTTTCAGCTTTTTCTGTTTATATGGACTAAGGAATCGAACCTGGGGCTTCATGCATGCTAGACAAGCACTCTACCACTAAACCACATGCCCAGGCCCTAAATTCACTTATATAACAATGCCACACCCATGAGAACCTGTTCATCTGTGAGTGGTTCATGACCCAGTCACCTTCCAAAGACTCCACTTCAGAGCCTGTTCATGTAAATTGGGGGAGTAAGTTTCCAAAGCATGAATTTTGGGTCACATTCAGACCATAGCAGTTATTGCCAGCCTAGGCAAGAAAGTTCCTGAAACTCTTATCTCCAACTAATCACCAAAAAGCTGAAAGAAGAGCTGTGCTCAAGTAGTAGAGCACTAGCCTTGAGCACAAAGCTCAGAGATAGTGCCCAGGACCTGAGTTCAAACCTCAGGACCAGCATAAACGTGTGTGTGCTAACACACACACACACACACACACACACCACACACACACACACACACACACACACTAAGATAAGGGCTGCAGGCATAGTGTAGAGGTAGAGGATTTGCCCAACACACACACACACACACACACACACACACACACACTCACTCACTCACTCACTCTCTAAGATGAGGGCTACAGGCATAGTGTAGAGGACTTGCCCTGCATAAATAAGGCCCTGAGTTTAATCTTCAGTACAAGAAAAACAAATAAAACTGAAATGATTATTCTGCATAAACTGCTAGTAAATTTGATCCAGAAATAAATATTGTTTAAGAATAAGTAAAGAATGTTATACTATTGTGGATTTCCTGGATTTTTTCCTCATCTCACCATGTATGTTTTCTGTTTTAGCCACTGTGGAGGTTTGTTAATGATACCAAAGACAAAAGAATGTTAGTTTATAAATCAGAAGATATCAAGAATGTTTCACGCTTGCAGTCTCCAAAAGTGTGTGGTTATGTAAATGTAGATAAGGAAGAGTTGATTCCCAAAGGGCTTATAGACAGAGAGCCACCTCAAGGTAAGACTTCATAAAGTATTTTTCCATAAGAAATAAGCACCTTATAACTTTATTTGCATAGGGATATTTGTATATTTAACATGATTATCTAGTAACTATAGTATTTGGCTTGAAAATAGTTTTGTTCCAGGAATTCTTTTTCTCAGTAATGTAATAGTTGGAAACATTAGAAAACAGTAGGAGCAACAATGATTATACATAAAACGTTTGTCTTAAAAAGTGTAGGGAAGGGGCTGGGCAGGTAGCTCAGTGGTAGAGTGCTTGCCTTGCATGCATGAGGCCCTGGGTTCGATTCCTTAGCACCACATAAGCAGAAAAAGCCAGAAGTGGTGCTGTGGCTCAAGTGGTACAGTGCTAGCCTTGAGCTAAAGAACTGAGGGACAGCATCCAGGTCCAGAGTTCAAGCTCCACAACCGACAAAAAAACAAAAAAAAAGTACCGAGGCTGGGAATGTGGCTTAGAGGTAAAGTGCTTGCCTACCAGGCATGATTGCTCAGTACCACATAAACAGAAAAGGCCAGAAGTGGCGCTGTGGCTCAAGTGGTAGAGTGCTAGCCTTGAGCAAAAGAAGCTCTGAGTTCAAGCCCCAAGACTGGAAAAAAAATGGGGAAAGCTGATGGCTTAAGCCTGTAATCCTAGCTAGTATTCAGGAGGCTGAGATCCGAGGATTGTGGTATGAAGCTACCATGGGCAGGAAAGTTTTTGAGACTCTCATCTCCAATTAATCATAGAAAAAGCCAGAAATTATGCTGTGGCTCAAGTGGTATAGTGCTAACCTTGAGCCAAAGAATCCAGGGACAGTGCCCAGGCCTAGTACCCTCAAAAAAAAAATCTGGGCAAAAGAAAATGAAATTGCTGGAGGCAGAATTCTTAGAAATGTCAAAACAATACTTGTAGAATTCATCCTTAGAGCTCATAAGTAATTTGAGGAGATATGTGGCAAGGTGATGGATGGCAGAGGAGAAAAGTCCATTAACAGAAGAGACTAGACTGTGAAGAGAGGAGGAGAGAACACCAACCAGGAGCTGTGAAGAAGGTGGTGGGGGAGCAGAAAGCCGTAGAGAAACCAGCACAGTCGAAGGAAAGCAGCTAGAAAAAGGCCCAGTGGCTCCCCTTATCTTGGGGGTTGGGTAGGGAATAGTGAGGCACCATCTTGAGACGGTGCTCATTGTTGGAGG
Organism: Dipodomys spectabilis; assembly: GCF_019054845.1. Lineage (NCBI taxonomy): Eukaryota > Metazoa > Chordata > Mammalia > Rodentia > Heteromyidae > Dipodomys > Dipodomys spectabilis. The sequence continues at coordinate 4,387,332 of NW_024870743.1, read as the reverse complement.
CTGAGTTACTCTAGGATCCTGGGAATAAAAAACTATCACAGTCAAAGGAGTCACAGGACACCTTGCCCTAGAGTTTGGGCATAAGTGAATGGCAAGATGTGGTTGAGGAGAGGGAAGTGTTTGACAAGGCACTGCAGAGAATTGAACACTGGGGGCTGTGCTGGGCTGCACTGGGCAAAAAAGAAGCGTGGGTCTCTGCAGACATGCAGCAGAGACATGCAGCAGAGGCACAGTGCAAGACGCTGTTCTGGTCCTCAGAGGAGCGCAGCGTGGCTCACGGCTGGCAGAGGTGCCATTAGAGGCCGCAGGATGCTGAAGGCTTGGGCATGGTAGTTGTTGGGAGTTCCATACCCTCTGATTAGTGGCCTCATCTCTTGAATGAGGCCAGGGTGGCAGCAAGGCCTGGAGCCTAAGGTTTGACTTCATACCCACTCCCCAGGGTCTGCCCCGGTTCCACGCATTGACTGCTGGGCGGGTTACACCCAGACCTCTGTCCTGCAATTCCCACATACACACAGACACACAGAAATAATTGAAAATCCACATTGTATTTTCATAGTTTGTTTTTGTTGCTTGCTGTTTGAGTGTGGTTGTTTGAATTATTTTTAACTTTCTGTTTGTATCGCTTGTTTATCTGATGGAGGTAATTTTGCATTCTCCCTCCTGTTTGTTTCTTAGCTCTGGTTTTCTTCCCTTCCTTTTCTCTGCAGTCACAGTATCTGAGCCACAGCACCCTCCTTTTCAGTATTGAATCTGAAATCATGTCGTCTTCTTCCTATTGCTATCTCACTGCTAATGTGTGAGAGAGAACTACTCTATCCCTAATCCTTCCACTCTTGGCTGGTAACTTGAGTTGCCCCAAGCATCATTCCCTTATTTTGTGTGTGTGTATTGTTTTCATCTCTCTTCCCCCTCTTCCCTCACCATTAATAGATTGTCTCTGTGTTCTCATTAACCTCTTCTGTTAAGCTTCTTTCCATGTGTAAATGCGTGCCTTGTATTGTTCATTGGTGTTAACCCATCAGCCCTGACTCTTCCTGCATCACGAGGGTGTCTGTGACTGTCCTGCATCACGAGGGTGTCTGTGACTGTCCTGCATCACGAGGGTGTCTGTGTCTGTGACTGTCCTGCATCACGAGGGTGTCTGTGACTGTGACTGTCCTGCATCACGAGGGTGTCTGTGACTGTGACTGTCCTGCATCACGAGGGTGTCTGTGACTGTCCTGCATCACGAGGGTGTCTGTGACTGTGACTATCCTGCATCACGAGGGTGTCTGTGACTATCCTGCATCACGAGGGTGTCTGTGACTGTCCTGCATCACGAGGGTGTCTGTGACTGTGACTATCCTGCATCACGAGGGTGTCTGTGACTGTCCTGCATCACGAGGGTGTCTGTGACTGTCCTGCATCACGAGGGTGTCTGTGACTATCCTGCATCACGAGGGTGTCTGTGACTATCCTGCGTCACGAGGTGTCTGTGACTGTGACTGTCCTGCATCACGAGGGTGTCTGTGACTGTGACTGTCCTGCATCACGAGGGTGTCTGTGACTGTCCTGCATCACGAGGGTGTCTGTGTCTGTGACTGTCCTGCATCACGAGGGTGTCTGTGTCTGTCCTGCATCACGAGGGTGTCTGTGACTGTGACTGTCCTGCGTCACGAGGGTGTCTGTGACTGTGACTGTCCTGCATCACGAGGGTGTCTGTGACTGTGACTATCCTGCATCATGAGGGTGTCTGTGACTGTGACTATCCTGCATCACGAGGGTGTCTGTGTCTGTGACTGTCCTGCATCACGAGGGTGTCTGTGTCTGTCCTGCATCACGAGGGTGTCTGTGACTGTGACTATCCTGCACCACGAGGGTGTCTGTGACTGTGACTGTCCTGCATCACAAGGGTGTCTGTGACTGTGACTTTCCTGCATCACGAGGGTGTCTGTGTCTGTGACTATCCTGCATCACGAGGGTGTCTGTGTCTGTGACGGTCCTGCATCACGAGGGTGTCTGTGTCTGTCCTGCATCACGAGGGTGTCTGTGACTGTGACTATCCTGCATCACGAGGGTGTCTGTGACTGTGACTGTCCTGCATCACGAGGGTGTCTGTGACTGTCCTGCATCACGAGGGTGTCTGTGTCTGTGACTGTCCTGCATCACGAGGGTGTCTGTGTCTGTGACTGTCCTGCATCACGAGGGTGTCTGTGTCTGTCCTGCATCACAAGGGTGTCTGTGACTGTGACTATCCTGCATCACGAGGGTGTCTGTGACTGTGACTGTCCTGCATCACGAGGGTGTCTGTGACTGTCCTGCATCACGAGGGTGTCTGTGTCTGTGACTATCCTGCATCACGAGGGTGTCTGTGTCTGTGACTATCCTGCATCACGAGGGTGTCTGTGTCTGTGACTATCCTGCATCACGAGGGTGTCTGTGACTGTCCTGCATCACAAGGGTGTCTGTGACTGTATCTGTCCTGCATCACGAGGGTGTCTGTGACTGTGACTGTCCTGCATCACGAGGGTGACTGTGACTGTCCTGCATCACGAGGGTGTCTGTGACTGTGACTGTCCTGCATCACGAGGGTGACTGTGACTGTCCTGCATCACGAGGGTGTCTGTGACTGTCCTGCATCACGAGGGTGTCTGTGACTATCCTGCATCACGAGGGTGTCTGTGACTGTGACTGTCCTGCATCACGAGGGTGTCTGTGACTGTCCTGCATCACAAGGGTGTCTGTGACTGTGTCTGTCCTGCATCACGAGGGTGTCTGTGTCTGTCCTGCATCACAAGGGTGTCTGTGACTGTGACTGTCCTGCATCACGAGGGTGTCTGTGACTGTCCTGCATCACGAGGGTGTCTGTGACTGTGACTATCCTGCATCACGAGGGTGTCTGTGACTGTCCTGCATCACGAGGGTGTCTGTGACTATCCTGCATCACGAGGGTGTCTGTGACTGTGACTGTCCTGCATCACGAGGGTGTCTGTGACTGTCCTGCATCACGAGGGTGTCTGTGACTGTGACTATCCTGCATCACGAGGGTGTCTGTGACTGTCCTGCATCACGAGGGTGTCTGTGACTATCCTGCATCACGAGGGTGTCTGTGACTGTGACTGTCCTGCATCACGAGGGTGTCTGTGTCTGTGACTGTCCTGCATCACGAGGGTGTCTGTGACTATCCTGCATCACGAGGGTGTCTGTGACTGTCCTGCATCACGAGGGTGTCTGTGACTGTCCTGCATCACGAGGGTGTCTGTGACTGTCCTGCATCACGAGGGTGTCTGTGACTGTGACTGTCCTGCATCACGAGGGTGTCTGTGTCTGTGACTGTCCTGCATCACGAGGGTGTCTGTGACTGTCCTGCATCACGAGGGTGTCTGTGACTGTCCTGCATCACGAGGGTGTCTGTGTCTGTGACTGTCCTGCATCACGAGGGTGTCTGTGACTGTGACTGTCCTGCATCACGAGGGTGTCTGTGTCTGTGACTGTCCTGCATCACGAGGGTGTCTGTGACTGTCCTGCATCACGAGGGTGTCTGTGCCTGTCCTGGAGAAGCAGTGGTGACTGATCTTCACTTGGGATTGCCCCAGACACAAGACTGCAGTGGCTTTTGCAGTCTGGCTCTCCCGCTCGCACCTTGAAGTATAGAACAGGCTTATGCCCAGTGTCGAGCATTGAAATGGAGTGTTTGCTGAGCCACATTTCTCCAATCTGATGGCAGGAAAATATACCTCAACCAAGCCACTACTCAGTCTTAGGGAGTCTCTGTGAAATACTTACTGAAAGGAGATAGAAGGCAAACTTCCACTTAAAACTTAGGTCCCATGTACATAAATCCCAGCCCCCTCCCCCAGATTACGTAATCCATGATTAAGCAAGGCAACATGCCTCCCTTGAAAGCAAACAATTTCACAAAGACTTAAGGGATAGTGAAAAGAAAGTAGTTTCAAATAATTTGAATAAAAAACAGTGACAAGAATGATGAATGAAATTAAAGAGGAGATGTTTAAATAACTGAATGACTTCCAGAGGATACAAGCAACTGTTGAGCTCAGAGATTTCAGACAGCTAAGTGAACTAAAGTAGACAAGGCAGCAAATGAAAGAGGAATTAAGCAGGAATATGGAAATTTTGAAGAAAAAAAATCATTGAAACCTTAGAAATGAGGTTAATAGCAAACAAAAAAAATCAATTGAGCCAGGCGCTTACGGTTCAAAGCCAACTTGGGCAGGAAAATCCATGAGACTTAGGGACTCCAATTAACTTCCAGAAAACTGTAAGCTGAGCTGTGGCTCAGAGAGCAGTAGAGCGCTAGCCTGGAGCAAAATTGCTCAGGGGCAGACCTAAGCCCTGAGTTCAAACCCATGACCAATAAAAAAATGAAAATCAGTTGAAAGCCTAGCTAATAGAACATACTAAGTTGAAAGTAAGGTGTCAGGGATTGAAGATAAAACAAAGGAATCAGGTCAGTTATCTAAAAGACATTTAAAAAAGCACTAAAAATTATTTGGTATCAAGAAAGATGCATACTGCTTATAATCTAAGGAGGATACTGGTCTTGGAGCATCTATTTGGGATCATTTTAGAGAACATAACCATTTTGAAAAAGGTCTACTCTCATTATTTATTTATTTGTAAAGAAACAGGGTCTTGGAAGTAGCGCTGTGGCTCAAGCGGTAGAGTGCTCGCCTTGAGCTGAAGAGCACAAGGACAGCACCCAAGCCCAGAGTTCAAGCCATGACCGACCAAAAAAAAAAGAGGGTTTACTATGTTGCCAGGCTGGCTTTGAATTTTGGGCTTAAATGATTCTCTTTTTGCCAGCCCTGGGGCTTGAACACAAGGCCCGGGCACTGTCCTTGAGCTGCTTTTGCTCAAGGCTAGCACTCTACTACTTGAACCACAGCGCCACTTCTGGCCTTTTCTGTGTATGTGGTGCTGAGGAATCAAACCCAGACTTCATGCATGCTAGGTGAGCACTCTACCACAAAGCCACATTCCCAGCCCTTAAGTGATTCTCTTGCCACAGCCTCTTGAGTTCCTGAGACTACAGATGCCTGTTCCTGCCCTTTACTGTTTTCATGGTTAAGATTTAGATACGTACTAGCAAGCACTTACCACAGAGCCACATTTCAGATCCTTTATTCCTTCCTGGTTGGCTTTTGCTCTGCATCTTGCTTGAGAGATCTCTCTATATTGCTGCATGTAGCAGTAGTATAGTCTGTACTACTGTATTACTATAGAAATGTAGTATGTTGTTGTGTAGGATTTCATTGTAAGTATACTAATGTATTCTTTGTTGATTAATATTGTGTTGATTTATGTGTTTATTTTTTGCCAGTCCTGTGGCTTGAACTCAAATATCCCAGAGCTTCTTTTTTTTTTTTAATTATTTTTTTTTTTTTTTGGGTCTGGTTGTGGGGCCTGAACTCTGGGCCTGGGCGCTCTCCCTCAGCTCTTCAGCTCAAGGCTAGCGCTCTACCACTTGAGCCACAGCGCCACTTCCGGCTTTTTTCTTTTTGCTTATGTGGTGCTAAGGAATCGAACCTAGGGCCTCAGGCATGCAAGGCAAGCGCTCTACCACTGAGCCACCTTCCCAGCCTCTCTCAGAGCTTCTTTGGCTCAAGGCTAGCACTATTGTTTGAACCACAGCACCACTTCTGGCCTTTTCTGAGCATTTTATTGTAGATAAAAGTTTCACAGACTTCTCTGCCTGGGCAGGCTTTGAACTGCAATCCTCAGATCTCAGCCTTCTGAGGATTACAGTTGTGAGCCACCACCAGCACCTTACAGGCTGATTTGTTTTTATTGTTTGTTTATGTATTTTTGTGTTGGTCCTGTGGCTTAAGTCTGGTTCAAGTCTGGCACTCTACCGTACGGACTTTCCTGCTCAGGCTAGCTTCAAACTACAGTCCTTCGGATCTCAGCCTCTGAGTAGCTAGGATTACAGGTGTGAGCCCCTGGTCTGGCTCGGGTTGACTTGTTTCTGTACATGTTTTGCTTGTTCGTGGTTTTTGGTGCATGTATGCTGGCATTTTTGTTGGGTTTATACGTTGGAATAGAGTTACTTTTTACAGGCCATGGGTATGTTCAACGTCAGTGGGTAGTGTCATTTTTAAACTGGATATGCTGGCTCACACCCTCACTGTCCATTCAGGCGGGGTGCAGGGGGTTCACATGCCCACTAGTAATTGGAATAGCTAGCTCCTAAGCTATATTACAGTACTATATGGTTTTAAAATATTTTCCCTTGACTTCTATTGAGTTTAATAACTGTTTAAACATTTGTTGGCCATTTGAATAACTCCTTTGTAAGTAAGATGCTTATATAAAAATTTCCCTGCTTTTTAAAAATTAAGTTGTCTATACAACTGTTAGGCAAATGTTGTCTAATAGTTTGGATAAGCTCATTTTCTCCCAGTTATGTGTGATGTCTTCTCCTTTAACAATGTTGTATTTGGGAACAACAGTTTCTTTTTTTTTGTCAGTTGTGGGGCCTGAACTCTGGGCCTGGGCGCTGTCCCTTAGTTCTTCAGCTCAAGGCTAGTGCTCTACCACTTGAGCCTCAGCACCACTTCCAGGTTTTTCTGCTTATGTTGTGCTGAGGAATCAATCCCAGGACCTCGTGCATGCTAGGCAAGCGCTCTACCACTGAGCCACCTTCCCAGCCCAGCAGTTTCTAATTTTAATGTAGATAATTTATCATTTATTTTCTGCTATGGTTAGTGCTTTTGTGTCCTGTTTAAGACATCTTTCCCTACTATAAAGGCCAAGTCTTCTATCACTTAGAAACTTTATTATTATGCTTTTGACATTTCGATCTTAATCTTCCTGGACTAGAGTTTGTGTATGGTGTGAGTTAGGGGTCAATATTTTTTTCATGGTGTTTTTCTGATTTGCCCAGCAAGTGGAAGCGAGTCTGTAGCTCCAGTCTCACTGGGCCAGCTCTTGGCAGTTACTACTAAATGCAGCCTTTGCTGTAGTGTTGTTGGGAGCCGTTCTTTACCAGATGAAGCAAGTTTCCTTTACTTCTTGTTAGCTACATTTTTTCAATTTTATTTTACATCAGAAGTTGTTCATTTTCATCAGTTGATTCTTAATTGACAAACTACATTCAAGATGTGACACTATCCTTTTTTGGAGTAAACCTTACTTGGTCCCTGAGTAAAGGGAACCAAAATAGAATTACTAGCATTTTAGCCTATCGATGAATAAACTCTTAAATAATTTGATGACTTGCTAAGAAAGATCTCATTAACATTTGTTACAAAAGCGTATCTGTAGCTGTGTATTCGTAATTCCACATAAAACGTACTGCTGTTGGGCTGGGAAGGTGGCTCAGTGGTAGAGCGCTTGCCTTGCATGCATGAGACCCTGGGTTCGATTCCTCAGCACCACATAAGCAAAAAGAAAAAAGCCGGAAGTGGCGCTGTGGCTCAAGTGGTAGAGCGCTAGCCTTGAGCTGAAGAGCTGAGGGACAGCGCCCAGGCCCAGAGTTCAGGCCCCACGACTGGACCAAAACAAAAAACAAAAAAACGTACTGATGGCTTTGTAGAGCTCCATCTGGACTGAGTGCATTTATGATACATGTGTCCCTGTGGATACATGCTTCTGCATATCTCATAAATGGTCTCTTGCTTGGGAATATGTGTATGCACTAAGCAGACAGCCTGCTTGTGTGGAGATGGCTGTAGGGGTTTCAGTCTAGTGCAAATGACCTGAGGCACCTGCAGATCCCAGCAGGGCTAATTTTTGATGTGTGGTTGCCTTGACATTTTCACTTTGACCTTGATTAACTCATCAGCTTCGAGGCAAAAACTATGATGGCTTTACAGTGTAGAACTAGACAGTCACCTTACTGTGTTAACACTTCTGTGATACGAGGGATTGAACTTGGGGCAAGTATTCTGCCATTCACCCAGTCTCCAGCCTTGATGGTTCTAAATTCTACAATATTAAAAACTCGTATTACTTTTTACTTTTTTGTCTTCCTCTAAACTGTTTTTTTATTCAAGATGTCTTAAAAGATACTAAGCTTAAATATTGTCTGTTTCACAAATATACTAGATTTAAGGTGTTACTATAAAAAAAACCCTCCTTGTTTTGATGAATTTTGATTTAATAGTGCATACAAATTCATATTAGAGTTTGTTCATCGGGTGAAGAGAAGAACTGGTCCTAACCCCATGAAGAACACATGTAAATTATTGGTGGTAGCAGATCATCGCTTTTATAAATACATGGGCAGAGGGGAAGAGAGCACCACTACCAATTACTTAGTAAGTATTTGAGATTGCATAAGGTAACTGGACAAATAATTTATGTAGGTGGGTAAATTCCATTAGAAGAAGGCGTTGGTAATTTGAAACTTAATGAAACCAGTTCTGTTCCACATGTTCTGTCATTTCTCTTCAAATAACTGCGGAATGTTCTCTCGGGTTCTGTTAGTATATGGAAACCATAGGTTCAATTTTACAAAATCTGTTTATACTTTTATTATTTATTTTGATGATATGGGGGTTGAACTCACCACTGGAGCCACACCTCTTAGTATTTTTTTTTTTTTTTTTTGGGTCCGGTCGTGGGGCCTGAGCTCTGGGCCTGGGCACTGTCCCTCAATTCTTCAGCTCAAGGCTAGCACTCTACCACTTGAGCCACAGCGCCACTTCCGGCTTTTTTCTTTTTTTCTTATGTGGTGCTGAGAAATCAAACCTAGGGTCTCAGGCATGCAAAGCAAGTGCTCTACCACTGAGCCACCTTCCCAGCCCCACCTCTTGGTATTTTTAAGATAGTGTCTTGCTCACTGCCAGGCGCTAACCTCAGCCTAAGATCTTCCCACCTATGCTTCTCATATAGCTGTGGTTAAAGAATACACCACTACTGCCAGCTTGCTTGTTGAGAAGAGGATCTTCTTAGCATTTTGCTAGGGCTGTCCTGTAACCATTATTCTTTTTTTTTTTCTTTTTCTTTTTTCTTTTTGTCTGTCTTGGGGACTTGAACTCTGGGCCTGGCACTGTCACTCAGCTCTGCAGCTCAATGCTAGTGCTACTAATTGAGCTATAGCGCCACTTCTGGTTTTTCTGGGGGTTTATTGGAGGTAAGAGTCTCAGGGACTTTTCGTGCCTGGGCTGGCTTCACACTGTGATCCTCAGATCTCAGCCTCCTTTGTAGCTAGGATTACAGGCGTCAGCCACCAGTGCCTGGCTTCCTTTTTTTTTTTTTTTTTCTTTTGTGGGACTTGAACTCAGTATCTGATGCTTTTGCTCATTGGCTAGTACTTTACCATTTGAGGCATGCCTCAAACCCCACCATGTGATCCCTTTATTTCTACCTTCCAAGTAGCTGAGATCACAGATGTGGGCTACTGTGCCTGGCTCTATTCAGAATCTTTTCTACGATTATTATTTTTGGCAGTACTGAGACTTGAACTCAGCACAGTACCACTGAGCTGATCTCCAGCTCTGCTTTTTGCTATGGTTATTCTTAGGGTAGCAGATGCTCACCTGAGTGATGTGTGGTTCCTGTCCTTGCGAGAACTGCAGAAGAGGTGCATGCCAGCACATCTAGCTTCCTGACTGCTGGCCTAGAACAGCCATTCTCCCAGTCAGCGCGGGATGACAGGCACACTCCACTGTGCGCAGCTATGGGTTAAGAAAGGTGTCCCATGAACTTTTCTGCCAGGGTGGCCTTAAGCCACGGTCCTCACAGTCTTGGCCTCCTAAGTAGCTAGGATTGCATGAGTAAGCTGCTAGCACTGGCTAAGCTAGTAATTTCTACAGCTCTGTTGTGTGAACCTGTGCATATCTTTTTGCATTTATGCACATTCCATGGCAAAATTAAAGAGCTAATCACAGTCTGTAACTTTGTGAAACAGGTGAGATACGAAGGAAAGCCTGGAGCACTGAGAACACTGGGTATTTTCCTGGTGTTGCCGGGTCAGGCCCCGGGTCCCAGGCATGCTACTCTATCCCTAAGCCAGCACTGGAGCTTTACGCATCAACTATTATAGTTTTTTTTTAATGTCAAAGCAGTAACTTTTCATCGACATTTTTGTTAGTATGACCTCATTCATCATGATAAACTTGGCCTTGAAGAAAATGTTGCCATTGAGTGGACAGACAATGCGGCTATCCATGAACCAGCAGCCAGTACAGTAGAGTCCCTTCTCATGCTTTCCACTGAACCCTTCTGTCGCCCCTCTGTCCTCTCCTCCATGTCAAGTGAGAGAATTTGCTAGCAGCACAGTGGGGGAGGGAGGATCGTCTTGTACTTTCTTCCTGAAAGTGCCCCTCCTTAATCTGGGCTCCAGTCTTGTATTTTTGTGTAGGTTATGCCATGAGCGTGAGTATAACGAGAGGTCTACTTTTAAAAGTTGTATTTCTAATTACTTGCAAGCAAAACCATTTCAGGATTTATCAGACCTTTGTCATTACCATCCTGGAGCAAACTTCGTCACCTCAGGTTTTGAGCAGAGCCTTGCTCTCCTTGAGGCAAAGCCAGGCACTAGCATTTTTAATTCCTCTCAAGTCATCTTGTAATTGTACTGTCCCTCCAGGTCCAGCTTCCAGGACCTAGACCAGGAGGAGGAGGAAGGGTGCAGTGTACCTCATCCCTCAGTCCCCGTTAATAGTTCAGTGTGCACTTGGGGTGGGACAGCAGTGGTCACCATGCCCTGTTACTTGTTCCAGGACACACTGAGGAGGTGGAGGCACCCTACTTGGAAGGGACTAGGTTTTGATATCAATTGACTTGTATTTCCATAGTTCATTGTGAAGTAGTTTCTAAAAAGCTTGATACTTGATATTTTGGTTCTATATATATCTGATTACCTAAAATTTGGAGTCATTTGCACCATTATTTTATTCCGATAATAGCACTGTAAGTCTGAGACCAGAATAACTTCTTTGGTGATAAAGATTAACATCCTAGTGGTACTTTTTCTAATTAGTTCAGACTTTGGCACTGACCTTTTCCAATGGATTTTTGTGTTACATTGTGAAGAGTGATAAGGGTTTCCTAATATCTTTTTCTTTTATTCATACAGATAGAACTAATTGACAGAGTTGATGACATATATCGGAACACTTCGTGGGATAATGCGGGTTTTAAAGGTTATGGAATACAGATAGAGCAGGTATTTATCAATAGACATGGCTTCATATATTACTTGATGAGGTGAAGTAAACATTTTTATTAATTTTAAACCCCAAACCTTTTTCCCCATTAGTTATAACTGTTCTCAAGTTCTCACTGATTTTTAATTCTTTCTGGTAAGTTGCCCAGTGTTCTTGATAACACTCAATTCTAGAGTGTTAAGATTTCTGTCCTGGGGCCTGTTGAGGGAGAAGGCTCTTTGTACCATTTTATTCCCACTCTGCTCAGTTTTTGGGTCCTTTATCTCCTAGGATGATGTACTATTGAGTTAGAAAATTTACTGAAATACTGCATGGGTATTTTTGTGTATAGAACAGTAGATCTCTTAGCACCTCCTTCTAGTTCCCTATGAGCTGTTAGTAGAAGCCTCTAATGCTTTCTTAATTACGTCTCCTTGTAAAAGTTGTTCCAGATTGCTCAGTGTAGTTTAAGAGACTTATGAAATGGAATATTGCCTTGGCTAAATCGACATTTTGATGTATTAGTTATGTGAATAATTTTATACGTTCTATAGCATAGAATTCAAAGATTAAGTGATCTCTGAAATCATGTACCATATTTAAATTTTGATAGTGTTAGTATAAAACAATTATTTTTCCCTCTTCCATTCTCTTCTACCATTTTGCATTTTCATTTTATTTTATGTTATTTTTTGGTGCTGGTCCTGGGGCTTGAACTCGGGGCATAGGCCCTGTCCCTGAGCTTTTGCTCAAGGCTAGTGCTCTACCACTTTGAGCCATAGCTCCGCTTCTGGTTTGTAGGTGGTTAATTGGAGATAAAAGTCCCATGGTTATTGCTGCTGGAGCTGGCTTGGAACCATGATCCTCAGATCTCAGCCTCCTGAGTAGCTAGGATTACAGGTGTGAACCCCTGGCACCCAGCTGCGTTTTCTTCTTAAAGTTATTAGTTGAACAGGGGTAACATATTAATGATAGAAGACAGTAGTTCAGTATGGATCTTCTTGGAGGTATGATATGTATACCCAGCACACACAAGTAGAAATCTATATTTGATGCACTGGGGTATGTGTACTCTTTTTCACGTTGCATTTTTATTCCTCAGCAGATTGCACATGTACAAAGCAACTGCAGCTGTTTCAGAGCAGCTTCATCATGTTCAGGTTTTCAAGGACTAGTAGTAAATACAGTAGGAACATGATAATGTAGAAATCAGACATACCAACTTCCTTAGCCCATAACGGGTGGAGGACCTGGTTTAGATGTGTAGTCATGCTTTTAGAATCGACCCCGTTCACCCACCACCAATACTGCAGAGCATCCCCTGTCCCCCCAAATCAGAGAACTTACCTCCTGTGGTTGTGCAGAGTGGGCCCTGGGTGCAAACAGGAAGCCAGATTGCCAGAAACAGGTCAGCATGGCCTCCTTCCTTTCCCCAACTCACCAGTGGGAAACGTTTGTTCCTTTCTTTCCTTCTTAGCAAGTTTAATATGAATTTGTTTGCAGTGTATATGCAAGGAGAAGCTCTAGTTCTGTATAATCCCTTACTCAAGCCACACAGAGTGCTGTCCATCATAGTCTATTTCTAAATTATTGACTGTACTGGTAGCATTTTAGGCTTATTATCCAAAGTCTCACTTTTTAAAAATAAATGTAGAGGATAGGAAATTTAGCACATTGATAACTTTATAAATAATTCATTGACACATTGTCTATAACATGGTTTTCAGTTAAAATTTGAATATGAGAGCTGAACAATTGATTGGATTTTGCTTCTAAAACATTTTTTCTAGAATATAGACTTGTTTTTGATACAGCATCTTTCTGTTTATTCCATGTTGAATTGAAACTTGCACTTTTCTCAGCTAAAATAATATACTCAGAGTCAGGTGACTTTGTTTTAAGTGTTCTAAGTGTGTTATCTCTTTAAGTATAGATTCGCATTCTCAAGTCTCCACAAGAGGTAAAACCTGGTGAAAAGCACTACAACATGGCCAAAAGTTACCCACAGGAAGATAAGGATGCTTGGGACGTAAAGATGTTACTAGAGGTAGGTCTTGGCATCCTGGATTTGGTGTTCCTGATTACCCTTTGTGGATTATGTACACTGCACTAATGGGAAACATACTAGAAAAGATGATGGAAAACCTGGAGCAGTCCACCCTGTGCGTCTAGCAGTGACCCATCCCCTGTAGTTGGGCAGACATCAGCTGGCAAAACAAGTTGTGAAAAAACAAATGCTACTAAGCAGTCCTTAACTTTTGTACTTGATAAAGTAGGCAGAGTCCATGCTGAAGGTAACATATTACCTAGTATGGAGATTTTTATAGGTCTGTCCTCATCCCTCACTGTTTTGTAACAGGTGTCTCCAAAGCTCATTGATGGATCTTTTAGGCAATAGTCAGATAGGCTATGGACTAATGTATTAGATGATAGAAATACAAGCTGGAGATCTGAAAGTTCTTTTTTTTTTTTCTTGGTCATGGGGCTTGAACTCTGGGCTTGGGCGCTGTCCCTTAGCTCTTCAGCTCAAGGCGAGCGCACTACTGCTTGAGCCACAGCACCACTTCTGGTTTTCTGGTGGTTTATTGGAGATAAGAGTCTCATGGACTTTTTTGTCCGGGCTGGCCTTGAACTGCGATCCTCATCTCAGCCTCCTGAGTAGCTAGGATTATAGGTGTGAGCCCGGCTGATCTGTAAGTTCTCTAAGCAATTTAACATTCTTGTTTTCATTCTGGTAATAAATTTAAAAGTAGTTTACCTTACCCATCCTGTGTGATGTGAAATCTTGCCACAGAATTCCAGTGTCTTGAGTTGGTATGTACTGTTGGTTTGCTGTAAAGTGACCTACAATGCAGTGACAGCATCTGTCTTTAAATCCACGGAGCCCTGTGGGAGCCATTCCACCTTACACAGTGCACTCTGGTCATTCCTTTAAAACTTTTTTTTTTTAACTCCCAAGAGTTTTTTTTTTAATTTAGAGTCTCAGGACTGTTAAAGTAGAAGTTTTCTTTTTCTTTGTTCTTTTTTTAAAATGTGTTAACTTGTTTTGAAATAAGGAAAAAAACTTTCATAAATCCAGTGTTGATTTAAGAGGTTGAAATTTTTTATTTTAGTAACATGAAAATAACTATTTGTGTTTTTCTGTCTGCCTGGTATTATAAAATTTAGAAATATTAGAAAATATACTCCTGCTCAAATCGACAGAAACAAAGCAGTCGCTGCAAACCCGTAGAACCCTTGGACCCTTTAGAAGATCTGTCTGGGTATGCTTCAGTCCCCTGGTAGAATTGGGGTGCCTTGGGCCTGCCTGTAGGTCTCTTCCACAGAGAAGTAGGGAGTTAGTTCTGAAAGGCCCCCAACTCTCGCCCTACCCTCCCAAACCACAGTGTCTGCTTCCTGCCTGCACCAAGCGTGTGAAGCAGACATGGTGCACGCTGCTGCACGGTTGCAGCAGTCCCCGTGCTGTTCTGGAATAGTCCGTTGAAACACCTTTTAGTCTGGTATAATTGTTGATCTATTTTTTTTTAAAGCAATTCAGCTTTGATATAGCTGAGGAAGCGTCTAAGGTCTGCCTAGCACATCTTTTCACATACCAGGATTTTGATATGGGAACGCTTGGATTGGCTTATGTTGGCTCTCCCAAAGCAAACAGTCATGGAGGTGTTTGTCCCAAGGGTAAGTCCCTTTTGTGTGACCATGATGCTCTGTGGGAAGATGATGGGGCTTTCTGCAGTTCTGTGTTTAATAGCATGTTTTGTTTCCTTTCTGCCTGTAGCTTATTATAGCCCAGTTGGGAGGAAAAATATCTATCTGAATAGTGGTTTAACCAGCACAAAGAATTATGGTAAAACCATCCTCACCAAGGTATGTTGATATATAATATATATGGAGTTACTATATTTTTATAAAAGTATCATTGACAATGTATACTGTTTTGATTTCTCCCTAAGAAATCACATGTTTCTGTGAGAAATATGAGAAGTAAAATGTAGAGCAGAAAATAGAACCTCCTTTCTGGACGTGTCAGTATTGTGCTCTTAAACACCTCTTCCTGGAGTCCTCGCGCAGCTGCCCAGGGTTCCTTGTCTTTCCTGCAGCGCAGTTGTCATTCTAAGGTGCCCTGCATGTGCTCATTTCTTGGTCCTGTGATTTTCCTCCTTTTTAATGAATAGCAAATAGTCTTAGGAAATGCAGATTCTTGAGATTTTGCATATCTGAAACTGACTTTATTTTTGTTTGTTTGAACTCAGAGCCTTTCACTCTTACTCAGCTTTTTGGTCATGATTGACATTTTACCACTTCAGCCACACCTCCAGTTCCAGTTTTTGTTGGCTAATTGGAAAGAAGAGTCTTAGAGATTTATCTGCCAGGGCTGACTCTGACTGTTGATCCTCAGATCTCAGTCTCTTGAAAGCGAGGATTGTAGGTGTGAGCCACCAGCGTGCAGTTGTTTGTTTTGAGATAAGATCTCACTGTAGGGCCCGGATCGGCCTAACGCCTGCTCTGTTGCCCAGGCTAGCCTCCAACGCTCATCGTCCTGCCTCCCTCTGCCTCCTACATGCTGGCATTACAGCAGCATGTCTCCGTGTCTATCTTGTTTATTCTTAAACTTAGTTTATAATTTCAGTGTTTAAAGTCACTGCTCCATTGTCTTCTGGTATTCATGTTGTTAGAAGAATCTACAGTCTTCAACTTTGTATGTGACTTAGTTTTTTTCTTTAGAAGATTTGTAGAACTTATTTTTGTGCAGCTATATCTGTTCAGAATATGTTGGGCTATGCTGAACAGAAAATCCAATAAACAATCACATAAATGAGGGGTTCATTTCAGTCAAGTAGAAGCTCAGAGATCACCCTCTCTGGGTTGCTCGGAGATGCTCTTAGAAGTCCTGGGCCTCTGTCCTCATGCTTGTCACCTCCCAGTCACAACATGCTTCTCCTTTGAGTTGGATAAAGGAGAAAGAAGGGATCATAACTGGTCTAGCCTGTCCCCTTTAAACACTTTCCTGCAGCTCCATTCAGTGGCTTCTGCTTGTCTCTGGACAGAAGCGGAACACATGGTACCTGTAGCACCAGGACGCTCCCAGAGTGGGAATGTGGCTATTTTAACGGAACATGTTGGTGCTCAGAGCACAGTTGGGGCTTGTTAAGTTAGGAAGGTGAAGAGAGTAGATATTGGTAAGCAATATTGGTATCTAATACACTGATGTACTAATTTTAAGGTTATGATTGCTATATGTCCCCACGCCTCACTGTCCTGGGTAAGTGGACCTGGACTCTAGAGACTTGTGTTTTTTTGTGCCAAAAAAAATTGTTTGTAATTTTCTTTTTGAGACGGGGTCTTGCTATAAATTTCACATAGACTGGCCTTCAATGGTAAATCCTTGTCCCTCAGCCTTCCTTATGCCTCCATATGCCTCCGTACCTGGCTTAAAATAGCTTGTGTTATTTTAAAATAAGTTGTCTTTTTTTTTCTTCTTTCTCTTGCTGTGTTGCTCAGACTGGCCTCAGATTCCTGGGCTCACGTGCGACTTTTGTCTCAGCCTTCTGAGCAGCTGGGCCTACAGGTAGGGCCCAACTGTCTTTTTCTGGTCTGTTTGTTTCTTATTTAAAAACAGATATTTGACCATCGAGAGTGATCACCTGTGTTTTCCTGAGTTTTTTTTTTTTCCTCCTATTTTCCATTTATTTGTCTTTTGGTTCTGGTTTTCTGGATGATGTCTTGAACTTCATTTCCATTTTTAATCCCTTCTGACATTTTTTTTGGTTTCAATAGTCCATTTGTTCTCTTACCCCACCGCCTTTTTTTTTTTTTTTTTAAGAGCATCTTATTAAGTAGCTCAGACTAGCCAACTTGCTTATCTTCCTCCCTTAGCCAGAGTATAGGGATTATCGAAATATACTACAACTTGTACCATTTCCCCCTACTTTTTTTTTTAACTTCGTATTCTTCCATCATTGTAGAATTTTATTTTACCTCTTTAACAAATGAACTTTTTTCATGTCCCAAAGTTTGGTTTATATCCGTTGTCTCCTCTCTTGTTCTTTATCCTTGGTGGGTAATATACTTGTTATTCCTATGTGATTATTAGTGGGATTTCATGAAAGAATAAACGTAAAAGCATTGTGCATTTTTGTGCTGGTAGTTTCCCCTTCATTTGTTTCTTTTAATACTTTTTTATTGTAAAAATACTGTACAGAGGGGCTACAGTTACATGAGCAAAGTAATGGGTACCCTTCATTCATTTATACTCTTAATTTGGGTATTGGGGGAAGAATTGAGAGAAAAATAAATCATGGGAGGTTGGAGCATTCATTATAGAAATGGGTAGTGTTTAGTTTTAGTGTGTGTTTGCACACGTGTGTATGTGTGTATGTATGTGTCTGCGTGTGTCAGTCCTGGGGTTTAAACTTGAGAGCTGAGCACTGTCCCTGAGAGCTGAGCACTGTCCCTGAGCTAAGTTATTTTTTGTTAAGACTAGTGTTCTACCACTTTAAGCCACAGCTCCACTTCTCGTTTTTTGAGTGGTTGATGAGATAAAAATTTCACTGGGACTTTTCTGCCTGGACTGGCTTTCAACTGTGACTCTCAGATCTCAGCCTCCTGAGTAGCAAGAATTACAGGTGTGGGCCACTGGCATTCTACCACTTGAGCCACCACTCCACTTCTAGCTTTTTGGTACTTCATTGAGGATAAGAGTCTCATAGAGTTTCCTGCCTGGTTTGGCTTCACACTCTGATCTCTGTGCCTGGCTTAGTTTTAGGTGTGTGTGTGTGTGTGTGTGATCGTGTGATCATGCGATCGTGTGCTCACATGCACGCGTGCACACATACATACACATGCACGTGTGCTGTAAGTCCTTCCAGCTTCCTGAGCCTTCTGAAAAGTTGGTTACATACCAAACACCTTCCCCACCATGAACCAAGACGCATATGAACTTGCAATGAAAATGTTATTAGGACTCTAGAAAGAACAGGACAGAAAGGACAAGAACATGGACTCCTTTTTTGGGGGGAATGGGGATTGAATTCAGGGCTCATACTTGCTGGGTAAGTGTTTACCACTAGAGCCACACTACCAGTTCGGATTGGCCTATTCTGAACTATTAAAATGTAAAGTCAGTCAGGCCATAGCTTGGCTGATGAAGGCCTACTATCTAAATTACGTTAAGAACTCTTAAATCTCAATAAGAAAATAAAGAACCCAACTTAGATATAAAGAATTAGAGAAGATGCACAGATAGCAAATCCATATACACACAGTGTAGTACTCACCAGCGCATGTCATAAGGGAGTTGTAAACTAAGATAGCAGTGACATTGTGTTGCATGTCTGTTAAAATGGCTGAAAGCCCAAGTACGGACTTGGCGTCCCTTGCCGCAGGGGTGTGCAGCACTAGCAGCTCTGACTCAGGGCCGTGGGGATGCAGCATGGCGCGGCTGCTTTTCTGGAAGACAGTCAGGCTCACACATGACCTCGCAATCATAATCCCTGGTGTCTCCTCAAATACGTTGAACACTGACGGCCACACAAAGCCTGCACAGATAATCACTATAGCAGCTTAATTCACATGTGCAAAACTTGGAAACAGCCTTGTCCTTGTTTAGATGAGTGGGTAAACTGGCACATCCCGACTTGTAGAAACAAAAAGAAAAAAAAGGGAAAGATGTGGAGAATCTGTGTGTTTTGATGATACTGGGAGGTAGGCCCAGGAATGCAAGCACCCCTCCACTGAGCTACACCCCAAGCCCCACAGGATTTCTAAAGCAGTGAAAACACTAGCAGAGGATATAGCCCTGCAGGCTGGCACAGTGGCAGATCCCTGCAGACTCAGCTCCTCAGGAGGTTGAGGCAGAAAGATCTCTTGTTTCTAGGGAGTTTGAAGACAGCCCAGGCAACATACCAAGATCCTATGTAAAAAAACCAAACAAAAACAAAAACACACCAAAAACTGAAAGATGGAAGAGAAAAAACAAGTGGAGGTATGACTGGGCCCACCAGCTTTGAGCTCTTGAGTTCAAGCTCCACTGCTGGCAGAAAAACAACAATAACACATTTGTCAGAACATACAAAATGGCCCTAATATAAACTATGGACCAGTGTTTAATAAGCAATGTAACATGAGTGAAGAGGAAACCCTTACTCAATTTTTAGGCACCTTTTATCTTCTGAAATTATTTTTCTTATTCTTTTACCCTTTAGGGGTGACAGCATCTTTATGGTTTCATTTCACATATTTTCTCAGCATTCCAGAATTTTATAACATTGTTTTGGAATTTTAAAGATATTTTTAGTATTTTCAGCAGGTCCACTAATGGATTCCTCCATTATTCAGTTAGAAATTACTTCATATCATATCTTCAGGGTTTGAGAATCTTTTTTTTTTTTTTTGTCGGTGGTGGGCCTGAACTCTGGACCTGGGCACTGTCCCTCAGCTCTTCAGCTCAAGGTTAGCGCTCTACCACTTGAGCCACAGCACCACTTCAGGCTTTTTCTGCTTATGTGGTACTGAGGAATCGAACCCAGGGCCTCATGCATGCAAGGCAAGCACTCTACCACTGAGCCACCTTCCCAGCCCAAGAATCTTCTCGTATAGTGAAAAATACTAATCTTTCTGGTTCTGTAGAGTGATATTTCCCAAATCAGGATACATGAGAAGAAACTTAGATTTACTTGCTAAGTTCATTACTACTGGTAGAGAGAAATCTTCTGCTGAGTCAACTTTTAAATACAGCTTACAACCAGGTCCTAGTAAACCAGATCCTCTGTATTATTGACATTGTCATAAGACAGGAGACTGAGAAGCATTGTGGTTTTATTCCTTACTTGTCTTTGATTTTTGTTGTTGTTTTGCCTTTTTGTCCCCTTCTGTTGAAAGCCTGTAGGGAGGTGCATGTGGTCTGTCGGTGCCAGCGTGCAGCTGGACAAGCCAGTGTTGGGTCATATTGACTGTCAGCATCTTACAAGTTTTAGTTCCTTAAATTAGCCTAAGTTAATCCTTGTAAAGATATGATTCACGTTTAAATAGAATTCTATTCATTCTGTTTAATTTCTATAATGGATTAAAAAAATCATAGTACAAATTTTCTTCTTTTGATAGTCTGTTAAAGGGCTTTATTGAAAGCAGCATGGATCCAGTTGTAATTCAGTGTTTTCTTTGATCCTTAAGGAAGCCGACCTGGTTACAACACATGAATTGGGACACAATTTTGGTGCAGAACATGACCCGGACGGTCTGGCAGAATGTGCACCCAGTGAGGACCAGGGAGGGAAGTACGTCATGTATCCCATAGCTGTGAGTGGCGACCATGAAAACAACAAGGTAAGCATGTTTTCCAGCTTTCTATGTGGGTGCAAAAAGGGGAGGCTGCAGTGTCAGCAGAATGAGAACACAAGATGGCAGTCCATTCCTATAGCCAGGTGTTGATGGCTGATGCCTAAAATCCTAGCTGCTCAGAAGGCTGAGACCTGAGGATTGTGGTTTGGAGCCAGCCCAGGCAGGAAAGTTCATGAGACTCTTACCTCCAATAAACTACTCAGAAAAAGCCAGGAGTTGCACTGTGTAGAGTGCTAGCCTTGAGCAAAACAAAGCTCAGGAACAGTGACCAGGCCGAGTTCAAGCCTCAGGACTGGCAAAAAACAACAATAACAACAACAAAGTGTCTCGACACTGGGTTTCAGGAAAAGCATGGCCCATGAGAGCAGTTAAGACTATCGTTTGGACATTTATCAAGGTTATTACGTTGGGTGTACATCTGGGCTCTAAAAAAATTACCGGGAGTAATAACTTTGGTTGGAATCCAGGTCCCAGGATATGGTTCACTTAGCTTTATGTAAAAAATTGGCATGGGGGGCTAGGAAGGTGGCTCAGTGGTAGAGCGCTTGCCTTGCAAGCCTGAGGCCCTGGGTTCGATTCCTCAGCACCACATAAGCCAAAAGAAAAAAGCCGGAAGTGGCGCTGTGGCTCAAGTGGTAGAGCACTAGCCTTGAGCTAAAGAGCTGAGGGACAGCGCCCAGGCCCAGAGTTCAGGCCCCACGACCGGAACCAAAAAATTAAAAAAAAAAAAAAATTGGCATGGACTCTGATGGGCAGGGTGATAAGTGCGTCCACGCATGCCCAGTTTCGTGCAGTGGGCTGTGCACATGCAGTGGGGGGGGGGGGGGGTGGATTGGGTAGCCTCAAACTGAGTGAGGGCTTGGGGTCAAGGGGCCAAAAGTGATTCATTGTGGGATGGAGCCTGTGTTCCCTGGGCGTGTGGCTGGGTAAGGGCTTTGCTCTGCTGGGATTGATCCCTCCTACCTGATTTGCCCAAGGTCGTTTGTTATGGTACTGAGAACTGAACTCAGGGCCTCACTTGCTAGATGAGCACTCTTCATTCAGTCTCTGGGCTAAATGCAGTCAGTCTCTGGCCCCAAGAATGCCATCAGCTTTTTATTAGCCTCCTTTTGGTAGTACTATTTGGTGATTTTGGATAGGTTTGAATGTTAGAGGTGTTTCTCTGGGGCAGCTCCTGTCTTACCAGTGGCCCTGGTAATCACGAGAGTTGTTCAGCTTGTTGCCCAGCAGCCAGGGACTGCTAGGAACCCTGTGCTATCTGCTTGCCTCACCTTGCTTCCTGTGGAATCGGATGATGTCAGCACTTTGCAGACTCCTCCCCCAAGGGAGCAGGCCTGCGGCTTCCTATAGGATTCTCCCATGGCCTTGTAAGTGCCCTGTAAGAATTTTCCAGTGAGCAGAGCCTGGCAGAGTATTTTCTTTCTGGAGATTCTGGAAGTTAATTTATTTTTCCTGAACACATCCTATTTCATACATTTTCTTAATGTTTGGTTTTCCCAAGCAGTATTCCCTTTGTCTGAAGGATATCTTCTAATCTTATGTTTAGATGAATTCTTTAATAAAACCATTAACACTAAAAAGGATACTGGACAGAAATGAGGCACTTCCTTTCTTGACAGCTCTGCCCTCACCAGATGGACCAACTGGAACAGGGATGTAGTCTATAAAAAGGGGACGACACTGGAGAAAAAAAACAGAGCTGGGCGTCGGTGGCTCACACCTGTTAGCCTAGCTACTCAGGAGGCTGAGATGTGAGGATCAAGGTTCAAAACTAGCCACAAAAATCTATGAGATTCAGCCAGCAAAAAAGCTGAACTGGAGGTAGGCTTAAGTAGTAGAGTAGCTGCCAGCATGAATGTGCGGCCCTGAGTTCAAGTCCCATCACTGGTGTGTGCGCATGCTCATGCGCACACAAGCACATACACGCAAGGAAGGGAGGGAGGAAGGGAACAAGGAAGGAAGGAGAGGAGGCAGAGCTGAGTGCAGTGATACAGACCTGTTGTCCTAGCTGCATGCGAAGCAGAAATGGGTAGATTGTGAGCAGTGCAGAGCAGTATTGACAGAAAGCAAGACTGTTAGAAAAGTAGCCAGAATGAAAATGAGTTGAGGTATGGCTTAAGTGGTAGGAGATCTTTCTTGCAAACATGCAAAAAAAGCCTTGAGTTCAAACCCCATACTGCCTTTTAAAAAACCAAGGAAAAAACCACGTAATTGTTCTTGGAATAGAAGCACAACCACCCCATGGAAATGGGTTTTCACTGTGTTGCTCTCTGGCGGCTTTTTTTCTCTCAAGATGTTTTCCAACTGTAGTAAACAGTCCATCTATAAGACCATTGAAAGTAAGGCCCAGGAGTGCTTTCAGGAACGCAGCAACAAGGTGTGTGGGAACTCCAGAGTGGACGAAGGGGAGGAGTGTGACCCCGGCATCATGCACCTGAACAATGACACGTGCTGCAACAGCGACTGCACCCTGAAGCCCGGCGTGCAGTGCAGGTGAGCCGCGCCCCCGCGGGGAGGGCATTGGCTCTTCCCATAAAGCATGTGCTTTACATAAAACTTCAGAGAATTTTCCTTGAAGCTGGGCGTCTGTCATCCTAATGACTCAGGAAACTGAGAATCATGGCTTGAAGCTACCCTAGCAGACAGATCTGAAATTATTTAAAAAATACATATATTTTATTGTAAATATGCTGTACAGAGGGGTTACGGTTACATGAGTAAGGTAATGAGGCCATTTCCTATCGAGCATTGTTACCCCTCCTTTGTTTTTCTCCTGCCATCCCTGCCTTCCTCACCTCCTCAGATCTGAGAAATTCTGACCTCCAGTTAACCAGCAAAAAACCAGAAGTGGAGGCATGGCTCAAATGGTGGAGCTCCAGTTGTGAGTGAAAAAAGAGTACAAGGCCCAGAGTTCAAGACCTGGTACTTGTACACACACACACCCATACCTATCCTTGAGCTGGGCGCTGGTGGCTCACAGTGGTAATCTCAGCTTCTTGGGAGGATATAGGTTCAAGGCCAGCCCAGGCAGAGAAGTTCACCAAGAGAGGACTCCTTCTCAACTACGTAGTTGGGGTCCATGGCATACACCTCTCCAGCTACATGGGAGACCCATCAGGGGATCATGGTTCTAGGCCAGCTTGGGCAGAAAAATATGTGAGACTCCATCTCAACAGAAGAAACCATGGGAATAATGGTGGCGTTCTGTCATCCACTTACAGCGGGAAGTGGAAAATGGGATTGCAGTCCGCGCATGTGCCTAGGCAGGCAGCAAGATGCTATTCTATGAACAGTGCAACACGCAGACCAGAAGTGTCACTCAGTGTTGCCCTGAGTTCAAACCCCAGTACTGACAAACAAAAACAACAGGACATATGCAAGGGCATATTGTATGATGTAGCCGTTCTACAACGCAACTTGTATTTTCATTTTCGCAATGCTGGCCTTGGAGCTCCGGCCCTCACAGTTGGCAGGCGTGAGTTGTGGTTCCTTGCGCCATGCTGCTGGCCCCCTGTATCTTCTAAGCACAAGTGTATGTATAAGCCAGACAACAAGGCTGTGCAGGGCTGCATCCTTCCATAGAAAGTACAAGGAGCAATCAGAATGACAGCGAGCTGTATCTATATAGTAAATAGTGTGCAGTTTTGTTTAAATAAATGAAATCTAGAGAAGGGGGTCCCAAACTAGGAGGTCCGTGTTTCCGTTGTATGTGCTGATGTACTGTGCTTGGCTTAGGAGCGCTTTGAGTCCCTGGAGATCCCAGGACCCCTGATGTTGAGGGTGCGGTCTCACCAAGTCCTGATGGACGCCCGCAGGCTGCCTCATCTCTGCCATTGATTGCCTGGCCAGCCTCGTCTTTTAATTAATGCATTAAAATAATGAAAACCAAGCACGCAGGTGCTGTGGAGGTCAGCCCGTGTACTCTTCCCTTCCGGAGAGCCTGGCACGGACTCCACCTTTCCCACACTGGGGGACAGACAGTGTGTGCTGCCCCTCGAGGTCTGGACGTGCAGGCGGCGTGACTCAGCCACGTGTGTTCTCCAGATGTTCAGGGCACAGAGATCCATCTCTATATACTGTTTGATGTAGGGCTGTCCTGGGTCTTGATCTGTCCCCGTCTGTTCTTCCACAGTGACAGGAACAGTCCTTGCTGTAAAAATTGTCATTTTGAGACCGCGCAGAAGAAGTGCCAGGAGGCCATTAATGCTACCTGCAAAGGCGTGTCATTCTGCACAGGTGTGTGAAGTGTCATACTACGCGGCGTGTGCTGTGTCATTCTGCACAGGTGTTCTGTCATAATGCATGAGTCTCATGTCATATTCCATGTCTGTTTCGGGTCCTGCACACTGTGTGTGTTTCATGTCATTCCACACATGCATGTATGTTTTGAGTCACACTACATGTGTGCGTGTGTTTCTTGCTTCTGGGATCCTGCGGCTCAAGTGTGAAGTGGAGCGGGGTGTGTGTGTGTGCGTGTGCGTGTGTGCCCTTGGGATGGAAGCGGCCCGTGGCGGCCGCGGTGTGCCAGGTGCTGCTTCCTCACTGGCTGTGCTCACAGGGAACAGCAGCGAGTGCCCTCCGCCGGGGAATGCGGAGGACGACACGGTGTGCCTGGACCTGGGCCGGTGCAAGGACGGGAAGTGCATCCCCTTCTGCGAGCGGGAGCGGCAGCTGGAGTCCTGCGCGTGCAACGGTGAGCAGGCGGCGGCGGCAGGAAGGGAGGCGGCGCTGCCGCTCGGGACCGCGCGGACCCTGGGCTGCCGGGTGGGAGGGTGGCGAGGCCTGCACCCTTGCCGGCTCCCCTCCACTAGGCACAAGAGCGTGTCCTGCCCTGCCGCAGAATAAGTAGACAGCAGACGCAGGCGGTGCTGGCACGGCGAGTGCCCAGTGCCCAGGAGACGTCGGGCGCAGCATTGCTTCTTGAATTGTTGATTTTTTTTTTTCTTGAGCATCATCTGAAGTCTCCCGAGCCCGCTGAAGAACAGCTAAGTTACACTTGGGGTCACTGTGGGCGTCCTGCCTGTGCCACAGGGCTCATGTGGTGCCCATGTTACCTTCTCCAGCTGCTGAGGGGGCGCAGCCGGGCGCAGGCGAGGGCGGGGAGCTGTGCGTGCGGGCCTGGCCTCAGCAGAGCGGGCTCCTTTACAAGAGCCTGGCGCAGGCCTGCGGCAGAGTGCTAGCGCCCTCACAGCGCCTTCCATCTCTCACAGCCTAAGCCTCGGGGTTCCCGCGGCTAAAGACTGTGGGCTCGGGCTGTGAGGAGCGAGGATGGCAGTGTCTGCTTTTCTGTTGGGCGACGCTGGTGCCAGACCCCTGGGCGGCATGCCGCGAGGCACGCGCGCCCCTCGCCGCCGTGTTGTGAACAAGGCAGTGAGCGCGGCGTCTGTCTTTCAGAGACCGACAACTCGTGCAAGGTGTGCTGCAGGGATCTCTCCGGCCGGTGTGCGCCCTACGTGGACGCTGACCAGAAGAACTTGTTTTTGAGGAAAGGAAAGCCCTGCACAGTGGGCTTCTGTGACGTGAACGTGAGTGTGGTTTGTAGTGGAGCCGACATGTCACCTGCTTCCCTGGCTGGCGTGCATGGGAGCCTGGCGCTGGCGGGTCACACCTGCTCCAGCCACACCCGTGTGTAGCTTCCAGCCCTCCTAGCTCCACCGGTAACCTAGGCAAGCACAGTTAGGACCCACTGCCACAAGTCATCCGACTCGGGCCTGCCATTGCTGAGCTCAGAGTCCTCAGCCTCCACTGAGCTCAGAGTCCTCAGCCTCCAGAGCCGGAGCTGCGCTGGCCTCAGTCCATTTGGCTGTCTCCTCCCATGTGAACCTCCTGATGCCCTTGGAAGTCCCCTGGATGAGTTAACAGTGGGTCAGAGAGATGAGCGTGCACTTGAGTTCCTATTGCTTTCCATCTGTAACCCCAAGGACTTGTATAAATGTCCGGTCTGACGACGTGTTCCCTCCCCTGGGGTGTGGGGGTGGAGGGGGAGAAGCAGATGCACTGGTTGATTCTATCTGTCATGAATGGAATAGCTTGTTAGCGGCTGGTTTTCTTGAGTCTTGGTCTAATAATTTTCACTGAACTCACGTATAAAATGAACTAAGCATAGGCCAGACGTGGCGTGCACAGCTGAGGTTCCAGTCCTGGGAGGCTTCAGTTAAGAGGATCGAGAGCTTAAGCCTGGTCTGAGATACAGAAGAGACCCTGCCCGCAGAAGACAAAGGACTTGAGCAGCAGCAGTGACTCGTGTGTGTAATTCTGGCCACTGCAGAGGGTGAGACCTGGAAGAAAGGTCAGGTTTGACAGTAGCTGGGGCAGGAAAGACTCCAAGACTTGACTTCTAAAATAACCAGCCAAAACTAGGGCTGTGAGTGTGGCTCAAGTGGTAGACCACTTGCCTAGGAAGCAGAGTCCTAAGTTCAAACCTTAGTACTGCCAAAATAAAAACATAATGATGAGAGTCTTGAACAGTGCATACACTTGCTGTGCTCTTTACACTGAAGTCACACGCTGTGTCAAAGATGGCCCCCTAGGTGATTTCAGTTAAGCCCTTTGCAGGCCATTTTACTTAACCACATTGCTTCCAAATTACCATTGTTAGGAATCATGATTTATGTTTTCTCTTCATAGGGCAAATGTGAGAAACGAGTACAGGATGTAATTGAGCGGTTTTGGGATTTCATTGACCAACTGAGCATCAATACTTTTGGTAAGGGATTTCTCTGGATTGTTTACTTAGAACTGAGCCAGCTTTTACAATGACACTAGAAAACTAGCGTCAGAATTTGTGCTCTAATCCTTCAGGATAAAATAGAAACACTGGGCCAAACACGGTAGTGCATGCCTGTAATACTAGGTACTCTGGAGGCAGAGACAGAGGCATTGCAGTTAGAGGCTAACCATGGTAAAAGTCAACGAGACCGTATCTTAAAAACAACCCGCTAGCTGCTCAGGAGGCCGAGGTAGGAGGACTGCAGTATGCCCAACCAGGAAGACATATCTGAAAAACTAAAAGCAAAAAGACGTGTATGTGGTTTCGGTGGTAAACTGCATGCCTAACGAGTACCCAGTACCTAAAAGAACAAGAAAATGGAAATGGCCGCCATTGTGTTATGCAACCACTTTGTTGCCCAGGACAGAAGACTCGGCACAGGCTCTGTCTGTGGAGCTTGAGTTTGTGAACGTGCCAAGGGCATATGTAGTGAAAATGGGCAGGCTTCAATCCTGCACACTGTAAATCTAATCGTTTGCTCCCAGAATTACATACGTGCAAGCGGACCTCAGGCTTTGCGGAAGCCAGGGGGTGCGTGAATCACGTTCTCAGGAGGCCTGAACTTAGGTTTGTGCTACAAAAATATCCATATAACAAAACCATTGTCTCTTAAAAGTTTGATTTCTTATTAGTACTGGATATTAAATCAGGATCGTGTGTGTGTGTGTGTGTGTGTGTGTGTGTGTGTGTGTGTGTGTGCGCGTGCTAGCTAGGCAAGCTAACACTTGATCTGCAGCTCCCTTGTTTGCAATTTATTTTTGAAATAGGGTCTCGTTGACTTTGCAGTTGAACTCGAGTTCCTCCTGCCTCTGTGATTACAAGCGTGAGCCACCATGCCTAGCTAAAGACAGTGAAGTTCTGTCCTCCGGGCCTGCTGGTGCAGAGGCCGTTTCTCTAGGGCTGTGGGGAGCTGAGCACCGGCTCCAGCCCCAGCTGGCTCAGGACGCTCACTGTCTGCATTTCTTCACAGGGAAGTTTCTAGCAGACAACATCGTTGGGTCTGTTCTGGTTTTCTCCTTGATATTTTGGATTCCTTTCAGCATTCTCGTCCACTGTGTGGTAAGTCACCTATACGTAAGTAATGTTTTATTGAAAATTTGAGCAACTTCAACCCAACCAGGTAGTGTTTGAATAAGATTGCGACATTTTTGGTGTCATCCTCAGAGCTTGCCTTCTAGAAAGCGTAGTGGATGGTCTTCAAACAAGACGAGTTACTTTTTTGTGGGGATGTCTTACTCTCAAATAACTTACTAGTCTTCGCTTGCGTGACTGGACCTGTCAGGACCCTGTAACGGGGAAAGTTCGACACGAGCACTTGCAGCTTGGGAGAGTGCACGTCACGCGGGGGTGGTTCCCAGACGCAGGGGAGGCGTGACTCCACCACAGGGCTCGGCCCTCCCCAGCGGGGCTGTGCGGGCGCCCTCCTGCTTGCCCTCCGCCGTCCCAGCGCAAAGCTTGCCGTGCCTCGTCTGGGCTCCAGGCATGTTAGAGATCTTGAGCCTCTCAGACCTCCTTCCGCATTCATCCTGAGCGTCTGTGGGCTGAGTCGGAAGAAGTTGCACGGGAGTCCAGATCTTTCTCTGACCCTTCCAGTGCCCTCCCCGCCCGCCCCTCCTCTGGCAGAGCACTGAGCAGAGGGCAGTTCCTTGGCCTGGAGCCGACCTGGAGCTCAGACCCTAGCGCCGCCTGCGGGTTGGTTGCTGCTGACTGGAGCCTATTTTGTTCACAGTGGGAGCTGGGTGGCCGCGTGCACCGCGTGCTGGCGGGCTGCTGGCCAGCTCGCGGCCAGTGCCCCGTGTGCCGCACAGTGGGTGCTCATGGCCTGGATTCTTGGCTCTGCCTTGCTCCCCCTTAGCTGCTGCAGGCAGGCAGGAGGGTCCCACGACCGCCTCACAGGGTGGTCGCTCAGCCTCCCGCACCAAGAGCAGGAGGACAAGGTCTAGCTCCCCGAGCTCCGTGTCTGGAAATGGGCTGAGCAGCACAAAGGCACCTTGGCCCTCGTGGCCCGTGCCCGTCATGTCACACGCTCGCCCTCCTCGCCTCTGCCCTGCCCACATGGCCACTGAGCTCTGAAATCCCCTGCTTGCGGTGCGCGCCAAGAATAACCATAAAACCACAGTGAGCCTTCCAGCCTTCATTAGCTCCAGCGGTGGCCCGAGGTGAGCACTGAGCACTGCTGAGCTTTTCTATGCCGTCACCTCCTCCTCTTCTTTTCTTTCTAGGATAAGAAACTGGATAAGCAGTATGAATCCCTGTCTCTCTTCCACCCCAGTGTAAGTTTACCACGTGAACCATGTCTCCTGTTTGGTTTGGTCCTGTTAAGCAAAGGCCTTCATTGGGCCTCCTAGCAAGAGCTGTGGGCCTCCTGGCTAGTGGAGGCCATGTCCCACTAGAAGGGTCCCGGGTGGAGGAGGACCTTGGCAAGGCCATGGCAGCTCACTGTGTCGATGGGAGGGGCAGGCTGCCGTCCCCCCCCCCCCCCCCCCCCCCCCCCCCCCAGCTAGGAACCGATCGGTTCCACTCATCTCTGGTCCCAGATCTTGCTAGATAGATCTGAGTTCCTCGTGTCACAAAGGTGACTGACTGCTGGGCTTGCGTGAGTCTCTCTGTGGCTTGTGGCTTAGCCGGAGTGGTCCCGAGGCACAGGCTCTGAGTGGCAAGGCTGGGCACGGGTTCGGTTCCTCTGACCTCTCTTCATCTCTCCATCCTGTCCAGAACGTGGAGATGCTCAGCAGCATGGACTCGGCATCTGTCCGCATTGTCAAGCCCTTCCCCGCGCCCCAGACTCCCGGTCGCCTGCAGCCAGCCATGCTACCGCCCGCGCCTGCGGCTCCCCGGCTGGACCACCAGAGGATGGACACCATCCAGGAGGACCCCAGCACGGACTCGCACGTGGACGAGGACGGCTTTGAGAAGGACCCCTTCCCCAACAGCAGCACCGCCGCCAAGTCCTTCGAGGACCTCACCGGCCACCCAGTGACCCGGAGCGAGAAGGCTGCGTCCTTCAAGCTGCAGCGGCAGAGCCGCGTGGACAGCAAAGAGACAGAGTGCTAGTGGAGCCAGCCCGGCGCCCGGCTCACGCGTGGCGTGTTGGTGCAGGTTCCGGGGTCATGGCCTGCACTGGTGACCTGCGAGGAGCGAGGACGTGACCCAGCGGGTGGCCTGCGCTGGGCAGGTGCCTCCTCCCAGAGGCCAGCCTCCTCCTTGGAAGAGGTAAGGTGAAGCGGAGCATTTTGAGGCTTCAGGTTTAGTATTTAATTTTTAACATATCCTTTGACCTCTGGTGCAAAAACAGAATATACAGCTGGATTAGGTTCTGAATATTTCATGTAAACTGGCTTTTTTAAATTGATGAAGCACTGATTTGGGAGGTGATCAGTTTTGTTTTTTTTTAATACACTGTAACAATTCCCTGACTGACAAAAGCATTTGCCAATTATTGTGTGAGGACAACTGGAATACAGATTTACTTATTTATTTCTGTCAAGTAGAAGCAAGGGAGATAGTTACGTACTATCTCTAAATTGTTACCTTGTTGCTAGATATTACAAAGCCTTTTCTAAGAACTATAATTTTAAGCTAGAACTCACTCTACTTGGAGGTCTATAACAGCTGTAACAGCTAGTTACATTTACACTTACTCTGTCAATTGTTCAGGTCCCCAATTTGCTGGGTGGGTTTTGTTGTTTTATAAAATTTATGTATTTCTAATATCGTTTGCCATGCTCTTAAAAAGTTCACTATCCACAAAAATCGAACATACTTCAGCCAAACCTGATGTGAAAGAACACAGCTGTCTGTCTGCGACCGTGAGTAGGGAAGAGTCGGTGGAGGGGATGTATGGCTGGCTATCTGTCTAGGCGGTAGGTGTTCACAGACTGTTGGACAGGCTGAAGTGTGCTGCGTACCGGCCTGGAAGCACCCCGGAGCCCCTCCAGACTCAGTGTCATTCACTGACTTCTGCTCTAGGTTCTGGATGCTTTGTTTTCAAAGGGTAAAAACTCTCATGCTGATTTCTGGAAAAGTTTAGTTAAAAAGCATTTCCCCTAAGAACTGAAGTGTGCTCACCAGACAGCACATCTTAACCAAGGTGACTTTTAAACTTTGAGGGAAGTTAACCAAACCTGTGCCTTTCTCCTCTAAGGATGTTTGTTACAGATCCTTGTTACACTAATACTTGAACTTGTACCTCATGGTATTTGCCATCCTTAAGTAGTTACAACCTTCTCATCTTCTAGTTATACTTTCAGAGTTTGATACAAGGTGAATGGGTGTGTGGTGCATGTATGAGTGAAGCATTTCTTACCCGAATGTAAGAAAACTCTTTTTTATAAAATTGTGACTTTTTAAAAAAGAAAACGTTCTTTACCTTTTTTGCCATGCACGAGATTACCCAGCTGCTCAGGGTATATATTCTGTAGCTGTGGGATTGCTGATACCTGCATCAATCAATAAATGAGTATCAAAACTTAATGGATCAAATAGTGCTTCTCTGAAATGAAAAACTTCTAAAGACTTTATTATTAGTGTTGGGAGCAAATGTTAGTGGCTTTGGTCCAGGGCGTAAGTGCAGGTTTGGAGCCTCCTTGGAATGTCGGCTTCAAGATGTGGAACCTGGCCCATCAGTCCTGGCTCCCTGGGATTCACGCGTGCTCCCCGCCTCCCAGCAGACTCAGTTCAGGCTCAGCTTCTGACACCTCCTTCCAGTATGGCAGCAGCAAAGGCAGATGAGACACCCTCTTCTCTATCAGAGGCCACAGATGCAAAAACAGAAACTCGTTCCCCTTGGGTGACAGGTGTAGTCCATCAGACAAGTAGGCCGAGAAGTCCTGCCGGAGGGAGAGGTTGCTTGTGTTAGAGGTGCACAGCACCCAGGGCAGGCTGCCGGCTGCAGCTCCTGGGATATTCAGTAGCATCCCTGTGCTCTGGGCAGGAGCTTCAGGAAGCTGTGTACGCTGGGGCAGCAGGCTGGGTCATGTGACATGGCTACCAGCTACAGAGACTTGGCAGTGACCCATTAATAGAGCTGAAGACCCTCGTATGTCACTGTCCAATGAAACTAAGCCAAGACTGAGTAAGGCTAGCTGGACTCCCACCGCCCTCTTAATTCTATGTGTGTTTCCAGGCTTTCAAATAATTCAGCCAGAAATATGTATCTTGCTGGTGGCTCACACCCTGTCATCCTAGCTACTCTGGAGGCTGAGAGCTGAAAATTATGGTTCAAAGCCAGCCTAGGCCAAGTCCCCCCAAAACCCATGTGACTTACCTCTGATTAACCAGTGAAAAGGCGGAAGTGGAGCTGTGACTTCAGCTAAAAAGCTAAGGGAGAGCATAAGGGCCCGAGTTCACGTCCCACCTCTGGCCCTGAAAAAAAAGTGCTTACCTGAAGCTCTGAATTTTATATATATATATATAATTTTTGTCCTGGGTTTGAACTCGGCCTGGGCACTGTCCCTCAGCTCTTCAACTCAAGACGAGCGCTCTACCACTTAGCCACAGCGACACTTCCAGCTTTCTGATGGTTAATTGGAGATAAGCGTCTCACAGACTTTCCTGCCTGGGCTGGCTTTGAACTGCGATGCTCAGGTCTCAGCCTTCTGAGTAGCTAGGATGACAGGCGTGAGCCACCGGTGCCTGGCTGCCAATGAGCTTTAAATTTGCCTCCTCTTACATAAAGAATCTGGCCATCCACTTGGCTCTGCTCGCTCCTCGCTGAGCAGCAGCTCAAGGAGCCCTCTCCCTTCCTGTGCTCAGCCTCCGTGCCCGCCTGGCAGGGGCCGGCTGCCGTCTCGCTAGCAGAGTGCTTCCAAGCAAGCTGAGCACTTGGCCCTGCCGGCCCCGTGCCCTGCGTTATAACGAGAGGACAGGGCAGGCGCGTACCTGGTTGTCCTTTTGCATCAATGTCCACAGGTCCAGGGCCTCGGTGCCACAGTCGCGGGCCACTTGTAAACACGCACGGGCATACTCACCAACAGCAGAGTTCAGGCGATTTAACTTGTAACCTGTTGGGGAGAGTGTGCTGACCTGTCTAGGGTCCACTAGCGCCGACCCCGCGTGGGGTGTAGGGAATACTACCAAGGGCTCCACGTCGCTGGCGTGTGATGGGAAAGGTGTTCTTCAGCAGAGCTGGGGGAACGGGCCGGGAGGCGCGGGTGGCTGGGGTGAGGCCTAGCAAGGAGGGGCGGCCGGTGGGGCAGAGCCCTTGCGCGCCTGCCACACCAGCGTCGGCCCCATCCCAGGTGCCAGGACAGAGCCCTAGAGCCCGGGCACGCGACGCCAGGCAACGCCAGACGGCGCCAGGCAACGCCAGGCACGTGCACTGCGGAAGGAAGGCCGGGCCTGGGCAGTGAAGTCAGGGTGGCGCTGGCTGCAGCCCGGGGAGGGCTTCGCGGGGGCAGCCGGCGGGAGGGGGGGCAGGGAGGGTACGGGGGGGGGTGATCGACGTGCGTGGGGCTGGGCACCAAGGGAGGAGGAGCCGCACCGCCCCAGCGCTCCACACCCCCGCTGCAGCCCCTGCCCGCGGTCCTCTGGTATCTGACCACCGGCCAGCAGCGCGCGGGCCTCGCCCTGCGCGTGCGCACTGCCCTCCCACGCGGGCCTCGCGCTGCGCGTGCGCACTGCCCTCCCACGCGGGCCTCACCTTGTGCCGCGCACTGCCCTCCCACGTGGGCCTCACCTTGCGCCGCGCACTGCCCTCCCACGCGGGCCTGGGCCTCGCCCTGCGCGTGCGCACTGCCCTCCCACGCGGGCCTGGGCCTCGCCCTGCGCGTGCGCACTGCCCTCCCACGCGGGCCTCACCTTGCGCCGCGCACTCCTTCTCCCACGCGGGCTCCCAGAGCGGGGGCGGCGTCACCAGCACCACGCGCTCGGCGGGCACGCCGGCCGACGCCAGGACGCGCACCATGCCCGCCAGGTTGGCGGCGAACTCGGCCAGGGGCACGTGCTGCTTCGGGTTCTCGTCTGTGGGGACAGGACGACCTCGGGTGAGCGGGTCCCCAGGCCCGGGACCAGCGCGCGTGCGCACCCCGCCGCCTACCACCCGCCCACGGCCCCGCCGCGCGGGCGCCCTACCTCTCAGCGCGCTGTCGTTGGCACCGAAGAAGATGGTGACGGCCTCGGGCGCGGCCGCGCCGG
The DNA here is from genome assembly GCF_019054845.1 of Dipodomys spectabilis. NCBI lineage: Eukaryota > Metazoa > Chordata > Mammalia > Rodentia > Heteromyidae > Dipodomys > Dipodomys spectabilis. The sequence continues at coordinate 4,352,994 of NW_024870743.1, read as the reverse complement.
CCCCGAGCAGCCGCGGGAGGACCAGCCTGGCCCACCGCGAGTTGTAGCCGGAAAACCCGCGGTTCACCACGTCGCACCGCCTGCGGCGAGACGCCTGGAGGTGAGCGGGGTCACGCCGCCAGCCCGCCCTGACCACGGCCCCGCCCCGCCCCGGCGCCCCCGTGCGCACGCGCGCATCTCCACGAACCGGAAGCTGGCCAGGACACCACTTCACTCGGCGAAAATTGTATTTAAAATGTAAGACGAGCCGGGCGCCGGCGGCTCACGCCTGTAATCCTAGCTACTCAGGAGGCTGAGATCTGAGGATCGAGGTTCAAAGCCAACCTGGGCAGGAAAGTCCACGAGACTCTTCAATAAACCACTAGAAAACGGGAAGTGGCGCTGTGGCGCCCGCGGTAGAGCGCCAGCCTTGAGCGGAAGAGCGCAGGGACAGCGCCCAGGCCGAGTTCAGGCCCCACGACCAACAAAAATAAATAAAAATGTAAGACAAGGGTGTACTACGCAGCCTAGACTGGGTTCGAACTTGTAAGACTCGTGCACCGGCCTCCTGAGCGTACCACCACACCCGGCCTAAAGCACCTTCTCCTTAGGGGCGACTTGAGAGTCGGCTCCTCCTTCCACCTCGGGTTACTCTGAAGGAAGCCCGGGTCCTAGCGTGTCCTCTGCTGCCTTGAACAAATAGGAGCCCCAGCTCTTCCAGCAAGCCGCCCAGGGAAGCCAGGGGTGGGGGCAGCGTAGGCCCTCCCTGGCCAGGCCAAGCGGCCTGCCCCGAACCGAACCGTGGCTGAGGGCCAGACAGTTGCTTGTTAACAACCGGCTTGCCTTGAAATCAACTCATCAACATGGCAAAGTTATTGCCTGGAGACCAAGCGCCAGGGGCTCACACCTGCAATCCCAGCCACTCGGGAGGCTGAGATGTGAGGACTGTGGCTTGAAGCAGCAGTCTGTGAGACTCTTACCTCCAATGAGCCACCAGAGCCAGGAGTGGAGACGTGGCTCAAGTCATAGATCGCCAACTTGTTCTCAAGCACAGACCCCAAGTTCATGCCCCAGTCCCGACACACAAAGACCCAAGCTCAGAATCACTCAGGTCCTCCCTCAACTACTGCACATGGCCCCGGGCAGTGTCCACCGCCCGATTACATTACTCAGAAGGCTAAAGAAACTGGAAACTCAACGCTCTTTTGGGGGCAGTACTGGGGTTTTAACTTGGGACTTGCTAGGCAGGCACTCTACCACTTGAGCCACACTTCCAGCTCCTTTTTAGTTATCAAACAAGAGTTGCATTTGTGTCTGGGTGGGCCCAGAGTTCTCCTCTTCCACTTCCCCGTGGAAGCTGGGTGGCGGATTTGAGCCGCTGTACCCAGCTTCTCATGGTTGAGAATAAGGTCTTGAGAACTTTTTTTTTTTTTAACCTAGACTGGCCGGGAACCGTGATTCTCCTGATCTCTGCTTCCCGGGTGCCAGCTACCTTGCCCAGCAATGAATTTTTTAATATAAAATCCTAGAAGATACCATTTAAATCCAAAGATGGGCAAAGGTTAAAACGTGAAGATGCCTTTCCAAACATTCAGCTCTCTTGACTGTCTCCCAGCGCAGTATGTGGGTAGGTGCTGAGTGGAGAGCAGCTGTCAGCACCTTTGAAAGCAAGCAGCATGCCGGGCTAAGGACTAGTACTACACAGTTCAGGACCTGTCCTGGCAACGTTTTTGAGACCCTATGTCAAAAGTAAGCTGGGTGTGGCAGTCAGCATCTATAATCCTAGCTACTTGGGAGTCGGGGCACCTACCACGTGAGGCCAGCTGGGCAAGAAAGAGTGAGAAACATGAAAAGCAAACAAGCAAAACGCTTGGATTTGGGGTGGGGGGAGCACAGCGTGGAGCTGAACCTCTAGATGACCAATGCCACCACACAGGAAGCTCACAGCTGCTGCCTTGAGAACCGAAGCAAGGAGGGCGCAGGCGCACACCTGCAATCTCAGAACTTGGGAGGCGGAGTAAGGAGAATCACAGGTATGAGGCCAGTCCAGCTATACAGGGAGACCCTAATCTCAACACCACACCCCTTGAGAAAAGAAAACCCAGGAGCAAAAACAGTGCCTCCCCCCTCCCCCAGGACCCCAACAACTGAATAAGGTTAGCCCCTTAAACACAAACACTTTTGTGTTAAAAAAAAATTATAGAGTTAAAAAAGCCCTGATGTAATATATAACAAAATTTAAAAGGATTTAAAAATTGTTAAAAACTGCTTTTAATAATGAGTTTACAACTTGTTTAAACTAAAATTAAGATGTCACTATGTAATGATACTTTATTATACTTTAAAAACTAGTGTCTACATAAGCAGTATAGGGATGCAGTTAAAGGAAGAATGGCTTCATGAAATGCGGTGATTTTAAACACCAGGGGCCAGTGGAGCAGGTGCAGCAGAAAAATTCACCCCAAGTGTTAACAGCTGACAACTGAGTGGTCACAAGGGCTGATTGCGTGTGAAATAACGCGTCAATTCTAGTGTAAAAAAGAATCGCTGAGTGCAGTGACCCAGGCCTAAAAGCTCAACCCCTGCGAGGCTGAAACCGGAGGATCGTGAGTGAGGGGCGAGTGTGCACTGAACACCGTGTCTATTAAAAACAAAAACCCCACTTAAAAACACAGCTCAACTCGGATGTACCACAGTTTTGCCACTGAACACCTAGTCATGCTCATCATAAAGAAGAACCGGGCTTTTTTTGGGTGGCAAACAGCCCTACTTTCTAGATCCACAGAGAAACTCTTGAAAAAGGGTTTTCCTACACAGCCTAGGCCAGTCTTCAGCGTGGGATTCTCCGGCCTCCAGCTGGGGATCACAGGCTGGGCAAGTGGAGCAGAGCTCCATAAGCAAGGGGCTCACGCTGTCTACTTCCTCCCGCCAGCCAGGTATCAAGATCCAGCGACTTCTCACCTGACCAGTCTGTCAGCCAGAGCCGCTCCCCATCCACCCGGCTGAAAAGAAAACTGGAGAAAGAGAGGCCGTTACTGCGGGGCGCGGGGCGCGGGGCGCGGGCTCAGGTCCCGGCCGCTGTGCGCTCCCCGCCGTGGCGGCCCTCGCGCCCGGGGGAGGCCGCCTGGGGACCGCCGGGCTCTGGAGAGGAGGTCCCTTTCTCTTCAGCCGGATTCGCGCCCGCGACTGCGTCTTGCCCAGAGGCGGTGGTCGCCATTGGCTGTCTGCGAGAGCCCCTCAGCGCGCGTGCGCGGGGGTGAGCTCTCCGGGCGGGGGGCGCGCGCGGCCGCCGGCGGGCTCGGGCGCGGGCGCGGGCTCGGGCGCGGGGCTAGTCGAGGCCGCTCCCGGGGCCAGGCGCGGGCCGCCGCCGCCAGCGTGCGCCGCTGCTTGAGGCGCCAGCCGCGGCCGGGCCGCTCCCTCGGGGCGTCGCCCGCGCGCTCTCCGCACCCACGCGGCGGCGCCTCCGGGCATGGCCGCGGGGCCGCACCGGGCGGGCGCGGAGCCCGGGCCGCGGCCGGCGGGGGCTGCGGGCCCCGGAGCGTCCCGAAGGGACGGGACGGACCGAGCGTCTCTCGGGGCGGCGATACCTGGGTGATGGAGTCACCGAAAAGCAACACGCGAGGCCACCGCAGAGGGCAGCCGCCGGCCGCCGCCTCGGAGAGCGCCATGGCGCCGCTGCGGAAGAGCCGCGCGGGCCGGGGGCGGGACCTCGGGAGACTTCCGGGAGGCGGGACGTGAAGGGGCGGGGCGCGCCACATTTCCGGCCCCGGGACGCGGGAGCTGTGGTCCGGTGGCCGCGGCTTCCTCCGCAGGTCGGCGCCCGCGGGCCCGCCGCCTCGCTCCCCTCCCTCGGCGCCCAGCCTCCCGCTCGCCTCCTCCCGGCAGGCCCGGCAGGGGAGGCCGCGGTCGGACGCCTGCAGCCCGACCCCGAGGGTCGTCTGCTTCGGGGACCGAGCTCGGAGAACCGAGTGCCGCTGGGCGCGGCGGGCGGCTGGCACGCCCGCTGCCAGGCCGGAGGCCCGCAGAGCCGCTGGTGGGCGCAGATGGCGCCGGTGCCAGGCCGGAGGCCCGCAGAGCCGCTGGGCGGCCCCGGGGTCAGCTGCCGGTGCCAGGCCGGAGGCCCGCAGAGCCGCTGGGCGGCCCCGGGGTCAGCTGCCGGTGCCAGGCCGGAGGCCCGCAGAGCCGCTGGGCGGCGCGGCCTACAAATGAAGGCCTTGGGCCAGGAAAGTTGACGCCAAGAGGCCGGGGACAGACAAACGGCACCGAAGTATCCAGAATGCGGGTCCGAACCCATGAGCCATGGAGGAGACAGCGGCCGACGGAACTGTACGCTCGCGGGCAGCTGCCGAGGAGCTCTGGAATATGACACGCGAGCGGCAGTGAAGCAGAACGGGCCGCCCGGAAACGAAGGCATTTTATTTCCAGTAACCGGCGGAGTCGGGCGTCTGGCGGCTTTGGGCAGAGGCGGTCGAAGGCGGTCAGTGGACGGGCGTGAGGGCCTCGTACAGCCTCTGTGCGGCCAGCTCCACCATTTCTCGGAGGGACTCGTCATCCTCACTCCCTTCTTCACACTCCACAGTCTGCGAATGAAGCACAAACACGTCCTCATACTGTCCAGAGAACAAAGGAATTCCCGGAGGCTGGGCCCCAGGATTGCCAGGCCCAGCACGCTTCCTGCCACAGCGGCTGAGTGAGGGAATGCGAGATGAAGGGAGGATAATACGAGAATTAACCGAGCTGGTGATAAACCAGGAGAAATCAAGCAATAGCTGTGGCAATCTATTCAACATATTAACCGACTTAAATGACTAAACTTACAATTAATCTTTATGTGACTGTACTAGGTTTAACCTCAAGGCCTCACACTTGCTAGGCAAGTACTCTACCACTTGACTCATGTCTCCAGCCTTTATAATTACTTCTTTAAATTTTTAAAAATTATGTGGGCTGTGTGCCAGTGGCTCACATCTATAATCCTAGCTGCTCAGGAGGCTGAGATCTGAGGCTCGAAGTTCAAAATGAGCCCTGGCAGGAAGGCGCATCAGATTCTTTTTTTTTTTTGGGTCCAGTCGTGGGGCCTGAACTCTGGGCCTGGGCGCTGTCCCTCAGCTCTTCAGCTCAAGGCAAGCGCTCTACCACTGGAGCCACAGCGCCACTTCTGGCTTTTTTCTTTATGCTTATGTGGTGCTAAGGAATCGAACCCAGGGCCTCAGGCATGCAAGGCAAGTGCTCTACTACTGAGCCACCTTCCCAGGCCCCAGATTCTTATCTCCAATTAATCACCAAAAAAACCTGGAAATGGAACTGTGGCTCAAATGGCAGCCTTGAACAAAAGCAGCTCAGGGACATCGCCCAGGCCCTGAATTCAAGCCCCAGGGCCAGTGTGCATACATGCGCACGCGCACACACACACCACGTAAATCATGTAGTCTTCCCTTATTAAAACAATTTAAGACCTAATCATAACCACTGTTAGCATTTCAGTTAGACCTTTCTAGACTTTTAGCTTCATGCATATACTTTTTTGGGGCCGGTCATAGAGCTTGAACTCTGGGCCTGGGCACTGTCCCTGAGCTCTTCAGCTCAAGGCAAGCGCTCTACCAATTGAGCCACAGCGCCACTTCCAGTTCTCTGGTGGTTAACTGGAGCTAAGATTCTCATGTTCCTACCTAGGCTGGCTTTGAACTGTGATCCTCAGATCTCAGCCTCCTGAGTAGCTAGGATTACAGGCCTGGGCTGGTTTCATGCATATACTGTTTTTAAGGGGGATAATTTGCATCTCATGTATTCTCTTGTAACTTTTTCCTCAGAGACATGCGGTGCACAGCCTGCACATGAAGGATTCCCCACCATGGCCCTCGATGGCTGTGCCTGAGGCGCCCCGAGCGCAAGCGCGCGCCACACGCCACACCACACACACTGGTTATCATCTATTCCTCTTGGATATTTAGGGTTCTTTCTTTTTCCTTTTTTGCAGGGCCTCGCATACTTGCATGCACAAAGCCAGTGACAGCTCCTTTCTGTTTTATAAATGTTAAACTAGACATCAGTGCAGATGTCTTTCCTCGTTCGTGTAATCGTTTTCTTTAGTTAAATCCAGCAAGTGGAATTAACTGTGGGTGAAGGCTCCACAGCATCCAGTGGAAGGTGCCGCCTCATTTAACTTCCACTCACGCCCCCCAGTGGCACCTGAGCGTAACTGCTGCTGCTGCTTCTAAGGTCCCTGATTCATCTCTCCCTCTGGGGCCATTTCAGCAGTGACAGTTCCTGTCAGTTCCTCTATTAGGGTTTCTGAGAAGTTTTTGGTTACTCGCTTCTCTGGTAAATTACCTGGTTCAAATTCTTCTTTTTCTATTGTGGTCAAACAAATGTAGTGTTTTCTCAAAGCATTCTGTACAAGTGATTATACAAAAAGACTGCGTTTAGTAGAAATACTAGATGCACCCCTATAAGGAAAAGACTACCTTCCTGTTTATCTCATGATTATCATGCAAGCTGTGCTATGAGCATGAGCAGGCCCCCAGTGCACGCAGCCACCTGGACTTTGCTGGTGGAACAGAGGAGCCGCTTCCCTCAAACATCCAGAACCAATTAGATATCAACTGGAGAAAGGCCGAGGCGAGTTAGCGCTATGGAAAAGGCATGCCAGGGAGCTGTGTGCCTGGGAAGAGGACCATGCAGCTAGGGGAAAATGTGGGAAGACTCCGCATGTGATAGGAATAAGCACCACTATGTAAAGAGGAATGGGGAAAACCTCACTGGAAGAAAATGCTGAACTGCAAGAATAAAATCAGGCTTGTGTCACAGATTACTATACAAGTCCTGAAACACAGGAGCAGGGCCATACCCGGGTATCCAAGTTAACATTGGCTGTCTTCCCGTCCACTGTGACGCTCAGGAAGGAGTCGTCCTTTGCACTGACACAGTCTTCTCCAAATATGTCCCTTAAAACAGACAAACACGAGGTACGGCATGAGTGATGACACTTGGGAAGAGGGAGATGTGGTGAGATTGGTAAGGATGCCTTTAACACAAGGAAAATAAGACACAGAGACGTTAAACAAGTTGCTGAAAGGCTCACAGGAAGCAACAGAGCTAGAACTCGAATTCAGCTCTGGGGTCCCAAGTTCTCCTCATGTGCCAACCGCCTCCCCGGAGTTAAACTCAGTGCTGATGCGCATGCCCTGTGTTGTGCTGAGGGTGTAGACATCGCTGGAAACCCTGTCACTGTGCAGACGGATTGATTATTCATTGCAGCACGGTCGCAGGTCGCAGTTAGTGACAGCAGCAGCCAATCAGACCTCAGGGGCCCAGCAGACATTCGGTCCTCAGACAGCGACTCCCACACCACACTGCCCTTGTTCCTTCAGGCAGGTGGTCTCACTAATATGCTTGAATAAACGTGGCTAGGGAACCTGGCACTTTACGACACCCTTGTATTTTATATAGAGAAATATATCCAAAAGAAGAGGGAAGAGGTGTCGTTTTCACGCACTTTGTTGGTTGGTCTAAAGAAATGACCATATTTCTTGCTATATAGTCCTGCCTACTTAAACAACTGAGGAAAGAACTGGAGTACAGACATGCTGTGTCTCGGGCTCAGGAGGTAAGAGTGAGGGTGAGGGTGAGCTTCGTCCTGCCCGTTCCCAATAGCTGAACAGGGCAAGTGTTTGCTGGGGGTGAGGCGGCGCAGTGTCAGTTAGATCAGGGGGAAGACAGAGGGGGCGGTGAGCTCCTGCCGGCGCCGGCACCGGCACCACGGCTCAGGTGGAAGGGCGGCTCCAACAGGCACCACTACTGACACCCACACCCCGCAGAGCCACACCCCGCACCCCAGGCCTTCCCTCCCACACAGCCTGTCTGACGCTGTCTCCATCCCATGTCCTGAGGGCTCGCGACAGCAGACTCCTGCTGCCCATACAGTTCTTTTTTTTTTTTTTGGTCGGTCGTGGGGCTTGAACTCTGGGCCTGGGCGCTGTCCCTCAGCTCTTCAGCTCAAGGCGAGCGCTCTACCACTTGAGCTACAGCGCCACTTCCGGTTTTCTGGTGGTTTATTGGAGATAAGAGTCTCACGGTCTCTCCTGCCCGGGCTGGCTTTGAACCGCGATCCTCAGATCTCAGCCTCCTGAGTAGCTAGGATTACAGGCGTGAGCCACCAGCGCCCGGCTAACCCCGTCTGAGTCCCAGGGGAAGCTACAGGAGTTGCCCAAAGCACGTCCTTCCTTCAAGCTGTTTTACTCGGTATTTGTCACAGTGACAAAAACCTGACCATCACAGCCAGTCACTCAAGGACTTGAGAGGATGGTATTCAAGGCGCTCTGCAAGATGCTGAAATCACATACTGTAGAAATGCAGCAGGAAGCAATTTTGCGATTATTTCATTTGGAAAACCATTCTGAAATCAGGCTCCAGGGCAGAAAGGAGAAAGGCCCAATAGCTGGTGTTTGGGAAGAGATTGAGTTTGAAGGCATCTCACAGTCACACACCTTTTACCTGAGAAGTACTTAATAAGAAACCCTTCTTATCAAAGAATTCACCCTTTAGCATACATAGAAAGTAATTCTTCTTGCACACTGGCTTCAGCTGTGCCAATCTCAGAAACAGCCAGGACACTGGTCTCAGGGGATCAAGCCAACCAGGCAGGGCACACGCATACTTGGAACCAGCCAGAGTGCCAAGCTGGACACAGCAGAACAAACTGCTGGCTTTCATGACTCAGAGCAGCAAGGGTGCCTGGTGCGAGCCACAGCAGTGTGTTCCTCCCGCCCATCCTTCCCACAGGGCTAGACAAGGAGAGGAGGCACTTACTGGAGCATGATCTCCAGCCTCTTGCTGTAAACGTGCATCTCTAGCTTCTTAGAAACTTTCTGCACGGCACCTGGAGAGACAGTGAGAGTTCAATCTCTAAACGCCTATTTACCTAAGTCCCAAATCAAGCCTTAAAGCAAAGTACTTTTTGCTTGTTTGTTGTGGGGCTTGAACTTGGGCATGGGTACTGTCCCTAGCTCTTTTGCTCAAAGCTACATGCTAACTCTGAGTCACAGCTCTACTTCCAGTTTTTGAGTGGTTAACTGGAGATAAAGAGTCTCACAGGGACTTTTCTGCCCAGGCTGGTTTCAAACTGCGATCCTCAGATCTCAGCCTTTTGAGTAGCTAGGATTATAGATGTGAGCCACTAGCACCCAGCTACAAGGCTACTATTTGATAAGTGAATATTAACTATGGAATACTCAAAGTGGCAAGCAAATATTTTGTATCATGAGCTCGCTAAGGCAAACAGGTATTTCCACCACTTTATGTTCTTATTAGGGAACCATAAAAAGACATTTAAAATGAACTGTATTTCCAAAGCCTCTCAAATTTCACATTTATGAGCAAAACTGCAACCATAGGAGTTCTGAAGACACATCTTAAACTGCAAGGTTCTGAAATCTCTTGTTCTATCTAAAATGTGAAGTAAATTTAACATTCTACTATCTCTAATATGCCATGACTGTGAAAAGTGAATGCTGGGAGAACCTGCAGATGTGGGGGTGGGAAAGGAGAGGGTAACATGGTAAATATTACATACACATGAAAACAGCACAATGAAATGCACCAAAAACTCTTTAAATAAACAAATACAAAGAGGGTGAACTTGATCAAAGTATATTATATTAATATATGTAAATGTCACCTTAAAACTCTTTGTACAATTAATTTATACTAATAAAAAAAAAGCGGGGGAGGCTGGGAATGTGGCTTAGTGGTAGAGTGCTTGCCTCGCATGCATAAAGCCTTGGGTTCGATTCCTCAGTACCATATACACAGAAAAAGCCAGAAGTAGTGCTGTGGCTCAAGTGGTAGAGTGTTAGCCTTGAGTAAAAGCAACTCAGGGACAGTGCCAAGGCTGTGAGTTCATGCCCCAGGACTGGAAAAAGAAAACAACAACAACCAGAAAACCAAAACAAAAAAAAAGCCTATGATTATATTAATGAAAAATATTATCATTTTTCTGGGGATTAAACTCCATTTCCTTCATCTAGGAAGTATTCTACCCGTGGTCAGCAACCTCAGAGTCATTAAGAATGTTCAGACTCACTTGTCTGTTGAATTATTTTAGTTTTCCATCTAGAACTACAAAACTACACAATCCAGCAAGATAAGACATCCTTAACAGAGGGTTTTTATTGAACTCAGAGCTTGGGTGCTATTGCAGGGCTTTGTGCTCAAGGCTTGTATGAGCCACTGAGCCTGGCTGTACCCGGTTCTCAATGTGGAGTTTAACGGTGTCCTGGCATGTTACTAAATACCCGCCAGTGCTGCAGAAGACCTTTAAAGAAATTTTACCCCAGGACAGGGACAGAAATGCAATCATGAAAATGGGAAGTAAGGAAGAATCAAGAATCACAGAACCAACAAAATGGCAAGAAATACTATATTCCATCTAATAGTAACTCTAAATGTTAATGGTCTCAAATCAAAAGATACAGACTTGAAGCTGGGCGCTGGTGGCTCATGCCTGTAATCCTACTCAGGAGGCTGTTCTGAGGATCATGGATCAAAGCCAGCCTGGGCAGTAAAGTCCGTGAGACTCTTATCTCCAATTCAACACCAGAAAACTGGAAGTGGCGCTGTGGCTCAAATGGTAGAGCACACACCTTGAGCTGAAGAGCACAGGGACAGCACCCAGGTCCAGAGGTCAAGCCCATGACAAAAAAAAAGACAGACTGGCTGAATTGTTTTTAAAAAAATTCGTTTGACCATTTGTTGCCTACCAGAAACACACATGGTAGGCAGAAAGAAGTGCAGGCTTAGCGGAAAGGACCAAGGGCAGCAGGGCAGCTGTGTGAAAGAGCATACAGTAGCTTAAAGACTCGGGAGATTGCATGTTCTGCTTTAGAACTGCTGCTGTACAGCTTACAGAAACGGGGAAAATGGAAGAACAAATGAATACAAATGGAGTATTCTGTACCTTTCCTTATTTTTGGATTTGACTGAACTTCCAGAATCACGGTTGTCACAGTGTCCGCATACATGTCATTGGAAGGGTTTGCCAGCCACTGGAAGGCAAAGCAGAGTTAGGAAGGCAGAGCTGAGATCTAACACGGGTTGCACTCTTCCCGTCCAGCCGTGGTACTACAGATGGACAGACAGATGCTGTGTCTGTCTACCACTCTTACTGAAATTGATGACCTGCTCACTAGAAGGAGCAATGCTGGTCTCATTTAATCAGGAAAGTTGAACTCATTAACACTTGTTTGTGGCAAAAGGTTCCAGGTATGCTGTCTCTTAATTCTCATAACAAATAAGATTGTTGACTTTGTTTTATAAAACAGAAAATTGACTCAGTTAACATGTGTAAGACAGCTAGCCTCAAACGCCAATTCCTAATTACTTGATTCAGTAGCACGGGCGGCATGGTAAGAAGGTGATAAACATGTACGCAGATATATCAGTGCTGGGATGGAACACGGGGCTGAGCACACGCTGGGCACAAGCTCGGGCTCCACACTACACCCACAAGCCAGATGGTAGGTAACTCTTACATGTTCTGGTTTGACAGGTGAAGCCTCAGATCCCCTGGTTACCTTTCAGGTGCTCAAGGCTCCAGACAAGGTGTAGGTTCAGGTGGACCAGGTAAGGGACTTCAGGAACACGGCCTTCCCTATCCATGTCACTCTCCAGAGAGCACTGGAATGCGCTCTGGGAAACCCTGACAAACCTACTCTGAGAGCTCCCTTGACACAGCAACTCCAAAAACAAAAACAGATCCATACTTAGTAACAAGAGTAATATGTCTCTTAATATATCCTCTTTATCTGACATTGACCTTTTACCCACTACTGTGTGTGACTTCACGTTTCCTTTAGTTTCAGCCCTGATTCAAATTTAGGCTTACGTATAGAACTGTAGTGGAACTGGCAATGGCAGATGATTTTTTATTTACAAAGCAGCTGGTCATACACACACCCCACACTGACGCGGACCCGCTGCTCCCCAGGCGGGCACTCAGGACCCGCTGCTCCCCAGGCGGGCACTCAGGACCCGCTGCTCCCCAGGCGGGCACTCAGGACCCGCTGCTCCCCAGGCGGGCACTCAGGACCCGCTGCTCCCCAAGCGGGCACTCAGGACCAGCACTGACTTTCAAAGGCCTCCAAACCTGAGAGAGCCAAACTTAGTGGCACAGGTCGTGTGGTGAGAGGTAGCAAATACATGCACTTGCATACCAGCGGCCGGGATGGGCCAGGGCAGAGCACGTGCTAGGCACTGCAATATGCTCACAACCCAGTGCTTTTGCATCTTTGGTTTTACCTAAATCAAGCATTTCTAACCTTTTGGGAGTTGTTTGAATTTTCAAAATAACACTCTTGTAAGGAGCACTCTATAAAGTTTATGTGGTTTTATATTTAACAGAATTAAATTTTACATTCAGTATTTTAGGGCTTTCCCATATAATAGGAGATACCCTGAACTGGCCACATCCACAGAGACTTCTATGATAACTTACCTTATTACACAAACTAAAATGGAGCCACAATTCACCAATGGTTTCTTTGCTCTAAGAACTACATAGGAAATGCGCAGCGGGATTACATAAATTCATCTTGAGAAGAAAAGACAGACACAGATAACTTCCGAGGGTTCTGTCTCTTCCACTCTTTGGAGCGCACGCTCCTGGCTTAAGAACACCCCCCCCCCCCCTCACCTCCAGGACCACCATGCCCGGCTCCTGAACCACAGTAATATTTTTGAACACTTTCAGAGCAGGCTTTTCTTGAATTTCTAACTCTTCTACATCACCTGAAACAAACAAAACAATTTTAAGATTTGCATTACCATCTTATAAACTTTTAGAGACATTTGTTTATAGAGAGCTGATATCAACCTGCTACGTAATAGAAACAATAAAAACTCACTTTTATATAATCAAACAGCTAAGTTTTATGTTCGTTGCTTGTACTAAATGATCCCAACACATTAATTGTAAAAGTTCCTATCACTAGGTAGGATTTACTGAGTAGGATTTACTTTGGACATTAAAGATTCTATCATACTCAGGAGGCAGATGTGAAAATTGTACTTCGAAGCCAGCCTGCGCAAGAAACTTTGTGAGACTTATCTCTAATAAACTACCAAAAAGCCAGAAGTAGAACTGTGGCTCAAGTGATAGAGCACTAGCCTTGAGCAAAAGAAGTTCAGAGAGAGTGCCCAGGCCCTGAGTTCAAGTTCTAGAACCAGTGCGCACGCGTGTGCATGCACATGCACACACATACACACTATTCTATCAGTAGCACACTTAAGAGATACTCAAACACCTACACTGACACAAGAGATCTGACCTTCCACTAGCATCTAGTATAAATAAGGTTCAACTGTTTTCACAGTGATTGCTATCTCTGGGTTCTAGCATTGCCCAGGAAGATCTACTATTGAAGAGCAGAGTTCACTGGTCTTCCTGGTATCCACTCAATAATCAAGGATCATTATTGACATATTTCACTAACTCCTGTATGTGAGCCATGATTGTACTACCAATGTGAGAGGAAAATACATCTTCAGTCTACTGTTTGTGTCATGCCCTTGCTGTACTGCGTGAACAATGAAGAACACCATAAACAGGAAGCATTATAGTCTGACCTGTTCTTGATTTATTAGGAACATACCATATTTTTTAGGCCCTGCCACTATTCATGTTGAATATACAAAGCCTTTCACACAAAATGGTGAGAACAGATTGAATAATGAATAAGTTCATTCTCTTCCTGGCCTTTGGCCAATGGCCAGAAGAAGCTCTTAAAAAACCTGTTGTATAGACAGACAGGTGCTAATGGAATCAGAAAAACCATTTCCGTTGGACAAAGAAAACAACAGCTAAAAATGTTAGGCACATTGAATTAAAACAGATCTTAGACTCAAGTAGCAAAGACTACTAATGTTTTCCCGACTGAGTAGATTAAAGGTAAGAGATATTATGGAATTAAAAAAAAAATCTATGAGCCAGGCACTAGTGGCTCACATCTATAATCCTAGCTACTCAGAGGCTGACATCTGAGGATCACGGTTCACAGACAGCTCGGGCAGGAAAGTCTGTGAGACTCATCTCCAATTAACGACCAGAAAACCAGAGGACGCACTGTGGCTCAAGTAGTAGAACGCCAGCCTTGAGCTAAAGAACTCAGGGACAGTGCCCAGGCCCAGAGTTCAAACCCCATGACCGACCAAAAATAAATAAATAAATAGATAGATAAATAATCTATGAGCATATTTTTTTAAAAACTTCACCTAAAGATGATAACAAGATGATAAAAAGATGTAAAGTGCAAATAAAAAATGGAGACAGTTACAAAACTAAACAATATCTACTCATAGAAATAGAAGTAGTGTACTAAAAAAGGGAAGGCAAAGTACATGATGATGTCCACCTACACTCTCAACACTTGTGAAGCCGAGACAAGAGGATCACAAGTTTAAAGCAGTCTCTACAGAGTGAGACCTGAGAGACAGAGGGAGAGAGAAAGAACGATTACAAGTAAGCAGACATGCCTGTCAATTTCTGTAGCTGGTAATAAAGCAGATTAAAGGGCCCGGTGTACGGAATGGCTTGCGTCTGTTTCACAGTACTCATGGCCAGGTCAGTATAATCTGGAAAAAAATCAGAACAAATATACTTTGAGGGAAAATACCATCTGGGCCTGGTGGCCCACACCTGTAATCCTGGCTTCTGGTAGGCTGAGGAAGGAGCATCTCAACACTCAGGTCTTTGGAGGCAGTATTCCTTTTTTCCTTTTTTCTTTTTGGTCGGTCGTGGGGCTTGAACTCTGGGCCTGGGTGCTGTCCCTGAGCTCTTCAGCTCAAGGCTAGGGCTCTACCACTTGAGCCACAGCGCCACTTCCAGCTTTCTGAGTGGTTTATTGGAGATAAGAGTCCCATGGACTTTTCCTGCCCGGGGTTGGCTTTGAACCATGATCCTCAGATCTCAGCCTCCTGAGTAGCTAGGATTACAGTGAGCCACTGGTGCCAGGCAGAGGCAGCATTCTTTCCTGCTTCGCGGTTCCAGCACTAGCCCAAGATGACTGGCAGCCTTCCCACCTCTCCTCCCAGCTTCTCCTTACATGAGTGCTGGGTATCTCTATAGAGCACCAAGCTGTGCTGTAGCCAGCACTGCCCTCAGGACACGGACAAGTCCAGGCCAGCACTGTGTGTTGGTAGCTCCTGGTGCTCCAAATTCTAGCCCAGAGCCCAGCCTAAGAGTCAGAGCCCTCTACCTGCCCAATAAGGAGCAAGGTACACACTCAGAGTCTACAAGCTGACAATTGGCATATATCACAGATAAATACCTAAGCTCCACTGCTATTTCTGATTTCTTCATAAAACATTTATAATTTATTAGCAAATATAAGTAAAATTAAGTGCAATATTAATTAGAAGATTGTACTGTGGAAAAGTATTTATTGATGGCTTAAATATACACAGACAAAACTCACATGGAAATGCTCACACACTTTGGGGAAAAGCAACTTACAAACTTAAATGTAATCCATTTTAGTTTTGCCATATTTTTACTTTTTTCCATATAGATTACAGTCTGGTTTATGGTTGGTGATTCTTATTTGCAAGGAAGTTCTGATGCAATGCTAAAATTAGGCCTTAATCAATTCCCCCCCCCCCCTTTTATTTTTGCAAGGCTAGGCTTTGACTTCAGACTCTTGTGCTTGCTGGGCAGGTGCTTTACCACTTGAACCTGACTCCACTCCTAATTTTCCCCCATTTAAAACATAAAGATTTTGTTCCCTATTCTTGGTTATTCTTTTGGAATGGTGAAGAATAAACAGGCCCAACAAGTGACAAAAACTACAAGCCATTAGGACTGGGGTATAGCTCTGGGGGTAAAGCACAGGCTTTGCTCACACAAAGCCCCAACACCAATATCAGATTAATAAATGTATAGGTAATTAAAAAAATCAAATGTTCACTGAACTTGTTCAACAAAAAAGTTTAAGGCTAACATGCGCTGGACCTGTAGTGCAGTGGTAGAGGGCTGGAGCTGTAGTGCAGTGGTAGAGTGCTGGAGGTGTAGTGTAGTGGTAGAGTGCTGGAGGTGTAGTGCAGTGATAGAGGGCTGGAGCTGTAGTGCAGTGGTAGGGCTGGAGCTGTAGTGCAGTGGTAGAGTGCTGGAGGTGTAGTGTAGTGATAGAGGGCTGGAGCTGTAGTGCAGTGGTAGAGGGCTGGAGCTGTAGTGCAGTGGTAGAGGGCTGGAGCTGTAGTGTAGTGGTAGAGTGCTGGAGGTGTAGTGTAGTGGTAGAGGGCTGGAGCTGTAGTGCAGTGGTAGAGGGCTGGAGGTGTAGTGCAGTGGTATAGTGCTGGAGGTGTAGTGCAGTGGTAGAGGGCTGGAGCTGTAGTGTAGTGGTAGAGGGCTGGAGCTGTAGTGCAGTGGTAGGGCTGGAGGTGTAGTGCAGTGGTAGAGGGCTGGAGCTGTAGTGCAGTGGTAGAGTGCTGGAGCTGTAGTGCAGTGGTAGAGGGCTGGAGCTGTAGTGTAGTGGTAGAGGGCTGGAGCTGTAGTGTAGTGGTAGAGGGCTGGAGCTGTAGTGCAGTGGTAGAGGGCTGGAGCTGTAGTGCAGTGGTAGGGCTGGAGCTGTAGTGTAGTGGTAGAGGGCTGGAGGTGTAGTGCAGTGGTAGAGGGCTGGAGCTGTAGTGTAGTGGTAGAGGGCTGGAGCTGTAGTGCAGTGGTAGGGCTGGAGCTGTAGTGCAGTGGTAGAGGGCTGGAGCTGTAGTGCAGTGGTAGAGGGCTGGAGCTGTAGTGAAGTGGTAGAGGGCTGGAGCTGTAGTGTAGTGGTAGAGGGCTGGAGCTGTAGTGCAGTGGTAGAGTGCTGGAGGTGTAGTGCAGTGGTAGAGGGCTGGAGCTGTAGTGTAGTGGTAGAGGGCTGGAGGTGTAGTGTAGTGGTAGAGGGCTGGAGCTGTAGTGCAGTGGTAGAGTGCTGGAGGTGTAGTGCAGTGGTAGAGGGCTGGAGCTGTAGTGTAGTGGTAGAGGACTGGAGGTGTAGTGCAGTGGTAGAGGGCTGGAGCTGTAGTGTAGTGGTAGAGGGCTGGAGCTGTAGTGCAGTGGTAGGGCTGGAGGTGTAGTGTAGTGGTAGAGGGCTGGAGCTGTAGTGTAGTGGTAGAGGGCTGGAGCTGTAGTGCAGTGGTAGAGGGCTGGAGCTGTAGTATAGTGGTAGAAGGCTGGAGGTGTAGTGTAGTGGTAGAGGACTGGAGCTGTAGTGTAGTGGTAGAGGGCTGGAGGTGTAGTGCAGTGGTATAGTGCTGGAGCTGTAGTGCAGTGGTAGAGTGCTGGAGCTGTAGTGCAGTGGTAGGGCTGGAGCTGTAGTGCAGTGGTAGGGCTGGAGGTGTAGTGTAGTGGTAGAAGGCTGGAGGTGTAGTGCAGTGGTAGAGTGCTGGAGCTGTAGTGTAGTGGTAGAGGGCTGGAGGTGTAGTGCAGTGGTATAGTGCTGGAGCTGTAGTGCAGTGGTAGAGTGCTGGAGCTGTAGTGCAGTGGTAGGGCTGGAGCTGTAGTGCAGTGGTAGGGCTGGAGGTGTAGTGTAGTGGTAGAGGGCTGGAGCTGTAGTGTAGTGGTAGAGGACTGGAGGTGTAGTGCAGTGGTAGAGGGCTGGAGCTGTAGTGCAGTGGTAGAGGGCTGGAGCTGTAGTGCAGTGGTAGAGGGCTGGAGTGTAGTGTAGTGGTAGAGTGCTGGAGGTGTAGTGCAGTGGTAGAGGGCTGGAGCTGTAGTGTAGTGGTAGAGTGCTGGAGGTGTAGTGTAGTGGTAGAGGGCTGGAGCTGTAGTGCAGTGGTAGAGGGCTGGAGGTGTAGTGCAGTGGTATAGTGCTGGAGGTGTAGTGCAGTGGTAGAGGGCTGGAGCTGTAGTGTAGTGGTAGAGGGCTGGAGCTGTAGTGCAGTGGTAGGGCTGGAGCTGTAGTGCAGTGGTAGAGTGCTGGAGCTGTAGTGCAGTGGTAGAGGGCTGGAGCTGTAGTGTAGTGGTAGAGGGCTGGAGCTGTAGTGTAGTGGTAGAGGGCTGGAGCTGTAGTGTAGTGGTAGAGGGCTGGAGCTGTAGTGCAGTGGTAGAGTGCTGGAGGTGTAGTGCAGTGGTAGAGGGCTGGAGCTGTAGTGTAGTGGTAGAGGGCTGGAGCTGTAGTGTAGTGGTAGAGGGCTGGAGCTGTAGTGCAGTGGTAGAGGGCTGGAGCTGTAGTGCAGTGGTAGGGCTGGAGCTGTAGTGTAGTGGTAGAGGGCTGGAGGTGTAGTGCAGTGGTAGAGGGCTGGAGCTGTAGTGTAGTGGTAGAGGGCTGGAGCTGTAGTGCAGTGGTAGGGCTGGAGCTGTAGTGCAGTGGTAGAGGGCTGGAGCTGTAGTGCAGTGGTAGAGGGCTGGAGCTGTAGTGAAGTGGTAGAGGGCTGGAGCTGTAGTGTAGTGGTAGAGGGCTGGAGCTGTAGTGCAGTGGTAGAGTGCTGGAGGTGTAGTGCAGTGGTAGAGGGCTGGAGCTGTAGTGTAGTGGTAGAGGGCTGGAGGTGTAGTGTAGTGGTAGAGGGCTGGAGCTGTAGTGCAGTGGTAGAGTGCTGGAGGTGTAGTGCAGTGGTAGAGGGCTGGAGCTGTAGTGTAGTGGTAGAGGACTGGAGGTGTAGTGCAGTGGTAGAGGGCTGGAGCTGTAGTGTAGTGGTAGAGGGCTGGAGCTGTAGTGCAGTGGTAGGGCTGGAGGTGTAGTGTAGTGGTAGAGGGCTGGAGCTGTAGTGTAGTGGTAGAGGGCTGGAGCTGTAGTGCAGTGGTAGAGGGCTGGAGCTGTAGTATAGTGGTAGAAGGCTGGAGGTGTAGTGTAGTGGTAGAGGACTGGAGCTGTAGTGTAGTGGTAGAGGGCTGGAGGTGTAGTGCAGTGGTATAGTGCTGGAGCTGTAGTGCAGTGGTAGAGTGCTGGAGCTGTAGTGCAGTGGTAGGGCTGGAGCTGTAGTGCAGTGGTAGGGCTGGAGGTGTAGTGTAGTGGTAGAAGGCTGGAGGTGTAGTGCAGTGGTAGAGTGCTGGAGCTGTAGTGTAGTGGTAGAGGGCTGGAGGTGTAGTGCAGTGGTATAGTGCTGGAGCTGTAGTGCAGTGGTAGAGTGCTGGAGCTGTAGTGCAGTGGTAGGGCTGGAGCTGTAGTGCAGTGGTAGGGCTGGAGGTGTAGTGTAGTGGTAGAGGGCTGGAGCTGTAGTGTAGTGGTAGAGGACTGGAGGTGTAGTGCAGTGGTAGAGGGCTGGAGCTGTAGTGCAGTGGTAGAGGGCTGGAGCTGTAGTGCAGTGGTAGAGGGCTGGAGTGTAGTGTAGTGGTAGAGTGCTGGAGGTGTAGTGCAGTGGTAGAGGGCTGGAGCTGTAGTGTAGTGGTAGAGTGCTGGAGGTGTAGTGTAGTGGTAGAGGGCTGGAGCTGTAGTGCAGTGGTAGAGGGCTGGAGGTGTAGTGCAGTGGTATAGTGCTGGAGGTGTAGTGCAGTGGTAGAGGGCTGGAGCTGTAGTGTAGTGGTAGAGGGCTGGAGCTGTAGTGCAGTGGTAGGGCTGGAGCTGTAGTGCAGTGGTAGAGTGCTGGAGCTGTAGTGCAGTGGTAGAGGGCTGGAGCTGTAGTGTAGTGGTAGAGGGCTGGAGCTGTAGTGTAGTGGTAGAGGGCTGGAGCTGTAGTGTAGTGGTAGAGGGCTGGAGCTGTAGTGCAGTGGTAGAGTGCTGGAGGTGTAGTGCAGTGGTAGAGGGCTGGAGCTGTAGTGTAGTGGTAGGGCTGGAGCTGTAGTGCAGTGGTAGAGGGCTGGAGCTGTAGTGTAGTGGTAGAGGGCTGGAGCTGTAGTGCAGTGGTAGAGTGCTGGCTTGGTTTGCACAAAGGCCTGGGTTCCACCACCACTACAACATACAAAACAAAGTAATAAAGCTCCCCTGGGAGGTGCCAAACATAGTCCAGAAAGAAGAGCCTATACTCTGACACAGAGTGGAAAATAGATAGCTACAAGGACAGCAGGAGTGGTCAGCCAGTTTTAGAGGTGAGCTTAGAGGGCACAAAAGACCAGCGATAGCCTGGTGTCGGCTGGCGGCTCATGCCTGTGCTCCTAGCTCCACAGGAGGCTGAGAGCTAGGCATCAGTTTGAAGCCAGCCTGGACAAGAAAGTCCATGCAACTCTTATCTTCAATCAACCAGCAAAAAGCTGGAAGTGGAGTTATGGCTCAATTGGTAGCGTGCCTGCCTAGAGGAAAACAGCTAAGGGACAGCCTGCAGGCACTGAGTTCAAGTCAAGCCCCAGAACTGGCAAAAAAAAAAAAAAGAGCAAGTTCACTAATAAGTTAAGCGATTCAGTAGTTTGGGGAAGATTTCTTCTTCTACAAAGTTATTTGGATTACTGTCATCTATACTCATGATACTACTGGGTTGTTACTTAAAAATCTGACCAGTAGATGAAGCAAACTTTTCATAGATTTTCTTTCAATGATGAGATCAAATTCTATTTGATATTGAATAGTATACTTACTGGACAGGTCACAAGGAGAAAGTATGTGATAGTTAAAGTTTCTTTTAACAAGTATTCCTGAGACTCGCTGGCCTTGTTCTGGTTTTTTGTCTGCTAAAAAGCCCATGACCTAAGACAACAAACAGAAACAGTACAATTGAGGAAAAAACAACGTATGAAAGACAGAAAAATCCAGGCACCCCAGAGGGAGTGCCATTCCTCACACAAGGGGGAGTGTGCTGAGCTCATGATGAAGAAAGTAGTCTGAAAGCAGGTGTTAAGCAGAGGGGCATCAGACAGCAGCAACAACCGCTCAGATTCTGCACCCTTACAGGCAGGAAGCCTACAGCTCTTAAAGGTTCCTTAGTCCAACCACCAATCCATGGACTCACAGGATGAAGACTGCAGCGTTAACGGAGCAAGGACACACACCTATGGCACGCAGCCCTGTCCTAACAAGCACCAGTGGAGACTGCTCTACTTCACGTGCTGCAGCCGCTTCTCTGGAAAGAGGCTTTGCTCTGAGAACTGGCAGCGACTTACCAGAGGGGGAGATAAAGCTAATGCTTTTCCTTTCAATTTCTAATAACTTTTGAGTTCATCTCTATCTGTAACATGTGGGTGCTTCACTATGATATTTCCATGCATGCAAGGTGTACCTTGAACCAATTCACACTCTCTACCTCCTCCCTTCCCTGCTACCCCCAATATTTTTTTTTTTTTGTCAGTTGTGGGGCTTGAACTCTGGTTCTGGGCGCTGTCCCTGAGCGCTTCAGCTCAAGGCTAGTGCTCTATCAATTGAGCCGTAGCGCCACTTCCGGTTTTTTGGTGGCTTATTGGAGATAAGAGTCTCATGGAGTTTCCTGCCCGGGCTGGCTTTGAACCGTGATCCTCAGATCTCAGCTTCCTGAGTAGCTAGGATTACAGGTATGAGCCACCAATTTTAAACTCCTTGTAGGACCAGGGATGAACTCTAAGGCATGCCAGGCAAGCACTCTACTGCTGAGCTACACCCTCTGTCTGCATGTGCTTTTTTTTTTTTTGGTCCGGTCGTGGGGCCTGAACTCTGGGTCTGGGTGCTGTCCCTCAGCTCTTCAGCTCAAGGCTAGCGCTCTACCACTTGAGCCATAGCACCACTTCCGGCTTTTTTCTTTTTGTTTATGTGGTGCTGAGGAGTCAAACCCAGGGCCTCAGGCATACAAGGCGAGCGCTCTACCACTGAGCCACCTTCCCAGCCCCTGCATGTGCTTTTAAGTAACTAAAATTCCTAGTAGAACAACCTAGTAATCATTATTAAGCTCAGCTTCCTGCCTGGTCAAGGTGGCTTCTCCTAAAGTGGAACTGCACGCCCTGCCCCTGAAGCTCCACCAGCAGAGTGTGAGGGATTTCCTACGGAGTGTATTCTTTTCCAGGCACAACACCAAGCCCTGGGAGGCTTGGTGAGCAGTGAGGACTCAGGTGTGGCCACAACCAGCTGCTTTCCCTGGAAGCCAAGCCTCACTGCCAAGGTTTTTGTTTGTTTTCTCTCATTTCAACTGTAAGAAAGGCTACCCACCCAGCAGTGGCTTCATCTCTGTCTTGGGATGCATTTATAAACTCAACAGATGCCATGCCTGATATTTAAAATTTCAGATAAATTGTGTAAAAGTTTGCCTTAGAAATAACTTACAAAAATCTGTACAACTATTTGAAGATAAAAATAAAAAATCTGAATGAAAACCCAGAAAATAAAAAGTGTTTCCACCATTCTAAAAGCCTAGATCAGGTGTTTAACTATTTCAATTTTATTTTTCAGTTTTGAATTTTGTGTTATAGTTTACCATAAAAACTGATTATTTCTTAAGACAATCTTTCTGTGTTCTATCATAGCCAGACCAAGAGCACACATTTAGAGATATGGCCTATCTTTAGCACAGCTTCCCACTGGCTATAGTGCAATAGTAATGCATATCTGTTGACCCACAGAAGGTGGGGAGGAAATGTGGAGATGTTGATTAAAGAGTTCTAGGACTCAAGTTCACTATAGAACTAATCTAGCTAAAACTTTCCCACCTGGAGAAATGACAGTATAGCAAAAGAAGCGAAAGAGGCATCAGGCTTAGGTCTTTGTAGCATCCTATGTAAACAGAAGCGAGCACTTCCTTGAGATTTGATTAAAGATCTGTTTTCTTTCTCCCCTCCTTTTGAGAGAGGGTCTTGCATATAACCCAGGTTGGCCTGGAACTCATGGATCTTCCTGCCTCAACCTTCCGAAACTCTATCTTCTTACAGAGAATACCTCCCCGCAAAGAAAAAATGGCTAGGATGAGGCGACGTCACCTTTTACCTTGGCCAGCTTTTCCCCTCTGAAGTTTAAGGTCACTGCCTCTGTGTTCCGAGGGTTGTGAACCTCTATGTGAACCTCGTCGTTATCTTCATATTCTCGAATCAGTGCTGCTTTCAGTCTGGCCATTTCGTTCTGTTCCCCATGGACTAAAATCTACACAGGACAAAATTTCAAAGAGTAGCGAGAAATACCTTTCATTCAGAAAAATAATGATCTTTAACTGCATTAAATTTATGAGAAAGACTCGAAGAAGTACACTACTAATTTTAAGGGCCTTCAGCCAGACTTGCACAGACCTCTTCGCTCTGCTTGGGAAGAGGGTAAGGTGCATCTGTTTTGTACAAAGATCCTCAGTGGCACCGGTTTTGTATAAAGAACCTTCTTCTCAGTGTCACTTCTGTTGGGAGGCTTCTGTGCCCACATGGTAAAGGGCTTGGCCAGGCTGACCTCTGCCTTCCCTGCAACTTCACATACAATGGTTCTTAGCTACTCCTGCTCTCTCAGAAAGAATCCAGTTTTCCCTACATTTCTTAATGCACAGCATAAAAGGCTTCACGAAGGGAAAAAAGTAGCTTCTGATAGGTTCTTCTGTTTATTAAGGCAAGGAAATACAAGGTTTCAGGACCAAGTGAAATGTCAGAGGGCACTAGCTTTTCAGTTGTTGTTGTTTTTTTCTTTTTTGGGCTGTATTTTTTTTTTGAGCTGAGTCTCACTGTGCTGTCCAGGCTAGCCTCATACCTCAGTCCTCCTGCCTCAGCCTCCTTAGTGCTGGAATTACAGACATGTGCAACAACTTTTGTAACCTCTATTTTCCTAGCTTCTAGCCCACTGGCAGATGGCTCCTGTCTGGCTGGTGAAGTGTGGCTGCTGAGACATTCCTGGGTGGAGGCTTGCCACTGTGTTACCTACAGGCGAACACTGAGTCCTGGCACTGCCGTGTGCTGCTGGCTAAGGCCTCTGGCACCTCAGGCGCCTGTTACAATGATTACACGAGTTCCTCATGTGAATCGCTAGTGCAGCGCCTGGCAAATGCCAATACTCACTAAATAAATGCTGGCTATTAACTAACACTGCTAGTACGTAAGAATTACTACGTAGTTACACTTTTGCCACTGGTTATTGGAGGAAGAGAGCATCAAGTTCAATTCAGGGATTTAAAGATGAACTGGAACAACAGAGAAAGCAGAGGACAGATCTCTTCCCAGCTGATGACCTGAGAATGGCCACAGCCATGTACACTAGAAATCGTGGAGTCCTCTGCATTGCACACATACACGTGACTGTAAGTGATATGTCCATCAATGAACTTGACCACTAACGCCACTGCTCAGTCCTGAGGACCTTCACACTAGATATTACCTAGAGACTACAGACGAGCACACAAGGTGATGCTCAACTCATCAGAGAAATGAATGTCAAAGCCAAAAGTGATATAACTAAGTATGCATCAATGGACAAATAAATCAGACAAAACATGGAACATGTACAGATGATGGAATATCACCTAGCATAGAGCATGCAGTTCTGACACACATCACAACGCAGATGAACCTGGAAAGCACCGGAGTGGTATACACTTCTCCTAGGTCAGGCAAACTCAGAGATAGGAAGTGCACTAGAGGTAACTGAGGGCTGAGAGAAGGGAACAGGGAGTGACGGGTAGTCTGTTTGGGGCAATGGAAAGTTCCGGTTGCACAATGGCCTGATGCCACTGAATTATAGACTTTCAAATGCATGTTGTATGTTATATAGATTTTCAATAAAAACATTTTATAGCAACAAATCAAAGCAACTAACAGAAAGCCATTTCCTCTAATCTACTTTTTTTCATGTCAAAAGGGAATTTTATCTATTTTCTACAGACCTCAGTCCCATAGTATTCTTCTAATTAAAAGCACACATTATTTTCAGTTTCTTCTTCTTGCTAACTCCATCAAAGTATATAACTATTACTTTTATTACACGAAGCTTAAAGAGACAGGCTAATCATACTGATAAGGAGCTTTATGTACAAATGTGTCATATCTATTTTACTATTAAGGTTTTTCCCTGTCCAAATTACTCTTGCTTTGTCTATTTCACATATTATTAACCAGTTATCCTAGTAAGTGCTTTAGGCACATGCTCTCATTCCATTGTCCCAATGGCCTTGTGTGGCATTACCATCCCTATCTATAATGAGGGACACAAAGGCTAACTAGCTTGCTCAGGATAACACAGAAGGTAAAGGAATGAGCAGAGTTCAAACAAGCGGCTGCATCGCAAGCCTGGCTCTTAGGTTACTGGGCAGGCTGCAGCAAACAGAATGAACAGGAGCTGAAACAGGGACCTGAGGAAGGGTCACAAAAAAGTGAACGAAGTAAGAATGCAGCTTGCCTAACACAAGGGGTGGAGGGGGGGGCTGAAGGTCAAAGCAAGCGCAGTGCAAATGCTCTGTTGACAGAGGGCTGCTGGGTCGGGGGCTTGGGAGTATGCTTCTTCCTCCTTAATATTAACTAAACGTTCACAATAGACCAAATTCATACTAACCACATGAGGCGGTTTCAAAGCACGAATAAATTCACTGGTTTGCTGGTAATCTGTATGAGCAGAGAAAGAAATGTAATCAACCGACATTTTCAGCGGCAACTTCTGTCCAGACATGGTAGTGATTTCTTCAGGCTCAGACATGATATGCTGTTAAAAACAAATATAAGAAAACAGACTGTCCAATTAGAACAGGCACATTTTCAGTTTTTTTTTTTTTGTCAGTTGTGGGGCTTGAACTCTGGGCCTGGGCACTGTAACAGCTCTTCAGCTCAAGGTTAGTACTCTACCACTTGAGCCACAGTGCCACTTCTGGTTTTCTGGTGGTTAATTGGAGATAACAGTCTTATAGACTTTCCTGCCTCAGGATATCCTGAGCAGGTAGGATTACAGGTATGCACCACCAGCACCCAGCAACTTCTGGCTTTTTCTGTGTATGTGGTAGTGAGGAATCAAACCCAGGGCTTGATGCATGCTAGGCAAGCTCTCTACCACTAAGCCACATTCCAGCCCACATTTTCAGTTTTGTCATGCAGCCTTCCACTCGTATGTTAAGCTCCACCATAAGCTTCAGCACAAAAATCAGTCCAATATCATTGACTTACGAAGTTCCAAATACTCATTTTCATGATAAGAAAACTTTATTCAGGAGAATAAGAAAATTAACTAAAACTCAGTATATTTAGAAGTGAAAACTAGAACACATACTTAGAAGGCAAACATGCAATCCCAGCTCTTTTCCTAGGCTAGAAAAGCACTTTCCAGATATCAGAATTTCTACATAATGGAAATCCACTTTAAACACACGACCAATATTCTCTCTAATTGCAAATGGGCAAAGTGAGAAATCACCTTGTTTTTCAATATAAAATAGATGTTAACAATAAGACTATGAGAACGAGATGCTCATACACTGTCTCTTAAGCTTCCAATGCTTAGATATTCATACATCTTTGTCAATAAGTTTCCATTATTTTCTACATCTTCTTCCCTAGAAGCTAAGAACAGACATGTTACACCAATACAATGACAGGCAGTCTACAGCGTGACTTATTTATTGGTTTTGGTGGTGGTCAGGGTTGAGCTCAGGGCTTCACATGTACTAAGCAGGCGTTCAACCACTTGAGTCATGCTTCCAGCTCCTTTTGATTTACTTTGGGGTCTTGTATGCCCTGGCTGACCTGTGCTGTCATCCTCCGGTTTAGGATTCCTGCGCTGTTAGGATGACAGGTGCATATCACCTCACTTAGTTGTTGGTTGAGACATACTTTTCATGACATTCTGCCCAGGTTGGCCTCAAACCTGATCTGATCCCAAGTAGCTGTGAATATATACACATGGGTCAGAGTCAGGCCCCTTCTACAGGGTTTTAAAAGACTATGTCACAAGATGAGCACCTTTAGTTTGAAAATGAAAATTAAAAACAAAAACAACTCTCCAAAATACAACACTTTCTGAATATACAAAGATTAGGCACACTCAACTGGTAAAGCCCATGCAAACACTCCAAAAACCCAAAACTACAAAACAGAAAAAAAAATTCCTCTTTCAGTCCTTGGCACTTTGGGTGAGAGATACTCAGCCTTTATCAGTAAACCTCTTCATTAGCTGAGGGTACTCAGTGTGAACAAACACAAATGGTCTCCTATCCTTTTGTTCATTTTATTACTTGTAACCAGCTGAGCACTTCTTTTTTTTTGGTCGGTCGTGGGGCTTGAACTCTGGGCTTGGGCACTGTCCCTGCGCTCTTTAGCTCAAGGCGAGCTCTCTACCGCTTGAGCCACAGCGTCACTTCCAGTTTTCTAGTGGTTTATTGTAGATAAGAGTCTCACAGACTTTCCTGCCCAGGCTGGCTTTGAACCTCGATCCTCAGATCCAGCCTCCTGAGTAGCTAGGATTATAGGCGTGAGCTACCAGCGCCTGGCTAGCTGAGCACTTCTTAAACTTCAATGTACGTCCTGATCTCCTAGATGTAGTTATGTCATTCAGTGTCTGCAGTGTTCATCTTTAGCTACCCATTTCCAATCTCTTTTTAAAATCAGAACTTGTGTTTTAAAGGAACTCCTTGAGTGGAAAGTTGATGAGGCTGCTGCAGTTTTTGCAAGCACCCTGAGATGCAGACTGACCTTGGCAAGCGTGCCTTCTACACAGTACCCTGCAATAATGACGCCGTTCCTCTTATCAGTGCACCAGCTCTCAAACAACTCACGGGACAAGCCACTCTGCATCATGCCTGGAGAGGCCATGACTACACTGGGGCCGATATCATCAAAGTGGTCCATGCTCTGAGAAAACGAAGAATGGTACAGCAGTTAACCATTGGCCACCAGGTTTGACAAAGCATCTTTCACTTTTAAAGAACAACAAAATGTGATACAGAAGGTTCACCACACTATGGAGAGGGCCCGGGGCAAATCTAGTTAACACTTTAAGTCCAATTGCCAAGTTTTTTTTTTTTTTTTTTTGTCGGTCGTGGGGCTTGAACTCTGGGCCTGGGCGCTGTCCCTCAGCTCTTCAGCTCAAGGCGAGCGCTCTACCACTTGAGCTACAGCGCCACTTCCGGTTTTCTGGTGGTTTATTCGAGATAGGAGTCTCACGGTCTCTCCTGCCCGGGCTGGCTTTGAACCGCGATCCTCAGATCTCAGCCTCCTGAGTAGCTAGGATTACAGGCGTGAGCCACCAGCGCCCGGCTCAATTGCCAAGTTTTAAAATCAAAACTTGAGTACTTTAAAGGACTACTTCAGGGACTGGGAAGGTGGCTCAGTGGTAGAGAGCTTGCCCCACATGCCTGAGGCCCTGGGTTCGATTCCTCAGCACCAGAAAAGCAAAAAAAAAAAAAAAAAAAAAAAAGAAAAAAAGCTGGACGTGGCGTTGCGGCTCAAATGGTAGAGCGCTAGCCTTGAATTGAAGAGCTGAGGGACAGCGCCCAGGCCCAGAGTTCAGGCCCCATGACTTGACCCAAGGAAAAAAAAAAAGACTACTTCAATGGAAATAGTCTATGAGGCTATATAAGACCACTTAAACTGTAGGCCAGCAACCGTGGAGGGACGCGATACAGAGCAGTCAATTTGCTTAGCACTAAACTCTCCACACGTAGCTGAAGGCCCAAGGATATTCTCAGGGCCTGGAATACAACTTACAACTTACATTATTTTAGATATTCATTACATCAGATTTTACCAAATGCTCTTGAAAAGTAAACCTATGGGGCATTAAATCTGGAATTTGTAGTACTAATCAAAAAGATGATGAGCTCTGGATGGAAGTTGAGATTCTGACTAGACAGCATACCATCTTTTTCTTGTCAAGACTTTATTCTTATGGCAAGAGAGAGCCAAGTTAACAGCAACTATAAACACTGGGAGTTTGTAAAGGCTCAGAGTAACTGGCAAATCTGCTAAAGTGAAAAAAGAATGCTGTTTATCCCAGCATTCTGGAGGTTGAAGCAGAAGGAGGAAGAGCTTGTGCCAGCTTGGGCTGTATAGCCAGACCCTGTCTTAAACAAATACAATGCCAGGTGCTGCCCTGTCGATGTCATGGAGGAATACCATGGCTGACCAAAGAAGAGGCTGGCCTCCAGAGGAGGACTCAGACAGTTCACCATTGCCAGGACCAACCTTAGCCTCCCTTTGCCCACATATACTCACCTTCAGGTTGCTGATGTGTTTGAAAACAAAGGGATTATTGATGTTGATCTGCTTTCGGATCTTGTCATTCATGGCATTTACGTACGTCTGGTACACAGCCATGCACTTCTTAGCCAATGAGGACGCGTAATAGATGGGGATGTCGTGCAGCTCAGGGTGGTTCTGCCAGTACTCATCTACAGCCATTGTGAGAGAAACAGCCCGGCTCAGTTATGTGCTAGATGTAGTTCAAACAATAAATGATACCCACAAATAACTTCAAAATTCACATGAAACCAAGAAGTATCACAAAATTATATTTTAAAAAGTTAAGAAAAATAATTTTGGTCTATACAAATTTAGACTTAAAGTCTAAACTTACTTCAAAATACTGGTGTGGGGATTGGAGGCATGGCTCAGATTGGAAATAAGCACCAGATGGAGTTTCAGTCCTGGTCTCAGCTCTTGCCCAACCCCGCCCCCCCAGCAGAAAAGAGCACAAAATCTAAAAAACAAACTTAATTAAAATGTTGTGATCATAGACCAAAGATGGAGAAGTTTTAACAAATGATTCAGTTACAGTTTACTGAATAACAGACCAACAGACCACTGACTATACCTCAAAGACTTGTCATGTGGGTTATACATGCATTTCCTATTCTGTCCTGACTTATTTTGTTCATTTTTTTTTTTTTTTGGGGGGGGGGTCTGATTGTGGTGCCTGAACTCTGGGCCTGGGTGCTGTCCCTCAACTCTTCAGCTCAAGGCTAGCGCTCTACCACTTGAGCCACAGCGCCACTCCAGCTTTTTTTCTTTTTGCTTATGTGGTGCTGGGGAATCGAACCCAGGGCCTCATGCATGCAAGGCAAGTGCTCTACCACTGAGCCACGTTCCCAGCCACTGTTCATGCTTTATTTTGTTGGTCATGGGGCCTGATCTCTGGGCCTGGGCACTGTCCCTCAGCTCTTCAGCTCAAGGCTAGCTCTCTACCACTTGAGCCGTAGTGCCACTTCCGGCTTTTTCTGCTTATGTGGTGCTGAGGAATCGAACCCAGGGCTTCATGCATGCAAGGCAAGCACTCTCCCACACAGCCACCTTCCCAGCCTGTTCATGTTTTTTTTTTTTTTTTTTAGAAATAACTAAACAAATTTAATAGTGTCAAAGTTTCAAGTACATTCTAATAGAACTTCTCATACATTATATCCCATGAACATATCAGTTTTTTTGTTTTTTGTCAGTAGTGGGGCTTGAACTCTGGGCCTGGGCGCTGTCCCTCAGCTCTTCAGCTCAAGGCTAGAGCTCTACCACTTGAGCCACAGCATCACTTCTAGTTCTGAGTGGTTTATTGGAGATGAGAGTCTCACAGACTTTCCTGCTCGGGCTGGCTTTGAACCATGATTCTCAGATCTCAGCCTCCTGAGTAGCTAGGATTACAGGCATGAGCCACCGGC
Organism: Dipodomys spectabilis; assembly: GCF_019054845.1. NCBI lineage: Eukaryota > Metazoa > Chordata > Mammalia > Rodentia > Heteromyidae > Dipodomys > Dipodomys spectabilis. The sequence continues at coordinate 4,322,634 of NW_024870743.1, read as the reverse complement.
ACCCAGCTTGTTTTTGTATTTTTATGAACAAATATTGAAAAATAATTAAGTAACTTGACCAAGGGCATGTTCCCTTCCCATCACACCGCACTGCAGGGAGCAGGTAGGAAAAGGGGCAACAATCACATTCTGTGGTCCTGGCTCATGAACTATAATTCATGCTTTCATGGTGGGGTTACCAGATAAAAACACCAAACCTCCACTTCAACTTCAGATAAACAGAAGTTTCTTAGCTTTTCACGTACTGAAGTCTTCCTATTCACCTGAAATTAAAATATGACTGGGTAATATAATGGTTTTGTTTTGGTGCTAGTACTGGAGCTTGAACATGGGTCCTTGTGCTCTTGCCTTGTTTCTTGTTGTTGTTGTTTTGTTTTTGTGGGTCGTGGGTCTTCAACTCTGGGCCTGGGTGGTTTCTGAGCTCTTTAGCTCAAGGCAAGCGCTCTACCATTTGAGCCACAGCGCCACTTACTGTTTTTTGGTGGTTAACTAGAGATAAGAGTCTCATGGACATTCCTGCCCAGGCTGGCTTTGAACCGTGATCCTTAGACCTCAACCTCCTGAGTAGCTAGGATTACAGGTGTGAGCCACCGGCACCCAGCATCACTTTGTTTTCTTGCTCAAAGCTGGCATCATGAGCCACAGTTCCACTTCTAGCTTTTTGCTGGTTAAAGATGTCTCACAGATTTTTCTGGCCCAGGCTGTCTTCAAATGTGATCCGCAAACCTCAGCCTCCTGAGTAGCTAGTTTACAGGTGTAAGGCACCAGTGCCTCATTACGTACTACATTCTTACTGGTCACATCTTGCAGCAACTGGCACCAATATGATGGTGACAATGTGGCATCCCCTTCCTCATTTCCCTCGCTGTTAGTGGTTGCAAACCCTTCATGCCAAGTCTTTAGGGCCACTTTGACTTGTACTCAGGAAAGAGGCCCGATTAGGAGGAACAGATGGGACTGTGCTGATTTAGAACATGATAGGGAATACCCTACAATGCAGTGACTACTCAAGTATTTCTTTTCAAACTAAGATGGTGCTGGAAATGTGACTAAGTGGTAGAGTGCTTGCTAGCATGCATGGAGCCCTGGGCTCCATTCTTCAGTACATCAATGGAAAAAGCTGGAAGTGGTGCTGTGGCTCAAGTTGAAGAGAGCTAGCCTTGACCAAAAAAAAAAAAAAATCTCAGGGACAGTGCCCAGGACCTGAGTTCAAGCCTTAGGACTGGCAAACAATAACAACAACAACAACACACACACACATACATACACACACACACCAGCTTACACTAAGCAAAAGGAAAGAAATGTACGCATCACTCAACTTGGAAGAAATAGCTATACTGTCAAAGCTTATTGAATTCACAAACTTTATAGACTATGATAATAACAACTTGCCTTGTGAAGTTTAAAATGTGTTTGTGACTGTAAGCATCACTATCCCACAATACTGTGAAATTTATGTAATCATTCAATCTCAATTAACAAAAGTATTTTAAAAAAAAGATGATGACTAACCTTACTGGAAAGTCATTCTATACACCTCATTAATTCCTCAGAAGTGGGACTGCTGGTCAGGAGTATGCACATTTTGAGACTTCGAATGCTGACAGCAAGCAGAAAGGCTCACCAGCTGATAGTCCCAGAGCAGAGTATGAAATGCTGCTCTCCTGGGCTCTTACTAGCACCAAAGAAACCAAAACCAAACCCTTTATTTTTTTTTTTAGTGCCAGTCCTAGGGCTTGAATTTAGGGTACTGTCCCCAAGCTCTTTCTGCTCAAGGCTAACACTATACCACTTGAGCCATAGCTCCACTTCTAGCTTTTATGGTTAACTGGAGATAAAGAGTCTCATGGACTTGTCCTGCAGGGGTGGCTTCAAACCACAATCCTCAATCTCAGCCTCTTCAATAGCTAGGATTACAAGCATGAGCCTGGCACTCGGCTAAATCCCCATTTTTGAAAGAAGAAACTGAAGCCAAGAGTGGTGGAATGGCACAGCAAGGCCACATTAATGTCTTAGTAAAATGATGTCTGGTCTTAGGAGCCTCCCAAATACCTAGAATCAAGAGCAGCTCCTGAGCCCTTCCCAGCGCAAAGACGGGAATGAGGCCTCGGCCACCTCTATTCACAATGTCGTGGACAGTGTTGCAGAACCGTGCTTCTCGCTCTTCGCGCTTCTCATGGATATGGGTCCCGTACGTAGATTCCTACAACAGATTAGACATGTGAGACCAAGGCCAAACAGCCCCCAAGATCTTAAAAGTTACATGCTCATGAAATGCTGTAGTAAAGCGATTCTTTTCTCTACTAACTTGTCTTTCACCTGAATACATGTTGTTAATTATAACAATGTTATTTAGTACATATATAAACTGGAAAGAAGAGCAAATAAAAAAAAATCCTAAGTAATTTAACATTTTAGAAAGTGGAATCAAGCTGGACCACTGATAGCACATGCCTGCAATTCTACTTTCTAGGCAGACAAATCTGTGTGAATCTTCTCTCCAATTAACCAGTAAAAAGATGGAAGTGGAAATGTAGCTCAAGTGGTAGAGCACCAAGGCCTTGAGTTTAAGCCTCAGGATTTGCACTTGCACGCGCGCGCGCACACACACACAAACACACACACAAGAGAAATTCTCCCTATGTTACACTAGTTGTAGTACATACAGTAATACTTACAATGATAAGTATATCAGGTTTAATATTAGGAATTTCAGCGGCCATTAGGTGTCTATCTTCTTGTCTTGAGAAATCTCCTGTGTATAAAAGCTGTGAAGGAAAAAAAAAAAAAAACCCTGGAAATTAAGTTTTAGGGAAGGCCTCATATTGCTAGTGAAGATTTTAATCTTGTAAAATCTAGTAATAAAATTAAGTTAGAAACACCCTGCACCGGCACACAGATCCCATGTTATGTGTAGTCAGCAGGTGTGAGGTGGTTTTGGCACCAACACCCATCCTGCATTTCGGTTGTCTTACCATTATAACTAATGAGAAGAAAGCAGCCTGGACTCACCCCATAGTAAGTACTGACAAAGTATTTCTCAGTAAAGGGGAAGAAAAAAAGGGCATGCTGATAGAATGCAATCTCTGGAGGACTGGAGCACTGTCTAGTGTGGATGGCAGGTGCCCAGAGAGGCAAATCCAATTTCAGATGAGGATCATCAGGTAGGCACTCAGGCTACTTACATTTTCTGTGCTGCTGCAGCAAAGTGCAAGAATAGCTCATGTGATGACATACTGTACCAACTCAGTGTGCACAAGTTTCAAACATGAGCAGCTAAAAAGATTCATTGAAAAATGAAACACTGGTTCATACCCCAGGGTACAGAGGAAAATCATCTGGAAAGGAAAGAGCCAAGGCCAAACCTCCAGGTTAGGTATTTCTTAGAGGTATTCAACAGGAATTTCTTGAAGCTTCCTAAGTGACTCCGATTTGCAGCCAGAGTGCAAATGCAGGCTAGTGGCTGGCCTACCGCAGGCCTGCTTCCTCTTGGGCGGGAAAGTTACCTTCACACCCGCGATCTCAATCATGAACATGGCGGCTCCCAGGACGTGGCCTGCATGGTAACACCAAAACTTGATTCCTGCAACTTCCTTAACTTCATGGAAGTTGATGGTTTCAATTTTGTCCATACTTTCTTCCAAATCTGTCTCAGTGTACAGCATGTCATCTGCTGATATGTTACTAAATTGAAAGAGTTAACAAAAGGCATCAAGGGCAAGATGTTTCACATCAGACTAAAGACTGCTGGGCACATAAGCACTTTTTAGGTGTGAACTAGCAATTCTAGGTATAATTTCCTATTCGTCTGTATTTGCATAGTAATATTTTAGCTACTACTGAATTAAACATCAACTTTAGATTTTTGTTGTTGTTGTCTTTTGAGACTAGGTCTTACTATATAGTCAACTTCACTTCAAATTATGGTCCTCCTATCTCACTCTCCCCAGGCAAATACCATCATATGCAGCTTACGACAATGCGTGAAGGTTAATCCTGTGAACTGCAGGAATCACACTTATGCTCTAAACTTTCTGACAGGAAAGGTTAAGGCCTTCACAAAACTCTTTTTTTGTGTGTTATTTCCTTTAAAAGAAAAATTTCCTCATGTAACATTTTTAGCCATTTTTGGTCATCATCTAATCCAAAATAAAATTTTAGTAGATATGATTGCTCAATATATTTGACTTTAAATAGTAATACAATTCTGAAATGCTGTTTACAGTGCCTTTCTACCCTCTGTGTTTGTGCTGTAGGACTATGTATATTTACGAAAGCTTTAAAAGGGTGTGAAACCAAAAGGAAATAAAGGCAGGAAGGTCTGACACACAGTGGCTTATTTCTGCATGACTAAATCTGGAGAATAACTGAGACTACAGTATTTCAAAACACAAAATGGTCTCTATTTTGAGCTATGCACTGTGGAGAGCTGGGATGATCTAAGAAAACCATTTACCTAACTTTGACGTAGTCTGATAGAAGCCATCTATAAATAGCTTTCGTGGCATGTGTCATAAATGTTCTTCCTTTGAAACTTGTCTTCTGTAGAAACCAGGGCAATGCTCCACAGTGATCTAAGTGGAAACTTAAAAACAGACAAGATTGAACAAATTCACACATTATCCAGCAAGCTCCAAGTGTAATTAAATTGCTGCTCCTGGAGCCTACATTACATAATAATACTTTGAGTAAACCAAGTAGGCTTGTGTAGGTGTGTGCAGAGAGGAATAAGGCATAGAGTTCTGATATAGGAAATTATTTTAAAAGCACTTAAAAAAACCCAGCAAGTCTTTTCAGTAAATTAATAGACAAGACTAGAACTGGAGCTTCATTGGCAGCCAGAAATGGTAATGAGTTAGCAGAATGTCACTATGCATATATGAAGTTCAAGAAGAAAGGGACAAGCAGTGAGTCTAGGGAGATGTTCTGGATGTCTCGTCTCATCTGACAGGGACTCAAGATCTTCACTATCTCCTTCCCTGTGACATAGAAGATTACACACAGAGAGAGGCTGGTGAGCTGTTCCTAGTACCCCTCTAGCCTAGGATGATAAAATGTAGTGCTGGTTTAGAAACAGATATTTGCAATGTTTCCCAGTAGAAAATATTTGGTTTTCTAAAAAATAAATAAAATCTCAGAATCTGAATATTGAATAATCAGAATATTGAAATAATACTGCTAGCTAGGCAGCGATGGCTCAAGCCTGTAATCCTAGATAGTTGGAAGGCTGAGATCTGAGGATTATGGTTGAAAGCCAGCTTAGGCAGGAAAGTCCATGAGACTCTCATCTCCAATTAACCATCAAAAAAACCCCTGGAATTAGAGCTATGGCTCAAGTGGTAGAGCACTAGCTGTGAGCACAAAAACTCAGGGCAGTGCATAGACCCTGAGTTCAAGCTCCAGGACCAGCACAAACACATATACACACCCAAACTCAATCCTAAAAACAATACTGCTCTTGAAGGAAAAGACTTACTGACTAATTAACAGGAGATCAATCTCAGCTGGGTCAATCAAGTCAATATAAGGGAGAGCATCCATTCCTTCTAGGCCAGGGTGGATCCCACAGTCCAGCTAGAAGAGAAAGAAGAAAGTTAGTCTCCTATCTTCTTTTATTGAAATTCATCCAGTAAACAGCCAATTACACTGGCCCCCTTCTACATAATCAACACGGACTGTATATGACTACTTGTAATGCAATTCTTATTGAATATGGTAAACTTGCTATCATTAACTCTTACCCCCCCAAATGTAGAATACAGTTCACAATTAAATCAGATGTAAAATACAAGACATCTTTCCAGCTGTTTTTTGTGAGACCACTATACAAAATGAACTTTTTCAAGAATTCCAGTATTTGTTGATGGTAGGCTTTTTAAAAGTTTGTCAATTTGCTATTCCCAGATCTGTGAGAAGCTCATAGGAACAGAAAGCGTACCTGGTCAGGCATACAAGCCACTGCACTGCTTGCGTGCGTGCGTGTGTGTGTGTGTGTGTGTGTGTGCGCGTGCGTGCGTGTGTGTGTGTGTGTGTGTGTCATACAAGCCACTGCACTCTGTGTGTGTGTGTGTGTGTCATACAAGCCACTGCACTCTGTGTGTGTGTGTGTGTGTCATACAAGCCACTGCACTCTGTGTGTGTGTGTGTGTACAGGTGTACCAGGATTGGGGCTCGAATTCTGGGTCTAGGCACTGTCTCTGAGCAATTTTAGTCAAGGCTGGCACCCTACCACTTGAACCACAGTTCCACTTCTGGTTTTTTGCTGGGGATAAGAGTCTCACTGACTTTCATGCCTGCTGACTTCAAATCTGAGCTCAGCCTCCTGAGAAGCTAGGATTACAGGCTTGAGTACCGTTATTGAGGACCTTAGAAACCATCTCTTATAACCCCTCTACTTCTCAGGCTCAGAGAAGAAGAATGCCAAAGGTGGCTTAGGTAAACTAGTACTCAATCACTCCTGCTGCATTGGGGTGTTCAGAGCTGTAAAGCTCTGTGCAGAGCAATGAAGTTGGCTAGATACTCCCAAGAACAGAAGAAAGACTTCAAAGAAACAAGTTCTGGAGATCTAGTTGACATTGAAATTCTTTTTTGGTTATTGGGCTTGAACTCAGGACCTGGGTGCTGTCCCTGAGCTCTTTTACTCAAAGCTATCTCTCTACTACTTGGAGCCATAGCTCCACTTCCTACCTGGTATTTTTACCTCAGGATAAATCTCCTTAGATTACTTAGTGCTTTGTTAAATTATGAAGTACAAGCATGTATTTATTTTCTCAGCATGATACACCACATATCATATGCATTATAACACTAAGTAGAAAACTAATTTGCTAGGAAAAGGCCTAACATCTAGTACAGAAAGAGCCATTCTGTTAACCTATAAAATGAGTAATCAATGAGGGAATAGTTCAGTGGTAGAGCATATTCTTAGCATGCAAAAAGTCCTAGGTTCAATCCCTAGCATCAAATAATAATATCAATGATAATAATGATAATTACCATTATTTTTCTTCCTTTGAACTCCAGAATAATACATGATCTTCCTACTTCTTGGCCAGCTCCACTGTAAAAATTCAAAGGTAAAATAAAATTAAAAAAAAAACCAGAGCTTTAAAGCAGTCGTGAAGATACACGCCTACAATCCCAACATTTGGGAACCAACACCACACTAATCCTGCCAAAAAAAACCCCAATACACACACACACACACACACACACACACACACACACACACACACACACACACACACACAAACCCCCTAATAACCCCCCAAAAAACACCGAGCCCAATAAATTCAATGGTTCTTCCAAATTAAACTGCATCCCATTGCCTAATAGTGACCTGACATGAAGAACTCAGCTTAGCAGAGCGCTGGTGGCTCACCCTTGTAATCCTAGCTACTCAGGAGGCTGAGATCTGAGGATGGTCGTTCAAAGCCAGCCCAGGCAGGAAAGTCCATGAGACTCTTATCTCCAATTAACAACCAGAAAACTGGAAGTGGTACTATGGCTCAAGCGGTAGAGTACTCACCTTGAACAAAAAACTCAGACACAGTGCCTAGCCCCAGAGTTCAAGCCCCATGACGAACAAAACAAACAAAAAAACCTCTGTTTATAAGCAGACAGGAAATGGATCTCCCCAAACTAGGACCCTACTTAGAGTTGTCCACTGATGCAGAAAAATCAAACCAGATGGAAGCTATCACGATTTCCAGGTCTTTTACTTCATCTGCCCTAGATATTGCCAGTTAAGTGACCCCAGTTCAGTTTTCCAGTTATAATTATTCCCTTTGCTAAATTTTCCAGTCTTGTCTTCTCCTTTACTTGAGACACAGGCTTATCATCTACATCAAGGAAATAGAATTGAATTTCACTTTTCGAAACGTCCAGCTTTCCTCTTCCCAGTTCTCCTAGAACAGGCTACTCTGTAAGGTGAGCCTGTGCGTGACTCTATGCTCTCCATGTCCCTTCTTCAGAAACTGAACAATGCTGTCACTGGCATTCCCCTCACCCTCTACTCTAAGTGGAAGTCTTTCTTAGATTGCCAAACGTAAACCCCTCAGTTCTCATCTCCTTTCGTTCCCACTTTGCTTTCCCCAGCCAGCAGCCTAGGAGCCAGTCACTCTCTCTCCCTGCTTTTTCTCACCTTCTACCCCTGTAGTTCAGTACAGACGGACTTCCACCGTCCACTCTAAAATACCATTACCAAGCGCAAACAGCACACTTGGTCTCTATCCAACTCGTTCTCCAGGCAGCTTCTCATACCACGTGGTTCTTTAAGCTTTTCTGATGCCACACTCTTGTCCTATCCTTTTGGCTTTCCTTCTCTATTTACTTCACAATTAGCTGTCTCCCTGGTTCCCTCCTCACCCTCTGCTCAACTGCATCATTTCAGACACACCAATGACTTCCAATGTGTACATGTTCCCTTGAACACATGTTCTAGTGCTCTAATTTATTATGTTAAGTTTCTTTACTGGGATCTCACCAAGGTACCTTATATTTAATACACCAAACTAGTTTTCAACATAAGCCTTCTGCCCTGTTTTCTTCCCAGAATGTTATACTTTGCATGTCACATGACTGACTCCCTTTAACCAGGTGGATCTCCATCCAATGTTACCTTCCCAGAGGCTTTCCCCTACGACCTTTTCTAAGCTGGTTTTTATAGCTAGCCACAATCCAGCATGAATTTAGCGGAACACAACTACATGAAATTATTTGGTTTATGGTTTGCTTCTCACTAAAATGAAATTTTCATTAAAAGGACTTGTCCAGGGCTAGGAAGGTGGCTCAGTGGTAGAGCGCTTGCCTTGCATGCCTGAGGCCCTGGGTTCGATTCCTCAGCACCACATAAGCAAAAGAAAAAAGCCGGAAGTGGCTCTGTGGCTCAAGTGGTAGAGGGCTAGCCTTGAGCTGAAGAGCTGAGGGACAGCGCCCAGGCCCAGAGTTCAGGCTCCACGACCGGACCCCCCCAAAAAAACCAAAAAACAAAACAACAAAAAAAAGGACTTGTCCACTGCTACTATGGTGCCTGACATGTAGTTAACCTTAAGAAATGTTTATCAAATGAATAAAAGCCCTCAAATTACAAGCCTTGGCAATACTATCTGTAGTGAAAGAAGCCAGACATCAAAGGCTTCTATTTATATGAAATGCTTCAGAAAAGCAAATCTATTGAGAAGGGAAGTAGATTAGTGGTAACACAGGGCTTGGGAGAAGACTGTGAATACCATTTTTTTTTGGGGGGGGGTCTGGTCATGGGCCTGAACTCTGGGCCTGGGCGCTGTCCCTCAGCTCTTCAGCTCAAGGCTAGTGCTCTACCACTTGAGCCACAGCGCCACTTAAGGCTTTTTTTATTTTCTGCTTATGTGGTGCTGAGGAATGGAATCCAGGGCCTCATGTATGCAAGGCAAGTGCTCTACCAGAGCCACTTTCCCAGCCCCTGTAACTACTATTAAATACAGGTTTCTCACTGAAATGATAATGTTCTAGAACTACACTGGTGAGGGTTATAAAATTCTGTCACCATACCAAAACCCTCCCCCCCAAAATGCAGTTTCTATGAGTGACTTGTATGTGATGTCTTATACAACAAAGTTGTACAAACCAAACCAAGTATCTTCCAAATCTGCCACCTCCTACACTCTTTACTAGTGACCAACCCAGGACTCTGAATTGTCCCAATCTAAATGTTCCTCTCTACACACGTGCTCCACAGACCCCATCAGGTAACTAATAGCTATCAGCAATAAAATACTGATGATTTCACATTTCCTCAAGCCTTGTTCTTCCCAACTATTGTCCTTCATTTCACTGAGTACAGGATTTCATCACTTACACTTGGACCATCCAATTAATGCTATGAGAACACCTTTTATTCATCTGCTAAACAATGACCTTCTTAAATAGAATTCCCACTGCAACCCACTTGCTCTGACTCCCTTGTTGGCCTCCTGTAGCTGACATAATGAAAGCCCAAACTCTATAGAACATATAAATTGGATCCAGATAACCTATCATATCTTCTTTGCTGTGTTAGCCACAACTTTGAGTTAACTGGCCACAAGCTGACTACTCTCATTTTTGCACATCACTTTTTCTGCTTGGAACCCTCTGGCCTCTACACTGTAATTCTTACTCAAGTTTGCACAGGATGCACGAGATCTTATTCTCTACCTGCTAGAAAGTCCTTTCTGTACTCTTCAGGCAAGCAAGCAGAACAGTGCCTACCTGCGCTCTGGTTAAGAGTTGTCATTTACCAAGTGCATGCTTGACTCAAAAAAGGCTGTCAATGAATTCTGTCTTGTGCCTGCTGAGGTGCTTTAACACTAGCTCAGTGTCTTCAGAATGTAGACAGAGGGCAGGTGTGCATTAAGCACAGGGAAACCTGGGCTCTGTTCCCAGTAGGTGCTCAATGAACATGTATTGAAAGAGTACACCTTTCTATATGTAAAAGAAAACACGCATTCATGCGGTGCTCATCTCTAATACTGAACAATATGGGGCTGGAAGCTGGCTTAGTGGTAGAGTGTTTGCCTTGCATGCATGAGGCCCTGGGTTTGATTCCTTAGTACTACATAAACAGAAAAAGCTGGAAGTGGTGCTGTGGCTCAAGTAGTAGAGTGTTAGCCTTGAGCAAAAGAAGCTCAGGGACAGTGCCCAGCCCCTAAGCTCAAGCCCCAGGACTGGCAAAAAAAAAAAGAGATTACATTCTCTAATACTGAACAATAAATATACTTGCTCATCCACTGGAGTAAATTATCCACCTATATTTCTCTTTCTACTATAAAATATTGTAGAAGCTGGGTGTTGGTGGCTCACACCTGTGATCCTAGCTACTCAGGATGCTACGATCTGAGGATTACAGTTCAAAGCCAGCCCATTCCTGCTTTTGTGTTGACCCTCAGCAGAAAGCTGGAAGTGGAACTGTGGCTCAAGTGGTAGAGCACCAGACTTGGGTGAAAAAGATAAGGGACAGGTGCCCAGCCCTTGAGTTCAAGCTCCTGTACAGGCACAACACAAACCAAAACACACTGCAGGACGCAGCCGGCCATCTCCTGTAAACGGACAGCGTCTTCTGGCAATCCAGGGCCGAGTTTCTGTCCTTAATGCTTCTGCTCTTTCTCCTGTCTAACTTCCCACCAGTCTGCCACCATCTGAGCCTGTCCCACCATCAGGGCAAGTCCCTGACCACTGTCTGGCGCCCACATCTCGGTACACGTCTGGTCCTGGAGAAGGTAGGAAACAGGTCTCGCTCTTTCCACGGTCGCGGCTTCAGCCGGCCCCGCGGGTCCAGGAGAGTCAACAGCCCCTTCTACATGCGCATGCCCAGTGGCCTGGAGTAACTTTTCACCCCGAGTCCAACATCGCCTCCCCCAGTGCCAGCGGCGGGCCCGGGCCGGCCGCGCTCTCCGGGGCCCGCCCGCTCGCACGCCTCGGGCCTCGCTCCTTTCCCACGGCCGGCCGGGCGCTCCCTTACAGGGGTCGGATAAGCAGCTGGTCGCTCTCTTCTGCGGGAATCGCAGACATCCTGGAGGTCTCCGGAGGCCGCGGGAGCGGCAGGGCCGGGGTCCGCGGAGACGGAAGCGCGGCCAACACCAACTACAGGAGAAATCCCCAGCCACCAAAACGCAACTTCCGGCACTCGGCGCCCGCGACACCACGCTCCTCCCTAGGACTTCCGGCTGGGGAGGCAAGCGAGGACCGTTCCACCTCCAGTCAGCGCGCGGAGCGCCGTGAGGACTGCGCCTGCGCACAGCTCCGGGGCGTGGCCTGGCGGACGTGGGGGCGGGGCCTAGCGGACGTCGTGGAGCGGGCTGGAAAAGTTGGCGCTGGAGTCAGAATTGGAGTAGCTGTCGGGGCGGCGGGGCGCTCCGACCGCGGACTAGAGGCAGCCCCCCCGGCGGACGGGCACGCTGCTTCCAGGTGAGAGCTGCGGGACTCGCCGCAGCTGGGCCCAGCTCGCGGCTGGGCGGGGACGCGGCCCCAGGGCGGTGCCGGCCGTCTGGACGGATGGGTGGGGCCCGCGGAGCCCGCGGTGGCCGGGGTGGGGGTCGCCCTCGTGCCCGCGTCCCCGCGGCGGACGAGCGGTTCGGGGCGGGCGCTGTGCGGAGGGGAGGCCGCCGTCCCCGGGACGCCAGCGGGAACGCGGGGCGCAGGGATGGAGCCGCCGGCGGCGCCCCGCGTGCCCGGCCCGGCGCCGCGCCCCTGGGGTCGGGGTGCGCATCCTCACACCGCCGACGCCGCGCGCGGGGCCGCGACCCCAGCCTGGCGACCTTGGGCCCGAGTCTCTCCCGACCTGGGGACGCCGCCGTCCTGCGACGGCCTTGCGCCCGGGGGTGAGGACTAGCGGCCCCGAGCGCCTGGGGCTGGGCGCGACGCCCCGCGTAGCACGGCCGGAGTTGCCAAGTGGGGTGTCAGCGCCCCGAGAGTCGCCCGGCCCCGCCGGGAGGGCGGTGGTGGTAAGCAGACAATAGCGGGTTCGCGGTCCCCTGCGCACCCCGGGGGCGAAGGTGGCTTTCCAGCCGAGAAGCCGGGGATGAGCCGCGGTTGCCATGGGATTGCCGCGCGTGAGCCCGGAGCCGGGGACGCGTGGAGCCGGGGGGCCGCGCGTGAGCCCGGAGCCGGGGACGCGTGGAGCCGGGGGGCCGCGCGTGAGCCCGGAGCCGGGGACGCGTGGAGCCGGGGGGCCGCGCGTGAGCCCGGAGCCGGGGACGCGTGGAGCCGGGGGGCCGCGTGGAGCCGGGGACGCGTGGAGCCGGGGGGCCGCGCGTGAGCCCGGAGCCGGGGACGTGTGGGGCGGGGGTGAACCCGCGATCGGCGCGGGCCACGGAGGACCGAGCCGGCCCAGGGGGAGAACTTGGCCTCAGCCTCCACCCGAGGGGAGCGCTGGAGGGGTGCGGGGAGTGGTCTCCGATTGGTGCTTGGAGGAAGCCGCGTGCCTCTTCTCCGGTGACGAGTGGCGGCGGGCGGGGAGGGAGACCCCTTCTTCACAGAACACCTGCAGCGGTTTACGGATGTCTTTTGGGCCTGAAATCCGGGCCTGGACCCGGCCACTGGGCTGCCTTTGCACAAGGCTGGCGCTCTCCCGCCCGAGCCACTGCCAGCTTTTCTGAGTCGTTTGCTGGAGATAAGTGTCTCACCGGCTTTCCTGCCCTGGCTGGCTTGGAACCGCCGCGATCCGCCGCAATGCTCAGATCTCAGCCTCCTGCAGTAACTAGGATGACCGTCATAAGCCACCCGCGTCCGGCGTGGGTTTTAAAGACACTTGTACCAAACAGCTCGGCACACGGGCAGTTTTTCGAGGTTGAGGATCCCTTGCTTTCATTAGATGCTAAAAACAACAGTTGTGTGTGGTCTCTTGACTTCAGTCTAGTGACCCAGCTGCAAGCCCAGAGCGGGGGTTTGTCCCTGCAGACTGTGAATCCCGGGTTTGATGGATGTGCCTGTTGACCATGTCTGGTTTCTGCCAATCACGTCACTTCCTGAGTGGAAGAGGAGGCGAAGGGGAGGAAGAGGTGGCCCCACCTGAACCCTGCCGGTGGTGGGACATCTAAGCGACTTTCTCCAGCCTGGGCCTCATTTTTATGCATGTGTAATTTAGAAATAAGAATGATTTGCTTGAAAACATGCACCAACATAGCACTAGATAGCAAAAACTTACTAAACGCCTTTTCCTTTAAGCCCCCAGATTGACATGAAAATCGTCTTAAGGAGTTAGTTCTCTACCTTGTGGGCCACAGTAATGTTTTCTAGAAACAGAAATCCGATTATAACTTTGACTGCTTTTCAAAAACCTCTAGATTGTTCCTGTTAAACTCTAATCAGCCAAAGGTCCCCATGATCTACCTTACACAGTCCTCAGAAAGGGCTCCTGGGGAGCCTGATGCTGTCTCCTCTCTCCCTGCAGTGTTTCATGGGGTTTCCTGACCAGGCTGGCTTTGAACCCCGATCCTCATCTCAGCCTTCTGAGTAGCATTACAGGCATGAGCCACCGTGCCCAGCCAGTCACCCCCTTTTATCCAGGCCCAACTCTCCCTCCTTAGAGGCTGTTTTTATTGTAAAATACTCCCCTTTCACCCATCACTTTTCCATCTCTCCCATAGCTTGCATTAGCTTCCCCTGTAGGAGTGGTGGTTTCCTGCTGGGTTCTCCACCCAGGGATTTTGCTTTGTAGCTGCAAGCTCACTGGCAACTAAGCAGTTAGGGAATGAGTCACATTTTCTGTTACCCTACAAAGGAGGCAAAAGCTTAGAAAGAGATGATTGAGGCAGTTTAGAAAGTTGTGGGTTAGTGGCCCTTGTGGTGGCTCACACAGCTCCTTGGGAGGCAGAGACTGGGAGGATTGAAGCTCAAGGCCTGCCCAGGCAAAAAGCTCATGAAACCCCCATCTTAACAAAAGCATAATGGCCCATACCTGTCATCTCAGCTACACAGTTAGTAATGAATAGGAGGATTGTGGTCCTGGGCGACTGAAGCATACGAAAGAAATGCTATTTGAAAAACCATGAAAGCAAAAAAGTATGGGTCAAGTGGCTAGCAAGTACGGGGGAAAAAAAGGGGGAGGATGGAGAGGAAGAAGAAAGAAAGAAAATGAGCAAGCAAGCAGCTTGGGTTCTGGATCAGAAATGATGGGGTTTGTAGATGCAAAAAGAAGTTTGGAGGTGGTTTGAGGGCCCCAATTTACCCAGTCCTTTTCCTTCACCAGGGACACAGCTCCTCTGGGAAGAACCGACCAGGTCTGTGTGAAGCCTCGGTGTGTTCTGTCTGCGGTGCGCACGTTTCCTGTTCCCGCTGGACAGATCCAGTGTTGGTAGAAGCATGTCAGGTTGTCTTATCTGTAAACTCACAGCCCCATCCATAAAATGGCAGATCATGAGAGCTCCTGGCCTGAGGCCTGCGGCCCTTGGCCGGCTTTGTAGCAAGCCTGTACACACACCTTGAGGCTGTGACCGTGTCTCAGCTGCTGGAGGAGGCGTTGAGGCCGTGAAGGTGGATGATTTGCCATCTCCTAGGAGTGGGCACGGACAAATCTGTGTGAGGCATTATCCTATAAATAATGTCCGCCCTGAAAGTTACTTCAGGAAACATACATTTCCCAGGGCTGTGAGCGCCTTCTGCCCTCAGCTCTCCTGAAGATGGATGTGAACCTGAGTAAATGCATGTGTCACTCTTTTTTCAGTGTATAAGGCTTCACACTTGCTAGGCAGGTGCTCTACCATTTGAACCATGCCCCCAACACCCTTTGCTTATAGTTGGCTGTTCAGATATTGTCTTGCCTACATAGTCTTCTTCCCAGCTATCTGGGATTACAAGTGTGTACCACCATGCCCAGCCTTAGTACACTAGGTATTTTGGTGAAATCTTGAATTTACTGAAGAGGTCCTTGAATTTCTTGATAAGAGGTGACATTGTTATTTAAGAGGAAGTGCCTTTCACAGGTCCACAAGTGTGAGCGCTCGGCTGTGTTGCTTTTCTTGTGACTGATGTTTGTTCTTGCAGGATATCCAGGATCACGCTATGGTGAATCATGTTTCGGAAAGGCAAGAAGCGGCACAGTAGCAGCAGTTCACAGAGCAGTGAAATCAGTACGAAGAGCAAGGTAAGGACTGGCGCCTGGAGTCACACAGCATGCCGACGCTCTCCTGCCTGGCTGGCCGGGACCCAGGGCAGCAGGACCCACCCCACCTCCACCCTGCGTCCCCTCAGCTGTTTCCCGCACTTCACATACACTTTGTGTCTGGTTTATTTTTATTCACTTTTTGGAGATTTTCTGGGGAACTACATGGGAGCAAACCTGTGAATCCTGACTTAAAATGTAGTTAAATAATGGAAACTGTAAGCATTTGGAGCTCAATCCCGCTGGGTTCAACCTTATTTACTGCACAGTGAGATACTTTGAATGTTATTTAGTATATTGGCAGATTTCATTCATTTTCATACAAAAGAAACATTTTCAATCAAGTTTTCAAAGAATATTATTTGTAAGGAAATTAAACACATTGATACTGTGGCACTGGTAGCTCACATCTTAGAAATCCGAGGATCAAGGTTCAGAGTCAACCTGGACAAGAAAGTCCATGAGACTCTCATCTCCAGTTAACCAGCAAAAGACTGCAGTGGCGCTGTGGCTCAAGTGGTAGAGCGCTAGCCTTGAACCCAGAAGCTCAGGGACAGCGCCCAGACCCTGAGTTCAAGCCCTAGGACTGCACAAAAAAAAACAGCAAAAACAAACACATTCACACACCATTGAGAATAAAGTTCTATCTATGAAACGAACTATTTCCATCTGTGATTGGCTTACTGGAAAGATTAGGTGGGGCGATGGAAGGGGTAGTACTGATCAGGATGCATTATACTGGGGCCGGTCAGGTGGCTCAGTGGTAGAGTGCTTGCCTTGCATGCATGAGGCCCTGAGTTCGATTCCTCAGCACCACATAAGCAGAAAAGGCCAGATGTAGCGCTGTGGCTCAAGTGGTAGAGTGCTAGCCTTGAGCTGAAGAGCTGAGGGACAGCGCCCAGGCCCAGAGTTCAAGCCCCATGACTGGCAAAAAAAAAAAAGCAAAAACAAAAAACAGATGCATTGTACTTATAAACTGATTGAAACCCCTTGTAATATTCCTTAAATTAAAAAATTGGCCTACCAGTTTTGTTGGGAAGTTCATACTGGTGATGAACCTCTGGCCTGCTCTGGTTACTCTGTTCCTGCTGTGGACCAGACACTAGTGGGACAACCACCGAAGCCTGGGTTCGGAACGAGGAGAATGTGAGGGCTGAGGCATCTCGAGGTAGCGGCCGCACAGGGCGTTCTCCCCGCCGGGGTGCTGTGGGAATGTGACAGGGGCAAGATGCAGGGTGTCACGAAGGACACAGGAAGCCTCTGGCTGGGACTAAGTGTCGCTGTTGCAGCATCCTCTGATGTGCACGGGAGGAGCAGCTGGGGGCCTGTGGGGCTGAAGTTTGCTGTAGAATGTCTTTGGAACAGTCTGTTACAGTCCGTCTGCCAGAACAGGCAAGCTGACCGTGTGTGTCTGCTCAGGGGTCCTTTGCTTCAGAGAAGATCGTGTTCTGACTGTGTGTGGTGTTTGTTGTTGCAGTCTGTGGATTCTAGCCTCGGAGGTCTGTCCCGATCCAGCACGGTCGCCAGCCTCGACACTGACTCCACCAAAAGTTCAGGTAGGGGAAGGGCGTGGGTTGTTACTGATTAAAGCCCTGTGCTGATGCTCATGGAGTTCAACTGCATAGCGCGGTGAGTTTTCCTGAGCATGCCCTCTCCCTCTCCCGCTTCTGAAAGACATTAGAAGGGAACGGGAATTGGATGGACGTGGGCTGAGGGGTGGGCTGCGGTGGTTGCTGCTGGCCTCGGGCACAAGGGTAAACTGCGCTGAGTGCGTCTGAGAGACAAATGGTTAAAAACATCGTGTGACAATAAGAGGTTTCAAAATATTTAGCTTTTTAAGAAATCAGGTAGCAGAGAGCAAGTAGGTTGGACTTAGGCTGTTTCCAGGAGAACCATGTTGGTGACAGGCTGTCTGGACATACATGAGTTCAAGACCAGGGGAGCATGGGGAGTTGGGGAGCAGTTGAGAGACCCTTGCGGTTATGCAGCTGCCCCAAATGACTCCTTAGAAATCCTCACCCAACTCCATAGATAGCTAGAGACTAATTGGAAATAAACTATACTCATCATATCTAAAATAGACCACGGTCATAGTCTGTGAAAGAGAATGGGTCACTTAAAGCCCATTATGCTTACATCCAGATGCCCTCTCCAAGTATTCAAAGGGTTGGCATTATGTTATTACATAACGAACCTAAGTCTCAATCTAAACCTAAACTGACTGCCCAGAATTACCTTAGTTATGGTAGATGTCCTTGAAAATCCTTCGTGGTTAGTTGTATTGGCTGGATTTTATAGCACACATTCAGCCTGTCATCTGTTGCATTAAAGGACCCTGCCTGGCATTACCCCATCTACACTGAGAAAAAGAAAAAAAATAAAAAGGTCTTTCTGAGTCCATGATAGAGACAAAGCAGATGTCTCAATCAAAGTTAACCTGGTGAAGAGGAAAAAAAAAATAAGCTGTCATTATAATGCACTATAAACGTACCCATCATTATTTAATTGACTTTTCCCTCTGTTCATTATTCTGAATAAAGGTTAATATTAGTTTATACCTATTAGTGAGACCTTTATGAACCTCATATTCTATGAGTCAGAGAAGGTTAATGGAATTGCACGGAAAGATTCTGTATCTTGGTGTGGATGTGGCTCAAGTAGTTGACTGCCTGCCTAGTGGGCACAAATTCAAAACCCAAAGAAACAAAAAAGCCACATTGTGCCTTAAAACTCTGTCCTAAGAGGTTGTATTGTAGTAAAGTCTGAGTCCATTTTTAACACACAAAAGAATTTAGGCTACCTTGCAAAGCAGGGACTGAAGTGAAGGCTGGGCAAATGCGCTACTACAGGGCTACATCCTGAGCCCCAAGCAAGTGCTCTACCACAGGGCTACGTCATTAGCCCCAAGCAAGTGTTTCTTTTGAAGTCTATTACAACTCTCCTCTTACCTGTAGGTCAAAGCAACAATAACTCTGATACCTGTGCAGAATTTCGAATAAAGTATGTTGGAGCCATTGAGAAACTGAAACCCTCTGAGGGCAAAAGTCTCGAAGGACCACTAGACCTGATAAATTATATAGATGTTGCTCAGGTAAGAAAAGACTCCATCCAAAGCCTCTTAAGAAATGAAACATGGTCTTTTGGGTCTTCTGGGTTGGACTACTGTTGTGCTGAAGGCTCAGTCTGTGCCAGGTTTCCTGGAGATTGAGCTGCATAGGAATGGCTTCTTCATTCACTCAGACCTTCTATGGGCTAACTAACTGTTGGTGACCTCTTATTCTTTAGGTTTTTCCTTAAATCATCCTGGCAAACTTTACTGATGCTCCACTGAACTAGTTTTACTAATTCAAAGACTGGTGCTGATGGCTCACATCTGTAATACTAGCTACTCAGGAGGCTGAGATCTGAGGATCAGTTAGAAGCTGGCCCTGGGCAGGAAAGTCTGAAACTCTTATCCCCAATTAACCACCAGAAAATTGGAAGTGGAGGTGTGGCCCAAATAGCACCGCATGAGCAAAATGGCTCAGTGACAGCACCTAGGCTGACTTCAAGCCCCAGGACCAGGACAAAATTTTTTCTAAATAAAGGCAGTATGCAGGCAAATGAATATAAATCAAAGCTGTGTGGTACATAAAATATTATAGTGGAACAGAAGACATGGTTTATCTTACATTGTAGAGATGAGAATGTTATGGCTCACATCTTCATGGAAGGAAAGGAAGTTATTTAGTCTGTGTGAAGGAAATCAGTGAATCTAGTTTACCGTTTAGCAAATTAGTAGGGACTGATCCAATCATCCCCACAGTTCAAGCAACAGAAAGTCATCCCCATGAGCCCCGTGCGGCCCCCCCCCCCCCCCCCGCCCTAAGCACTGCCAAGGTGGCTGGCTGTCCTGGCAGCCTTGTTCCTCCTCTGTGGCTGCGAGCAGATCACCTGTGAGAGGCAGATCACCGTGTGAGTTTTGCTTTCAGTTAAAGAGTTGTTTTGTTGACCAACAGTAGTACCACCTTTATCCCATGTTTCAGAATTGCTGTAAACCTATGGAGAGAAATGATTTGGCAAGAGGTTACTGTAACCCGGTGAGGCTCCCAAAGCTCCTTGGACATCATCTATTTATTGTCACTTAATATCCCATGAAAACATTACAGCATGGAACACCTGCAGACCGCCAGCAGCCTCTCATCTATTTTACAGAAGACAAATTAGGTAGCATTCCAAGCCAAGAGCCGAGACCAGATCCACAGCGAGGGAAGGCGGCGGCATCGCCCTCTGCCGCTGCTGTGACGGTGCCTGTGAGCCGAGTAGCCACCTGCCGCCGTCCCCACAGCCCACGGCATGTCCACCTGATTTGGACAGGAAGTGACAGAAAAATGGCTCCTGCAACCCAGCTTCCTGGTTATTCCATGCCCTGGCGCGGGTAGATTTTGAGTAATTAAAAATCTAAACAAAAAAAAGACTTTTTGTCTAATAATATTTGTCTAACATAAATATCTGGACCTCTTCAGGATCTGTAAGAAGTATTTGTTTAGAATTAGGGTTTCCCACACACCAGCACATAGGGATAGAACAATACAGGAAGACTGATCTGTATTTTTCCCTTCATTTGTTAGTTGTAAAAAATTTTAAATAGGAAATTTAAAAAATAGAAAATATTCCTTCTGCTTCTCTGGGGAGAATTCTTGCTGGGCTAAGGTATAGCCCACATGCTCTAGTGCGTGTGGGATTGAGATACGAACGATGACCCATCAAACTTAAGACTGACCACCTCATTCTAATGTATGTCGTGTGATTTATTTTTAAAGCAAGATGGAAAGTTGCCTTTTGTTCCTCTGGAAGAAGAATTCATCATGGGAGTTTCCAAGTATGGTATAAAAGTGTCAACATCAGACCAATATGTAAGTAGTAACATGCATTAAGGAAAATGTTTTAGGAAATGGGGAATTCAGGCTCCCTGATAGCTAGGTCTGTTTTCAAAGTGGTTGTCTGGCAGCTGCTCGAATTTCTTAGGACATACCGGGGCTTCCTTTTGTGTCTGTGTACACCCAGCCTGTCTCCAGTTCCCAGTGCATCCTGTGTGCTCTAGGGTATCCTGTGTGCACACGGCCCCCATCCCGGGCTCTCAGTGCATCTTCACATCAAGCAAAAGTAGCAGTTTTCCTGGACGCCAGGCAGAGATGGAGATAGTTTAGATCCTGTTTCTGTCGTCTTTCTGGCGTTTAAAAGATGGCATGACCCCAAAACAAAATTGGCCCCCACTCAACTTGCTGAAGTGTCTCGTGTACATGTACGTTTCTGCCAGATTCCCGCACAGGCTGTTTGAAGTCACATAATACAACTGCATGGGGAAATATGTGTTGTGGAAACTGAGATGCAGCCTGAGTGGGGCCTTCTCCCTTCTGCAGGACGTCCTGCACAGGCATGCCCTGTACCTAATCATCCGGATGGTGTGCTACGATGATGGCCTGGGCGCCGGCAAATGCCTGCTTGCTCTGAAGACCACCGATGCAAGCAACCAAGAGTACAGCCTGTGGGTTTATCAGTGCAGCAGCCTGGTGAGGTTTTACCTTATTTACTTGGTTCCTTGCTCACCAATGGAAGTGGAAATTTGTCCCCTTTTCAAGGGCTAAGCAAATGCTCCTTAGGTGCCTAACACCTGGCCTCAAAATGGATGGGCACATGGGGTGGAGCCCACAGGCTCACAGCAAGCTATGAAGCCCTGGGGTTGGGCTGAGGTAAACACAAAGAAGATAAGGCAGTGTCCGCCGTGGCCAGGGACTCCCTTCATCCTTGGCTTGTCCTCTGCCGCAGGCCTCAGTATACCTTCCAGGGAGCTCCCAGACAGGGCAGCTGTTAGAATCTAGGTTGGTGAGGGAGATGTCACGAGGGCTGGAGACAGACGAAACTCTGCTCTCGCTGGGTCTTTTTACATCATGCAGGAACAAGCTCAGGCCATCTGCAGGATGCTCTCCACGGCTTTCGACTCCGTGCTAACCTCTGAGAAGTCCTGAACTCTGCGTCCAGGGGAAAACAACTTCATCGAAGGCCAGCTAATTTATATGTCACCTGCTCTCTGTCTGGCTGCTGAACTGCTATGGGAGTAGGAAGTGATATTCTAATTCCATGTTCTGAAATCTTCATCGTGTTTTACATTAAAATGTGTCAGATTAGACAGCAAACTTTCAATAAACGGCGCACTTTCCAGGATGAGAGGAAACTACAAACACACTTATTATGGAAGCAAGTGCCATAGGCATTCACTGAATAGAACATCGAGGACAGAAGCCTCCCATGTGACCTCTACTGACAATGTCATTGGCTTGGAACTGAGGGCAGGCAGGTTTGGACTGGAGACCCCAGTTTCTGCCACTTGGAACTGTGATGCTGTCCCTTAAGATACTACAAAATACCTTTTCAGAATTGTGTTGTCAGTGTAACATGCCAGTGTGGCTGGGCGCTGGTGGCTCACGTCTATAATCCTAGCTACTCAGGAAGCTGAGATCTGAGGATCACTGTTCAAAGCCAGCACACTGGGAAAGTCTATGAGATTCTTATCTCCAATTAACCACTAGAAAACTAGAAGTGGTGCTGTGGCTCAAAGTGGTAGAGCGCTAGCCTTGATCAGAAGAGCTTAGGAATAGCGCTCAGGCACTGAGTTCAACCCCCACCACTGACACGACAAAACAACACAGTGTTTATGTTAGAGATAAGATCACTGCTCATGCTTAAAGTATTTGAAGGATCCAATGGCTAGTATGCTAGTGTACTTTTTTATTTTTGGCAAAAAGGGACTGTAATATCTTATACTTAAAGGATAAAAAATAAAAACAAAACTATGCCCATTTAAAAGTACTTTATTTTTTTTCCAGTCAAATGACTAGTTAACAAGAGTAAGCTTATTAAACATGCTCTAATTATAAATCACTGCATTAAGGACAATGAAAATAAGAATCAATTTAGGTTATACAATATATACAGTTGCGCTGCGATATACCAAAGTGATCAGGTGAATGAACTGAATATCGTACATCTCAAAATAGCATTCTAGGCTGCAGCCTGTTCTCCACCCTCAACCCGTCGCGCAGGGGCACAGACCGAACTGCTCTGCACACCCTCTTCTGAGTTGTCATCCCTCCAGAACCCAGCAGCTGAAGGTCAGGAAATGTAAACCTTAAATATAAATAGATATCTACAATGTTTTTCTTTCTCTCAGTGGCTTTTTTTTTCCTTTCAATTTGCAAAGAACAAATAACTAGGAAAGGATATTAGCAGGAAGTTAACATTAACAGGGTTTCTCTTCTGGCAAGAGTACTATTAATGACTGCACAATAGCACCACCCAATTGTAGACTGGAAAAATATTTCCTAGGTATTTATGTACCAGTGAACCTGATAAGTTAGTTGGGACTGACGTTCAAATGTGGTTGTGAACCAACTCGATCAAGATGATAAGAACCGGATGCAGGTAGGGGGCTGTTACGATAGACTGGAGAAGTACTGTGCAAAATACATCTTCACACTCCTAAATCTATGAGAAATGGACTAAAGGAAGGGTTCAACCAAGAAATTACATAGTGAAAACACATGTAGTGCTTTAAAAAAAAAAAAAGACTAAGTATAAATCTAACACATGGGAATTGCTGGAAAGCAAAATCAATTGTTAGACATCATAAAACATTCCAGTTTGTTTTGTCATCCATTATCATGGCAGACAAAAATACAATGCTGTAAGAAAAAACCCCAAACTCCACACTTAACAGGAGTTGCACAATAAAGATGAGCTGCTTCAGTCACTACCGTCGTGGTGAGCGCAGTGACAGCATTGTTGCCTTGCTTTCCAAGCCTGTGCTAAAACTGATTCCTTACTTTTGCTCAAAATCCAAGTGGGCATCACATGCCTATTCTGAAAAGAGTGCCAACATTTCCAATATTAACTACTATGAATCTTATGCTCACAATGACTAAATAGTTCATTAAACTAATGAGTTCATTTTATCACGGACGGCCTAGTTCCCACCCCTTCCCCGAGTAGCATAAGTTTAAGTGATAAGGCCGGGATGTTTAGGGGTATAGCATTACTGAGGAGCTGCAGAGTTCTGAATACAGATTTCTTGAATACAAACAGATGGACACTGAGTTTCAAGACGGTGTGACTACCATTCCTGTGGGCATGTGATATAAGTACTAGACACTAAGCTGAACGAATGTCTGCGGGAGCTAGCAAGGGAAGGCGGCGGTGCACGCACCGGGAGCAGCAGGAAATGTGCCACCGCATCCTGGCCTGGCCACAGTCCTCTACTGCTGCTCACCGCTCTAGATGACAGGGAGTTGGGGAAGGCAGACTCTGAAACACCTGAAGCATATGAACCCTAGAACTGTTTTGCAATCCATCATCCTTAGTTTTTTTTTAACCAAATTCAGGAAATGCAGTTTGCTACAATGTCTCGGGAGGAATGAATGATTGCCATATGCTGCAGTAAGTCACTGTTTGGTTAGGGCTGATTTTTTTTCACAACAGGTTACACACATGCAGGAGGTCATGAAGCTGCACCTCACAGGGTAGGGCTAGAAAGTACAAGGCGAATGTGTAAGTTTGCAAGTTGCTTTAAACAGACACTGAGTGGGTTTCGCGGGAATACGGGTCTTTAAAGGTGAACTGATGGCATCTGATGAAGGCAGCTGGGCGGGAGGAGGCAGGGCGCTGTGAAGCCGCAGTTTACTCGCTGTCAAAGAGCTGCCCTAAAGACCACTACCTCCAGAATCAGGCTAAGGAAAGCAGGAAGTGATTCCATTTTTCTTCATTTAGTTTTAGTTCTAGCAAGATCTTGGTTGTGTAGTTCAAAAAAAAAAAAAAAAACTTCAGTTCACCTTTAAAGAAATTCAGCTTTTTCTAATAAAAGTGTAGCAATGTTTCATGAAAACTACAAATTATAGAAACAATTCACTTATATATAAAAACTACCTTTGAGTTTTTAAAACAGAACAGTGGTGTGGTGTGAAAAGAACGGGGCTTGCGTACAGTCCAATCCGTGGAACTGGTTATCTGGGAGAGTTTTGGTACCAATAACGGAACAGGGACATAATGGCTAAAGAAAGGCTCTTTGTTCAGTAGCGATTCAGTCAGCAATAAAGTGCACAAACGATACCGGAAACGCTCCTCTGCGACCCGGGTCCCCATCGATGTGGCCGATCTGAAAGGAACAAGTGCTGGTGGTTAGAAAAATTACACATTTGAAACGAAGGCCATTTCTGAATTAAAGGAGACTTGCACCAGGAGTTCTTTTGCCAAACAACAGCTAGGTAAAACAACCAGGCCATTCCTTCCTTCTTGCTCTCTGGTGTTTGCCAAACTACACGATGCACGAGGAGGCGAAGAGAGCCCAGCACACCTGCTCCTCTGCTGCCTGGTGGCGGGGGTTGGAGTTGGGGAGAGGGGAGGTCACAGTAGCAAAAGCCCCAGGAGCTATGACTCCTACAAGTCAGTGCTAGGTAAGACTGCTGGAGAAGGGAAAGCTGGCCCACGGACGCTTGCATCGGCAGGAAGGACGATGAACCAGCCGTGCCAACAGCTCTGCAGCCACATCCCAAGAATGAAACACAGTGGGAGTTTTGCTGGGAACAGAGGTTACACAGGGCCCAAACTACTTGTGCCTATCAAAGCCAAGTTGGCTCGGAGTCTCCCTAATTTCTCTCCCCCATCCCCCAGTTCCATGAGAGGCACCTAAGCTCCCTCTGTGGAGCAAGGCTAACTGTCCAGTAGGTGGCAGACTCGGCAGAGTGCTCAGTCCTGCGCTGACTCTTCCGCGCTTTCCATGTCATCTCACCACTGCACTGTGAGCAACCAAGTCCCACAGTTCCCGGCCCGTGAGTGCTGAGGCTCAACAGCTAGGACCCCCAGGGGGAGGGGGAGGAGGAAGCAGGTGCCTGTGCTGCTCCCGTGGACAGAGCAGGCCCTAGCTCATTCAGGACCAAACTGGGTGGGTTTTGCCTACCCCCGGAGGCCAGATCTCTTTAGATTCCTTGCCGCGCTCATGCGGCAGTGAGGTCTTTACCTAGAAACTCAAGGCCTCAGAATGCCAGGGTCTCACTTGAGATCCTCCAGTGTACTCTGGAAACAGCAGCCTGGGAGACTTGCCCAACAAAATAGGGAGGGGCTGCCCAGGGGTGCAGAGGTGTGGGTCCTGCTGAGGACAGGGCAGCCAGGGGCCTGAGGCCTCACGGCCACCCCAAAACTGGACTGTTCATGCTGAGCCTCATCAGTGTCTGGGAGTTCCAGGCGGGCAGGTGCAGCTCAGCCCTGAGCCCCTTCCAGACCCCAATCTGACTCACCCACCACTCCTGGTCCTCCTCCCCGTCCACCACGATCACATCTCCCTCAGAGAAGGTCAGCTCGTCCGGGTTGTCAGCCACACAGTTGTAGAGTGCTTTCACCCGCTTGGGCTTTGACTTGGTCTGCGTCAGGGAGAGTAAAGGCTAGTGTGGCCGGAGGCTGGAACCAGGACAGACAATGGCCTCCTGCTTCCGCTTGAGCCCAGGACCCCGGGGAGGGGAGCCCACAGGGGTTGTTGCAGCTCTGGTGCCAAGGAAATTACAGGGAGACCCCGGCTGGGGGAGGGCCAAGGAGCAGCTGGAAGTGGAGCAGCTGGAAGTGGAGCAGCTGGAAGTGGAGCAGCTGGAAGTGGAGCAGCTGGAGCCTGGCACTTGTGGGGGTCCAAGTCACAGCAGCGCCAGCACCCGACGCCCAGTCCACCCTCTCCAGGGAAAGAAGGCAGATCGGCTGCCTTCAAGCTTTCTGGGTAGACAGAGCAAGGGACAGGAAAGCCTTATCCACTTACCGCCTGGGACTTCCTGGGCATGGGTGCGGGGGGCTGCAGAGCCATGGCATTGGACAGAGGACCCGGAGCTTCTGTTCCAGAGAGATCCACCGTGTTAGGGCCAAAACGAAGCCTTACAAGACACCCCATCAGTCGTAACCACAAGAGGTAAACTGACTACCAGGGCCCGAGGGTCATGTCTGAAAGCAGATTTCTCCAGAAGTTCTGATGTGATAAGGGAAAAGTCCCTGTAAGTCAGAGAACTTTCTGCAAGGCAGGATGAAAGTCGGAGCACAGGAAAGGGGAACCGCAGCCTTGAACTGTGGGGAGCAGAGTATCAGGCCTGAGGGGGAGGGAGAACTGAACATGGAGGATGGGGGACGGGAGCTGGAGTTGGAGGCTGGATGGGAGGGGGAGCTGGAGATGCAGGGTGGAGAGCTGGAGGGTAGTTGGGAGGGGGAGCTGGAGTTGGATGGGGGGTGAGGGAGTTGGAGGGCGGACAGGCCCTATGTAGAGCTGACCACCTGCCAAGAAATGTTCCCCTGGGACCCAGCAGAATCAAGCCCAGTCCCAAATGGCATCATTACCAGGTCCTCTTGGCTGGCCTTTGTTGAGCAATGGGGTTGGCTTCTCAGCCCTATAGGAAGGAAAAACAGACTTACTGATACCTGAGGCTGTCTCTCCCAACCTCTTCTCTCTGAGCAGCTGTATTCAAACCGCAAGTGCATCAGTGATTTCATCAACTCTCATCCCACTATTTTTTTTTTTTTTTTTGGTCCGGGCCTGGGCACTGTCCCTCGGCTCTTCAGCTCAAGACTAGTGCTCTACCACTTGAGCCACAGCGCCACTTCCGGCTTTTTCTGCTTATGTGGTGCTGAGGATTCCAACCCAGGGCCTTATGCATGCAAGGCAAGTGCTCTACCACTGAGCCACCTTCCCAGCCCCATGCTAAATATTTTTAAATAATTTCATTATGTTTCATTTATCTGGAAATACACATTATTCTATTCGCGTGCCTGTGTGCACATGTGCATGTGTCTGCCGGTCCTGGGGCTTGAACTCAGGCACTCAGTCCCTAAGCTTTGTTGCTTAAAGGCTAAAGCTCTACCACTTGAGGCACAGGTCCACTTCTGGCTCTTTTTGAGTGCTTAATTGGAGATAAGTCTCATAACTTTCCCACTCAGGCTGGTTTCAAACAGAGATCCTCAGATCTCAGCCTCCTGAGTAGCTAGAATTACAGGTGTGAGCCACCGGCACCTGGGCATCATGCTATTCTTTTTTTTTTTTTCTTTTGGGTCCGGTCGTGGGGCCTGAACTCTGGGCCTGGGCGCTGTCCCTCAGCTCTTCAGCTCAAGGCTAGCGCTCTACCACTTGAGCCACAGCGCCGCTTCCGGCTTTTTTCTTTTTGTTTATGTGGTGCTGAAGAATCGAACCCAGGGCCTCATGCATGCAAGGCAAGCGCTCTACCACTGAGCCACCTTCCCAGCTCCTCATGCTATTCTTTTCTTCAATATAAACAAAAAATTTTATACATTCACTATATGCCAAACAAAACAAAACAAAACAAAACAAAAAAAAAAAACCTGGCTATGTGCCAATGGAAGCCGTGTGAATCACCACAGCTAGTTTGCTCCTGTTGTTCACCACAGTCAAGAAGTTTCTGCTCCCTAGTTTTTTGTACTAGTATGTATTAGTTGTACAAGGGGGTTTTATTGTAGTATTTACACACACACACACACATACACACACACACATGTATCCTGTTCAACCTCCCCTTTCACTCTGCCCCATCCTTCTCCCTTTTTAAAACAATTTTTTTTTCTTTTTGGTCATGGGGCTTGAACTCTAGCTTAAGTGCTGTCCTTGTGCTCTTTAGCTCAGGGCAAGTGCTCTACTGCTTGAGCCAGAGCGTCATTTCTGGTTTTCTAGTGGTTTACAGGAGATAAGAGTCTCACGGACTTTCCTGCCCAGGCTGGCTTTGAACTGCGATCCTCAGATCTCAGTCTCCTGAGTAGCTAGGATTACAGGTGTGAGCCACCAGCACTGTTCTATCTTTATACACGCAAATAAACTACTTCAACCATTTTCATACTCATTTCCCCACTGTGTGAGAGTTTTGGGTTTTTTTTTTCCAAATAAAGGCCAGAGGGAAGTATCACCACCAAGTTCCTGACCCTACACCCAGGCCTCCACCACAGCACCTCTGTCTGCATGGGCTTGGGCTCGGGGCTGGGTATTAGCCAGCCTGGCTTGGGCCTTAGACCTCTGTGAAAGGAACCGTTGAACCTTAAACTCAGGCCTGGTGCTTCTGCAGGAACAGAGGGTGTCGGCTGTCAAGAGCGATGTACCTGGCACGCTCTTCTTAGCCTCCTCCCTGTTCCCAGAAGAAACCAGAAGGCTGGCTGGATGAACTCATCTCTCTAGAGAAGGTCATTAGTTTTAATCTTACTGAAAGGTGAGTGAGGACACAGCAGGCAATGTGAGAATATGTCCTAGACCCATTCTGGCCTGTCATGGGACTTGAACTCAGGGTCTGGGTGCTGTCTCTGAGTTACTTTGCTCAAGGGTAGCACTCTATACATGAGCTACAGCTCCATTCCTGGCTTTTTGGTGGTTCATTGGAGATAAGAGTCTCAAGGACTTTCCTGCTTGGGCTGGCTTCGCACCGTGATCCTCAGATCCTAGCCTTTGGACAAACTAAGAATCATTTGCCACCAGTCCAGGGCTGGAGTTTCATTCTGGAAGAAAGACATAATGTGTCCTCTTCATAAAGGAAATTTTAGCATGGTATAAATTTGGATTTTCATATCAGTTCTCTTAAAAGAGAGTAAAATATAGCCTACAGTCTCCACTCTCCTTTCCAGTTTGGTCCAAGCTAACAGTAATTTTTTTTTTTTTGGTCGGTTGTGGGGCTTGAACTCTGGGCCTAGGTGCTGTCCCTCAGCTCTTCGCAGCTCAAGGCAAGCTCTCTATCACTTGAGCCACAGCACCACTTCTGGTTTTTCTAATGGTTTATTGTAGATTAGAGTCTCACGGACTTTCCTGCCCTGGTTGGCTTTGAAGCGCGATCCTCAGATCTCACCCTCCTGAGTAGCTAGGATTACAGGTGTGAGCCACTGGCGCTGGCACTAACAGTAATTCTGGTACTTGAAAATTAAGTTGGGAAAAAAATGAAAAGGATAGTACATGGCACATGAGAATTCAGTGTTCACAGTGTAATTTTGTCAGAACACAGCATACTCCTGTGCATTCCTCCTATTTCTGTGTTTCTAGTTCCTGGCTTTGGATAGGGGAAGCGCAGAGCTCAGCTTGGGTCAGCCATGTCACTTCCCAGCGGCCAGAACCACCAAGCACTGAGGCATGTGGGGGGAGGGGAAGGCCCGCACATGCCCTGGCCCTGCAAGAACCACTGGGGTACATGCATGCACAGTCCTGGGAGAAAGTGAGTGGGTGCATGCACTGGTTTGGACAGAATCACCGGGGATTCATGCACCTGAGAGATGCCTCAGGTCAGAGTTTAAGGTTCAGCCCCTCCTTCCACAGGAGGACTAAGACCCAAGTCAAGGCCAAACAGGGAATGGAGCCAGTGGTTGATGCCAGCTTCTCCCCTAGCACCTACATGGACAGAAGTGCTTTGAAGAATTGGGACTTCTTTGTTTTTGCTGGGGCTTGAATTCAGGACCCCCAGCTTGCTCTTGTTTGGCTTTCTTGGCTTTATCCATGCCTCTTACCTGGCTTTTACTGGTTGTTTTGGAGAAGGGTGTCCTGTGTACTTTACTGTCTTGGCTAGCTTTGAACTGAGATGTTCTAGATCTCAACTTCCTGAGTGACCAGGTTTACAGGCATAAGCTGCCAGTGACCAGCAGCAAAGTCCTGGCTTAAGCACTTCTTTCTAGTCATTCATTATTTTGGTTTTTTTAAAAAAGGACTTCCAGGATTCTGATCTTTAGAAAGGAAGCAACAAATACAGGAAAGCAGAAAATGAGAATAAGCATTGTTCCTTGTCTTTGCCTAGCAAATGAGGAGGGCCCTGAGTTCAACTGCCAATACTGTCAAAGAAAACAACAATAAAGAAACTGAAAGATAAAAAAGAAACATAAATACACATATTCACATGTACTATGGATGTGTATGTACACATATACATGGGAATGTAGGTATGCATGCACTTCCCTCCTGCTGGGAATGGTGGCACTCTGCTTGGTACCATATCTTAACTTCTTAGTAACATTCCCACAAACAAAACGACTTTCCACTATAAAAAATCTGAATTAAAACCAATGAATTGGAACAAAGGAAGTTACTGGACACATGGAGAGAGCTGAAATGGGTGTGAGTCTGGGTGGTAATTGCATACGCCCGAGAGTCACTGCGTCTGTGGGGCGCAGCGCGTGTGCAAAGGACACTCTGATCTGCAGGTAACACACGCCTCCCTGCGCAGGGCCCGAGTTCCAGGTTTCCTTCCCGTGAGACACAGACAGAACATAGTAAAGGGCCTCATGTCTTAAGGACTTAAAAAAAAAAAAAACCCAGTGTACGCACTAAACAAAAATCTAAACTTGTTATGTGATTTCACACATACATATGTAAGAAATTTCCAGAAATTCCTTAAGCCAGGCACCAGTGGCTCACATCTGTCATCCTAGCTTCTCAGGAGACTGAGATCTTGAAGTCGGTGTGGCAGGAAAGATCATGACTCCTATCTCTAATTAATTGCCAAAAAGCTGTAAGTGGAGCTGTGGCTCAAGTGGGAGAGCACCAGTCTTGAGTGAGGGACCGCATCTGAGCCCTGAGTTCCAGCCCCACACCAGCATGCACACAACAACAACAACAACAACAAAACATGGTAAGAGAAAAACCTGGAAGAATCGTTTTCTTTTAAAGTGCCAGTGCTGGGGCCTGAAGTCAGAGCGTGGGCACTGTCCTTGAGGCTTTGTGTTCAAGGCTAGCACTCTTCCACTTGAGCCACGGCTCTACTTTTGGCTTTTTGTTGGTTATTTAGAGATAAAGAGTGTCATGGACTTTCCTGCCTGGGCTGGCTTTGAACCTTGATCCTCAGTATTCAGCCTCCTAAACACCTATAGTGTTACGGGTGTGAGCCACCGGTGCCTGCTTGAAGAATCCATTTTAAGACCCCTGAGAACTAATGGATAAGTTATACAGCACTGGCCTCCCACACTACCATAGCAGAAGCCCAGCGGGAGTCTCAGTGGTAAAGCAAGGGGCCACTGTTGCTTGGAGCCTCCTGAAAGCAAGTTGTAGGACAGTGGCCGGTGCTGGGAAGGGGCTGCGCTTACCCTGGTGCAGGCTTCTTCTGCGGCAGGCGGCTGGGCGGCTGGGGTGGCAGGGGCGGGGGCTTGCTCTGCACAGCCCCAGGCTGGGTAGGCTTGCTTGGCTGGCTCAAGGCTTCTAGCACCCCAGGTGTCTTGGCCACAGGAGGGGGTGGTGTAGAGGATAAGGGATCTGCAGAGAGAGGAGAGGAACACAGGATGAGCCTCCCTCCTGCACCCCACGCTCAGCCTTCGCAGCACGGAGCCTTGGCCCACAAGGACTCCTTTCTAGCACTCCTCCTGAGCAACACCTGCTGCCGTTTCTGGGCTCACCTGGGAAACTGAAGGGGAAGGCAGGAGCTCCTGTCTCACCCCATCAGGAAGCTCGAGCCTCAACTACAAAGTTCTGCACCCTGTCTATGCTCAGCCAGCATCCAGATGGGCAGGCCCAGTGGGAGGCTGGCACCATCTTCAGCTCTTGGCTCTGAGAGTCAGCAGAGAAATCTGGGGGCTGGTGCCAGGCTTAAACTCTGCCCTGGGGAGCTGAGCCTTCTGGAGCCAGGATTCTTTCAGCCTGAGGTGTACTCCATTTGAGCAGGTGGCTGAGAACAGCCAGACCGTGACGATGACTTACACTGGGTGTCCAGTCTGAGGCGGGCACAGGTAAGGGTTTACTATTATCTGTACTTTATCCACCACAGGCTAAGACTCAGAGGCAAACTGATCTTGACTGGTGGGCAGACGTGGTTAAAGAAAAAAAAAAAAAATAGAGCTAAGTCCCGGGGTGAGCTTCCTCTGCTGCCTTCCTCCTCTGTGGCCAACAGCAGAGCGCCAGGTGCTCCTCACAGGTGGAAGGTGGCCTGCCAAGGTGGGCACTGAGGCCCAGGCCCCACCAGGGGAGAGAAGTCTTTAGTGTCCAAAAAGGGACCACAGGGTGGGACAAATGAAGAGACTGAGCATATAGTCTTTCCTTTCCCATTTTAAAGGAAGAGTCAAATGGCGGACTACCCCACAGAGGTCATCCGGGGAGTGCCAGGGCGAGAGGCAGGGAAGGGGACAGGCTGCCGGCCCTCGGAAGGTCCCAAGAGCCTCGTGATGCGGGAGCCTGGCTCGCCAGCACTACAGGCTTTTGTCTCCTCGGGTTCAAGGAGAGGGCGTCATCCTCCGGAAGCAGGACTCCAGGGATGCTGGGCGCGGGCAGAGCAGGACGCAGGCAGGGAGGGGGCCAGCACGCTTCTCACTGACCCAGTAAAAGGTACTCAGCTCTGCTGCAAGACCAAGGCTTCTCCCAGGCTTTCGAGGACATGCTGGCACTGAGAAAAACCTGCCAGGGAGAATCATCTCCTGGCTAAAGGAAATGGAAGCTCTGGGTTGGTGGGCAATGGAGGATAAATACTGCTCACACGCTTTGTAAGAGATTAGAGTGAGCCACTGGGGAATACCGAGGGTTCTACAGGAGCTTGCAGGGGAGTTGGGAGGGTTGGAGGCCACGGAGGCCACCGGTGTACCGTTGGGCATCTGTACACCTGCATAGGTATGCAGCCTGGCAGCTGTCTCCCCAGGTGGCTGCCAACAGCGCCCCCTGCCTTCCAGATCTACACGGCCCACTGGCAAGAAAGGAAAAGGTAAAAAACGTACTGGTAGATGTCACACGAAGAGGGGGCAGCGGTGGGTGGACAGCTGGCGGATCTGACGAAGATCGCTGCCTGCTTACAGCGCCCACACCTACAGAGTTTGTCTTCCACAAGGTGTTAGCTGAGGAGGAGGCTGTCTGAACTAAACCCACACGCACGCACACACGCAAACACACGCATGCACACACACGCACGCACACACACAGAACAAAAACAGAAACAAAACACTGCGTTATTGATCCTCTCGCTTACAAGAAGGCCAATATGACCCTTCTAGAACAGCAAATAGAACCCTTTTGTCTCACGTTATCTGGAAGGCAGACACTGATAACACACTAAACCAAAGATGCCACTGAGAACCTTCTCGCTGGCCTTTTCAATTTAATGGTAAACATTTTAGATTCCTGATCTTGTTTCTCAAACTCACTATTCGAAAAGAGGAATAAATCACAACAGGTGTTCGCCCTGAGCACCGTGTTTGGGGCCCATGCAACTCGCGCTCACCTTACCCGCCCAGAGCATACTTCTAGGGGATCACGTGGAAGGCGCCCAGGTGTCCCCAACGGAGGTCCCTGGGGGGGAGGGACCAGGCACAAGGAGACTTGTGCTCTCTTGACTGCCTCCCAACATTTCTGGGAGGTTGGCACGGATGACCCAGCAGGTTCATGGCCCTTAAACGAGATGAGACTTCCCTGGCCACAGTCCTTCCTCTGCCACACGAAGCCCTGAGCTTTCTCACTCAGTGTGCTCTACACGCAGATGCACAGCTGTGACCCAGTTCCACAGCTGTGCACAGGGGCAGGTGGGGGACAGGGCGAGCTGGTGTGCAAACAGGCCACACCCACCCAGGCCAGGCACTGGTCAGGAGAGAGCCTGTGCACCCCCTCCTGGGTGAGCATGAGATACACTGTCACCTTGTCTACCCAGCTCCACACCAAGTCTGGACTTGGTGTGGGGGACACAGAAGGAGGGCAGGGGTGCAATCTACTTCATCTCAAGAAGAAGTAACGCTAAGCCGGGCACTGGTGGTACATGCCTGTAATCCTAGCTACACACGAGGCTGAGATCTGAGAATTGCAGTTCAAAGCCAGCCCATGCAGGAAAGTCTGTGAGACTCTTATCTCCAATAAGCTAGTCAGAAAAAGTCAGAAGTGGTGCTGTGGCTCAAGTAGTAGAGCACCATCCTTGAGTAAAAAGCAGCCTAGGCCCAGAGTTCCAACCCCAGGACCGGTAAAAAGAAAAAGGAAAAACAAAAAGAAAGAAAGCTAAAGAGAAGAATGGCAAAAAGAATAAGAAACTGCAGACTCTTAATTCCAGGAAGTCAAGGCGAAGAGCTTCTGTTCCCTCTTAAACAATCCAAATGCAAAACCAAGTCTCTCCTCCACAATCGGCCACACAGGGCGCTGCCAAGCACAAGATGCCTGGTCTACTTAACTCAGGCCCTTCACCACTGACACCCATCTCCAGGAGCACGGGGGAAGAGTCAGGGAGAGACCCTCTAGGAACCTGCACTGCCCTGGCCAGCCCGGAGAAGGGGAGTCGCGGACGAGCCTGCCTTCCTTGTGCAGGGTGGCCTCGGCAGGCCCAGGCACGGAGCGGAGGGTACGGACAGGGCTTGGCGCCTGCTCTGTGTGTGCTCTTGAGGCTGCTGGTGCAGTGCCCCGCAGGGCAGGGTGGTCATGACTCCCCTGGGCCCAAGTACTTGGGCGGAACCTTGAAATAGCCAGGCAGCAGGGCAGGGACTTGGGCAATGCGAGAGCACACAGCCGCTCACCCTCCAGCTGCAATTCCAGCCAAGACCTCGCTCCCCTTCCCAAATTTCAGAGGCAGCCTGAGAACCGTTCGTGCTGAGACTTCTACACCATCAGCAGCTCACAACAGCCATGGCGCTGGGGCCCAGCTCTGCAGTGGCCCCCACAAAGCCTGAGCACCCCCCTCCTTGCCCCAGGGAGTCCCAAGGACCACCGCTTAGAACCCAGCGGGTCACTGCGGGCCTGGTTTCAGGAGGCTCCGTGGCCAGCTGAGCTTCACTACTGGATCAACTACTTAACTTGTCCATGTCTGTAAAACATTTCTGTATCTGTAACAACGACAACAACAAAATCCCTGCTGAACTTGAACCGTTTGGACAGAACAACCAAGTACAGCCAGCTTTCTGAATTGAAAAGCATCAGAAAGGCCCGCAGGACAATTTTGCTTTTCACAGTGAAGCTGAGCACTGCTCTTGGAACGAGTATCTCTTTCTTCTTAATTTCACCTGGATCAAGAGATATGAAGTAGCTGCAGATTCCACAGCAGCCCCAGACGCAGCAGGAGAAAAGAGAACAGGAGAAATCAAGACATGAGGAGGATAGCAAGTCAGAAAGGTAGGGAGACTGAGACCCTGCTGCTCCAAACCACATGCTGCCCTGGCTTGCGGGTGTAGCTCTGCGCGAACGAGACCACAACCTCTGCCACAGAAGAATGCACCAACATCTCCACCACTATGTTGGCATCGTAAGAATAAAGGATTCCTGTACGAAGAAATGGATCCCATACACAAACAAAGTAACTACAAGATAAATAACCTAAATGTCACCTAGTTTGGGGTGAAGCTGCTATAACCCCCCCAC
The DNA here is from genome assembly GCF_019054845.1 of Dipodomys spectabilis. Taxonomy (NCBI): domain Eukaryota; kingdom Metazoa; phylum Chordata; class Mammalia; order Rodentia; family Heteromyidae; genus Dipodomys; species Dipodomys spectabilis. Next base: position 4,286,686 of record NW_024870743.1, on the reverse strand, counting down.
CCCAAAAGCTCACAACCAATCCTTCCACCTGTTCACAGGGGACCGCTAAGTTGCATACCTTTGCCGAGGTTCCTGGGTGGGAGTGGGGGGGCGCTGGTGGTGCTGGGGGCGGTGGGCTGGGATGGAGGCGGGCTGCTGCTGAGGATGGCCCCGTAGGTCTCATTCTGCAGGATGCTGGGCACAAAGCCCCTCGGCTTGTCCTTGGCAAGGTTTGCGGCATCTCTGGCCAAAGACGCAGCACTGGGCTGAAGCTGGCTGGACCCCAGCTGGTAGAAGCTCACCGGCCGGTCCTCCCGCCGATTGGGACTTGGCTAAAAGAAAGTGGAGCAAAGTTGTGAGATGGAGATATGGCTTCTGGCTGTGAAAAACAGTCACCGTGCAACACTCAGACACACATCTTATCACACGCACACCTCATGTGTGCCACTTCTGCTCAGCCTGGGCTCGTTTAGACTCTTAATCGGGACTTAAACTGCTGCATGAGAGCCACAGATTTACACACATACACACACACAGAGAAAGCCTGGACATACAACTGTCCACTCAGGATTTCAGAGAGAATCCATTCCATCTCAATAGCCAGAGTTCTCCTCACTTACCTGTGCTCTGTCCCCAAGACCTCCTTCCCAAACACACTGCCTTGTGTTTCAGGTTTTAGGTACAGGCGGCTCTATCCCGCTAGCCACACACAACCTCCAACTTTCTCAGGGCACATCAATGTTTCCTCCCGCCTTCCCATGAACTCTAGAGCTTCCTCTAACCCGGGAGACAGCAAATCCTGGCCTCTGGGCCCCCACAGCCTCCATAACGAGGGTTTCAAGGAGCCACAGCCTGCCCATCATTTCATACTGTCTGTGGCTGCTTTTGAGCCATTCTGGGTGAGTAACTGTAATAAAAACAGAAGTTTGCTAGGCACAGTGGCTCACGCCTGCAATCCTAGCTATTCAGAAGGCTGAGATCTGAGGATTGTGGTTCGAAGCAGCCTGAGTAGACTCTTATTTCCAATTAACCACCAGAAAACAGAAGTGCTGCTGTGGCTCAAAGAGTGAGAAAGCTCAGGGACAATGCCAAGGCCCTGTGTTCAAGCCCCATGACCCAAACAACAAAAACAACAACAATTCAACTAAACAAAAAAACAAACCCTGGAATTTCAGGGCTGCGGGTGTGGATTAAGTGGTAGAGTACTTGCCTAGCCAGCATGAGGTCCTGAGTTCAATCCCCAATACCACAATAAACAAATACCCCAAAAAGTTACACTTAGAATCTAAAACATTTACTACCTGGCCCTTTAAGAGAATGCTCACCCCAGCTCTACCAAAAGGTTGTGCGCCTCACTGGAAAGTGATGCACAGAGCCACAACGCAGGTAACTCAGATCCCATTCCCATTTGAAACATCAGCTTCAGAGTATGAACTACGAGCTGGACGCCAATTGACTTAACCTTGCTGACCTCACCTCCATTATGCTACATGGGCTTCCCTTCCCCTGCTTCTCCTCTCCTGAGGTGTCAAAGGCCTTCACTTTCACTCAGGGCAAAGGCCGGCAGTGCCTATGACTACTACATAGTAGCCGTTCCTCACAAGAGCTGGAGGCAGCAGGGAACACGGGGCACAGATGAACCCCAAACCTACTGAGGTCAATGAACACACAAAGTCCCCTGACTGCCTTTTCTATAAAACAGCTTCTGCCTTCCTTGCAGGCTGGGACTCAGCTTGCTCCAAACAAAGCTCAGCAAACTGCTTCTTCCTGGAGGACCCCTGCACACACCTGCAATTTCTCGTCCACATCATCATCGCTCTCGTCCAGGTCCTCGTGAAGGAGTCGCCATTCGTATTCGACATGCACGTGAGAATTAAACCTTCCGGACAAGGCTTGGGTCAGCTGTGGGGAGGAACAGTCACGGCTGCTACCCATGTAGTTAGTCATCCAGGTGGGGCGGGTACCCACAGGGAGTCCAGACCCACAGAGGCCTGAGGCCAGGGAGGAGGGTCCGGCAAGAAGGCAATTCTGTCCAAGGCAAGCTCATTTGAATCCTTGGGTCTTGGGGAAGCCCTCCTGCCGAGTCACTCCCAGGACAACCTGACATTCAGACCCATAAAGCCAGCAAGTGCTTTGTAAACTGTAAAGAACTGTGCACAGGCAAGGGGGATTTGGGACCCAGAGGGCGGCCACCTGTCCAGAAGCAGTGACTTGTATACTTCACACCTTGGGGGAAGGAATACATTCACTGTTAACTCAGCCTTCTGTGACATTAGCCATAGAAAATAAGAAAGTTAAGCCCTGCAGAAAATGATATGAGTGACTATGTCCTCTATTCACCCAGGAAGTAAATAGCCACTTCCATTCTGAATGTGCAGAAGTTACTTCATTACATTCAGTGTAGAAGGTCACCATACGGTTTTAAGTTCCTTAGAGCCACAAAGTAACTCTACGACGTTGGGGAAGATCCTTCGTCGCCCCTTTCTGTGTCTGCTGACTCATCCGTACAATGGGGACACCACAGAAACTATGTCATGGTCACAAAAACTGAATGAGTTCACAGGAAGTGTCTAGGGTAGTATCTGTTACTTATCCTACACTTGTACAGCATTTATTATTAATAGTTCTATTGACTGGGCCCTCATGTTGGGCCAATTACTTTACAGAGCTCAACAGTAATTCTGGCAACCACCTTTGCAGAGCAATGGAAGTGACTAGATTCACAAGCGAGAACAGCTGGGGGTATGGATGTGCAGTGGGCACAGCATCCTGCGAACCCAGCCCTGCCCACCCAGGAGCTCCTGGAGGCTGATTGCACCATACACACCGTCTCTCTTCACACAGAACAGAAGAGGAAGATGCCAGGAGACCACAGGGTTTCTGGTGAAGGAACAAAATAGGAAGGCCAGCCTGCCATGTGATAAAGAGCCCGCACTCGGGGTGCCTGAGCACAGGAGGTGGCTGGCTGCTCAGCCTCTGTTAGACGTGCAGCACATATAACTCAAGTTCAAATCTCACCACCAGGGGGAGCTCCTGCTCTGCAGACTTCCTGTTCCTTTTCCTCAGGTCAGATGCTTACTTAGCTTGTCCCACCCTGGAGATCTGCTCCTGAGCCAAGGCTGGAGGAAACCCTCCCCCTGGAGGGGGGGGCCTTCACTGCAGCTGTCCAAACAGCAGGGACTCACCAGCTCCTCGCAGTGCTCGTGCCTGAGGCGCTTGGCAATGTCCAGGGGCGTCTCTCCTGACTCATTTGCTAGATGTCGAGAGGAAAGGAGACAAGGCAAAGCCCAGTATTATGGTCTCGCTACGAAATGTCCCTGTGTACCGCAGACTTGGTCCCCTGCAGGTGGCAGTGCTGAGCAGTGACAGCTGATCAGGTGCCAGCAGGACAGGAGGAGGAAGTAGGTTACCGGGTGCGCCATTAAAGGAAAGGGTGTGTCTCCCCTCCCCTCCTCACCCCGCTTCCTGGCTGCCATGAGCGCAGCCTCCTCCTCCTCACGCACCTCCACCATGCCCCTGCCTCACCCCAAGCCCAGAGCAATGGAGCCAGCTGCCCTTGAAGAAACCTCGGAGCCAACACAAATCTTTCTTCCAAGAAGTTGCTTTTCTCAAATATTCTGTCAGTTACAGAACGCCAACCAACCCACCTGGCACGGGTGTGCCAATCTGGCTAAGATACAGTAACACAGTGCTACAAGAAACTGAGCACAATCCATGAAATCCACTTGGTGTGACCAGGGCAGGGCTGCTGGGGTCTTGTGACTGCGCAGGACACGGCTAAGTAGAGAAGCTCTGATTTTAAAAAACGGGCTTTGAGCTGGTTCAGGAAATAAAACTGCTGCAGCAGCAAGTAACTAAAATCAATGTCTAAACTACAGGCTGAGGATAAAGCAGGTGGCCCCAGCTGCTCACCAAGAGCAGGGACCCGGGCCCGTGTACCTGAATGAAATGAACCTTTACGCAGCCTATCCACTTGAAACCTGTCTTTTCTTCTACGTAAGTCTCCTTCAATGAGGGATGATTAACTTAAAAAAAATTTTATGGATTGTAACCCCTCTGTACAGTATGTTCACCAATAAAATAAAATTAAATTAAAAAAAATGTTATGGTTATTATAAGGGCGACAGGGGTTACAGTTACCCAAGTCAGGTAATGAGTAGAGTTCTTTTTGGACAGTGTCATCCCTCACTCATGATTATTAATTTTTAAAAGAAGCACAGCTTTCAGGAAAACGTATGTCTTTTTCTACTCTTTCCCCTTTGAACAACAGTTCTCCCCAAATACTTCCTCGGGAACCAACAGATGCTGGACGCCTGGTCACACTGCCTCACCACAGGTCCTAGGACCTAGGAAGGGACAAAGCCAGGCAAGATCAGGGTCCCTCATGTGTCAATAAGTGGAGGGGCAGGAACAGTTATCTCCCCCAAGTAAGCCATCTAAAACCCAAAGCCAAGGAAGGGCTCAGTGGGATCTCAAGAGTTGGTGAGGTTAACACTCCCAGCATCATCGAGGTTTGCCCTATCAGCTCGGCTCCTCGCCCCGGCCTGGCCTTCCTGAGCAGACAAAGTCTATGCCACAGACAGAGGGCACTGCTTGTCAAACACAGGCTCAGGAGTCCTACAGGACAGGCAGGGAGGGGACCAGGGTGGCCCACGTCCACACTGTGGGTGCGGCCAGGCCACTCACCTATCTCGATGGAAGCTTTTCCCCGCAGGAGCAGCTTCAGGCACTCAGCATTGTCGGTCAGGCAGCAGTAGTGCAGGGCGGTGCTGCCCTTGCCTGTCTGCTTATCCAGATTCCCACTGCCAGCACAGAGACAGAGACAGAAGACACAGTCACAGATCAGAGGGCTAGGTGCTGTCCTAACAGGAAAGGGAATGTGGGCCTGTGCATGAGACAGGCCACCAGCACTGAGAGCCCTGAGTGGAGAGTGCTCTAACTGGTCCCCACCCAGGGTGAGGCAAGCCACCGTCCATCCCTCATGTGGGGCCCCGGCCTGCCTGTGTGGCTGAGCTGCTGCTGAGCGGAGGCTGGGAGGCAGCTGCCCAGGAAAGCCTGGGACTTGGCTTCTTCCCCTTCACCCGCTGTGCGGGACGCTGTGCTCACCGCCCAGCCTGCCCCACCAGAGGACAGGCCACACCTTTTTTCAGTTTTTTTTTTTGTTGTTGTTGTTTTGTTGTCAGTCATGGGGCTTGAACTCTGGGCCTGGGCACTGTCCTTGAGCTCTTCAGCTTGAGGCTAATGCTCTACCACTTGAGCCACAGCACCACTTCTAGTTTTCTGGTGGTTAACTGGAAATGAGTCTCATAGACTTTCGTGCCCGGGCGGGCTTTGAACTGGGATCCTCAGATCTCAGCCTCCTGAGTAGCTAGGATTACAGGCACTTTTTTTTTTTTCAGTTTATTAATTAATGTTTCCACCAGGGAGGGATAAGCCACTTTTCTAGTCTAGAGTCCGGTGGCTGCTTCAAACCTACGGCATGGAATGGTCCGAGTGGGAAGGAGACTTCAAAAGATTCTCATACGTAATAAAGAATAAGCTAGATTACCCCTTCAGAACGCATGCACTCACAGCTGTGAATCGGCCTGGCTTTGCACAGTGCCACTGGCCCTGAGGGACAGAAGGTGTGCTCTAGACAGACAAGCGGATGCAGAAGTGACCACTGTCCCTGCAGGAGACTCTGCCATGGCATGGCGTCAGGAAAAGCACTCCTTTCACGCTTCTAATTTGGGGGGGATTTTTTGGCCTCTATTGCTAAGCTATTCTCCCCAGCACAAGTCAACTTTTCTAGTCCATTCTCTACTGCTATCTCCCTTCTATCCTGGAAGAAAAACACCAGAATTGTCCTTTACTATCTCCCACTCTGAAGAATGTATATGAAGGGGAGGCAGGAATATTTACCAAATGTCCACAGAGCCCTTGTCCCCTATCTAGCGCGGGTCAAGTCTTTTCTGCGGTGCCGAGAAGGGAACCCAGGACTTTTAGCACTGGTAGATGTTAGCCAGCCTCTCTCCAAACCATGATCAGGGAGTCACAATGAGCACGGAGGGTCCTGAAGTCTGGCCTCAGCTCGCCCAGGCAGGGAGCATCTCCAACAACAGGGCGTCCTGGCCTGTGACAGGCTGAGCACACCTCAGAAGGCCTCTTCTGATCAAAGCTTCCTAGCCCAAAGGGCCCATAAGCCAGTGGTCTGGGTTAGTTCTCTGCCCTGGACCAGTGGCTAATAGATGGATCTTTAGTCCCGCCACCCCTCTCCACAGCCTGAGACATCCTGCTGGGAATAAGGGCCCTGGCCCAGGTGGTGCCAAACATGGCCTGCTTTCCCGGCTCAGCAGCGGCTCCGTCACTCCAGAGTCCCACATCCTTGCAAGATACCAACCACACAGAGCCCTGCCCTCCCACTGCTGGGCTTTGGGAGGGCGGTGACGGAACGCCTCCCACCTGGCGGCACGGTTTTTGTCCTGTGATCCATGTATCCCACAAATACGTGAGCATCTTGGCAATCCAATTCATGTAGCAGAGAGTGCCTACCCCCTTCCTCGGAAGTCTCAGGGAGCTAGAATACGTGCCCCCTTCGTTTACACCCACCTGTTCTGAACCAGGAAGTCCACGATGTGAAGCGAAGTGCGGTCCACGGACCTGACAGCAAGGTGGAGAGCCGTCTCGTCCGGCTCCTGGAAAACAAGCCAAGACACTGAAGAGTTCGGCGGGGCTCTCCAGCAGGACCACAAAGTGAAACCGTACGCCTGATCTCCTCTCCCAAAGCCTCATCCCTACGGAGTACCCCTCAGCCTCCACAGACCACCCAAAAGGGTCAAATTAGTCTGACCTGACTCCTTATTCCAAGGAAAATAAGAGAGAAATCCAGGGGCTTCGCAGCCCAGCCCTTTGGGTCACTATACCCCCGTCCCTGCATCAATGGTACGAGGTGTTGCTTACAAGTAAATGTCCTATTCAAAGCATCCAGAAGGTTTCCCCAGGCCTCCTACACTCCAATTCCTCTACCTGCTGCTGGAGTAAAAGAAATGTGTTTTTAAAACAGGTTCAGGCTTTTTATTCTGAATTAACAGAGCAGGATGTGGATGTGAACGCCACGCAGCTCTGAAGGCACGCTTGGTAAATGACAAACGGAGATTGTTGCAGGCAGGCAAGTAGGTTGAGAAAGGAAAGGCACAGGAAGCATGGGCAGGGTGAGCTGACGCCTCTCCACCAACCCAGCCGCTCTGTCCTCTGGACGCAGAGGCACAGCACAATGCTGGGCACACTCCACCTGCACGGTGGGCTTGCATTCTCCCCAGAGAGGGGGAGGAACAGAACCCTGGAACCTGCGAGGCACTGGCCCACAGCCGGGAGGGGTGTGCCAGCCAGCTGGAGAAAGATGCCGCTGCTCCATGCTGTCCTCTCCGCAGAGTTTGGCACAGGGCTGAGAGGACTCAGCTGAGCACCAATGAGGGATAAAACTAGTCCTAGGAACCTAGCCCTGGGAGACGCTGGGCACTGAGTGCATGCCTGTGGGGAATGTGGAGGAGCAGCTCCTTGGGGCTGCTGCTTTACTGCAGACCTATTCCCGAGTCCCCGCAGGATGCTGGGGCAGTTCCCCTAGCCCTTCCGGAGACAGCCCAGGGACAGGTGGAAGGAGAGCCCGTCAGGGTCCTCCCTCACCACAGGGCCCCTCGCTCCAAGGCTCACTGTGATCAGGCTCCCCGTACAAGTGTGAGGCCCCCCCAAACCTGCTCATGGAAGAGTGCTCCCTCTCGGGCCCGCAGCCTTCGAGAAAGCAGCTTCCCCTCAGCCTCAGCTGCCTTTCCACCCTGGCGTCACACTTGTGGCTTAAGAATAAACGCACACATGAAAGTTCTGCACTTCCTGGGGGTCTGGCCACCCCACAGTGACTGCAGTTAATACTAACGGATGATTCCAAAATGCACCGCACTTAAGAGTGGATTTAAAGTGTGCTGGCCATAAAAAAGTCAAGTACTTGAGGATATATTACTTGATAGACTGGTTGCCCGACTTGGGACCTATCACCCCACCACACTGTACCCCATAAATAAGTGTACAGGCTGAGCATCTCTAATCCCAAAAGCTGTAGGCCTTCCCAAAAATGTTCCAAAACTCAAAACTTGAGCGCTGAGGACACACGTGGCAAACTCCACGCCTGAACTTAGAAGCGTGGCAATGACAGTTCAGGAACGCTAGCTACAGTCATTGTACAAAGATGGCCTTCGTGCCACGCAAGCAAAGCGCACATGAAACACAGGAGTTCAGATTTGTGTGCTTCCCCCCAGGAGGTGGTCACAAGCTTTTAAGCTAAGTATGCTCAACCTGTGGGATTATTTGGGAACGAATAACCAAACGAAAAAGAAGCCACCAGTGGCGTCTCTGGGGGAATCACATGACGGACTGCACTGCCGTGGCCCCGCCCCCATCCTTCACGTATACACGCAGCAGCCACGCTTACATGTCCATTAGCCAGAGGGATTTTTTCCGTAAGGTCCACGCCATCAGCATAAGCCTGGAGTAATCCAAAAATGTCTCTGGTTTTCACAGCCTCACAAAGGCTGTGGAGCTTCGCCGCGTTATCCGCGTGCTTCTTCCGCGAGTATCTCCTCTCAATGTACTTGGCCACAATGTAGCCCTTCCTGGTGTTCCTGAAACCAGAAGGGATGGCCGGGTAAATCATGAGGACCCCGTCCGCGATCCACCCAGCATCTCCTCTCATCTACAGCCACCTCAGAAACCCTGCCCGTGCTCCTCGGCCGCGCCGGGGGCTACACAGAATGGCCCCATTCCAGGACCGCAGCATCTACGCACCGAGGCCCCCAGGATGCCTCAGGTCTCCATGTTCTCAGCCTGCGCAGCGGTCCTGGGCGTCACTCAGTGAAGTCATAAGGCAGCCAGCAGAGGACGATCTCCTCACGTTCTGCCTGCCTGCCGTAGCCCCACCTGAAGTCCTGAGCTCCGTCCCCACCACCCTGCACTTAGAGGCCTCTCTTACCTCCATCTTCTTCTGGGCATGCTCTGTTGTGGCCCACGCCCCTCCCACAGCCATCCCTGGGCAGGCCAGGCACTCTGCTCCAGCCTCTTCCTGCTGGCCTCCCTGCCCACCCAACAGGGCACGCGCCTTGTGGACACCATGCCTGGCATGAAAGGTGCTTACTGTCAGGTGAGCCACCTCTACTGTCTTCTTTTTCTGGTCTTTAAATGGCATCATGTCTACTGGCCATTCTTATTTCCTCTTCAGAGAAGTCATTCTTTAAGTCTTTAATGGGGCAGTTGTTTCTTTGAGGATTTGTTTTTGGGGAATTTAATTTTTTGAGTTCTTAGATGAGGCCCTTGTACGGCTAGTGAAGATCTCCCAATCCGTAGGCTTTCCGTTGTATGGCTAGTGAAGATCACCTAATCCGTGGGCTTTCTATTGATTTTGCTAGCTGTGTCCTTTGCCATGCAGAAGCTCTACAGTTTCATGCAATCCCACTTGTCCAACCTTTGATTTGTTGTGTTTCTGGGTCTTTATTAAGAAAATGACGGCCTGTGCCAAGGAGCCCTAGAGTTTCTCCTATTCTTTCCTGTAATGTTTTCAGGGTGTCTGCTTTTGCTTTGAGGTCTTTGATCCATTTGGAGTTGATTCTGGTGCAGGGTGATATATAAGGACCTAACTTTAGTTTTCTACAGGATGACCCATTGCAACAATGATACTCATAAGACACTATGTTGGAAATGAACTTTACAACTGGGCGGGGGGGGGGGGGGGGAGTGGGGAATGTGGGGGAGGAAAGGATATTAGGAGAACAACAAAGGAGGGGTAACAACGCTCAACAAGAAATGTACTCATTACCGTACTCATGTAACTGTAACTCCCCCCCTGTACAGCATCTTTACAATAAAATAATTTCTTTATGACATTGTACTCAGACTCTACCCTACTTAAAGAACTTGAATGGGGGGCAGAAGGGGGTATGGAGGGGCCAGGATTCAAATTCCACTCTCACTGAGTATTGATAGTTTGAACTTTAAACAGGTTTTATTCTCTTACGGCTTCAAGTCTTCTTATTTGTGAAAATGTACGTGGTGGGTCCTTGCAGTGACTGAAGCAGTGAGCTAACCTAGGTAGAACATTCAATAGCGTCTTTAGACTGCGAAGTGCTAGGACTGATGGCTTTGCAATTCCAATGACAGGAAAACAGGCACAGAAAGTTCTAAAGAACTTACGAGTCAGAAATGTCAGAGAATAACTCCAGCTGCCACTATCTGAGGAATGGACAAAGGGCCTGAGCTGCCCGCAGGTGACAGTCCATGCTGACAGGGCAGTCAGTAGACCCTAGGATTCTACCACGTCCCACTGTGTTACTGTGGCACGTGGGGGGACTCTTCACCTGTGGGTGAGAGTCGTGGACCCGTACGGCCACCGGATCGGGGCTGTGGCAGAACTGAGGCAGTGAGCACAGCGTTCTGAGGCCACCAGCTCCACCTCCCATGGCTGTCCTTGTGAATGAGGAAACGCTCGGGTGGCCAGGTGCACAGGAACTGGTCAGTCCTTCTCAGTTCAGGCCCCACTCACGTCCCCGACACCAGGGTTGAGCCCACCTCAGCTGTTTTGACGCCACTCACTCACAAAGCCCTCAGTAGTGCGGGGACACAGCGGCTGTGCACTGGATTCAAGCGTGGGCAACTCTAGGTTTTTAGGCGAGGGGGAGGAAGGGACTCCAGCCCTGCGTTCTAGAGAAGCAGGCCTGGCTCCACCTGATGCACCGGGCAGCCAGCCCTGCACCTCTCCTTTCTGCCCTCCAGGCTCTGGGGAAAAGTGGTGGGAATGCTCCTCTGCCTCCTCACGGAGTCCCTGCTGTAGTACTTTTTTAACCCTGAGCCACAGACCACCCAGGATTTGAAGATGTAGATACTCTGTTCCCAGAAGCCAGGATCTGGGGGTTGGGCCAGGCAATCTGGGACTCTCAGTGCTTACAGAAGGTTGAGAGCCACTCCCCCAATACCCCTCCTCTCCAGAGGTGAGACCTACACACTGCAAACACACCCACTCCTGCTGGCTGCGTCCCTCACAGGGCCTGTGGCTGCTGGCGCAGCTGTGGACTTTCCTATCCCTGCCCCAGGTCTGTGTTGAAAAACCTGCTCTCCCCCAGTGAGGTGTCCAAGCCTGAGAACGGAACTCCCAGTGCAAGCAGAGCCTGTCCACCAGGGATCCCCAGAAATAAGCCAATCCAGGACGGGACGACACGGTGAATCCCAAACCAGACACTGGGCAGAGCTCTCAGCACCCACAGTGGGTGAACCCCAGACCAGACACTGGGTGGAGCTCTCTCAGCACCCATAGTGGCTCTTGGACAGCTGAGCTAGGTCATGTGGACAGAGAGGCATCTTATCTGGCCACTCTACCTCAGCAGCTGAGTTTCACACAGTGTGGAGATTCCAGGGGCATCCAGACCCTGTGCTCTGGCTCTTTACATCATTCTGTGTGTCTCTCATTTCCAGCCCCAGCCTGTCACCTTAAGGCATGGTACTTGTCAGCAGGGTGCTAACTAGCCACAGAACTCCCCATGGACCCGAGCAGACACTGTCCCCTGGCTCCCACAGCACTCCCACAAGGTTCCTTCCCCTCCTCACAGTGAAGCGCAATGCAGCCCAGAGGGGGAGCCTCAGGCAGGCGACCTGGGATGACCCTAATTCACTGGCAGGTGATACCTGGGGACCTAGATGAAGGCCTGTGTTGTGTTATGTATGTGTGTGGGGGGCACCTTCAGGGTAGCCCATTTGACAGAGAGGGTGCTCTTGTGAAGTCACCAGTCAGGATTTACTCATCTTCAGTGGGGCAGTCATTGTGACCTCCACAAATTGGATGTGGAGATGGATGAATTCTACACCCCTCCCCCCACAATCTCCATGCTGGAAAACAGAAGACAGGGTCTTGCAAATACTAGGCAGGCACTCCATTAGTGAGGTACATCCCATACCCTGGTAGTTGTTGTTGTTTGTTGGTAGTGGGGCTTGAACTCTGGGCCTGGGCACTGTCCCTCAGCTCTTCAGTTCAAGGCGAGTGGCTCTACCACTTGAGCCAGTGCTACTTCTGGTTCTCTGGTGGTTCATTGAAGAGTTTCACAGCTCTTCCTGCCCAGGCTGGCTTTGAACCGTGATCCTCAGATCTCAGCCTCCTGAGTAGCTAGGATTACAGATATGAGCCACCGCTGCCCGGCTTGTTGTTGTTTTGATAGAGGGTCTCACCATGAGGTCTGGGCTGACCTTGGACTTGAGATCCTCCTACTGCCACTCCGGAAGGAGGCTCTGGGGTGGCATGTAGCACAGCACCTGGTTCTCTCTCTCTTTTTGAGTGGATTATACATCTGTTCTGGGTCTCTGTCCATGCATGGCAGGATGTCTATGTAACCCTTGCCACGCTCTGGCGTCGTGCTGCCAAGTGAAATCTCCCCGCCTGTTTATCTGAGGCCTGTGGAGGACGGCAGTGAGCGCCACAGACGGCCCATCTGGTGTTCAACAGGAGCTTCCCTTGCGCTTCTTCATGACACAGAACCAGCGCTGACCTGGGAGCAGACGCAAGCCTGGCCTCTGCTGGTCTACTTGAACACGCTCAACACCCCCAAATCCATCTGGGAATTCCACAGGCCACCGCGGGGTGTCTCTGGTTTGCCCTTCAACAGACTGATCCACAGATGGTGTGTTCTTAGATAAAGCTAGAAACAGCACATTCCTTTCTGTCTAGAAGCAAAATATCCACTAATTGAAGTGGGCACGGAGCTGGGGCACTTTCTGACTTGTTGATTCATTAAATATTTACCTAACTCCACAAACAACATATTGTGGTAGGAAATATAAACACAAGGAATATGCAGTTTTTCCAAACAATATATGTGAAGCCTAGGTGTTAGTAGGGTGAGCTGTTTCAGAAGAGACAAGAGCATGGGGGCATTTCGTATCGCCAAACTGGTCAGCCATGCTTATTTTGAGAAAAAGGAGGAGTGTCAGCATCCATTTGAGTAGTGTCGAGGTTGGGAAGGGGGGATTCTTCGGTGCAGATAAAACACTGATACAGAAAATTGCAAACAGCTAGAATTAATTTTTATTATCATCTTCTCCCAGAGCAAATACTCTGCCTGCAAAGAAATAACTGACTGTGTTCATTGTTCAAAGTGAATGCAGATTCCAGCATTTCAGACCAAGCCCTTCAATGAGATTTGCAAACAGAAGGAGTAGTGGCAATTAAACAGCTCTCACTAACTAGCAGAGCGGGCAGTGCGAGGACAGACATGGCCCTGGCTGAACAGATCCTCCCACACACATGAGGTCCGATCACATCTGGATAAGTCCCACAGAAACCTAACTGGAGGGGCCCTGGTTTCTCAAGGCAGGTGGGGCAATGCTCTTCCGTGGCCTCTGTCGCCCACACAATGAAGAACAGAGCAGCCTCCACCTGTAACTTAGTACACTGAGCACCACAACTAAGTGCTAACCATCTCGCTCATTTCTCCAACGCCTCCAGGCAGTGTGCAGCCCGTGCTTTCCTTTTTTATACTAGAGGAAATGGGGACTTAGCTCACTGAAGTTAAAGAATCTGCCCTATCTGGACCAGGGAAGGCCTGAGCTGACTATGGCCATCCTGTCTTCACAGCTTCGGAGCATAGCTGGAAACACTGTAAGACAGATCCTGACAAACACAGCTGACTTTAACACCTCCGAAAGGCCCGGCCCAGGGAGCAGAACATCCTCCTCACATCCTCCCCACCTCGCCTCATCAACAGTGCAACCGAACATACAAGCCTGCAGCTCTGCAGCCTGTGGCCCCAACAACAAAATGGCTTCACCACGGGCTCATACAATACTACCTACTTCTCAAACCACTCAAATGCTTCACCATGTCTCATGTTCTAATTCAATTTCAGGCTTAATCCAAAGAAAGCATTACTTGTCTCAATAAATGGATTGTTGAACCTTTCCTTTCTTCTGCCAGAGAGTGCACTTTGACCCAGCCACACCACTCAAATGCAGGTGTTGTCTCTTGCTAGCCTGGACCCCAAGCTCTTTCTTCCTTCTGCCTCGCTCACACCTACCAGGCAAACATCCCCGAGCCCTACTGCAGGAAGGACAGGCCACTGCGAGAAAGCACTGGAGTCTACGGCGCAGGACAGACGCAGCATGAGCCCCTGGCTTCCCAGCCCGCCCCAGTGCAGACTAGGTGACTCACATTTGATAAAACTGGTGAGAAAAATCCCTGTTGTATGCACTGCCTCAATGGGCCACTGCATGCGTGGAGAGACATGAAAGCTTTATATCAACCTAAGAACACACTCAAACATTGTTTTTGAAGGAAACAACACTGTACCTCAAGGACACGAGCAAGGAAAGCAGTGTGAGAGCACACATCTAGGTTGACTCGTCAGCCGCTCCGTGGCTTAGAGTTCATGCAGGAAGCAAAGGCGGGAAAACGGCCAGAGAGCACAAACAGCCGTGGAGCTGTCCAAGGGCATGCACTGTGGTGAGCAGACTACTGCACGCAGACGTCACACACAGCGGCTGCTGAGTGCCCCACCCCCGAAATCCAGCCACACTGCTTTTGCATTTGGACACACAAAAAGGTTAAAAACATGAAAGAGAAAAAACATTGAGAAACAAAAAAAAAGAAACAGTGGGGTACTGGTGGCTCTCAGCTGTAATCCTCGCTACTCAGGAGGCTGAGATCTGAGGATCACAGTTCGAAGCCAGCCTGGGCAGGAATGTCTGTGAGACTCTTACTTCAGTTAGCCATCAAACGCTGCAAGTGGAATTGTGGCTCCCAGCATTGAGCAAAAAAAGCTAAGGAACAGAGTGCAGGCCCTGAGCTCAACCAGTAAATACACACACACACACACACACACACACACACACACACACACGCACACGCACACGCACACGCACGCACGCAAACCAACACTTAAACTGGCAACAACTGACAACAGAAATACCCCAAACCTGCTACCCCACCTCAGCTCAAGGAAAGGGCCAATCTTTCAGAAAACGAGAATGGCCAAGCGCAATACTCACATGTCGCTGCCAGGGTTGGGTTTTACCGAGTCCTCGGCTGGTAGGCAACACTCCATGATCTCATTGAAGCCTGCATTCCCAATATTCTTGGCAAGCTGAAAAAACGAAAGTCTATTTCAGGGTGTTGCATTATTAATGCCTTCCACTGCAGCCCAGTACTCACACATCTGATGATTTATTTAATGGCCACTAAGAAATAGAGCAATAAAGTGGTTTGTCTCTAATTAAAAGGGACAAAACCCAAAGCCCAAAGGCATCTAAAATGACAGATGTGGTGTACCAGGTCAGCCACGTGAACTCCCACAAGGTGTCCCTGGACAGGGAGAAGCAGGGACCTGGCCACTGTGTTTCTATCCCTGATAACCCCTCACAACACCAGACCCACCGAAATGGGTCTGCTCCCTGTTCCAGCTGCTGTACAGTGGGCAAGGACCCAGCGGGAGACACACAGGCCTAGAGGCCGAAACTCAGGTTCCAGCTACCTTCCATCACTGGTGGTGTGGCCCAGGAAAGTCAGTCCTATGAGAGCCACTGCTCATCAGCAGAATGGGAAGGATGCCTACCTTCCAGGGTCATCAATACAAGACTAGGGGAGAGCATTCACTAAACGCAGCACCCAAAATGCCATGTATTAGCTCTCAACCTAAGGTCTGTATGTAACCACTGGTCACTTGACTAGGTGAATATTAAATTAACACCTTCTAACGAAGACCAGGCACTATGCTAACTTGAAAGCTTGAGAGCAAGGCAACTGTCTTCACTGAAGGACTGGAGAATGACCAGAAGCTCCTGAAGAGCCAAGACTTATCCTAGACTCACCCTTAACACTCAGCTCAGCATCTGCCTCAGAGCAGGCTTCCAGGTTAGGTTTGTGCGTGCGTGCGTGTGTACTGTGTTCACTAACAGAACTAAAGACTTAGGTCTCCTGCATGCTAAACAAGTGTGTATGCCAGCCCCCAAGACAGAGTCTTTTTTTACTAAAATTTTTATAGTTATTATAAATGTGATGAATAGAAGGGTCATAGTTACAAAAGTCAGATAAAGAGTACATTACTTGGGCTGGGAAGGTGGCTCAGTGGTAGAGCGCTTGCCTTGCATGCTCAAGGCCCTGGGTTCGATTCCTCAACACCACATAAGCAAAAAGAAAAAAGCCGGAAGTGGTGCTGTGGCTCAAGTGGTAGAGCACTAGCCTTGAGCTGAAGAGCTGAGGGACAGCGCCCAGGCCCAGAGTTCAGGCCCCACGACCGGACCCAAAAAAAAAAAAAGAGTACATTACTTTCCAAGTCAGATTCCTAAATGTTTCATGATATGACACTACAAGGTAGTGCCTAACAGTGCTTAGAGAGAATATATTTTTTTTGTTTGTTTGGTTTTTGTTTTTGTTTTTGTCAGTTCTGGGGCTTGATGCTCTCCCTCAGCTCTTCAGCTCAAGGCAAGCGCTCTACTACTTGAACCACTGCGCCACTTCTGGTTTTCTGAGTGGTTTATTGGAGTGTCACAGACTTTCCTGCCTGTGCCAGCTTTGAACTGCAAACCTCAGATCTCAGCCTACTGAGTATCAAGGATTACAGGCATGAGCCACCAGCACCTGGCTGAGAATAGTATTTAATTTCCACCTTGAAATGACATGTTGGGGCAGCGGGTGGCAGTACTCTATTTCTTTTATTCTGAGGGGGGAGGTAAACTGGGGCTTGAAGTCAAGGCCACATACTCACACTTGGCATTTCCACTTATGAGACATGCTTTTAGGCATCTAGTTGGAGATGGAAACTCACAAACCTTTTTGCCTGAGCTGGCTTTGAACCACCATTCTCCAGGTCTCAGCCCGCTGAGAAGCTAGGATTACAGGCATAAGCCACCAGTGCCAGGCTACATTTCTGTATCTCTTAGCTCAACTACGCTAACTGAAGATGAACAGAGATGCTATGGATGGGGGTAGGGGAGGCAGCTGCTACCTGAATAGTCTGGTCTATCTCCAGGGGGAGCCAAGGGGACCTGGGTTGTGTGTGTGGGAACTTCCGGGGAAGATGCATAAGACAGGAAGTTGCACAGAGAAGGATGCAGAATACTGAAGAGGGGGAGCTTAATTCTTAAGTGGTGAGCCTTCCTAGATTGTACCTTGACCCTGGCAAGTGAACAAAGCTACCTATAAAGAGAATCCCAAAGCACTACCCTCTAACCAACTCCTCTTTGCTCAAATCTGTCATTGGGGCCTCCCGCAGGGGTCAAAGGGCAAAATCCCTGGACACAGGTATGAAGCCGATGGTCAGTTGGGGTGGCACAGTACGTGAAGTGACAAGTACCAACACAGCATGGGGTTAGTGCCCTAGGAAGGATTTCTTGGGCAATAAATGTCAGAATAGGACCGAGTCTCGATATCAGGGCCCTGGGCTTGCAGACAGGTGTACTGAGTGCTGTCATGCAGCACGCAGCGCGTACGGACAGCATCCCTGAGCCAAGCCGCTCACTGTCACTGTCGGAAGGGAGTGATAGGAGCCACGGGGACACTCTTGGTGAACCACCTCCCAGTTTGCAGTGAAGCAGGTGGGGGTTGGGGCGCTAGGGAGGATTGCCAGGCACTGAAAAGCTGCTTCTGCTTGAACAAGGCTGGCTTAGTGGGGCTGCTGATCTAGGGAGCACGGCGTCGGCAGATCACAATGCTGGGCAAGTGTTCACCCTGCGTCCTGCAGGCAGCCCTCTGGCACCAACACAGACAACACCTCTGCAGACGGGGCCTGTGGGATCCTACCAGATGGAAGACGTGGGCTCCAGCATGCCAGTGAGGAGGGCATGGGGAGGAAGGAGGGATGTGAGCCAGAGCCCTGACATCGAGGCTCGTCACTGCCACGTGCCAGGCAGAACCGAGGCTAGACTGGACCTAGGAGAGGCCCAAGTGTTAATTAATTCAGTCATCTGTGTCTACAGGGGATGAGCTCCAGATCCCGTGAGGATAACAAAACCCAAAGATGCTGAAGCTCCTTATATGACATAGTAGAGTATCTGTGTATAACTCACACACACCTTCTACGCTTTACCTCTAGATTACCTATACTAGCTACTACAACATAAATTTGTTGTTATACTGTACAATGTCCAACAAGACAGAGAGACTACATGAGACAGACACAGCACGAGGCAGGAAACGAGGACCGAACTGGAGCCCCATGAGCACGGAGACGCCAAGCTCGGGCGAGGAGGACAGCCAGGTGGCCAGAAACACCATCTTCCACAGCACTCACCCCGTGGGCATGCGAAAGGGGGTGGGCAGGGGGAAGAGCAGGGCTCACAGCAAATAGCAGGAGGCCACTAAAGCCAGAAAGAAGCTTCAGGTAGTTTGGGAGGGGAACAGCAAACAGCCTATCCACCATTTCCACAGTCAGGGACATCCCTTATTGTTTTCTTCTCCTTTCTGTTCCTCTGTCTTTATCTCCAGAGGAGAGAACCCTGGAGTGAGGAAGGCGAGACTCCTCTGACCCTGGCGCGTGTGGCTGGGCCTCCTCTCCTCACACAGGGGCAGCAGCGCGGCCTGCTCCTCCCAGCTGCGCTCTGGTCTCAGTCCCCTCAGTTCCCATCCAGGGGCTGACGGCAACCACACAGGTGCCACGCCCACCCCACCCTCGCTCCCCACAAGGAAACTATGCAGCCAACTGGGTCTCTGCCAATAGCTGTCTGCTACTGGCCTCGCTTTCTGTGGCAGGAAATGAGAATATTATGAATAGGCCCTGGGAGGACAGCAAGGTGGAGGGCTCAAAGTGCCAGGGGCACCTCGGGTGTACACGGGCGTACGGACCAGACACAAGAGGGCCCAGAAACCAGGGAGCTGCACGGCGGGGTGGGACATGTGGGGTGCAGGAAGGAAGCCCACGGGCTATGCTTCCCTCTGAGTCTTGAAACTTTCCTCTGGCATACATGACAATATACATACATGTTTAGGTGCTCCATTCTTTTATGACAGGGTTGTGGCTGACATTAACTTAAAAGCTGTGATTCTGGTGAAGGCTGGCACACCTCAAGGGTCGAAACTATAAATGCTGCTCAGGTGCATGCACCAGGCCCAGTTTCTTAGCCTCATGGATCTGTTTTCAAAGAGTTCTTGCTTAGATCAGACACAAAGCACAAAGTATCTAGGACAATGCCCGGAGCATCACTGATTCAATGATGCTCAATTCCTCACTGCCCTAAGCAATTGCTTTTAGCGCCCAGCCTGGTTACTGTAGTAGAGAAACAGCAACGAGGGGTCTCTGAGGGGCTTCCTCTCTACCTGCACCTGTGGCCTGGCTGTGCGCTGCTTGGCTTTAGTGTCTGACAGCTTGGTAACAACTGCATGAGAAAGGCAGCTGGCTCAGCTTCCTGACGCTTGAGCTACAACCTGATGGAAGAGTGAAAGTTCAATGTCAAAACAGCAAAGTTTCCTTATTCCACTTTTGATCAGGGAAACAGTTCATATACTACCTGTACAATGGGACTGGGGGTAACTGGAAAAAGTCAGTGCTGAAATAAAGATCTTCTATGTCAAGAAAATTTATCTTTTAAAAGTATGCTTGCCAGCAGGTTTCTGAAAGTAAGTTCATTGAAAATCTAAGGCAGTAGCTTAGCAAAGCCATTGTATACTAGAGCTGTGAGATGATGCAACTTTGCCAAACTAATCTATTAATACTTCACCTAACCACGTTTTCCATAAGTGAGAAGGTTTCTAAACATAAGGCACCAGCAACCTCACTGGATGCAGTTGTCCACACAAAACAGAAAGCGTGTGTGTGTGTGTGTGTGTGTGTGTGTGTGTGTGTGTGTGTGTGTGTGTGTGTGTGTGTGTGTGTGTGTGTGTGTGTGTGTGTGTGTGTGTGTGTGTGTGTGTGTGTGTGCACCTTCCTGAGTAGTTATAAGTCAATGATGGGAAAAAAACACTGGTCTGATAACAGGACAAAACCCAAAATACAGAGAGCTCAAATAACTACACAGCAAGAGAATAGCCTTATTAAATCAGAAGCAAAAAAACCAAAACAGGCATTTCTCAGAAGACACATAAAAGCCAACAAACATGACTAATTACCAAAGAAATGCAAACTGAAACCACCTCACATTTATAAGCATGGCTTCTATCGGCACAGTGAGAACGCATCAGTGGGGAGAGGAGAAAAGAACTCGTGCCTACTGTGGGTAGGCCTCTATACCAATACATCCACTAGGGAAAACAGTATTGTTCCCCCAGATCAGAAGCAGATCTCTGTATGTTCCACCTGTGTACGTATCCACTACTGACTATATACTCAAAGAAATAAAGGCAGTATGCCCAAGAGATACCAATACTCTATCAATGGATCAATGGATAAAGAAAATGTAGCACATATTCACAATAAAATACTATTCAACTTTTAACAAAGAATAAATTTCTATCATTTGTGACTACATAGATGAATCTGGAAAGCATTATGTTCAGTAAAATATGACAGGCTCAGAAAGACAAATTCCACCTGGACTCATTTATACCTGCAATGTAAAAGGTCAAACTCACAGAAGCCAAGGAACAGAAGATGAGAGGAGCGGTACAGAGACTGGACAAATGACATACAATTTCAGTAAATCAGGGCAAATAAATACATTCTGGAGGGAATTCAGGAAGTACAGTTGCTAATGACAACCACTTAAAGAGTAAATTTTGTGTTCTTACCACAAAACAAGATAAGCATGGGAGATGGATAAGTTAACTAGCTTGATTTAATCATTCTACCAAATATACAATGCATCAGAACATCACAGTTGTAAATTGCAATACAATAAAAATAAATTTAACAAAATCTTGTAATTACAGCACATCACCCTTAGACGCAGGCTGTTATTAACCTAACAGGTTGGAAGCTGCTGAGCTACCTTGTCTAGGCTGCCCACTGATCATTTTTGTGCCAGTCCTGGGTCTTGAACTCAGGGACTGTGTACTGTCCACTGTGTACTGTCCCTGAGACTATTTGTGCTCAATACTAGCAGTCTACCACTTGAGCCACAGCGCCAATTCTGGCTTTTTCTGAATAGTTTATTGAAGATAAAGAGTCTCATGTCACTTCCCTGCCTGAGCTGGCTTCAAACCACGATTCTCAGATCTCAGCCTCCTGAGTAGCTAGAATTAAAGGTATGAGCCACTGGCACAGGGCTCCCACTGATCTCTATAATAAGAGCACTTAAGAAGTCTGGCCAGGGGCTGGGAAGGTGGCTCAGTAGTAGAGTGCTTGCCTTGCATGCCTGAGGCCCTGGGTTCGATTCCTCGGCACCACATAAGCAAAAAGGAAAAAAAAAAGCCAGAAGTGGCGTTACGGCTCAAGTGGTAGAGCGCTAGCCTTGAGCTGAAGAGCTGAGGGATAGCGCCCAGGCCCAGAGTACAGGCCCCACGACTGGAAGCCCCCCCTCCCCCCCAAAAAAAAAGAAGTCTGGCAATATCTGCTGCACAAAAACAAAAAACAAAAAAAAAAAATGTACTGTGATTAACAAGTCAGCCAAAGGGCCTGCACCCTGCCCTATGGAGCAGAAAGACCCACACAGAGAACAGGCATCCCTGGTAGAGCCAGTGGGCTCTCACACAGACCGGAAACTCAGGCACATGGGTCATTTCTCTGAAAGCACTGCTAAGACCATCTTCGAGGGAGATATAATGAAGATAGTTACTATTCTGCAGCTTTTACTACGTGCCAGACAAAATTCTAAATACACACAAATAAAGAAGGGGGAGGGGTGACAAGATGTCAGGAAATTCTTTGTTCAGGCTTCTGGTTGTCTAAGCAAAACAAACAAGCCAGATGCTTTTAAAGCGGCTTGACATTCCTGTGCTTTACAAATGAACGCTCATGCTTCACTGAGAAGGGCTGAGAATCGGTATTGTGGACAGGATCATGCCGGAAGTCCTAGCACATGCACATGGGGGTTGGGGTGAAGCATGGAGGCCACTTCTTCTGAGTCCAGAGAGGCCAGTCCCATCCAGACCCCAGGCAAGGCCCGCAGGGAAGCAAACCCCACACCACCACGCTCAGGAAAAGAGGCCTAGTGGAGGGACAGTAAGAAACTACGGCAGAAATTAGATTTTGCAAATAGCTGCAGGTACTTGAATGAGGCTCGGCCTGGTTTCTCATGAGTGGCAGTAGTCATTCAGCTTCAAGGAGAATATGGACAGAGGCTTGGGGCTGGCACCAATGTGGGGTTCAAAGTTACTCTACCGTCCCATCATGACTGGAGGTGCTCCTCTCACCTTCTTTGGTGCTTTCCTTTGCAATGGACTCTCACAAAGATCATGAATCTGTTTTTGAGATGCATTTCTGAAGTTACAGGCTGGAGTCCGCCTGACTAGCTTCTGAGAGCCAACTGCTAAATTGTTTTGGTGCATGTGTGACACAGCCGTTAAGCATGGCTATTAAATTTTATACCATACTGAGAACAAACGGGTGAGATGCTGAAAACCCAGCACTCAGCTGGGTAATGAAGAGCTAGCCCATGGTACAAAGTGAGACCCTACCTCAACAAAACAACACAACTAAAACAGTCTCTCTGCATTTCCTAATTATCTTGCTATTTTCTATGTTCGGTGTACTTCTCCACTGAATACACGAGAGAAACACTGTGCACTGAATATCTCTTTCCAGCTCCACAGTAACTTACACAGGTAGCTAGAAATTGGCCATGGTGGATGTATTTATACCACAGGAATAGGCAGTCCGCAGACTAGGGATTTTTTTCCCCTGGAGTCGTTGTTAAACATTTGCCGGGGATAGGCTACAGGGAGGGGCAGATGTGATGTTTACAATGCTTATCACACGGCAAGACAACTCACCACAAATCCCAGTTTATATCCCATGAGCCTCAAAATTTACGTGTGAACCTTGGAACCAGATGACAGGACCTACATCTCAGATCTGCCACCATACTAACAGGCATACAACCCTGAGCATAATAGAATATTCCAAGCCCAGTTTTCCTTGGTGAGGAAGGTCGCAGGGCTATTGTAGAGAGCAAAAGAGCTAATACACACAGTGTCCTGCAAAGTGCCTAATACAAAGGAAGTGATTATCTCACTGTAAGTCACTGAGTGCTTCCACAGCCAGAAGCAAATCCATAGAAGTAAGTGATCTCGGTTAACATACTGTGACATAAACATCCTCAAATTTGAGCCTGTGACCGGGAGGAGCAACCTGTGTGCACACAGCCTTCCTCCATGCAGGCATCTGCATCTGTAGGTCAACAGTAACTACCGTTCCCAGCCCAGAGCACACTGTGAGGATCCTGCTGAGTCTAGCTTGACTTTAACCTTTAAGTACCCAGGGATATTACATGAATTATCAGAATCTACTCTAGCTTCTCCCAACTCTGGCTCCCAAAACCATAAAGGAATTACTCAGGAGGACTGAAAGGGTCCCACAAGATAGTTTACACCCCCAGGACCCTCAGTTGTCAACACTAGGAGAGGAGGAATACTAACCCCAGTAACTGCTGTTCGGTTGGAATGATTGCTCTTGACATTAAAATCAATGGCAATCAATATCCACTTACTACTTACTGTCCAACACCCAGCTACCTCAAGAAAAGAATTTCAAGCGCTGCTTCCTAACCAGCAGCTGCAGACTTGGGAACAGTCCGTGGTGGCTGGGAGTCTAGGTGGCCAGATGTGTACCCTGAGTGCGACTAACTTTGATACACAGTGGACCACAGTCCCCAGCTCTACATCTGCTTCACAGGGGCCTCGGTCTCCGCCTCTCTCCAGCATGGGCTTTCACGTCACTACTGACTCAAGAATCAGAGCCTCCTTTTTTTCTTTTTTTAAAGAAAATTAGCACCTGTTTAATGGATGGGTATAGTGGGCCATTCCCCATCCTTAAATCTGCATCAGCAGAATCCTGCTCCAGTCTCAACATGCCTTTGTTTGGCTTCACTTTGCGTTGCATTTAATATGCAACAAGAAGTGCCCTCGATTTACAACTAGCTGAAAATGAGGAATTATCAATGAGCTTATTACCCAAACCCATCTGGCAACATAACAACTACCAGCCCACTGAAATTTCAAGAAACCAAAATGGACTAGAAGGCAAAAATAAAAACAGCTCTTTTCCTAATTTAATCCAATCCAAATCAAATCACCAGCAGCTCGGATGTTCCCAGGACGTCCAGGGTGAGGGACTGCATCCTGGAGTAATGAACCCCCAGCTCTCGGTGGATCCCAGAACACTCGATGCAGGTCAAAATGCCCAGGTTGGTGGAAAGCCACGTGGGATCTGCCGAAGAGAACAGGCAACTTAGAGCTTGCTGTCAGAACGGGGTAGGAGGCAGAACTTACGTCCTACCTTTTCACAGAATACAAGGCTTTCAATATGAGGATATTCTTGAGCTTTGATACAGCTAGAACCTTTCAATCATCCATAACAAATAACAGCCAATGCACAAACAGGCAGACATCTGTCTTCCCTCCACCCCCCTCTTCCTCCACCGTCCCATTCATTTAAGTGACAGGTGCTCTGGGTAATCACCAAGCTATTTTTGTAAAAAGCTATACCACATCAGAAAATTCTTCTGTCATCTATGTTCACAGGTGAACTCAGCCTATTCTGCTGTGTTCACCTTGCTTTGGGCAGGTACAGGGGCTTCGAGATGGGTGCATTGAATTTTCACATCACCCCTGCTGGCTTAGGACTTTAGAACAATGAACATCACTGTGGCTTCCTACATGTAAAAGTATTTCACCATCCTTACCTTTCTCAAGAAAGAACACAATTCACCTCATATCACTCACTACCCCATTCTCCTTCCACAAAGGATCTAAGACTAAATGTAGCCTTCAGGAAACCAGGAACCTAATAGTACTTCTCAATTGCTTTGGTTGTTTCTAACAGAAATTGGCATAGAACTAGAGAAATGGAAAAACACTGACCAAGTCATAACCTTCTTGATTTCCAAATGTTCCAGAAAGAATCCCTGTCATTTCCCATTTAATTATAATACACCAATCCTTACACTTTAAAGTACCAGTTGCTACTATATTCTGTATTAGTTAAAAACAGGCCTCTGATACTCTCTATCAATATACAGACAGGAATGTCCTTGTCACAAAACCTGACAGGTAGGAAGGACCTGTTTCTGCTCTTTCAGAGTCACAGAGTAAAACAATAACTGAAAGTTACTTTATGAATTCTAGAAAGTAGGGCAGGGAAGCTGGCGTAAACCCCAGGCAGGTACTGGGCTCCTGCAGCCTCTCAGAGCCCCTGTGAGACTGGATGACCTTCAATTCACCCTTACCTCACCCTTCTGATTTCATTTCTCAAAGAGCATTGAGTCTTTTCCTCCCCACCCTTCTGTTTTCAGACTGCTCTGGGGCCCAGCAGGTCTGCACACAGTTCATTAAACATTTGTGTAATGGGATGAACTCAGGCTGAGCTGCACTTAATTTCATGTTTGAAATGAAAGTGAAAATCAGTGGAGGGATTCTGAGTCCAAATGAGGTTTGAATGTTCTAGAGCCTGGGGTGGAATGGGGTCCCCCGGTCACCTGGTGCCCCGCAGTCACAGCACACGCCGTTGCCCGTCATCTTCTGCACCTCCGAGATGATCTCCTTGGTCAGCTCCTGGACTATGTTATTTTCTCCAGTATTGTCATCTCCTTTGAACGCGTTGTTCAGTGCCTCTTCCTTGCTGTTCTGCAGCACAGACATCCATCTAAACAGAGTGGAGAATGTGACTTCCAAGAACCTCGGTGGGGTCCTGCCCCAAGCCCTACCTCTACAACTTACATCTGACATTCCTGTTCATCTTCTGCTTGAAAGTGGTACGTCCGGTCATCTGCATGACAAGAGGAGATTGGTCAAGAACTGTGAGCCAGACTGTGAGCCAGACTCAACACGGGGGCAGAGGGCATATCACTCATCTCAAAGATCACCTTAGCTCTCTGCCAGGAAATTAATGATTTCAATCAAGCACTCCTTAAGTCCTTCAAATGTCTGTCCTCCTCAGTACTTCTGGCTTCATAATGCAAAGGAAGAAACCTACCCTATTCCTCCCACTCCAGGCTGAAAGGGAAGTGGGCTAATGGAAACCATAGCTATCCTCTCAAAGGCTTTAATTTTTAAAATTCACTATAGAGTTGGTCCCCATGAATGAAAGAAGCTTTTTTGGGGGGAGGGGGGGGTCAGTTGGGGTCTTGAACTCTGGGCCTGGGCACTGTCCCTCAGCTCCTCAGCTCAAGGCTAGCACTCTACCACTTGAACCACAGTACCACTTGCGGTTTTCTGGTGATTGATTGGAGATAAGAGTCCCATGGATTTTCTTGCCCTGGCTGGCTCTGAACCTCAATCCTCAGATCTCAGCATCCTGAGTAGCTAGGATTACAGGTGTGAGCCACTGGCGCCCAGCTGAAAGCCTTTTCAAAGACTTATCAGAGGAGTACTCTGGCTAAGGCCAGAGTGTATCATTAAGTGATGGCCAAATATAAAAAGCCAGTCATGTACAGCTGGTCTTGGCAGTGGTTAAAGTGTTCTGTGGGCTGCTAGGCCTGTGTACACAGTGCTGTGGGAGGTGACATCATTTCTGTGTTATTCTTGCAAAAGAAAATAATAACAATAACTTCAGTTCAATCACAAGAAACTCTAGAGACATGCAAATGGAGGGGCTTTTAACACCAAAACTCATCAATACTCTCCAAAAGGTGTCAAGGTCATAAAAGAAAAGCCTGCAGCACTGCTGACCATAGAGAAGCAAGATAATAACAGCTAAATGCAATGTGGTGGCCTGGAGGGAATCCTGGCGCCAAGCATGGGCATTAATGGAAGGTGAGAGTTTCAGTTAGCAGCACTGGGTGTCAATGTTCCTGGTGTTTTCATAACTGCACATATGGATCCCTCAATTAGGATTTCTCCTTATTCGTCTGTATGCTACACTCCTGACTCACTGTACTAAGATATGCAAAGTAGGGGAAGCTGTGTGGCATATATACAGGAAGTCTCTGCCTACACAATCAATCAGTAAAGGGAAAAAATTAAACCCTAAGAGAAAAAAGAGGAGGTGTAACTTCTACCAATGACTGTGGTGACATTTGGAAACCCACAAATATTGGTAACCCTAAAAATAAGCAGACGACATGCCATCCTCCAGGAGTGGTTTTAGCTCCTGAAACTACAGTGATTCTTAGAGCGACTCTTGGTGAGCTGGCTGGGCGATGGATGGTCCGAGGTCCAGGGAGGTTAAGTAGCAGAAGCCAGCAAAGCCGGTGGCAGAACACCCTCCTGACTTGGCCTGTCCGACCCCAAACTACGGTAACCCTGTTACATGCAACAACCAAGAACACGAGGTTTTAAAACAAGTATTCTGTTTCCTTTTTCCTTTTTTTGAGAAGAGGGTCTCAAAAACACTGATGTGCTGGTTGGCTCATGCCAGCCTCGACCTTGTGATCCTCTTGCCTTCACCTTCCTCGGGCTGGGATTACTGGCATATACCACGCCTGGTCTGTTTTCTCTAACACAGCACATACCCTTAACTTGGAGTGTGTGAGTGCTTCTGTTTAGTAAACATCTGCTGTAATAGACGGTTCCATGGTGACTGCTCTGGGTATGCCACAAAGAAGAAACGCAAACAGAAGCGCAAAGACTAATTCTGTGGTGGGGAAGATGATTCCCCAAACTCAAGTTTCCAGGCTCCCTGAAGACCCCTCATTGTTGTTCACAGCATTTCTAACATTGCACGAATAAATTATGGAAGGCTTCTGCAGCTAAATGTCCTCTTAACAAACCAGGCAAAGGGGTTTCAGGCCTGAGTCCCATCCGGCACAATCTCCTTGTGTGGAGTCTCTCAGTTCACAGAGCCCGTGGAGTGGGGCGGTCCTGAGTTCAATGGCAAGCAACTGCCACAGACAGAAAGACAGATGCGGCAGGGCAATGGAAAAAAAGGATGTTTCTTTCCAAAATTAGTTCTTCAGTACGCTGTGTCTGACATGGGGCTGGTGCCTTCGAGAATTTAAAATAACTTCTCTATAGCACACACAGCATTCAGAAGGAACCTTACGAGAGATGAGGTCAAAACACTTCTTCTCCTCTGGGTTGGTCTTCACTTGGCAGGTCAGGAGGTTGAGCTTGGCGGGCGGCCGGTTAGCCTGTTGAAACACAAACACAAAGCACGCGCTGAGTGGGGAGCAGTGAGGGCACCTCCTCTGCTCCTGAGAACACCGCAGGAGCTCGCTCTTGGCTAGGATGGGGAGACTCTTTCTGGAAGGCAGGCTTTCAGCCGAGAAGCCTGAGAGCAACACTGCAGGGTTCGGGACTCCAGCGGCAGAGGCCACTGCTTTCCCTGCCAGAGTACCTGTGGTGGTCTACACAAACCCATCTGGGACAAGGGGGCGCGCAGGGGCAGCTTCACAGCTGGTGGCGATGGACTCCCTAGATAAAATTCTCCTGGGCTCTCAGTTTCCTAGGGAAACTGGGCATCTAGCTTCACATCTGGAGCTCTTAAATGTCTTCTTGTTGTTGTTGTTTTGCTGGGCATTGTTGGCTTATGCATGTAAATCCCAGCTACCCAAGAGGCTAAGATCTGAGGATCATGGCTTGAAATCAACCTGGGTAGGAAAGGTTATGAGACTCCCACTTCCAATTAACCACCAAAAAGCCAGAAGTAAAGCTGTGGCTCAAGTGGGAGAGTGCCAGTCTTGAACAAAAAAGCTCAGGGACAGTGAGTGCCCAGGCCCTGCATTCAAGCCCCAGTATTGGCATGCAGGTACATAGGCATGCATGCACCCACACACACACAGGTGCGTGCGCACACACACACACACACACACACACACACACACACACACACACACACACACACAGCATTTCTCTTTGTTTCTTTTTGGTATTGCTAGCGTTTGAAGTAAAGCCTATGTAAGTGCACTTGCTAGGCAGGTGCTCTACCACTAAGCCAAGCTCCAGTTTAAGTGCAGCTGAGTAAAAACCTCACTTCTAAATAGAAAAAGTGATCTCTGCACAAAAATGGCAGAGAAATAATTGTCCTCACTTTCAGAAGTGATAGCAGGTAACAGATTCAGTCATAAATGTCAATCATTACTGTCACTCAAGTTTCAACAAAATACACTTCATTTACATATGTAACCCCAGCTCCCACCCACCACAGATCACAGTGTACTTTTGTCAGAAATGTACCAAAAATGTCTATTTTACTAATTCAAAGAATAAAATTACATTTAATCCAAAGAAGCAAAGAACAGATGGTTAGGGAAAACGTCTTGAGTGACAACATGCTTTAAAAATCTTGGAGAAGCCTTCAACTATGAATGGGCTTCTCTTACCCTACCAAGAGGCTGAAAGAAATACCAAGCAAAAAATGCCTTAAGCTTCACCAGTTCTTGTGTCTCTTTCCAGCAGCTACCAGTTGCTTCAAGACACATGACACGTATGTGGGGTTAATCCAGACCCGTTCACACCAGCAGCCAGGCACGTGTGTGTGAGCTCCTGCACACACAGACCAGAGGTTACCACCTCTCACTCTAGAGAGCTGGCGGGGTCTTCACCCCCCCTTATGATGGGGCTGATCCTTGCAGAGGCAGAGTTTGGGTTTGTTGAAGGATCTGCCTACGTTGGATAAGCAGGCTCTCCTGGTTTTGGGCTGGGGTGTCTAACCTCCTCTATAGAAGCCTATGTGTACCCTATTCTCCAATGACTGGATTCACTGACTAAACTCCTAACAGATCATAATACTCAGTATTAGAAGACTCCACCCTGCCTAATCTTGAGAGTTCCAAGTAAAATCAACATCAGTTTTTGAGCTTCACCAACAGGACTATCAGCGTGTCCAGAAACCAGTATATGAGCGATGCATTTCACAGTGACGAGCAGAAGTCTCTCTCTGAATGATATCACAACATGCACAGTCCCTGGCCTGGACAGCACACCCAGGGAAGGCAAGGGCTATCCTGCGCTTAACTTGGAGCAGCAGAGAAGCACAACCATTCTCCCTCACTACCTTCAACTTTTAACCTTTCCTCCTCCCCGTGGCATGAGGGAAGTTGTTCATTCTCTAAGGTAACTACCCTCAAAGACACATTTCTCACTTCACAGCAAATGGAAACCATCAAAAAGGACCAAGCATGGAGGTGTGCACCTGTTATCCTGCTATTCTAGCTATGCAAGAAGCAGAAGTAGAAGGATAGTGGTCCTGGGTTGGGCTGGGCAAAAGCAGTATCTTGTTTCAAAAGTAAGCAGAGCAAGTGAGTACCAGTGGCTCATATCTGTAATCGTAGCTACTCAGGAAGCTGAGATCTGAAGATAGTGGTTCGAGACCAGCCCAGGAAGGAAAGTATGTGAGAATCTCAATCTCTAATTAACAACAAAAAGCTTGAAGTGGAGCTGTGGCTCAAGTGGTAGAGCATTAGCCTGAGCAAAAAAGCCCAAGGACAGTGTCCAGGCTCCAGAACTGGCACCAAAAACAAACAAAAACATCAACAACAACAAAAAATACCAGAGCAAAATGTGCTAAAGGGTCGGGTGCCAGTGGCTCACGCCTGTAATCCTAGCTACTCAGGAAGCTGAGATCTGAGGATCATGGTTCAAAGCCAGCCTGGGCAGGAAAGTCTGTGAGACTCCTATGTTCAATTAACCACCAGAAAACCGGAAGTGGCACTGTGGCTTAAGTGGTAGAATGCTCGCCTTGAGTTGAAAAGCTGAGACAATGCCCAGGCCCAGAGTTCAAGCCCCACAACTAACAGAAAAAAAAAGTGCTAAAGGCATGGCTGAAGTAGAAGAGTCCCTGTCTGAACCAATAAGGCACTTGCCTAGCAAGTACAAAGCCCTGAGTTCAAACCCTAGTACCACAAAAACATAAAGCAAAAAAAAACAAAACAACAACAAAAAAACCAAATTTGCCCATTTACAGGAAGTAGTTAGACAGAGTAAAGCTGAAAGAAGAATTTGTGAGAAAAAATTCCATCCACAAACTCCCCTTCTGGCTCCACTTTAGAAACAAGATGTCATCAATCCATTTGGCTGCACTACAGGGTTGTTTTTTGTTTTCAGAATTGTTATTATAAAGGTGATGCACAGCGGGGTTACAGTTACACCAGTCAGGTAAAGAGTGCATTTCTTTTTGGACAGTGTCACCCCTTCCCTTGCTCTCCCAGTTTTT
This sequence comes from Dipodomys spectabilis, assembly GCF_019054845.1. Lineage (NCBI taxonomy): Eukaryota > Metazoa > Chordata > Mammalia > Rodentia > Heteromyidae > Dipodomys > Dipodomys spectabilis. The sequence goes on along the minus strand of NW_024870743.1, from coordinate 4,255,535 downwards.
CCCTCCTGCCCCCACCCATAAGTTTGTACATCTGTTTTATCTCATTTACAAGGCAGGCTACCTTTCACTGAGAAGCTCCAGTTTTGTGCAAAATTCAGGAAGAAGGGCAGATCTAATAGCCTAGTGTATATCTGCCTTGAAGGCACAGAATCTAAGTGATACAGCTATTTTAATCATGTCATCCTTTTTACCAATTTGTCAGGCTTTTAAAAGGAAGTTTGCATTCTTCCTGCATGACCGATCATCACTTTTTTTTTTTTTTTTTTGGTTGTGGGGCTTGAACTCTGGGCCTGGGCGCTGTCCCTCAGCTCTTCAGCTCAAGGCGAGCGCTCTACCACTTGAGCTGTAGCGCCACTTCCGGTTTTCTAGTGGTTTATTGGAGATAAGAGTTTCACGGACTTTCCTGCCCAGGCTGGCTTTGAACCGCGATCCTCAGATCTCAGCCTCCTGAGTAGCTAGGATTACAGGCGTGAGCCACCGGCGCCCGGCCCGATCATCACTTTTTAAAAAATCAGTTTGCTGAAGAACCAATGGGAGCCTCTTCCAGAATAATCCAGCCCAGCCAGCCCTGCATGGTGTGGCAGTGCTGTAACTTGGCAGGGAAGGCGCCTAATGACAGTGCTTCATCCCAAGGAGCGCTTTTCCCCATGCCAGAAACACAATTGGTCGGGGCTACTGCAGAATACCAGAGTGAGCTCCGACTGAATCCATCCAGGATGGAATCCTCATTGCTCTGCTTGAAAACAGAGGATAGCAATTTCACTTCCCAAATGCTGCCAGCTTCCGGTTTCCTAACTCACATGCGCCCTGGGGGCTTCCCGTTTCTAGCATTGGGACTCCTGGCGGTGAACCAGGAACTGCACTTAGCTTCCCCTTTCTTGGGACCATCTTTGGGAGTCTGATCCTTTTTCTGATGGGAAACTAGCATATACAAGGGGTTGCTGCTAAACAGGTAAGAGACACTAACAGTCACACCACATAAAAGAGGCATCATATCAACTCTCATTCTCATCTAGGTCACTAGAGCTAGACGCAAATACTTAAAGGTACAGGACCAGCTGGGCGCCAGTGACTCATACCTGTAACCCTAGCTGCTCAAGAGGCTGAGACCTAAGGATCATGGTTCAAAGCCAGCCTGGGCAGAAATGTCCCCATGAAACTCTATCTCCAATTAACCACTCAAAAACCGGAAGTGGCACTGTGGCTTGAGTAGTATAGTCTTGAGCACAGAGAGGCTCAGGGACAGCGCCCAGACCTTGAGTTCAAGCCCCATAACCAAAAATAAAATAAAATAAAACACAGGACCATGAAGGATCTTCAGGGTTCTGACTGCCAGGGTTTGAATAGCAACACACAGGCAAGGGGAGAAAAGGAACCCTTAGCAACTGACGAGAGTCTGGGAAGCAAGCTACTGGGGTGCGGGAGTGGGGGTGCAGCTAAATGACTGCTAATGCAGAATAAGGTATCCCGAAGAGGTCCGTACAAAGGCTCCCTCAAAGTACAAAGTTCGCATTACCGGTGCAAGCTGGGCAGCAAGCAGCGCCCTGCGCATCATGGAGCTGCTCATGACTACGCTTTCCCCCAAACGGGGGCAATCCACAGTCATTTAAAGAACTACTGCCACTGAAACTTTTGAGAGGAAACTGAGGGCTGGAAGTGACTAGAAACAACTTATGCTGTTGGCAAAGGATCATCAGCTACTGTCCTGTCACTGGAGAGAGCCGAGGCCCTGGGCTTGGGCAACTCACTGAAGCACATGTGCCTTATGAGCTGAGAACGTTAAGGCCATGAGGGAAAACTTGGTCTTATTTCATGAGATTTCTACATCAAGGTGGTAAAAGAAAATGGAGTTAAAACAACTGAGCAGATAAATTAAAGGAATCACAGGTGGTAAGGCCCAGTAAGGAAACTGGGCCATGTTCTGGACCAACACCCCTAACATTGAAGACGTGACAGGGTTAAGTACGGTTGCTCTCAGTCTACAACACTCACGCCTCCCTGGCTTGTGTAGCTACCTATACAGAAAGAGAGGCACTGAGTCATGTACCAGGCCGCTAAGCCCAGGCGTGAAGTGGTGACCAGTGCAGCCTCGGTTCTGAAAAAGGGGACTGACCTTTATTTGTCCAGTCTGGCATCGCAGGAAATCTGCTAGGCAGAGGTTACAAAGAGATCCCGCAGACTACCCTAGTAAGCTCTCACCTCTCCTCCTTCTCTGAAGGAAACAAAGACTCCAGCAGAGGCCAGGCTGGAACGGGGCTGTTTCTCAGGACCCCACTGCCACCATGACCTTTCTCTAGGACCCAAGAAGCTGTGCCTCTGCCCAGCCGGGTTTTTCACGTAGAATGGGAGAAGGGACCAAGAGGAAGGCTCGGAGAAGATACCGCCACCGCCACCGCCACCGCCACCCAGGGCCACAACTGAGGCGACCGGTGTGCACACAGGAAAGGCCTGCACTAAGGGAAAAGGAGTGTGAACAATCGGAGGACACTGGCATTACCAACCACACAGCACTCAGCTCAGCTCGGGCCAGTCAGCCCCACACCTGTCTACCAGCCTGCCTGGCTTCCCCGCCTCAGTCTCCCCCACGCCTACCACCTTCTGTGAAGAGCTGTACTGGGACTGTGATGAAGCTCCTGGTCTCTGTGCCTCATTTTACGGATTGCCTTTGTGCTGTTTCATTTCGTTTTTGTGGTACTTTGATTGAATCCGGTTCTTCACAAATGTTAGGCCGTGATCTACCACTTGAATTACACTCCCAGCCCTTGGCTACATGGTGTATTTTTGCCCAGGCTGTCCTTGAATTTGTGATCCTCTTGATCTCCCTCCAAGCAGCTGGGATTACATGCATGTGCCACTGCACCCAGCTGATTGGTTTTTCTGTATGGCTAACCTACAGGGTTCAGGTTTCTGGGGGGTTTTGGAGGGAGGGAGATGGTACTGGGAATTGAACTCAGGACCTCATGTTTATAGGCTGATACTCTACCACTTGAGCAAAGCCAAACCCCAGCCCTTTTTGTTTGATTATTTTTTCATATAAGGTCGTGAGTTTATGTCTGGGCTGGCCTCAATCACAATCCTACTATTTATGTTTCCCATACAGTGAGAGAACAAGCATGAGCCCTCAGGCCCACCTTCTATTGAGATAACAGCGTGAACTTTCTGCCCACTTGAATGCTCCCTACTCTCTGCCTCCCAAACATGGGAGACATGAGCCTGTGCTCAGGCATGAGCGCGGCACTCAGCATGGGCTGTTATAAACAGGATGATGGAAAAAGAATTGACTAAGATTGAACACAGAGATTTGTATAACATAGTTACTGAAATGGCTTTTCTCTTGGATTTCTAATTTCTTTTTTTTTTTGGGGGGGGGGGGGGGGTCCAGTCGTGGGGCCTGAACTCTGGGCCTGGGCGCTGTCCCTCAGCTCTTCAGCTCAAGGCTAGCGCTCTACCACTTGAGGTACAGCGCCACTTCCAGCTTTTTTCTTTTTGCTTCTGTGGTGCTGAACCCAGGGCCTCAGGCATGCAAGGCAAGCACTCTACCACTGAGCCACCTTTCCAGCCCTGGATTTCTAATTTCTGAATACTTAAGTATTTTCCGTTTAATGGAAAAATAGAAATCTTGTCCCAAGTGGGATGTTCAGCTCCCAGGACAGGGTGGCAGGGGGAGCTGCCTGCTATTTTGTGGCTCCTGGAAGTAACAGCATTGCTCCTCATTCCAGAAAACGTGGCTGATAGGCAGCTCCTGACTCTGTGAAGCTGCCATTCATGGTAACCGCACTCCACCCAGTAAAACATGCTGGAGCTCACAGCCATTCTTTAACAGAAAAACTGCAAGAGTCACCCCTAACACCACTACACAGGCCCAACACCTTTGTCCTGACGTTACTAACAACAGCACAGAACACATTTAGCTACATAAAGACCACAGATTAAAAGAGAGTAGTACTTACAGTACCATGGGATATGGTCAGAAAACCATTTTTAACTGAGCATTTCCTTTTCTGCCACACTTTTCGGATCCTTAGAGGGGAAGCAGGAAAACAAGAAGAGTTTAGACATTTCAGACACGGGAGACAATGAACATACACACATTTCAACTCTAGCACTAGTGTCACCAGGTTCACCTACCCATCGCTTTTCTTGTAGAGGCTGCCATTCCGCTCTGTTCCGTGTTCTTTGTTTCCCTGAGGCTGATGTAAGCTATAAGCTGTACTCTGGCGCATTTGTGAGTCCTGAAAAATGGTCAAGAAATTGCTTTATAAGGTATCGCCTAGGTCTCAATAGACAAAACAAAAAATGTCTATATGTGTTTTTAAATTAGAAATTTTCCTCCTTTTCACTATATCACAAAGGGGCATAAAATCTATTATCTAGGAGCTCATGAAAGCCATTTTTCAGGATAGAGACAAAGTGTCAAAAATCATCATGTCCAGTGTTGGGGTTGTGTGGCTCTAGTGCTTGCCTGGCATCACAAGGGGCTTGGCTCCATCCCTGCCTCTGGAAGAAAGGGGGCGGGGGGGGGGGGGGAATAGTGACACAGCATCCAGGAGGCAGATGTCATTTCCTGCCTCTTACTACAGACAAGCTACTCAGGCTTTCTGCCTGCTTCCTTCTTGGACAATAGGAAAACCAGACCCAGAAAGACAGTAAATACAGTCAGAATTAAACATAAATACCAGCTCCTAATGGTATCAGCCTAGCAATCCACTGCTTACCTATTTATCTTAAGAACTGGGGCTGATACTAAAGCAAACTGCTCCAACTACATAGACAACCATCCATGAGGCAGCTGAGAACTGACGGAGTCCAGCTCACTAGGAAACTCCAGCCTAAGCACTTAGAGCAAGACCAGGGACCAATCCCTAAAGCTAGAGTCCCATGTCTGGCCTCCAACAGGAGGTCAATTGGTGCTTAACAAATGATCAGGTGAGCCAATCTGAGAGTAGAAGGGGCTACCAAGACCAGCTGGAAAATCTGGCAGATCTGAAGGGAGTAAGAAGAAAGCCAGACACGGACAATTCCAGAAAGACTGAGAGCCCTCCCTTTTGCCCCCACCCCCAGTTTATTTCCTAACTGAAGAAACAGACACAGAATGAAAGCAGGTGATCTACTCAGGGTTCAGAGCTCCTGAAAGCAAGTGCAGAGTATGAGATGGAGTCAGACCAGGGTGCTCCCCCGGCTGTCCTGAGACAGGAGGGCCAGGCTCCGCACAGCCCCCAAGAAGATGACTATTCCCGGATTCTGAGCACATGCCCAGAGAGGAGGGGACTGATGCATGAAAATCAGTGACCTGAACCCAGAATAATACTCAAGAATCAAAGAGTCCAACAGAGAAACCAAAGAGAAAGAAAGTTTGGAAGAGTTGTAAAGATGTGGGCAAGCAATGGAAGAGAACAGCGAAGTGTCTGAGAGAGAGGCATATGGAGGGGCAGACGGGGCCACTATGTAAGGAGGCAGCGGTGGTCCTGTAGCCAGAAGACAGGAGACAGCTTGGCAGGCAAGATCGAAGCGTAGATTTCAGTGCTCCATTCATGATGGTGTGAAAGAAGATTCTGAAGCACAGCAGTATTTATATTTGATGAGACCTAATCTATGTACTGTTTATTTTGTTATTTGTACCTTAGGGATCAAATATAAGAAACAATCACCTAATCCAAGTTCATGAAGTCTATGTCTATACATCGCTTTTAAGAGTTTAATAATCCATTATCAGGGAGTGTGTGTGTGTGTGTGTGTGTGTGTGTGTGTGTGTGTGTGTGTGTGTGTGTGTGTGTGTGTGTGTGTGTGTGTGTGTGTGTGTGTGTGTGTGTGTGTGTGTGTGTGTGTGTGTGTGTGTGTGTGTGTGTTGTTTTTGCTTTTGGTGCCATTCCTGGGGTTTGAACCCAGGGCCTGGACTCTATCCCTGAGCCTTTTTGCTCAAGGCTAGTGCTCTACGACTTGAGCTACAGCTCCACTTCCAGATTTTTGGTAGTTAACTGAAGGTAAGAGTCTCGGAATTTCCTATGTGAGCTGGCTTTGAACCCTGATCCTCAGATCTCAGCCTCCTGAATTATTTGGATTACATAAGCCACTGGTGTCCAGCTTGAGTTCATTTTTGATTATGGTACGAGATGTTTCCCATCTGTGCTTCTGCTTGTGGCCATCCTGTCATCTTAGCTGCATTGTTGGAACGCTTGTCCCCATTCCGGAGCCTTGCTGAAAAGTCACTGGCCACAAAGGCTTTATTTCTGAGCTCCTTCTGTTTCTCTGATCTGTGTGTATCCATATGTCAACTCACATTGCCATGGTTATTACAGCTTTGTCAGACCTGAAATCAGGACATGTGAGTCCTCCTCCAGCATTGATTTTCTCTTTTTAAGACTGTCGGCTATTCTTGGTCCCTCACATTTCTGAATGAATTTCATAATCAGTTTGTCAATTTCTATAAAAAGGCAGGTGGGATCTGGATGGCAATTGTGCTGCAGTGATAGATCGATTTGGGAGTATGGTCACTGCCACATGTCAAGCCAGATCCACAAATAGGAATGTGTGGCACTATTTGTTTCTGCAGTACTGGGGTTTGAACTCAGGCCCTTCTGCTTACTAGGCAGGTGCTCTATCACTTGAGCCACATTCCCAGCCCCATCACTGACTTTTCTAAACTCTGCCACACACATGCAACAACTCTGGAAAAAAAACAAAAACCTTTTACTGGGGTGTCAGTAGTGTGTTAAGAAACTCTCCAATACCAAGCTTGACAACTGACTCCGAAATAAGCAGATCTCACATGGGAGAAACTGCTTCACTTTCTACAGGCATGTTCTGTAGCATGCAGGCCTGTGGACCCAGAGTGAGCTTCTCACTCACGGGGTAGGATACACCCAGAATCCACATTTCCCAAGAGGGCAGATTGGAGAACTAGAGATGTGCAGCAAATCCAGCTTTCACCGTTGCCAGAAATAATGTAGTAGAGGGGTAACAAAAGCGTGCTCACCTCATTGACTCTACGAAAGACTAAAAATAAGCCTGCCAAAAGACTCAGCTGAACTGGATGTACTGCTATATACCTGTAATCCAAGAACTCAGGAGATAGAGGCAGAAGATCTCAAATTCCAGGCCAGCAGGAGCTACAAAGTGAGATCTTGTCTTAAACAACAAACAAACAACAACAAAAACCCATGATTTAGACCTGTAATCCTAGCTATTCAGGTGACTGAAATCTAAGGATTACTATTTGAAGCCAGCCCAGAAAATTTAGTCTGTGAGACTCTTATTGCCAATTAACCATCAGAAAACGGGAAGTGGCCTTGTGGCTCAAAATGGCAGGGCACTAGCCTTGAGCCAAAAACAAAACAACACAAACAAACAAACAAAAAAAACCCTCAGGAACGGTGCCCAGGCCCTGAGCTCAAATCCCATCACCACCACCACCAACAACAACAAAACCAAATCAGAAAGACTTGACTTCACGAATAATGTCTACTAATTGGAGGAAAAGTCACCTTGTAGGTGACATCAGTGAAGGCTTACGGCTGGGTGCTCATGGCTTTCATACCAGGGAGAACCAACCAGGTCTCAGGACTTTACAAGCATCAGTGTATGAAGACTAGGTGGTTCTCTGGGGAACATAAAAATCCTATCAGCATCCACGTACCCTCCATCCAGTGACACATTCTCAGACACTAGACACCACCTGTGTCTTGACTTTTAGGTAGCTCCCAGGTCCTGCCAGGAGTCTCCTAGATGAGTAATGATTCTATACCTGAAGTTCAGGTACATGGACTATGCTGCGGACCTCACAGATTGTACGCAAGCCCTGAGCTGAGACTCTACAAAGTCCTAAAAACTTTTACACCTGTCCTCCTCTCATAAAGTCCGTTCAGATGATTCCGTGAGCAGTGGCCTGCAGAGGGGGGCACTTCTCAGGCGGAAGATTTCTCTGCTGAGGAGGGGCTATGAGGTCTGGCTCATCTCAGCGTGGAAGGCACGGCGGATGGCGGGAGCCAGCAGCAGTGTTCTCAAGTCTCAAGAGCCCTCTCCGTTGTCTTGGGGCAATTTCTGAAGACTCTAATACAAGGTGTTGAAGTCATGTGGCACTCACTGAAAGAACAGGCTTGGAGAAGCACAGACCTGAGGGCCACCTGGCGGCACAGCACTGAGCGAGCTGCAGCACGTGCCCCATCCCCTCTCTCTTGGACTCAAGTTGTGAATGTGGGCCCATCAGACGTACACTGAGAGGTCGCACTGGTGATGCCAAGTGCCAGAAAGAATCATGAAATGTCAGGCAAGCAGGCAGTGCCTGGGCCTGGAGAGGAGCATTAATTATCACTCCACCCCCAAATGAGAGGTCGGTGGGCAACAGTGATGCCGGCTAGATGCGGGGCGGGAGGAATGAGAAGTAGGATGGGGGAATTTGGCCCAGAAATCTGTTCACCACCTGAGAGCTCATTGCTTGCTGAGCAGATGAACTGGTACCTGTTCATTACGATGGAGCCGAGAGCCTGACAGGACGTTTTTCTCAAATCTTGCACCAGCTCTCTGTGGCTGACGCAGGCACAGGAGATCGAAGTGTGGCGAGGTCCAGGACCTGACCACTACGGTGCTGGTAGATGAGGAAGACACGGGCGCCAGCTCTTCTGCTCCACTAGACAGATGCTGGGCAACCTCTGGTCCTGGACAGAAGTGGTCCACATGGCCCAGCTGCCACAACTGTAGCAACCCCTGTCATCCTCCAAAGCCGCTGCTCAGACCTCATCGCTGGCTGTCATTCCCACAGCACCTGGGCTCAAGCTGCCAGCTGGACTCAAGCTGCCAGCCAGGGCAAAGGACCTCTCCCCCCCCCCCCCCCCCCGCCCACTGCTTTCCCTGCCCCACCCCCGACTGTGGGCTCCTGAAGAGGTGGGAGGTGCACCGGCATTGTTCTGTTGAGTGTGGGCATGAGCAATGCCTAGTGCAGAGTGAGCACGGAAAGAAGAGCAGCAGAATGTGTGGACCGATGGTGAGTCCTACATCCCCAGGCGCAGGAGCAAGCGGGGCTGCTATGCCCTCGGCAGGGAAGGCGGAGATTCAGCGATGCCCGAGGTGAGCATGACACTGCTCATAAATCCAGACCGGAAAGCTGAGGTGAGGGGAAGACCGTGGAGGGGGGACAGACTTTCCAGCCACGCTCCACCACACAGGGATGCCTGGAAAGGAGAAGAGCTGGCCAAGAGAAGAAGTAGCCATGAGGCCAGAGTGGAAAAAGCCCTGAGGTTTTAGCACTTAAGGCTTTGCAACCCAGAACCTTGAGTCTAACCCTTCCCCACCAGCACAAGTCCAGGCTCTCAGTGCCACATGGAAGGACTGGCCCACACCACAGCGGACACACCAGAGCAAAACCCAGAGAACGCACATGGGTGGACACGGGAGGAGGAAGGCGAACGTCAGGCTGACATGGAGAAACACGAAAAGCAGCTCTGAACGGTTTTAACTTTGTAGGGGGATCTTTCCTGAAAATCAAGCGTGAGGATACAGAAACTCTTGTTCATTTATACAACTTTTCAACTTTTCTCTAAGTCGGAAAACTGGGGACATCACAATAACACCCTCTACAGAGAGCAGAAAACCTCAAGAACAAAATATGACTTTGGGAGATGGGAGATATACTAGAATCCTAAATGGCTCAGGCTCGAAATCTAAGTACAGCCAGGGCTGACAAAGCAGAGCACTGAAAGCACCACCCTGCGCAGCTGCTCTCCTCATCCAGCATCAGTGACGCTGGGATTTACGGATGGAAACACCACCAGTGGCTGTGGACCACCATCAAGTAGACACGTCACCGAACTTTCATGAACCATTACCATACACGGCACAGAATTTTCCTCACACTGCATAAAAAACACCCATCAGCATCCGCTTTCTATGTCGCAGAGGAGAGAGAATCCCAGTGAAAAGGAAGGAGAGAAAACAAAATATTCCAGGCCCGCTGGAAGGTGAGCGAAACAAGACAGAGTCCCAATCCTGACAATCACTTTAAAACATGTCAACCTTAACTGATTCACGTTTGCTTATCACGCCACCAGTTCACTGGCTGTCCAGTCTACTGAACACCACTGCCAAAAAGCAAGGCAGAAAATGACACACGGGATCACAACCCAATCACAACCAGGAACCTAGAGAACGTGTTCCCGACAGGTGTCACTGGGCACCAAGGGAGGAAAAGGAAGAACCCCCATGCGCCCCAGCTCTGGTCAGTAACCCATCGAACTTCTGGTCCGTGCTGGTATGTCTGCTACATTTTTTTGCAGCTGACAGGACCAGCATTCTCAAACTTCCTAATTCTGCACAGCCACAGACCACCAAGTTGCTCCGACGGCTGCTGACCAGACTGCTCCTCCCCTCCTTCATGGCCTGCTTCCTGCTTGGATCCTCCTTGTCTGACAAAAGGAGCTCTCAACCACCTCCTCGACAATCAGGCCCACACCTGGTACTGCGCCCTCTCCTCTCAATTAGGCCACAACTTTCAAGTTCTTATTCTTATTCCATGTTTGGGAATCTCAAATCCTTAGGTTCTGGATTTCTCTGGAGTGGAAGGAAGAACCTATGCTTTGCATATTTTCTAGAATTACTCATGACCTCTCCCTTAGCTCGCCCTTGTGACCAAGTACCCCTTGCTGACCCCTCGGACAGAGGAGGCCGGAGTCTTTCTCAAGCTGCTCACAGGACAGCTGAGGGAAAGGCATCTTGGGCAGCAAGACACAGACACAGCCTACAAGACACAGGCTGTGTGACAAGCAAGCCAATCACTCTGAATGGGGTTCTAAACCCTTTTAGTAAAATCTTCTATGACAAAAGAGGACAAAGGGCTGCTGACTGTCACGATACATAAAGAGGAAATATATGCTTTTTCAAGCTCATGAACAATGCATGCAAGACTTTCCAAATACTGGGCTACTTACTCTCCTAGACTTCGGTCACAAAAGGTAAGTGCATTTGGGAGAGAAACAACAATATTCAGTTATAGTATAAGAACTTTCAACAAATTGCCAACAGAGAACTTTATATTGTTACCCAGATGCTTATCTAATGGCCGTAAATACATTTAGACACATTCCTTTATTGACAGAGGTGGATTTGTTTAATTCACATAACACCCCGCTGTCAGGACGAGGAGACAGGAGCACTGCTTGAGCACAAGAGTTCAGGGGCAGCATGCGCAACATACTATAATCCTTACCTCAATGGCAATAAAGGAAAAAAATCACATTATAATACTCACTCCATAGTGAGTATACTATTTTAAGTTACCCTTAAAAGTTACCTTTAACTTTTTTAATGAGCTCCAAACCTCATGAATTGTCACTGGTGATGTATGAGCACGTGAAAATGTGCTACGTGAAAATGGAAAAACATCGACAGATGTCTGCTTATCAGATGCAACCATAGGCACAAACTCTAGACATCTCTCTCTCTCTTTTTTAATTTAAATAGAGTCATGTTATGCAGTCCAAGGGCCTGCAAATCAAAATCCACCTGCTTCAACTTCTCAAATGCTTGGATTACAAGCATGCATTACCAACCCTAGCCTAACCCTCATACACAGAACACAGTCTCTCTTTGAGAGACTCAGATAGTCACTCAGTTCTGTGCCTATTCCAAAACACAAATTTCACTTATGTCACAGCAGGGCAACACAGGGGCATGGCAAATGCACAAATGGAAGCGGTCAATGTGCCAGGAATGAGAAAGATCCCCATCCAGCCAATGAGGTCCACTGCCTGGAAGCAGGTGCTTCCCCTGAAGCAGACGTGTTTAAAAAAAGGTAGTTCACAAAACTCAATTGTAAAACAATGTTTGGATGCTTCCTGTCGGTCCCAGAGTGAACTGCAGTTCCCTGGACGACAAGCATCTCACCTTCCTCAGCCCAGAGCCTCCAAGACACAGAGAGCCTTCTATTCTAAATCCCCTCACCTCCTTCTGTTCAACTTGCAAGGCTGATTTCAAAATATCCCGGAGCTGTATTAGCTGCCTTCGTTCTTCATCCTGGGCCTGTTTGATCTTTGAAAATCAAGCAAAGCAGAGAAAAGTTAAGACTGGAACAAAATGCCGTGTGGAGTCGCCGCCGCACTTCTCCAGGAGCCATGACTGCCTCCCTCCTTCCCTCTAGTGGCTCCTGCCATTACAGGGCGTTTCCCTTCTCAACAGCACAGCATGCAAATGTGAAAGCACATAGACTGAAGAAGCCCCCCCGTGGAACTGCTGACCCCATGGAGATGGGACCAGAACAAGCCCCTGATAGAACTGCTGGTCGCACAGAGGTGGCTAACCCACCGCCAGGGAGTGGCTCACCGTGTGAAGGTCTGTGGAGAGGGTTTCAATAGAAGGCTTGAGGCTCTCTACTGCTTTCAGTCCATCCTGGAAAAAACTGGACAGGGAGAGGGGGAGACAGAGAACAGAGATTGTGCTTCAGAGAAGAGTATTTTTTTTTTAAGATGCAGGAAAACTTCTTCAAAGGAAAGTGACTCGAGTCATTATGTAATTCCTGGGAGATATGTAAAGTACCAGGCAAGCCAAGAGCGAACTGCCACTCAAAATCTGGAGAAATGATATAGAAAAGGAACCTCGATAAGCCCAAGGACTTGGGATTTTTTTCGTGACCCACATATTATCAGGCCCCATTTCCAGCTTGTAATGGAAACGGGAGTCTCCTGACAGTGGCAGCTGGGATTTCTATCAGGGACTCTTCCGAGCATCCAAATGGAGAGATGTAAGCCAAAGAACTAGAGAACCTTCTTCAAGAGGCAACAGCCATCTGGACACCAGTGGCACAGCCTATAATCCTAGCTACTCAGGAGGACAAGAGCTAGAGGCTCTTGGTTCAGCACCAGCCCTGGCAGAAAAGTCTTCAAGACTCCAGTTAACCAGCAAAAAGCCAGGCTGGAAACGTGGCTCAAGTAGTAATAGCACAATTGAAGCAAGCATGAGGCCTTGAGTTCAAAGTCCAGTACCAGGAGAGAGAGAGAGAGAGAGAGACAGACAGACAGACAGACAGACAGACAGACAGACAGAGACAGAGAGACAGAGAGAGACAGAAAGACAGAGGGGGGGGAGAGGGGGGGGGTAGGCAGGCACTGGTGGCTCACACCTGTAATCCTAGCTACTCAAGAGTCTGAGATCTGAGGATCGCGATTCAAGGCCAGCCCAGACAGGAAAGTCTGTGAGACTCTTATCTCCAATTAACCACCAGAAAACCATAAGTGGTGCTGTGGCGCAAGTGGTAGAGCTCTCAACTTGAGGTGAAGAGCTGAAGGACAGTGCTCAGGCCCACAGTTTAAGCCTCACAACCAACAAAAAAATAAAAAAACATTTTAAAGAGGTAATAACAGCCAAGTAGAGAAGCAGCAGTATACCAGAAAAAAAACAAGGCAACCTGATGTACACGAACGGCCAGGCTCCATATGCAGAGTAGGAGAGCATGGTTACAGAATGTAAAGCCAAATGCCAACATGATTTTTTTTTTTTTGGCCAGTCCTGGGGCTTGAACTCAGGGCCTGGGCACTGTCCTTGAGCTGCTTTTTGCTCAAGGTTAGCACTCTACCACTTGAGCCACAGAGCCACTTCTGGCTTTTTCTGCTTATATAGTACTGAGGAATCGAACACAGAGCTTCATGCTTGCTAGGCAAGCAATCTACCACTAAGCCACCTTTCCAGCCCCAAACATGAATATTTTTTAAGATTACAACTCAATGTGATGAGGCCACATGATAAAGGATTGAAGGAATATAACAGAAGCTGTACACGTCTTCTGCAGCAACAACTGCTAGTGCTCAGTGCTGTCTCTAACGTACGCTGTACATGTTGGGTGGAAAGAAAGAAGCTACCTACTGGGCTTAGGATGAAGTTCAAACTGGTAAGAGGCCTGGAGTGCCTCTGGGATTTAGCCCACCTGTCTCCAGTCTCGAGCCGCTGCATTTACCACCGTGGGTCATGTGGCTCCAAAGGAAGCGGTGCCCCCCCATTTTTCCTGCCTCAGGCCCCCTGTATCCGCTACTTTCGTTCTCCAAAGGCCTCTAGCTGCAGTGTGCCTACTTCACAGGCTATCCCACTCATTCGTAGCGAAAATATTACCTCATTACGAGGCCTTGCAAAATGCCCCCGTATAAAAGAGATCTCCTTAGTATATTCTCTTAGAATATTTCCTCACTTGCCTCAAAACTTTTTAATGTGATTATTACTGAGCATAAAATTTTCCCATTATATAAACAAACCCTACGTGTGGGAAGGGTATAGTTTCCACAGTGGATGGCACAGGAAGGAAAGAAAGAAAAGAAGGGAGGTTGAGAGAAAGGGGAGCTGCCGACTTCCACCAGCCCAGTGGACTTGGAAGAGACTCCGCCCAGCTCTGGTGATCCAAGTGTTCAGGTGACCTGACATTCCTTTCAAACTAAGCTGTGGCCCTGTGGGACTTCCCCATCCAAGCATGTCGGGAAGAGGGGGATCCCAGGGAGGAGGGCGTAGACAGCACACAGAAAAGGGTATGGCTACAAACCCTGCAGCAAGCTGACAGGACACATCCAGGGTAGGCGAGGCTGTGAGAATGCTCTCACCTAGCTCTTCTGATGTATGCACGGTTCTTTATTTCATTTTTTTTCTGAATATAGACCATGCTCCTGGCCTAGTAACTGTATCAGTGTCACAGTGACCTAGCCGTATATGTGTGCTATGAGGGGCAGAACCACCGTGCCTTTCCGCGCCATCAGTCATGAACTCATCTGGTTCCTGTGCTTTCTTCAATTTTTTCCTTACATCATCATTTCTTTAAGCACTTTAAATTCTGGTGAACAGAAAAGGAGAGGGAAGAACCAGAACATGAGAGAGGGAGGGAGGGAAGGATAGGAAATAGAGGACAATGACCACAGATAGCGGCACCCTGGGGAAGGGAACAGGTGCACATCCTGGCAGCCCTCCCTGCGGTGGGAGGGGGCAGGGTGGCGTCCAGAGCTGAGTCAAGTCTGGTCTCATAAATGACAGTTGCAGTGTTGCACAGGACAGTACGTGGGCTTAAGATGTGGACTCCAAGCTGGGAACTGGTGACTCACACCTGTAATCCTAGCTACTTAGGAGGCTGAAGTCAGTGAATCATGGTTCAAAGCCAGCCCAGGCATAAAGACTCTTATCTCCAGCTGACTACCGAAAAAGCAAAAGTGAAAATGTGGTAGCGTACCAGCCTTGAGCAGAAAAAGCCAAGCAAAAGCAGGAGGCCCTGAGTTTTAGACCTAATACTAGTGCATGTGTGTGTGTGCACTTGCATGCGCACGCACACAAATGCATGCACACACGCACGTGCGCATACACATACGCATACACACACACACACACACACACACAATGTGGGAGCCATCTTTGTTACAGGCTCAGTAGTCTGACTTGTCTATCTGAAAAACCTCCTCAGTCTGATTTTTCAACCCCTTTCTGTCTGTACCCCTCCTTATGAGGTATGCTGTGGAATCCAGGTGCACCTTTGAGACACACACCTACAAAAACAGAGCTTCAAAGAAAAGGAGCCTAAGGGGTGCTTTGCTGACTGTAGCCAGTTGCCATGACGCATGGAAGTCCACAGAGATTTTTCCTAAGGCAAGCCGTTAACATTTCCTCAAGCTTTGTTCAAAGACCTTCCACCATCAGTATTACCAGTTCAGCTGGGCACCAGTGGTGCATGTCTATAGTCCTAGCTACCCAGGAGGCCAAGACTTGGAAGATCTCAAGTTCAAAGCCTGCCTGGGCCAGGACAGAAAAGTCCATGAAATTCCATATCCAACTAACCAAAAACATGTCAGAATAGAGGTGTGACTTAATGGTAGAGCACCCACTGGGAACAAGACCAGCGAAGTCCTGTGCTCAAACTCTGGTCCTGGCGTACACATAAAAAAAAAAAAAAAAAAAAAAAAATTGCCGGGCGCTGGTGGCTCACGCCTGTAATCCTAGCTACTTAGGAGGCTGAGATCTGAGGATCGCGGTTCAAAGCCAGCCCGGGCAAGAGAGACCGTGAGACTCCTATCTCCAATAAACCACCAGAAAACCGGAAGTGGCGCTATAGCTCAAGTGGTAGAGCGCTCGCCTTGAGCTGAAGAGCTGAGGGACAGCGCCCAGGCCCAGAGTTCAAGCCCCACAACCGACAAAAAAAAAAAAAAAATTACCAAACCAAATTGTTCTTTGTTTTTGTTTTTTTTGTCAGTCATGGGGCTTGAACTCTGGGCTTGGGAGCTGTCCCTGTACTCTTCAGCTCAAGAAAAGCGCTATACTGCTTGAGCCACAACGCCACTTCCGGTTTTCTAGTGGTTTATTGGAGAGAAGAGTCTCATGGAGTTCCCGGCCCAGGCTGGCTTTGAACCACCATCCTCAGATCTCAGCCTCCTGAGTAGCTAGGATTACAGGCGTGAGCCACCAGCGCCCGGCCCAAATTGTATTTTCTATTAAACACTGTGTAGCCTGCTTCACCAGATTCTCAAGCCTTTGAAGTATATTCCCTTAGATGCAATCAGTGGTCTCTTCTGGACCTGGTGGTTCCAGGCTGACTCTGCCTCCTCTCCCCCACCCCGGGCCTTTATGCACCATGCTTTGATATCCCATGGGACGCCAGGTGTGCAGAGGGTCTGCAGCAGCCTTGCATGAAACCAAGCTCCTCAGGACTCATCGACGTGGCATCCCAAGTCCATCGAGTGGCAGGCCAGCCTGGGTCTCAGCAGGCATGTGCTCAGGATGGACGCAAGGAGTAAGCCAATTCCACACTTGTGTCTCCTGCTCAGGAGATGACTATCTTATGCTACACCAGGCCGTACCAGGGCTGTCCTAGTCCTAGATTCTAGAGAACAGAACCCTCCTTCTCTAGCAGCACAGGCCCAGAACACAAGTGAAGTACTCTTCAAAGTACTTCAAAAAGCAGAACACAAACATGAGCACACAGCAAAACAATACACAGCTAAGTTGCTCAAAGGGCTCCTAGAACCTGGGTGACACACAGCAGTCTCTCCCATCCGAGGACAACAGCCCATGGAGGCAGCGTGGGCTGGGCAGGCACGCATCAAGCTTCTGGGGCTTCTGGGGCTGAGACTAGAGATACATGATGCGAAACATGGGTCACATGGTGACCCCACAAGTTCCTGGGGTCCCACAGCCAACTCTCAGGCCCCACATTTTATCCTCCAAATGTTAATTTTAAAAGTGGAAGTCTATTCACTAGACACTAGGTTGAAAATGGACTATACGATTTATGGGTGGGAATGACTGGGAGAGAGCAAGGGAAGGTGACATTGTCCAAAAACAAATGTACTCATGACCTGACCTCACTGTAACCCTCGGTGCATCACCCTTGTAGTAACAACCGAAAACAAAAATACAAAATAAACAGAAACTCGTGAAAAAGTGAAAGCTGCCTAACTGACCTGGGGAACACGGAGTGTGAATGTGCACACACACGCACACATGCATGCACGCACACGCGCGCGCGCACACACACACACACACACTCTCATCCAAGAAGGAAGCAGTAGATGATTCGTATTTTAAAAGGTTACTGAGCTCTTGCCCATATAAGGTCAACTCATTCACTTTCCACAAGTGGTCTGTTGCTACCCAACTGATAGTTTGGGCAAAATAAAGAAGAAAAAGGAAATCTCAGAATAGCTTCTTCCTAAAAATAAAATGTCAGCAAGGAAGCGACCCACTTCCTACATTACCTCCTATCAGGTCACTGCTCCTGGAGAACAGAGAGGGGAGGGAGCCTGCGTGCCGATCACATGCAGGGTTTGAGCCTTGTCAAAGCATGCACTTTGAAAATTCTCCATGTGTAGTCCTCCACCCTCTTTTATCCTAGGACGAGCCCGCTCAGCACACAACTGCACAGAAGCAGAGCGGCAGTGAAAATCCACAGCACTCTGTTCAAGGTGACCTCACAAGTCCCTGCGACACACACATGCTAAGTGTGACACACACATGCTAGGTGTGACACACAAGCTACGTGTCCACATCATGCCCTGGAGATGGAAACAAACAGATGACACAGCCTTCCTACGAGTGAACAGGTCCTCGGTGGACAGAGACACGGAGGAGGGCTCCATCCAGGCGACCGCAGAGGACACTGCAGAGGCCCAGGTCAGCAAAACAAGACTGTCATGGCACTCAAGATCCAGGAGCTGGGCCCCAGGGGAAAGCAGAGCTGGTAACGACCCAAAGGAACATGAGGACATTCGAGGAAAAGGAACGATGTGTGTGCAACAAGACACCACAGCCTGGGGAAAGGCCCATTCAGAAGGTGAGGGGACAGGTGTGTTGCAACCTGACCTCTGAAAGAGTTCTCAAGCCACCCACGTGTGCACTCATGCTGGGCTGACCAGTCCAGCTGCGCCATCATCTTTACACTGCCCTGGGCACCAGCCAGGTACCTCAGCAATAGCTCACATCCACTCTTGTTCCATCTGTTCCTTCTTGCTACACCACAGCCTGTGCCTTTTCACAGACTCAGTTCAGTGTCCGCTCGTGGGACTCCTACAAGTCTGTCCAATAATCCTGAGGTCCACAAGGGAAGAACTTCGGTTTTCTGCCTTCTTGGATCACCAGACCCTCAAGCAGGCCCTGGCAACCACAGGAACTCTGAGGAAGTGAATCCTACACTCAAAACTATCCCGGAGGCTGGGGCCGGGGGCTCACTTCTGTAATCCTAGCTACTCAGAAGGCTGAGATCTGAGGATGGCGGTTGAAAGCTAGACTGGACAAGAAAGTCTGCGAGACTCTTGTCTCCACTAAACTACCCAAAAAAGCTCTGAGTGGAGCCGTGGCTCAACTGGTAGAATGTTAGCCTTGAGCAAAAGCTCAGGGACAACACTCAAGCCCTGGGTTCAAGTCCTAAGACAAGAACTGCCCTTCTCAAAAAAAAAAGGAGTACACACACACACACACACACACACACACACACACACACACACACTCCTTATCTCTGGGCTCCTGCTCATAGGTCATAGCGCACATGTCTCTTGAAGAGGCCTGCAGGGAACTCAAGAAGTATCAGTGCCAGGCACTGGGTCTGTCTTTGGAAAACGTAACAGTGAACAAAACAGAAAATTAGGAGAAGTAAAAACCTAACCCTAAATCAAGTTTTTCTCTCTGATTTACATACTTCAGAACAATTTTTAGAAACACCCAATGTTTTTCTTTTATTTTGTTTTTGAGAAAAGTCTTGCTATGCATCCCAGGCTGGCCTTGAACTCTTAAGTCTGTCTGTCTCCTGAAAATTGGGCTTATGGGTACGTACTACTATGCCCAGCTGTCAACATCTATTCTTTGTTCCAACTCCCCAACTTTATTCTCCCAGCAGAACTATGCCCATATTGCGCATCACTGTATCTTAGTACCTCCCCTGGAGTCTGACACAAACACATGTGGTGAACAGTGGTCAGGTGTGTGAATGAGCCATGGGGGTGTCTATCCAGTGACTTCCAGGTCAGGCAGCAGAAACGATAAATCAGACTACAAGGGACTGATGGCTGGGGAAAGCTGAGTACAGTAGCACTTCAGCACACAAGTTTCTCTCTACTCTGACCGTCTTCTGCTTTCATCATCATTGGTTCTACAGGATCAGTGATAGATGAGAGAATTTTCTCAATACCCTGTATGAACACCTCATTTCTCTTCTAATAAAGATATCTGAGATGATGGGGTAAAATCAAACAAATTTGGCAATCACTGTAAATTTTTTTATATCACACATACTTCCACTTTAGTTGAAATGTAATCCTCAAACCGCACAATTAGCTATTTCGAACTGTATGGTGTAATATTCACTGACTATTCTCACCAAGTTGTACAATCAGCACTAACACCAGAATGTTTACATGATCCAAAAAGGCACCCCCACACCCATTAGTGGTCATTCCCATTTCTTCTTTTGCTCAGGCTGTGGCAAACACTAATCTGCTTCTGCTCCCTATGAATTCACTTATTCCAACTTGTCAAATACCCGGAGTCTCACAGCACGTGGCCTCTGGGCTCCCTTCCCTGGCATGCGCACGCTCCGTCCGGCCTTCCATTCCTCCCCCATGGGTTTCTAAGTGTGTGCACTCCTCCGCACAGCACTACTGTCTGTCAGGAGCCGCCACTCACAGAGAAGCATTCAAACACTCTGAAGAAGAGGAGACTTACTTGCACTGGGCATGGAAGTATTTGATGAGATTTTGGAGTAAATCCACTCCTTTTTTGATCTTGATTTCATTGACCTTCAGCAGATACTGTCCAGAAACAAAGAGCGATCATCAGAGAAATGAATAGAATATGAACTTAACAGAAGTTTCAGAAAGACAGGTTATTTCTCCACTTATTTTATGTCTTTTACAAAAGGCAAAGTGCCTAGCACATTTAATACCACCACCACCTCCTCCTCCTCCACCACCACCACCTCCTCCTCCTCCTCCTCTTCCTTCTTCTTCTTTTTTGATCCTGGGGCTTGAACTCTGGACCTGAGCACTGTCCCTCAGCTCTTCAGCTCAAGACGAGTGCTCTACCACTTGAGCCATAGCACCACTTCAGGTTTTCTGGTGGCTTATTGGAGACAAGAGTCTCACAGACTTTCCTGCCCAGTTTGACTTTGAACTGAGATACTCAGATCTCGGCCTCTTGAGTAGCTGGGATTACAAGCATGAGCCACCGCCACCCAGACTTAATATCTTCTGATGCTATAATTAAATGTTTCTTTTAGGGGCTGGGAAGGTGGCTCAGTGGTAGAGCGCTTGCCTTGCATACGAGGCCCTGGGTTTGATTCCTCAGCACCACATAAGCAGAAAAAAAAAAGCCAAAAGTGGCACTGTGGCTCAAGTGGTAGAGTGCTAGCCTTGAGCTGAGGGACAGCGCCCAGGCCCAGAGTTCGGGCCCCACGACTGGACCCCCCCCCCAAAAAAAAATGTTTCTTTTAGAGCCATCTTAACTGTCAAAAGTTTAAGAGCCAAGAACTCATCAGACACTCTACAGTACCTTGCCGGGACAAGGTCTCACCCGGGCTACACAGAGGGAGCAGGGCAGCTGGGCTGAATGCAATTTCTAACCATCATGTGTCTCCAAGGCTCACATTCTGTGCCAGGGCCCTTGCTTTAGGAAGGTCATTACTCACAACACTAATTGCTAAAATTCTGTAGCTGAGGTCTTCGCCTTCAAGGAACTTCCCCCTACAGGTGACCATTTTATTTTATTTTGTTGGTTGGTTGGTTGTGGGGCTTGGACTTGGGGCCTGGGTGCTATCCCTGAGCACTTTTGTTCAAGGTTAGCGCTCTACCACTTTGAACCACAGCACCACTTCTTCCAGTTTTCTGAAGCTTGATTGTAGCTAAGAGTCTTACACACTTTCCTGCCTGAGCTGGCTTTGAACTACAATCCTCAGATCTCGCTCAGCCTCCTGAGTAGCTTGGATTATAGGCATGAGCCACTAGCGACCAGCTAAAAATTTTTTTTGTTTGTTTTTGGTCATTCATGGGGTTTGAACTCTGGGCCTGGATGCTGTCCCTCAGCTCTTCAGCTCAAGGTGAGCACTCTACCACTTGAGCCACAGTGCCACTTCTGGTTTTCTGGTGGTTTAATGGAGATAAGGGTCTCACGGATTTTCCTGCCTGGGCTAGCTTTGAATGGTGATCCTCAGAGCTCAGCCTCCTGAGTAGCTAGAATTACAAGCGTGAGCCACCGGAGCTTGGCTACAACCAACTAAATTTTAAATTAAATTCAAGCCATTTTGAAGTTAGAGAATTCATTAAAGACAAGCTATCAGCAAGCCACAGGGACCTATAAAACTAGCATTGAGAAATGCTGTCCTTTCTCAAAGGATTGGAGAATACACACTGGGGAATCTCTCACTACCAAAACTGTTGAGTGGTCCTTAAAAAGGACCCTGAGATCATCCTGTGTAGCCTCTGTTTCCTCTCTCTCCGGGTGAGGAGACCAGAGCTACTCTGAGTCCACAGGCTACTAATTTCCTTTTCTCTCCAACAGCTGCTTACACTTAAGCATGTCCTCTTCCTTACTGAGATATATTCGCTGTTAATTCAATGTCTGGCAACTTATCAAAATGATACAATTGTTAATAAAATGCTTGGCAGTATATCAAAACATAAAATGCATGTACTCTTTGACCCAGAAACCCAACTTACAGAAACTCAGTCAGAAACATATTTCAGAAAAGTTTACAGAGGTGAAGATGGAAAGAAGATTCATGGTCGTATCTGTCAAAGCGCATTGCTGCCACAAGGTAACGAACGCCACCCACCGCCTCAGGCTGTGCTGGGTGGCGGGGAAGTAAACCCCAGCGGGATAGGAGCTGTTTCACTGTGCACCCATGGGCACCTGCCGGGGCTTCACCAATCAAAGGCCTCCAGGATCTTGCGGAAATGCTCCCCATGTCCACCCCAGCACCTTGAGCCTGCCTATCCCTGAGGCACTAGCACTCTGTCTGGAGAAAGCAGTTCCCCGGGCACAGAGGATTGTCCTCAAGTGCCATGAAGGTGCCAAGCCCTCCGTCTCTGACTCCAGCGGTGCAGTGAGAACCCGGGTACCTCATGAAAGCATACCCAAGGACTGGGTATCTTAGCTGATTCCAGTGAGAGGAGCATGTTGAGAGCATGTGAAGCCAAAAAGGACATTATGCTTTCTCTACTTCCAATAAAAGACTGGGTGTGGTAGAGTGACCTAATTCTGTCACCAAGAGACTAAGGTGTCAGTACAGAAATGGAGTTCAGTAATCCATCTGGTGTCTGATCTGAGGCCACAGGTCTGAGCAGAGATGACATCACTGGGGAGGAGTCTAACGCAGGCCATACTGCAGTCCTATGTGTGTGTGTGTGTGTGGGGGGGGGGGGGGGCGTGCCTTCCCAGCATCTCACCTCACACATCTGCAGCTGGAAGAACCGCCTCTCCTTTTCCATCTCCTCCGCAATTTCAGCACCACTTATTTCAGTCCGTATCATCCCGTGGAGCTTGGCATGTTCCTTTTTCTCCTTTTCTATTTTGGTTCTGTGTGTGAAGAAAAGCAAGCATAAAGCAAGAGGCCTCTTGACAGGGCTCTCTGACATGGATGGCCTCTAAGCTGTCCCATTCCCTAGACTGCCGAGACAAATACTCACTGCATGAGCAAAAGGAAACTGTCCATTGCCGTAAAAATACCAGATCTGGCATTCTCACTGTTCAATCAACGGACTTCCTAAGCACTGCTGAGTGCATCTGCACAAGCTCACACCTCCCTCCCCGCCTTCCTCTCCCAGCATCCCCGTGGCTTTCTCTTCATCTTCCGAACCAGAGATGATATCCAGACTCTCCAGCCTCCCCTGTCTAGTATTCAGCCCTATAGAATTGCCCAGCTCATCTTTTCCTTCCTTATGGCCCTTAGCAGACTGACCTCAGGCTGAATGCTATCATGGAAGCGTCAAGGGTAAGCTTACGTTAAACTGACCGGCTAGAGCACACTCCAACAAAAACCATCAGGTAAAACAAGCTACAAAATCACTTCAACCCTGAAGGGCTGGGAATTTTTTTTTCTTTTGTGAGGAGATTAAAGAAAGGTGACAGAACGTACTCCATCTAAAGGGCTGTCAGGAAGGAGGCCAGAGAGGCATTTCCTGTAGGGAGATTTAAGGCAGCACTTTTAGCACAAAGACTCAAGGTGGCACTTGGAGACACAAGGTGACATTTTCTTTAAAAGCCATTCAATGGGGGGGAAAAAAAGCTACCTGGGGTTCCTGAGAGTATCATCACAAACCACTACTCTCGACAGTTGATTATGCCCAGGAATTCTAAAGACATCTTAAACCCCATTGGTACACAGCACAAGGCCTCTTGGAATGGATAGAGAATACTTAGCGGGTAAAGAACTATTTATTTATGCATTCTACAATGATTCGAGTTTAAAGGGTGCCACCACAGCTCCTCAGATTCTGGGATTTTGTGAGTAATTCTGTCCCCACCCCATCCACAGGTGTCTCGACCGTACAGTGGGAGTGGCCGGATGGAAGTCAGAAGACCCACCTCCTGCTCCTGCCCCAAGACACTCACCGGGTGAGCAGCAGCCACCCCTGGGTCTTGGTTTCCTATCTGTGAATCAGGAATGCTGACTTCACTCAAGTGGCCACAGATAAAGGATGCTGAAGGCTAGGGATAACTGGCTGGTAGTCTTCACAAATAAGAATATACAAGCTTGTTTTTTGTTGTTGTTTTGTTTTTGTCGGTTGTGAGGCTTAAACTCTGGACCTGGGCGCTGTCCCTCAGCTCTTCAGCTGAAGGTAAATGCTCTACCACTTGAGCCACAGCACCACTCCAGGTTAGCCACTCCAGGTGGCTAATTGGAAGTAAGAGTCTCTTGGATGTTGCTGCCCAGACTGGCTTTGAACTGCGATCCTCAGATCTCAGCCTTCTGAATAGATAGGATTACAGGCATGAGCCACCAGGCTTACAAGCTTGTTTTAAAAGGGCCCAGATAACCACTTAGGATTACATTTAAAGTGATTTCCTCATAACACGTCTTAATTTGCCAGATGGCTTCCTCTTAAAGTTTCTATTTCCATTCATAAAACTCTCCATTTACCCAAGGCACAGAGATCACAAAGTAAACATGGGACATTTAAAAAATATTTCGTAATTCTCCAGTATTTAAAATAATTAAATACTTAGTCCCACAAGGGCAGGGTCTACTCTAGCTAGACTCTGCCTACCCTGGAATGAGAAGCCGCGAAGGAAAATGTTAAAACTGTGTGAAGTCAGCTGAGGCAGAATCTGTGGTCCACATGGAAGCGTCAACTAGCCCACTTGCGTCTTCTGTTCTGGTAGGTGATGCAATCAAGGAAAGCTGCATCTTTCTAAAGTCATGTGTGCTGGTATTTCAAAGATATAAGAACCTACAGCTAAAAGCAGACGGTTTTTAAAAATCACCAGGAAAATGAAGTCTGAAAACTGCACTGCTGTCCTATGTGGTACTGAAACGTGGAAAGCACTCAAAAACAAAGAAGGAATACCTCCTGGGGAAAACTAGCTTCCACTTCCTTCAGTGAACTTTCCTGAACATGAAACCAACCTGACACTATCCATGAAGTCCCAGGTCAAAGCCACCATCTCTGACTGTAGACACCAGGTACATTAGCATCTGACCTCCCAACCAATCACAGCCATGCAGCCATATGTAAATTCTTTCCTGGATTCCTGCTTATTCAGACAACCCCTTTGAGCAGTAAAGTTTGAGTTAAAATTGAAATCTCCAATTACCTACACACAACCTTAAAAATGAAGACTCACATTTTTGTTTCATAGTCCTTCCAAGCTTTATCAAAGGGCTTTTTCAGATCCTGTCGACAAAGAGGCAGCAATTAAGGACAAATCATTAACTTCTGTGCCACAAAATTCCTTGTCCTAAGCCAGTCCTGAACAGAGCATTAATTTCTGTAATAAATGATGCATGGAATCTCATGAAAAATAAAAAACACACCATAGGCTTTGAATAAAGACTGCAGGTGGCATGGCATAGCTTTCTCTCTCTTGTTTAAAGTATTTATTACAAATATATGAAATTACACAAAAGGAGAGTGACAATGCAATGCGCATCACCCAGCCGTCATTCTCTCCCCCCTCATCACCTGGAACCTAGGTGTACCCTAAAATTAAACCTGAAAAGACAACATGGGACTTGTCTCCAAGACTGAGCCGTCTCAGCAGAAGTCTCCAAGATGGGCCAGACCCACACATCGTGTGCAGACCCAGCTGAAGGTCTCAGCCCCCCACACCCCCACCGTTCCACCTCACAGCCCTGTGGTATAAGAGCATCCGGTGAGCAGGGTTCTGAGTGCCGTACCCCTTTTACTCCTTTCAGGTCTCCTTTCAGCAAACTGTCCAAAGGGAAGGAGATTATGTTGTTCATATTTTGAATCTAAAAAATAAAAACAAAGAAGGATTTTTAAAAATCCACTTCCCTTTTTAATCTAAAGTAGTCATTGCAAGCACGCTGGAGGACATTTGGTAACTAATAACCTTCTGGTAAGGCCTGGCCGGCACAGACAGCCTAATTCCGGCTCTAACGGTTTTACTTCATGAGTGAAACATATAAGTAACCAATGCTCGTATGTGTAAACAGTTCACAGTAACAACTTTATAACGGTAAGCTATGAAGTTTGTGAAATGACAGTAATTGGAAATAAAAAGAACAATTGCTTTGAAGAGCCTTGAAGAAAGGAAACGACCCTAAGCCGCTCTCCCGGCTGCCCCAGCCCCGCACCCCACCCACACTGCCGTGCCCAACGTGGCGGCAAGTGCCAACCGCCTGCGGGGAGGGAGGGGCGCTCATATGCGGAGTGTGCGAGTGAGAGGGAGGACTGTGAATGCCGCAGTGAGTGTGTGAGAGAGGGTAGGGCGAGAGTGTGTCTGAGAGTGTGGGTGGACATGTGAAGGTGTGAGGCAAGAGCCAGCACAAGAAAAGGAGACGGCCAGGGAGGGGAGAGACAGGGGCCTGGGGGCTCTCCGGGAGCTAAGAACAGGCACTGGTTTGAATTTCTGCCCCGGAGTCAACTGAATGGACTCAAGCCCTCCTGACACACTCATGGCAAGCTCCCAAAGCTGCAGCGCCCTGCCTGCGACACAGTCCAGGCACACACTCACGTTCTGACCCTGAGACTTGCTCTCCAGAGGGGAAAGAGCCGGAAGAGCACCAGCAAGTTCTGGGCCACGCAGGGCTGCTGTGATCACGTTACAGGAGAGAGCAAGGGAGGGCCGCAAACGGCCACTTTGGAACCTCCACATTTGTTCCCAAAATCAAGTAAAGGAATCATTTTTTAGAATCATTATCTTCAATAGGAGGATAAAACAGGCAGTAATTTAAGGCAATACAAGGTGTGACTTCCCAACAATTCAGAGCATGAAATTTTCAAACTCACTTGAGAAATACCGTTAGGGTGTATAAAAATGCCTGCCCCAACAACCGACCCTTCCAACCACCAGATGAACGACTGTCGCGTCAGAAGTGTTTGAGTAATTTTTGCCTAGCACTACAGTCAACCTTTGTTCCGCTGGACCTGGCGGTCCTCCACGGTGCACCCATCTGCTGTGACTTGTGAGGATAGCCCAAAACAGAAACTTACAAATAACCTATTTAAGGGGAGGTCGACGCAGGACAGCAACACCTAGAAGGCCTGCCATCACTAATCCTTAGGACACGCACACCTGGGTCTCCATGGGAACTGCATGGCAGGCAGGCAGGCCGCCACCACACCCCGTGGCACTCTTGGCACTTCCTTTACCATGGACCCTGCCTTCCCCTCTCTGGCTAGCATACCCCCAGGACACGCAGCCACCCCACACCAAGCTTTCTCTAGCTTCCAGGCCTCTCTACAACATAATGCTTCCATATCAGGGGCCTAAGCGGGACCCCGGAGCCTCTTCTCTGGTAAATGAGGGTGCCCCTGCTCCCTGTCAAGGGCTGCTTGTCTCCGCCCGTGCCAGTCCCTCTGTCCGAGCTGCCAGGCTTAGCCAGGGCTGTCTCTAATAAATCCTAAACTTCCTGTTCCTGCATTTAGGACCTTCCACAGTTCATCTCCTTTGCTATTTTCCACCTGCACAGTCAGCCTCCTGAATTATGCTTTCCTGACCTGAGGTCCACCCTCAATCTGTCCCCAAACTGAAATGGTCCAGGTCTGTAACGCATAACTCAAAGATCAACTTCCCCATGAAACAGCCCAATGCCCCCACAGGAAGTCATCCCTCCCAGAACTCCCATTTTCTCTCCATTCTCCAGCGTGTGGCAGGTCCTGCCTGCGTCCACCTTACTGACCTCACAAGGTATGCGCTAAAGTCTGTGCCCATCTGTGAAACACTCTACATACCCCACCCGTCTAATGCAGGTGCGGGCTGAGGACAATGCTCACACAGCACGTGGGGTAAATCGGCATGTGTTAACACTGTTCTGAGTACCCAGTACATGACAGACAGCTATAAGAAGAGTTCAGATACAACCTGAGTTATATACATTTACCTTTAAGCCAGAAAGACCTGGGTGTGGGTGTGGTAGCACATGCCTATAATCCTAGCACTCTGGAGTTGGAGGCAGGAGGAACGCAAGTTCAAGGCAGCCTGGGCTGAGTCCTAGGCCAGCCTGGGCTACAACAGAGATCTGTCCTCCCCCCAAAAAATTTTTTTAATGAAACCAAACATACTTTAGCAAATGCAGGTGTAAATTAGCCAATTCATTCATCACATAGATATGGAGTCTGTTTTACAGACGCTAGCTATGAAGGTAAATGAAACAATGCCGAAGCACATGCGTACACACTAAGGGCCACAAGCTCAGCAGCGTACATCAGAGAGAACAGTGTCTCCCCTCACTAACCCAGGGGCTTCAGGTTTAACAATGTGGCCAGCCAGTGCGGGATGGAAGACGCCTGTCCCGCTTACTGTCACTCACAATGCTGCTCGCTCATCTATGCTCACACATGCCACGGTCCTCACAGGCATGTAGAGTCCATCTAATGCTGTGTGCAGGGGAGCCCGGCCAAAGTGGACGAGACGCAAGCCAGTAACAGCATCAACAGCCCACATGGACTCCCAGACACTCAGGGCTGCTCACGGTGCAGTGGAAGCAGAGGCCGCAGGGCCATCAGCCATCGCATGAGTGGGAGGAAGAGAGCAAGACCCTCAATGATTAAAGAATCGTACTTCTAGGAAGGACCCCCAGCAGGCTTTTCGTGAAGGGGAGGAATATAGAAGTAGGAACAGGAACGTATGCATGAGTAGGAAAAAACGAGACTCTGTATGGCAAGGATATGAATCACCATTTGGTTTATACATCTATTGAGGCTATTTGTTATTTAATTCAAATGCAAGCTTAAGTCCTGACAGGAGATTTATTGGGGAGAGAAGAAGGGAATGCTGCGGCGCTAAAATAGTAAAGCAGCTAACTATGAAAATAGAGAACAGTGCACAATCTGTGGATACCCACACACTTGGCTGACACACTTTCATTCCTCATTCACTTAAGCAGTGAGTGGTTCCTGGGTTGGGCACCGGGACTGGACCCACGGCCTTCGGTGGACAGAGCCAATGCCAACACAGGAGGCACACACAGCCTTAGGAGAGCAGGAGCAGGAAGAAGCTGAAGGCGGGGGGGGGGGGGGGGGGTTGCAACATGTAGAAGAGTTAGATAGATCCTCAGGAATTCATGGCTTCCCCTTCATGAAGAGAAGGAAATAAGCTATCTGTTTAAGTAAACCACATGCAGATTCCACCCGCCATAAGTAAAACAGCAGAGGTTTTCTGAGAAAGCTCACTTGTATCCTACACACCAGGGAAATTTTTGTTGTGTAGGGGATGGATGTAAGACAGACTGCAAAGACATGAGAAAATGATGGGGACAGGGCAGCCCAGACAATGCAGGGAGGCGGGAGAGCAGGGGAGAGGCTGTTGAACCCTAAAGGCTGGGAAGAAAAGTTGGGGCACCAGGTCAACCAAGGGAGTCTTGGTTAACACTCACAAGTTTTTCTTCCTAAGAGTTATTAAGGGCTGGGGTGTAGCTCAGTGACAAAGCACTTGCCTAGCAAGTGCAACGTCCTAGGTTCGATCCCCAGGACCAAAAAAAAAAGAAGTAAGTGCTGTGGCTCAAGTGGTAGAGCACTAGCCTTGAGCTGAAGAGCTGAGGGACAGCACCCAAGCCCAGAGTTCAGGCCCCACGACTGACAGAAAAGGAAAGAAAAGGAAAGGAAAGGAAAGAAAAAGTTATTAACAGAGACTGAAGGTAGATCAGTGGTTGTCCAAAGCTAGATGAGATGAGATTAACCGTAAGGAAGAGAATGTCATAGAATAGAAGAATGGTGAGAGGTCACTGGTGGTTTTCACTATATGTAAAATAAACTTCAGGAAAGCTGCCCATTTAAGAAAGGCATCGTTGCAAAGGTAAATGGAGAAAGCCTCAGGTGCTCCTGCCCAAGACCCTGTGCCATGTACAGCTTCTGGGCATGTGTCACAGGGCAGACTTCCCAGGAACGGTCCCTGACCACCCTCTCTGTCTGGCCGAAGGGCGAGGGGATCCAAGCATCCTGCAGCAGCACCTGTGGCAGGGCGGGTGAGAGACTACAAGCATTCTCACTGTGTGGAAGAAGCTCAGGTGAACTGCTTTCCCCACGTAATGGTCAGGAGAATGGACACACAACCAAAGAAGAGAGGACCATTCCCCATTGCTCCAGCTGTTCCAGCCTCCTCTCCATGAGCTATGAAATCTTTATGGATCCATAGAGACCAGACCTGGGCACTCACTCAGAATGTTCTTAGCTCCAAGCAAGAATCAGCACTGTCCTACACTCTGACTTATTCCAGATATGACCATTACCAAAAAATGGGCTTCTGAAACAGCAAGCACACTGGAAAACAAATGATCAATCACTGCCATAAACTAGGGGTCAACCAATATGCAATCTATTCAAGTAATTTTCCTTCCCTTTTCCTCTCTCCCTCTTCCTTTTCCTATTTTTGCTTTGCCAGAGCTCACCTGAATACGTCTGACAAGAGGAGCCAGACCAAGTCAGAATCTATAATCTCACAAGTACAAACAAAGTGATTTGGTCAGCAGAATAGACAGCAGGTGTGGATGCTGAAGGTCAACAACAAAACCATTATATAATGACACAGCCGATGAGCAAAGCGGGCTAGAGTATGACCTCCGAAACCACCATGGTTTCATACTGTTCTTCCTAATTTTTATTTATTTGGCCTTAAAACTCCTTTAGTCTACTTCTACCACCTCCTACCTGGCTCAAAAGTCGCCCCTACCCCTCTGGTCACTGTTCCCTGGAACTTCAGGCCCACCCCAGGCGGGGCAGAGGCCGCATCTCTCTAACCTAGGCATCTAGCAAATCCTTGCCATCTGACCTTGCCCAAGGGGTTGACTGCTGTGAAAGCCTAAAACTAGGATTCTAGAGTTGTCACTGCTCTTCTCAAGTCACAGCTCTATTTTTTTTTTAATTTTGTTAGAATCAGTTATACAAGGGGATTTCATTTGGCATTTCCATATATGCATATGATGTACCTTGACCAGACTCAACCCATCCATCTCCTTTCCTACCCTTCCCAAACCAAAACAAATGACATATTTCACACAAGGACACGAAGTATTCTGGCCCCATTCTCCTTCCCTCCCCTCCTCCCCTCTCCTCCCTCCCAGTAGAATCCCCATCTAGGACGGGACCATTTTTACTTTCTTGTACTTTTTTTTTTTTAGTGTATACTAATAGTTCAAAGGGATTTTTTTTTTGAATAATCATGGTATTTCACAAATGTGTATTTAAGACTTTAGTCAGACTGACTTCACATTTACTCTCAATTGTCCCATACCCCGTTTTTCCCCCACACCCTCTATTCAACAGCTTTCAGAGTGCCATTTTGCTATCTTCATCTACCTATGCAATATACTTCTGTACTGCTCACCCTCTAACACTCTTCCCCCATTCACCTCAAACAGTTGCACAATTATAAACACAATACATACACACACACTTCTGTGTATTTTATTTATTTTTGTTAAATCTTTCAAGTCTAGCAGCTACAAACATACAAGCTTTGTCCTGAACTTGGCTTACTTTGCTTTAACATGAAACTCTCTAGTTGCAATTGTTTCCCTGAAATCAACATAATTTCATTCTTTTTATAGCTGGGAAGCAGTCTACTGTGTACGTGTACCATATTTTTCTTGATCTATTCATCAGATATAGGGCATCTGGGCTGTTTTCATAGGCTGTCTATTGCAAACAGTGCTGCAATAAACAAGTGCCTCTATTGTATCTATGCTCCTTCTCCTATAAACCACAAGCAGTACTGCTGGATTCTATGTTGATTTTAATTTATTGAGAAGCCTCCATGCTGATTTACACTCTCATCAACAGTGTAACAGGGTTCCTTTTCCCCTGCATCCTCACCAGTATTTGCTGTTTATCTTCTTGATGATGGCCATTCCAGCTGAAATGAGATGAAACCTCAGTGTTGTTTGGATTTCTTCTGTGGCCAGGGATATTGAGCGTGTCATCAAGTGCTCATTGGTCATTTGTTGTTCTTCTTTTGAGAATTGTCTGCTCCATTCATCTGCTCATTTATTAACTGGGTTGATTCTTTGGGAGTTGTTTTTGAGTTCCCTGTATACTCTGGTTATAAATCCTGTGTCAGATGTACAGCTGGAAAAGATTTTTCTCCCATTCGGTAGTCTGTCTCATTAGTCCAGTGACTATTTCCTTTGCTGTGCAGAAGTTTTTTAGTTTAGTGAAATCCCATTTGTTAATCTCATTTGCTGAGCTACTGAGGTTTTATTCAGAAAGTTATTGCCTATGCTAATATGTTCTACTGTTTTCTCTATTTTTACTTGTGGTAATTTCAAAGTTTCAGGGCTTATGCTAAAAATCCTTGATCGACTTTAAATTGAGATGGTGGTCCAGTTTCATTCTTATTTGTGTGGATATTTAGTTCTCACAGTACCATCTTTTCTCCAATGTACATCTGGGATCCTTTGTCAAAAATCTGATAGCTGAACCAGTGTGGATTTATTTCTGGATTTTCTGTTCAGTTCCATGTCTGTTTTTATTCAAGAACCATGCATCTCTCTATTTTTAAGGAACAGCTAAAAGTCATCAGGCAGAATCTAGCTCCAGTACCATGAATCTAAAAAAAGAAAAGATCTCCCCAGAGCTCTCCTCCAAAACCTTCAACTCTCTGGCTTTCCCTACAAAGATCTTTATTTTTTTTTCTGTCAATATATAGTGCAAAACATGGCCAAAGAATCTTATTTGAAACTCATTTGTGTCACATCACGTATTTTAATTTGTGTAATTTGTAATAATCTGAGGACGTGAAAGGATGACATTTTGAGATGAATAGTTTTCCCTTTCTTTTTCTTTTTTTTTTTTTTTTTTTTTTGGGGGGGGGGGTCCAGTCGTGGGGCCTGAACTCTGGGCCTGGGCACTGTCCCTCAGCTCTTCAGCTCAAGGCTAGCGCTCTACCACTTGAGCCTCAGCGCCACTTCCAGCTTATGTGGTGTTGAGGAATCAAACCCAGAGCCTCAGGCATGCAAAGCAAGCGCTCTACCACTGAGCCACCTTCCCAGCCCCTCTTTTTAACTTGAGCTAATGCTGCCTGATCACAAGAGTTAATCGGGAAAATTCAAGGCTTCAAAGAAAGGCAGACCACCTGCTCACCATAGATAGGCAATACTTCTTGGTCAGAGGACAGAAGGCTGCATGGGACACCACACCTCAATGCTCAGTTAGTGGTGTTCTTAGCAGTTTTCAGCATTAGTGAGAAGATGGAAACTTCATGAAATCGCCTTTGAGTGCTGGGAACTCACTCCACTTTTCCACCAGGGTCTGAGGCAGTGGTGACAAATTATAGTGTGCTATCCATCAGAACATATACCAGCTACATGGGCCTCTGCCTTTGCACTAAATGAACCCCAGATTCCTCTGCTGCCCTGGCCACCATTCAAGTGCCATGGCCACCCAGTGCAATTGCCCTATCACATGGAGAGATACAGCAGACACTTCATACCACTGCAAGGATCTACCAAGAGCTTGTGAGGCAGGTCCTCTGTGACTTGAGCCATACCTCCAGCCCTTAAGAAAAAGAAGATTGTGTGCCAATACTGGAGCTAGAACTCAGGCCTTGCTTCCTCACATGGCTACTTGACCACTTGAACCATATTTCCTGTCCTTTAAAAAAAAATTTAAGGTTCACATTGCTCAGCACCTCAAATGAATGAGTCTAAGGGTTTTAAAAAATTAAGACAGCTTTGTTGAGGTTTAATTCATAAAATAACCGAACACATTTTATGTGTGTGGTTTAAGTTATGACACATAGATATCCGAGAAACCACTGCCAAAATTCAGACAGTGAATATTCAGGCTTGCACGCCCAAAAACTCCTTCCCAGCCCTGGTCCTGAATAATCACTGATCTACTTACTCCTGTCACCAGAGAATGGCTGGCATTTTCCAGAATTTTAGAGATGGTCTTCAGTATGAACTTCTGTCTTCTGACTCTTTTCACAAAGCTCTGGAAGCTGAGCATAATTACTTTGCTATTCCTTTGCATGGTTGTATTCATGGTTCTTTCCTTTCTACTTGCTGTACAGGTGCAGCACAATTTCTTCACCCAAGTACTCCGACTGTCTCCAGTTGTTTCTAGTTTGGGTGCTACTATAGATATGCAAATGAAAGTGTGGGGTGGGGGGGACAGGATCTCCTTCTAGACAGGCAAGGGCAGCCTTTTTATGAGGTGACATTTGAGAGTGTGAAGGGTGTGAGGCAGGGGATCCTGTAAGGCTGATGCAAGAACATTCCTAGAGGAAAAAAACAGCCAACACCAAAGTTACGTGGCGGAGTGGTCCTGACGGGCACAGGGTGTGCGTCTGAAAGAATGGGCACCCAGGCAGAAACACTTGGAGCAGCAGAAGGTACAAAGTAAAACAGCCTGAATAATCCACAGAATAGCACACGGCCACTCAGTTTCACTGAACTCTCATGAGCATGTGGAGAAGTGGAAACTACCATCCCCCCTTAAGACACAGAATTAAATCATCTACTCTGTCCCCAGACCACACAACTAGAGGAGCGGAGTTGAGTAGAGAACTCTGAAGCCAAAGTTCTTCCCTCTGCTTACAACTGAAGTGACTGAAAGCACCCTGGCCCTCCTAAGCGGAGGCTCATATCCAACTGGGCCGGCCAGGCTGGGCTGACTTGTGCTACCAACAGGAGGCTTTTTAAATCACAGCTTCCTCTGGTCCCCTGACTGAAAAAACCAGAAAACCTCATGGCTAAATCTTCTTCTGGGCCATTTTCATTTTTGCTCTAGCATGCACTAGTCTAGCATCCGTGCACATGAAGGTGCGGACACGCACAGGTGGTGCACGGTGACACCCTCCACAGAGGGCCTGTGAACACCAATGTGCCCTGTCCTGTGTCTGGAGGCAGAGCCACTCCCATCGTTTGTTTAATTAAAACAGAAAGGAAACACTCAAGCCCACGCTGAGTGTTTAACCCAAGCTTTAAGATCAAAAACAACTGCCTGCCAAAAACACTGGCAACTTTCACACCAGAGAGAGGAGAAGAAACCACTGACCTGCTTTCCAGTTTTCACACACTTCCCTGGCAGTCACGCTGCTTTGATCTTTCAGGTTGTAAGTGGAGAGAAAACGGTGACTTTCTGCTTCCTGACCCCCACCCCCACCACCAGAATAAATGATGAGTCTGCACACAGGAGTCAGCCTACCTCAGAAGACCTTCTGAAGGCACAGCCGGAGAGGCGGCAGAGCAAGGAGGAGTCCAGGATGCCCGCAGCCCGTGATTTCTACACCCCTGGGAGTGAATGTTCCATCAACCATCAACCAAGAATCTGAGTACCTTCCAAATGCGCAAGGTTAGAAACGACCTTCTCTAGGCTTGGCCAGACGGCGGCGGCCTGCTGCCGTTCTGCGTGGGGAAAGTCAGTGGCGCCTGACAGAGCCTCTAGGCACCAGTTCGCAAGGTGTAGCTCTGACAGAAGGTTCACATTACTGGGCGCTTTTCCTTTCCTTTTGTTTTGCCACCATGGGGGTGTGTGTCAGAAACAGTCCTGGTGTTTCAATCCACAGCTTCATGCTTGCTAGGCTCCCATTCCACTGGAAAACTTCTTAGAAATGCCCCTTTCTAAGCATGCTAGTCAGTCACAGCACTCTGAGAATCTCTCTCCTGAGCCAGGTATCTCAGCCTTTACCATACCTACTCTTTACCATGCTTACCCTTCAGTGACCTGCTCCACGGGATCCAGGCAAGTGTGCATTTCTAGGCGGTCCCAGGCAATTGCAGTGATGTCCTGTGGATGCGGGGCCCGGCCCCAGGGGGTGCCAACCAAACCAATTCTGAGTACCTTGTAGACCAAAACTGCACTGCACAAGTATCAGGGTGAGTTGCTAAGTTTTAGATTTTAGTCTATGATCCACAAGCAGCTGGACGTTCTTGAAGAAAAGGGAGTGCACGCAACAAAGGCAGGACTTTTGCGTTTACCTCTGTAGATTCCCTGCCGGCTCCCCTCGCTTGTGTTTCCTGACTACGCCTCCCTCACACTCTACTCCAGCCTTCCCATATAGATCTAGGTTCTGGCACATAAGCTGTTTCTTTCTTTTTTGGGGTGGGGGGGCACACAATTTCTAAAAGAAGAGTTTGAGTTGAGGGTTTTGGTACATGACTATTGTCCCAGCACTTAGTAGTTCAAGGCCAGTCCCAGCTACACAGTCTTGAGGGGGGAGGGGAGGGAGCAAGGACTAGACTGTAGCTCAGTGGTAGAGCACTTGTCTAAAATGCACAAGGCCCTGGGTTTGACCTTAGCACTAGGGGTGAATGGATGAGGAGTCAGAGGTCCCCCACACAGAAGCGGCTGACTCTTGGATAGACTACAACTGAGAAAGCACACCATGATGACAAGAAAAACAAACCCTGACTGAGTTCACTAATCCTCTCTAGTGACTCTTCTACCCCTCATGGCCCCCGCACCTTGGGGAAGGTGTGAAGACTGTTGTGTGTTTGTACACCTTGCAATCACACCATGTGAGGGGGACTCAGCAAACCCGTAACAGCCCCTGGGACTCCCTGCCCCACCTACCTCCACCCCAAAGGAGCCAGGGTCCAAATCCAAGGGGAGCCACTGCTTCCTGCTTTCAAGGCTGCTCCCCCAGGGTTGTCCACAGCCAGCAGAGCAGACAGTATATTCTAGAAAAAATTCAGACAGGAGCCACCAGAGCCTAATGCCTGTGTAGCATCAGCATGGACACAGCACCAGGAGATGCCCAGGCCTTGTCTCTGTCAGCTTTCTTCCCTGTGCCCAAGGCCTCTGCAACCCTGACCTCTGCCACAACATACCCATAGACCACAGGAGTACAAGGTAGTACTGCCCCCACAAAGACACAGCATCAAATACAACCAAAACGTTCATCTCTGGCATCAGCTTTAACTTCTTGCTCTCATGTTTTGTTAAGGGTGGGTGAACATGAGTTAGCTCACAGCGTTGGAAGTCTTTGTGCATTGAAGAGGAGGAATTTCCAGTTGATCATGGAGCCATAAGTACAAAGACAAAGCCTAAAAGACCAAGCTTTCCAGAAGCTCAAAGTAGGCAGCAGAAGATTTACCCATGTATTCTGCCCTCCTTAACATGCCTAGCCCTGAGATCTCCTTAAAGCCCACCAATTCCCAACTCCCACCCAAGTTCTAACAAGCCATAGCATCTTTGTACACAGCACCATAAACAAGAAACATCAGAGACAAGCACTAAAAACAGCAACTAGCTAGGGAAGAACAAGAGTATTAAACAGCAGCTTGGCTCTGACCTGGAAACAGATGCTCCCACCAATCACAGGCCCTGGGCTCTGACCTGAAGGCAGATGCTCCCACCAATCACAGGCCCTCGGCTCTGACCTGAAGGCAGATGCTCCCACCAATCACAGGCCCTGGGCTCTGACCTGAAGGCAGATGTTCCCACCAATCACAGGCCCTGGGCTCTGACCTGAAGGCAGATGTTCCCACCAATCACAGGCCCTGGGCTCTGACCTGAAGGCAGATGTTCCCACCAATCACAGGCCCTGGGCTCTGACCTGAAGGCAGATGTTCCCACCAATCACAGGCCCTGGGCTCTGACCTGAAGGCAGATGTTCCCACCAATCACAGGCCCTGGGCTCTGACCTGAAGGCAGATGCTCCCACCAATCACAGGCCCTGGGCTCTGACCTGGAGGCAGATGCTCCCACCAATCACAGGCCCTCGGCTCTGACCTGGAGGCAGATGTTCCCACCAATCACAGGCCCTGGGCTCTGACCTGAAGGCAGATGTTCCCACCAATCACAGGCCCTGGGCTCTGACCTGGAGGCAGATGCTCCCACCAATCACAGGCCCTCAAGAGCTTCTTCGGAGGTCAGCATAGTTTATGCCCAAACCCTTAACTAAAACTTCCTCCCAAAAGGTGAAGTTACAAAGAGTACCCTACTCTACTAAGAAGGATCAATAA
Source organism: Dipodomys spectabilis (assembly GCF_019054845.1). Taxonomy (NCBI): domain Eukaryota; kingdom Metazoa; phylum Chordata; class Mammalia; order Rodentia; family Heteromyidae; genus Dipodomys; species Dipodomys spectabilis. The sequence goes on along the minus strand of NW_024870743.1, from coordinate 4,217,524 downwards.
GACACATTAAAACATGGAATATTTTCAATAAAACAAGTTCCAAGGAAGGCTAAGAAGTACTGAGGTAAGGTCTTTTGGTAGTAAGCTTTATTAAGGTAGAGGATCAGCCCAACCTTACCCAAGCCCAACGGTGTTGGGACTGTGACAACAAAGCACCTCTGCTGGGCACCTCACACACGACAAAGCCAGAGATGCCTTTCATCCCAACAGACCAGGCTAGCCTGCAGCTCGTCTTCATACCTGGGTCACCTGCACAAGGCAAGTGACTTAGCAACAGGCTGTTTGGTGGAAGCGTGTGAGGAAACTGATTGCTCCATCCAGGGCAGCAGCTCCAGCCTGGCCTGCATGGCTAGACCCTGCCTCCAACTCATGCTGGTCTTCCCCATGGAGCAGGAAGCCCCTGAGTCCCTCTTCCAAGCCAGGTCTCTGCAGTCAGAGACAGAGACACTTAGCTGTGCAGCTATCCCCCATTGCAAGCCTGACACTAAAAAGCATTTGGGCAATCTCGCTGGGATTCTCACGCCCATCTGGGAAGGGCAAAGAAGCTAAGAAACCGAGCTGGCTTTATGACCCCGTTAACATAGCACGGGTCCCACTTCTGGAACAGTCTGGCTTTGCCCTGCCCTGCATGACTGTGGAGAATGCTCACAGGCTTCACAGGAATCTCACCCACGAGGAAGAAAATCTCGCTTTGTATGAGGCCAGCTTTTTTTTTTTTGGATTGTGTTTCAACTGTTTAAAAGCAGGCAGGTGGTAATTATTATTCTTTCTGGAATGTTAGCCATACAGAATGTTTTTTAAATGCCTGGGGGAAAGTAAGGGAAAGGCTTTGACAATATGAGACAGGACAGATGTGACCAAAAACTGGAATAAGAATGGTGTACAAAATACCAAAAAAGGAGACTTCTCCTCCAATTAGCTCAGCAGCTTCTAGAAAATCAGACCTGATGGGTGCTTTCAGGTTCAAAGAAGGTGTTCTCTGTCTTTATCTTTGCTGGGAAACAAGACCAATAATCGCAACTCCCTGAAGTGAAAGCTGAAATGAAAGTAATGCACACGGCCTCAGAGCCACCGCAGCCTGGAGTGACTAACTTCACAGACCCTAGCAGCTGTCAGCATTGCTGGGTGCGCGGGAGCACTTTACCCACACGCTCAGTCCATCCTGTGAGGCAGATGGACTTATCTCATCCTTGAAAGATGAGGGGCCCAAGCCTGTGCTCCCTCCTTTCCTTCCCCAGAGAGTTGATAAGAGGCTTTGGTTCCTTTCAATGTCACCGTACACAAACAAGTTAGGGGAGAGGGTCTTTTATTATCTTTATTCATATTTTATTTATTTACATTACATTTATGTATATTTATATTTTATTATTATTGCTTTTTCCCCCAGATAGGCTGAACTTGAACTCAAAACTCCCCTGCCTCAGTCCTCCTGAAAGTTGATCACTACACTCATTAAATTTGGCATTTGAAGACCTAGATGTGAGTCCCAACTCTGTCCACTAGCGAAGAGCCTGAAACTTACTCAGGCTACACACCTCACATTCCAACGGAAGTCATACAGGCTGTTCTGCACCAGACACAAGGGAGCCAGAATATCCCTAATGCCCCACTTAACACACCACAAGGCCCACCACCTTGATCTAAGGCTGCCAGAACTCAGAAGCTGACAGCAACTTGGACTTGCCACGATGTCTGAAGAACCGCAAGCAGCTATGCCACAGGAAGGTGAGCAACATACTAGTCACCACATCCAGGAGGTGAAAAAAAACAAAAACCAAAGACCTGCTTTGGGTTAATTGTGCATCTGACCACAAAACTGAAAACAAGCCAGTCTGCTCCAGACTCCATGATGTGGGATGGTATCGGCAGCCCTACACCAGCAGGCACCGCCAAAAGTAGCTGAGCACTCTGAGCTTCCCCAGAGCTCTGTACATCACCCTGGGCCTCCACTAGCCACTCTACAAGGTGAGGGAACACTGACTCTCCTTATGGAATTGTTACAAGGCTTAAATAAGCTAAAGTAGGCCAAACAAACACACTGGCTATCTTCCACACACAAAATCAGCTGTGAAAGTTCAGGTAGAGAGAGCAGGTAAAGAAGCTCATTCCTGAGGGCGAAGGACTGAGCACAGCCCTGCTGCCTGGGCCCAGCATCCTTGCTGTCCTGGGCCCAGCATCCTTGCTGTCCTGGGCCCAGCATCCTTGCTGTCCTGGGCCCAGCATCCTTGCTGTCCTGGGCCCAGCATCCTTGCTGTCCTGGGCCCAGCATCCTTGCTGTCCTGGGCCCAGCATCCTTGCTGTCCTGGGCCCAGCATCCTTGCTGTCCTGGGCAGACTGCTTCGGCAGCTCCTGCTCAGCACCCCTCCAGACACCCAGCCATCTTCCCCAAGGGCCTTTCACCGCTGCTTCCTGCAGTGGGACTGTGCTTCCTCCTTCTCAGCTTCACTTGTCCTTTGGCTAAAGCACATCTTGTAGGAGTTTCGGAGTAAAGGCTGGTGGCTAGCGAGTAAACTTTTTAAACATTGCTTCTCTATTTTTTTTTCCCTGGTCCTAGGGCTTGAACTCTGGGCCTGGACACTGGTCCTGAGTTTTCTGTGCTCAAGGCTAGCACTCTACCACTAGAGCCACAGTTCCACTTCCGGCTGTTTTGGTGATTAATTGGAGATAAGAGTCTCACAGACTTTCCTATCCAGGTTCAAATTGATATCCTCAGCTTTCAGCCTCCTGAGTAGCTAGGATTAGGCAGGAGCCACCAGCATCTGGCTTGCTTCTCTACCTAATATCACCTTTAGATCTATGCTCCAGGGCTGGGAAGTTGGCTTAATGGTAGAGTGCTTGCCTTGCATGCATGAGGCCCTGGGTTCGATTCCTCAGCACCACATAAGCAGAAAAAGCCGGAAGTGGCGCTGTGGCTCAAGTGGTAGGACGCTAGCCTTGAGCTGAAGAGCTGAGGGACAGTGCCCAGGTCCAGAGTTCAGGCCCCCATGACCGACCAAAAAATTTTAAAAAAAAGATCTATGCTCCAGCTCATCTGGCTGGGCATAAGTCCAGGTAAAACTGTATTTGAGATTTCATAGCATTGTTCCACCTCTTACAGCATTTCCAGTACTGCTACTGAGTAGTCCACAGCCTCTCTGATTCTGAACGCTGTGTCCTGGAGGTTTTGAAGATCTTCTGTTATTCCACGGAGCTGTCTTGGAGTAGGTCTATTCCTTACAGCACTGAACACGTGGGACTGCTCGTGCTGCTGGACTGTGGGTGTCAATCTGTATCCTTTTATGTTTCCCACATAACTTCTTTCTTTTTTAAAAAAAATCTGTTTTCCAAGAGATTTCTCCTACTCTGACGCTTCTTGTTGGAGAGTGTGTGTGTGTCCATCATAGGGCTTGAACTCAGGAGCTGGGCACTTGTCCCTGAGCTTTTTTGCTCACAGTTTCACTTCTGGGTTTGGTTTTTTTTTTTTTGTATTGTTTTGATATTTACTGATTAAGTAAAGAGTCTTAGGGACTTTCTTGCCTGGGCTAGCTTCAAACCATGATCCTCAGATCTCAGCCTCCTGAGTAGCTAGGATTACAGGTGTGAGCCACCAGCACCTGCCCTTCGTGTTTGGCTTTTTTTTTTTTGGTTGGTCATGGGCCCCGAAATCAGCCTGGGCGCTGTCCCTCAGCTCTTCAGTTTAAGCTAGCGCTCTACCAGTTGAGCCATAGTGCTACTTCTGCCTTTTTCTGCTTATGTGGTGCTGAGGAATCAAACCCAGGGTCTCACGCATGCTAGGCAAGCGCTCTATCACTGAGCCACCTTCCCAGACCTCATGTTTGGATTTTTAGCTTTACATTTCTTTGTATTACTGGTCTCTACCACCCACCATTTTCATTAAGAACCAGTAGCTTGTCCTCTCCTGTGCAGACACGGAGTCTCTGTTTTTTCTAGGAAATGAAATAGAGCTTCTTTGTTTTCTCCTGCTCTTTGCATGCTCTCTTTCCCCCCACTGTTTATCCCGGTTTCTGTCACACTCATTTGTACCTCACAAGGAAGCAGTCAGTGGCAGACTGGCCATTCTACATGTGTGGAAGGGACCTCACCGAGGGCTGGAGATCAGGTCTGACTTCTCCCAGGGCTCTCCACCGTGTTGCCATCTAAACAGCTTTACCCCAGGATCATGCAATTTCTCAATCCTGCACTCTTTCCTCCCTGGTGGTGAGCCCCACCCCTGCACGTCTACCAGAATCTGGGGGTGACAACTCCACTGTTCAGCACACAGGCTGCCACCCTGTGTGGACCTGGGATAGAGGGAGATGAACTCGATCAGAGTCCCAGAGATTTCAAACTTGTCTCCAAGTAGAAAACATAACCAGAGTGGCAACTTTTTATTTTTACCATTTCCAATGGAAATATTTACAAGTGAAGAGGGAACAGAGACCAAACGCCTTGCTCTTGCTCTTTGCCCCGTGGTAGTTAAGGCAAGGGCTATGTCCTGGTCTCTGCCCTTCCAAGGCCAGACTTACAAACCCACCACCACATACACATCTCACTTGCTACGAGCTCACTGAGAAGGGAAATGAGAACAGCATGCTTGCTACAGAGAGCGCATGACGAGTTCCTGCGGGTCCTCTGAGACCCTCAGGAGCAGCTGGGGAAGACAAACAGGAAGAGGCACCGGTGATCCCCAGGCCCATGCTGCTGAGAAGACATGGCCTAGCGGGTCACAAGCAGCCCTCTCACTGTCCGGGACAGAATTTGGTTCCCACAGCAAGGACACACAGAGCCGCTCGCCAGGCCCTGCCACCGGCCTTCCTACCAGCTCTGTTTTCGCTCGCTCAAGAAGCGAGGTAATGCTTTCCATCCTCCCTTCCTAGCCTACACTTGGGAGCGTAAGAAGCCTTTAAATATTCATGGAAATTTCTGTACTTTGATTATAGGTTACCTTGCTGTGTAAGATGGGTCTGAAGCATATTTATTAAATATTACCAGTTTGAATGTCTGCTATAATTACCAGAAACAGAGACTATTCCACCCAGGATAGAAACTGTAAGAATTGAAGCCAGAGGCCCGTAGGAAGACGAATATATTTACCCATTCTGCCCGGCAGTTGTGCGCTTTTAAAATGCCAAGTTGAATTTAAGAAGTTGTGTTAAGAGTAAAAATTAGTGTTATGCTTTGTGCGACCTTGATGCAACGCGTGCCGGAGCTAGGGGAGCGCGCGCTGTAACTGAGCCCCGTGGAGCCCCCCGCTGGCCAGCCGCCCACCCTCCGGCTTCCACGCCGCGGCTGCACCGGCACCGTGGCCACTAACCAGGTTTTTGAAGAGCGCCGTCAGCTCCTTGGTGAACACGGAGAACTTCAGGAATGCACTCCCTAAATCTGGGTCATCTCTGCACACACAGTTGCCCCCGAACTTCTCCAGAGCCTGGGTATACTGTTCCTCGTTCTCCACGTGTGCTGGAAGAGAAGGGAGGGTTCATTAGTGTACCCAGCACTCTGCCCCCCGTCCTTCTCTGTTGTGAATCATACCACGGAAAAGTCGACTTACAGGAAGAAAAGTAATGCTGATAGATAAAGCCACCGTATCACTAGGAAGTCTTAAAAAGCAGCAAGGTAGGTTCGGAGGCAAGAGCACAATCCAGGTTGACAGGCCATAGCAGACCAAGTGATACTCCCAGACACCCTCCCCCGCCCCTCCCCACACCTCCCAGGCCTCTTCCTCCACCATCAATGACCACAAAAGGCCCAGCCCACATTCCCCAATCTCCTCTAAAAACTCAGTAAGAGATGATTGGCTCCTTCCCAGCCGAAGCTCAGGTCACACATTCAGAAGTAAACACTCTTCACACAGGGAGAGTCTAGTGTGGATCTTGTAAACACAGGAGAAAATTAACCCAGGCAGAAAAGTCTGTGAGACTCATCTCCAAAAAGGCTACTCAGAAAAGGCTGGAAGTCGTGCTATGGCTCAAGTGGTAGAGTGTTAGCCTTGAGTAAAAGCAGCTCAGGGACAGTGCTCAGGCCTGAGTTCAAACCCCAGGATCGAGGGAAAAAGAAAGGCCTGCTGCAATATGAACGAGGAGATACAAGGGAAACAGCACGGGGCATAGAACCAACAGCAGAACCAACATGTCACTTACATGGAGCACGACATTTGTGTGTGTTTTCTAAATTTCAGGACATGACAGGAAGTTGGGACTCAAGGAAACCAAAAAGCTTATCCTGGGAAACAAAGCTGAGGGCAGTGGCTGGGCTTTAAACCCAATGTGTGTGATCCGTCAGCACACCCTTTTCCCTCCCCTGCCCCACTACAGTGTTTTTAAAGCTAAAAACAGTTTAACCTTACCCAAAACAAAAGCACCCAAGTTTGGGGATTTTACCTACTCTTTCAGGTGGATCAATAATACCTTCTCCTTTGTTAATTATACCCCTAAAATGTGTGGCTCACAGTGCAGGGCAGGTCCTTGCAAGCCACATACTATTTTTTAACTATCTCAGAGTTAGTGGTCAAGACACAGGCAGTCCAATGTGGCTTCAGCACAGAGCTGAGGGCTGCAGCAGACACTGGGTGCTGGGAAGTGCCACGTGGCAGGAGAGGCGAGAATGCAAGCTCCCTGCCCTGCGTCTTCCCCGGCTTGTTCATGGGCGGCTGGGCTTCCCAATGATGCTGAAAGGGAAGGTGCAATAGATGTTTCCTTCCCGGGCAAATGAAGTGAAGCATCAAGCCAGAAGCCCCTGAGCATCTTCCTGAGATGCCCAGGATGGTACACTGTGAGAACAGAGATCCTCCAAAAGGACAGCCACCAACTCACTGCTCTACATCGCCCCAAGCTGGAGATTTTCCTACTAGTAACAGAAAGTAGTTGAGTTGCTTTTATCTTTTTATCAAAAACAAACTTAAAATGGGAATCTAAAAAAAAAAAAAATAGCCTGGGAATCAAGTTTCTGGAAAGGTTCCAAACCGGGTCTATCTGTTTTTTTATTTATATCATTGTAAAAGCTGTTCCCAGCGAGCTCACTGCCCTGCACCCCTCCCCCATTCAAATGTATCTTGCATCCACTTCTCATTCATGATTCAGGGCCAAGAACCTCTCAGCCAGGAGAAGATCTGGGAGGTGAGAATCTGAGTTGTCAAGGCTAGCCTAGAGAACCCACCTCTTCCCAGTTCTATCCAATAGATCCCTATTTTCTACTCTTCATTGCACAAAACCCATCAATACATTCAAAGGGTGAACTAAGAGAATCCCACAGAAATCAATCATGAGGCCATCAAGTACCTGCCCGGGCTAAGTTTAAAGGCAAGAGTTAGATTTGTTGTGTGCTTTTTAGTTTACCTGATTCTGTTCTTTTAGACACTATCAAGAAGGCCCAGTGCATATGGTTTAAGCAAAACTGAATGACCTAAAAGGAACAAAAGGCAGCACTACTCCTCCTTCATGGGCTATATACACACATGCAACCTGCCAGATCAAAGAGGCCCAGCACAGCAAGGAGGCAGGCCACCGCCCGTGCTGCCAAGAGGGGGTTCCCCGCAGTGCGCCTGAGCTGCCCTCACTTCCAACACACATGTCTCATTCATGACTTCCAGCGTAGCTTCAGGGCTATGATGGAGATGAAAGCCTTCAGAGAAAAAAAAAAGGCAGTCGTGTGTGTATTCACCACTTACAGGGTGCCCAACACCGGGGATCAGATGCCAAGAAGCAGGTATTTGGGCTGAGCCTTCAAGGATGGTAGGAATGGCCAAGTGGGAACAGGGGGGTGTCAGGGGAACACCAGGGCGTCCCTCGCGCTCAGCATGTGTTAACACTTCCTCTGTCAGGGCTCCTGTCTGCACGAGCTCTCAGCTCTGAGACATCAGGCAGCACAAGCCTCCTTCCTGTCCCCACTTCCCTGGAGCAGTCCATGTCTGCTACCGGGTCTTGTTACTGTAAGGATCCTGAAGGAGGAACACTCAGGGCCCTCTCTTTACAGACAGAGAAGCCAAGCCCAAGGGAGCGGTTGGTGCCTTCACCGGGGTCACACAGCTATCTGCAATGGAGCTGCAACACAACATAGGTTTTCTAACTTGCTACCCAATGCTCTTCCTCCATGCTAGCGATTGCTTTCCACGTTTGCTCATCACCTTGTCATTATCCTTGCTGGAGGGAGAATAAGACAAGGTTACAACTTTCCAGACAAGCACACAAGCTGCTAGTCCAAATACCAAGTGTCATGACCATCAAGAAAGCAAAAGGAATCAGGGAGGGGAGGGATGAGGGGGAAGGGGGTTGTGCCCTAACCTGAGAGCCACTAGGCCCCAGCCTCCCCTGGGCGGTCCAGCCCTCTGCTCCAGGCCAGACCACAGCTACCTGGAGACTGGCTGAGTAAAGAGCGTCTGCTGGGACAGCACCTTCCAGCCACCCACCCAGCTTGTGAAGGGAGCACCAAGGAAAGAGGGATGTGCTCCACAGCAGCAGCTCTGCAAACACTCTCCACCTGACGATGATGATGATGAATATTCAAATGTGTACATAAGGCTGCTCTGCAGAGACCACGCCACAGTGAGAGCTGCACATCACCTGGTTTGAGATCTAACCTGTGGCACCCAACCTTAAGGAGAACAATGTCCTAAAACCTGAGATCATCTCATTGCTTACTAGGATCTCTCTTTCCTAGTTCTGTCCCATGAGAGAGCCATTTTTAGACTTTATTTCCTGAGGCTTGCTAGATGAATGGCTGAAAAACCCTCCCAGTTCACAATCTAGTATCCTGTATTAAAAGTCCTAAAAACAATTGGGCCACTCAATGATGCCACTTCCAGTGATCTATCCTTAGTCAAGATTACCAAAGTGTGTGGGTACAGGACCATCTGTAGTGACAATAGAAAAGGCCCCAAGGAGAGGAGGTCACTAAGAAACAGTGTATTTATACAGCAGGATGACTCTGCTTTTAAAATGCAGATGTAGGAATAGAAGACAGAATGCTGAATTTAAAGTTGGATATTTAGTCAACATTGTAGAACAGAAAATGCATAGCAGGAGGGGGCTGGGAAGGTGGCTCAGGGGTAGACCACTTGCATTGCATGCATGAGGCCCTGGGTTCGATTCCTCAGCACCACATAAGCAAAAAGAAAAAAGTCGGAAGTGGCGCTGTGGCTCAAGTGGTCGAGTGCTAGCCTTGAGCTGAAGAGCTGAGGGATAGTACCCAGGCCCAGAGTTCAGGCCCCACAACTGGACCCCCCCCCCCCAAAAAAAAAAAGAAAATGCATAGCGGAGGCTCAAAGGAAAACTCATCAAAATGCTAAAGGAACAGTGGTGGTTAAAAAAAAGAAAAAAGTAAGAACCCAAAGCTGTATCCGATGTGTGGTAAGTAGTGGCGTGCACTATCCAGAGCCACGCTGTCTAGGCATTATTTTATGCCTCTGGAGGTAGGTGTTTCACAGGTGAGGAAAGGGGCTGCAGGTGCACAGACAATCAGCACAGGCCCCCAAATTGGGCAAAGACGGCTCACATCTATAATCCTAGCTACATGGGAGGACAAATAGCTTAAACCCATCTGAAACCATAGCTGAGTGTGGTGATACGCACTGTCATCCTAGCTTCCCTGAAGGCTGAAATCAGGAGGCTCACAGTTCTAGGTCAACCCCAACCCTTTGAAAGATCCATGAGACTACTGCATTAACAGAAGAGTCTGGATATAGTGGTACAAACCTATCATCCCAGCTACTGCGGGAAGCCTAGCACAGGTGGATCACCATCCAGGCATGCAGCTGGGCAGAAAATAAGACTCACTCAAAAATAACCAGCACAAAAGAGGGCTAGAGGCATGGCTCAGTGGTATAGCACATGCCTAGTAAAGAATAAGGCTCAAAGTTCAAACCCCGGTACTGCCAAAAAAACAAAAAACCTACTTCCGTCAAGGCTTCCCTAAGAGTTCCTGCCGGCCCCGAATCCTTGGGAAACCACCAGTGCCTGCAGATGTAGCTCTGGGGTGCATACAGACTGTCTGTGGCCAGCACAGGCAGCAACAGTTCCCAAAGCCAAGGCGAGGGCTGGCTGGCCAGGGATCCCTGCACTCTGTCTCAGGTTCTGTTTTAGGTCAATGATCCCTCCTTTCAGGGATGGCTGAAAGTCAGTGTGAATAATTTAACACAACCCCAGCCAGCTCTCTAACATCCCACTGCTTATAGGAGTACATCTGGAAGCCAATAAGAGGGTGAAGAGCTGACTGATCTATGGCTTGATTTCTGTAAAGTTGGTGCTTTCCGCCTCTTCAGATTATAGACTCCAAATGGAGAAAACGCCAGCCTTCGCTGTTATTTCCACTCTGTACTTACCAAGTGCCCATTATCCTAAGGAATAAACCCAGGTGTGCTAGAAACTAGTATGCAATAAGCTCCTGTGAATACAAAGCTTCCTAAGACAGAGCCTCTGTGCACTGGAGCCAGACTCCATCTGAGAGGGAGACTCAGAAACCAGTCCACTCAACACAAAGACACCAGGGCTAGGAACAGGAGGACACACAGGCAATTCACCTGGCTCAGTGTGGCTAGAGCCTGGGAAGAGGCAGCCACAGGGTTGAGGATCGGATGATGGACTCCATCCAGGCAATAGAGAGCTGCTGAAAGGCTCTATAGGGACATGGCGTCTGCAGCTAAGAGAGATGGCCTTGGAGGGATACAGATGAATAAAGACCAGAACCTGCCAACCAACAACTTCACAAGACAAACACCAAAAATGATCCATTACCACACCAAGTGCTGGAGACAGAAACAGCAAGGGGTAAACTCTCCAGAGCTAGAAGCAGAAAGACTTCTTGGCAGTTTCCTCCTGCAGGATCTGGAGAGCAAGATGCGCTGAAGCTTAGCTCCCAGCTACCTGACTCATCCCTGGACTCCTCTTCATCCAGGCTGCCTGAATCCTGGCTACTCCAACACCAGTCAGAATGCCTTTCCCAGGTGGCTGGCATTCAAAGCCGGGAGGGGGTACAACTGTCGCTGAATGTGACTACCCACAATTAGGAATAATGTCCAACTGCATCCATGTCCTTTCACGGACGAAGCGTGCATGTTGGCAAAACAACGAGGTCAGCCATGGTGCAGAATGTACATTCTGCCACTGTGAGGTGCTTTCAAACTGAAGTTCCTAGGCCCCATCACGCCTAGGAAGCTGATTCCTAGTACAGATATGACTGGCCTAGTAAGATACTGCCACTCCCCACCTCCCAAGCCATGTTCCCTCAGGAACAGTCCAGTGGCCCTGGGAGGCCCAGCTCTCCATACCTCCTACAACAGCTACCACTCACTCACACCATGGAGCCTACATCTCTATAGGGTTTCAGAGATGGGGACACAGGTTCAGAGGTCTCCGCTGCACAATGGGCCAGTGTGTGACATTAAGATCAGTGTGTGACCGGATCTACCTGTGAGTGCCGCAGACACCTGGGGGCAGCTTGGTCCTATCCGTGATCTTGTATCCCTGAGGAACACCAATAAAAATCAGAAGACTGATCTGGATGATCTTTTTTTTTTGAGATTAGGACTTGAGCTAGGCTATGGTTTCACTCATTGGCTGGTGTTCTACCACCTGAGCCATGCCTCCAACCCCTGGATGATTTCTCTAGATATCTATGTTTATGCATACACTTCTGAGGAAGTATGTACCGCTTATAAACCTGCGTAGGTCCAATGTACCAAGTGAAACAAGCTGGGTCCAGATAGGCCTCAATTTCCTACCAGAACTCAGCCCAATGACTCCCAGCATGACTCGTGGGAATGCTCAGACTTCCTTCCGACTCGAGGTCCTTCTGTGATTAACAGGCTGATCACCGCTGATGGGATTCCACAGGTCATCTGTCTACATTCAGTCACGTTGTTAACCAACAGAGAGTGAGCAAGATGCTCTGGGCCTCGGAACTAGAAACACTGCCAATAATCTTCAAGTCCCATCTTTACCTCTCTTTTAACTTCCTCAGGACAGAGGCCATCCCTGGAACCTTCCAAAGATGCAGAGAAAGCCCTCTGAGCTTCCCAGCCCCTCCCAAACCAAACTCTCCAGATCCTCCGGAGGCCCCGCCTACAGTGAGGTTCTGCTGGCTCTAAGACTTTGAGGTTCTTCTTAACAAGTTGCTACGACAACTCAACAATGGAAGGACAACTGACAGACATCCCTGAGGTCACCTGTGACTCACCTTCAACACGTGTGTCATGGTCTGGATCACACCTGGAGTTTTTCCAGAAGGATCATGAGGCAGGCCCACACACACACATCACTGACTGTGCGTCCTCAGTCACATCCTGCCCCCGCACCAGCACCAGGTAAGGAGAGGCATTTGAAGGTCAGGAGACAGGTGAGCACGCAGCTCTGCCTGCTTGCTATACAACCTGGGCAAACCAGTATGCTGTCCCCCTAATAACTCACCTATTGACAGACAGAACCTAAACTCACAGTGTACAGTGTAAGAAGGTCTATAACAAGTACTCCAGGGGTATCAGGTTGTTTCTGTAAATCAACACCAGCATTATTCTACCATCAAGTTGATGAATATCAACACAGTAGACCTTCTTTATCATCATTTGTTACCGCCTCTATTTTGTATCCTGAATTCTACTGCCTGAGAATTTCTTCGCAAGTTGTTTTCTTCACTTGGCTCCATAATTGTGGTGCCAAGTAGCTAGACTCCAATTCAGTTTCTCACTGTGATAAGCAAGACTACAACACAATGAACATCTTTGTGTGTGAAATTCTTCCATTTAGAGATTTTTATTTTCTTGATGTGCACTGACTGCTTTCCAAAACCTGCTTCCTGTTTTCAATGCCATAACAGTATAGCAAAATACCAGCTTCAGTATTCTTGCCCAACACTAACGAGTACTATGACTTATTTTCTTATGTAACAAGTAGAACAATCATGGTTTCTTAATATATAGTAAAATCTTACTTCCTAAACTATGATATTTCTTTTGATCTGCTCTATTTGCTAATAAAATATAATTGAAACATAACTCTGGCTGAGCACTGGTGACTCACACCTATAATTCTATTACTTGAAAGGCTAAAATCAAGAGGATCACAGTCTGGGCACAAAGATAACAAGACCCCTCTCAACCTATAGCTGAGCATGATGGTGTGGACCTGTCACACTAGCTACAAGGGGAAGCCTGAAATAGGTGGATTACTGCCCCCAGTATCAGCCCAGGCAGGAACTGAGACCCTATCTCAAAAAAACAAGCATTAAAAATGTGCTGGAGTTGTGAGTCAGCAGCAGAACACCTGCCTAGCAAGCACAAGATCCTGAATTTCCATCCCATCAAGTCAAAAACTAAATAAAAAATATATTAAATTTGAGTTTGCTTTAATACTATGTTCTAATTAGCATAGCAAGTAACTGGAAAAAATATATACAGAGAAAATTGTGAACTCTCATTTTCTTCTATTGGTAGAAGATGGTTAGGGTTTGAGGGAAAACCAGCATTTTCCTGTGCTTTTCATTCGACGACTTCTCTAAGACCTTCATATTGATGACAGAGGCTATCACAGTAAGAATACCCCCACCAAGCCCTCACAGTGGAGAGCTACAGAAGTGAACATCAGACTTCTTTGTTGCTTCCTCCTAAATGGAGACGAATTTTTCCACCCACAGATAAGACAAACAGAAAAATCTCAGCCCCAGCTTCCCAGGATGGAGATAAAAAACACCTCATACCTTTAAGTAGAGACAAAGCTTGGGAAACTTGGCCTACGAAGAGTTTTAAAGTAACTACGAGCTGGGATTCTTTTTTAAGAGGTGAGATAGCAGCAGTCCCTGAGTGAAAAAAAATTGTAGAAAATTTCTCAATAAATCATTACAGTAACTGCTTCTACAAACCCATTCGTAAGACACTGCAGAAAACACACCTGGCAGGCTGCCATCCTCCAACAACCAAGTGCAAATGTAATTACTGCCGTTGTGTAGGAAACGCAGGCTGAGCACACACTGGGTCATAGAGAAACCCTTTTGGTCCAGTGCAGCACTTGAAGTGGGAGAGGCATCCTATCTGATATCTCAAAGACTTGCTCCACCTCTGCCAGATGCTTAATCAGCCAATATTCAGGCTCTATCCAGACCCACCCAACCAGAAACCCTCCATGTGTCCAACTACTGTGTTTTAATAAGATCCCTCCCCTCCCCAGGAGATTTTGCTGCTCTCTGAGATTTCAGGACCACTGCTGTAAAAAAGAAGGGGTAAGTTAATTTTCCCCCCAGAAAGCCAGAGAGTAGTTACCTAAGGCTTTTCAGGTTAAGAGGCAATACCGATGTTACTGAGTAAAGTGAAATTCATTCTCAGCTCACAGGCTGTAAGAACACAGGTGAATGGACAGTTTGTAAACTGCTGCTCTAGAGCAGCTCGACTCTCAACCACAGATATACCAACTGTAGACTCTACGGTCCGCCATAACAGTTTATATTGAAAATGATCAGTTTACTCTTCTATACTAAGAGGACAGTCTTAAGTACTTGCAGCAGATACATGGTAATAATCTAAGTAAACTTGCCTACCCCTGTGCAAGACACTCAACAAGTACACAGAAGGTGTATTTACACCTGCCACGCTCATCTAAATGTATTTATCTGGTACTCTGTCATCAGTACATATAAATTCAGGTAATTCTCGGTACTACTGTGACAGTATTAATAATCCATTTACCTGTTAGAAAACTGAGGCTCCTAACATCATAGATTTTGAGTGGCACTGCTAGTTTTTAATACAGGTTTCTTGGATTTTAGTACCTCTGAGCTCTTTATCACAAACTACAGTCTCCTAAAATTGGTCCTTAATCTCATGGACTTGCAATTAATCAAGGAGAGAAGGCAAAAGACCAGAACAATGTAAGGCAACTTAAATACTTATTTATTAGAGATCCTTTAATTTCATCTGATTCAACCTCAAAACTGCAGTGCTCAGAGGTGAGGTAGGTAGAATAACGGTCTGTCCCCCAAGACAGTGACTAGGTCCTGATTCATGGAACCTGGTGAGAGTATGCTATCAGGCAAAAAGGAACTGAGATCACACGTGGAATTAAAGCTGCTAACCAACTAACCTGAGATGGGGAGACTGTCCTGGATCATCTGAGGGGGCTCCATTATATCAAAAGGTGCTATGGGACTAAACATGGTCTCCTTGAACTTAAATACTAAAGCTCAAACTCTCAATGTGATGTATGAGATAGGACTACTGGGCATCATTACGTTTTGATGAGTGGGCCCTCATGACATGATTAGTGCCCTTATGAGAATCCCCCAGAGAGTTTGCTTCCTTTTCTTCCCCACAAGCTAACCATTATGGTGCCCTAATTGGGGATTTCTAGCCTCTAAAACTGTGAGAAAACAACTTTCTCAGCTATGTACCATGCTAACTCAGGTATTGGAGCCGGGAGGACTGGGATTCAAGGCTATCTCAATCAACAAGCCAGATGTAGCAGTTCTACCTGTCATCTAGCTACATGGGAGGCAGGAGGATCTCCACCTGAGGCCAACCCAGGCAAAAACACAAGCCCCTACCCGAAATAAAATTAAAGTAAATAAAAGGGCTCAAAGTATGGATCTGGTGGTGCAGGACTTGTAAGTCCCTGAGTCAAATCCCAGGAGGCAGGCAGAAAAGAGGAAGTGAGGCAGGAAGGCAGGGAGGGAAGGAAAGAGAGAGGGAGAGAGAAAGAAAGAGGAAGAGGGAAAGACAAAGAAAGAGAGAGAGAAAATGAATGAATAAATGAATGAATGCAGGTAGCAGGTAGAAACTGGAATAGTTGAAATGGACTTTCCTCTAGAGCTATTGGAAAAACACTGATTTTAGTATTCATATATATATATATATATTCATATATTTTCTTATGCTTCTCATGAGAAAATCTAATAGGTAAACTTGTGTCATTTTAAGTCACTCAGCATAGTGGTTTGTTACAGCAACAACACAAGTTTAAATGTTTGTAAGACTAACCATGTTCAAGTCTCCACTTGACAGAGCAGGAAGGAGAAGGCTGGGCAGATCACACCCAGGTAACTGGAGTGTTTATAGCTCCGGGTAGCGTTTATGAAGACAAAGGTAAGAGTCACCACTAGCTCCCCTAGCAAGGAGGGCAGCCAGCTTGGCAGGGCAGCCAGCTTGGCGCATGCGCGCGTGCATGCACACACACACACACACACACACACACACACACACACACACGCACGCACGCACGCACACACACGCAGATGAAGGAGTCAGACTGGGACCACTTTAGGCTCAAGGAATTAAGGATGATGAGACCGGAAGTGACATAGGATAGGAAGAGGCACAAAGGCGAAGTGTGGCAGAGGTGGCAGGATTCTCACTGGTCTTTCCATCATGCGTGCAGTGAGTGCTCCTCCCAGAACAGCAGCTGTCTGGGGACACTGAGCACTCTCCACACCGGGAGACCCTGAGCACAGTCTAGCTGGAAAGCACCCACCCAAGCATGGCAGCCGCAGCCTGTGCCCCTGTTCAAAGTGGCTGACTTATTTCTGCAACAATTTAATCTGTCCTTAGACTCCTCTACTAAATATATTCAAAAGAATGTGCTATGAAAAGCAGTTCTAAAGAAGAGCTGCAAACATGCCGTGGCCACTGTCAGCACCATCACAGGAAAAGTATAGCGTTTCCTCAGGTGACAGCACTTGTTCTGAAATAAAGATTTCAGTAATCCAGCTTTAAAAAAAAAATCCAGACTCATGCCCTTATAATAACTCGAGTTTGGCCTGGTGTAAGGGATGGATGCAGGGTGACATAAATAGAAGACCCCCCTCCAAGTTCAGGTGGACTGCCAGCTTCCTGTGGCAAGGTCACAGCCTCCTCTCAGCAAGGACACGGAGGAGACGCCCACAGAGCCGCAGGCACATCCCGGCCCGCCCTGTTGTCTGCAAGTTTGTGACTCTGAACAAACGTCCCAATTTCCCTGGGCCTCACTGACAGGTAGGTGGAGCGTGTACAGGGAAGGAGGTACAAAATGTGGTACAATGGAGAAACTTCAAGGCATTCCAAGACCCACACACAGGCGCGAGTGGACCTAAGAATGATTGCTTCGTGGGAATAACTATTATTAATTATTAATAACCTGAGTCTACCAGGGAAGGCAATCCATTTAAAAAACACCCATCTTTGGAAAAGTCAAGATCATATCTAAGATCTTTGAACGTTCTATAGGTGAGGAATCTTTGTATTTCTGCTTCATCTCCACTTCCTGAAAGTTCTAAAGCACCCGGGAGCTCAGGTCGTTACCTCCCATCTCGGGATGGAATTCACCTCTATGAACTTCCTTATGGGCAAAACAGGAATACTGCCATGTCTTATGCAGAGAAGGCAGTACTGCTGGTTTGTATTTTAAGAAACTCCTGCAGGGAAGCAGATGAGGAGATGAGGTTTGTAGCAATGGGAAGGCCGGCCTCCAACACCTTTCCCTGTGTGTGCCATGCCGGGCTGGCTGGGGAGCCACACAAAGTCCCTGGGCAGACTAGAGCAGTCATAGAGCAACAGCTGCCCAAGAAGCAGATTCTTTCCTTCCCATTGCGCGTGTCAACATGTGAGCATAAAATCACCTTGACTCTAAAAAAAAAAATCACCTTTACTCTAATTAGACTACAAAATAATCTTATGTATTGTCTAGAGTATTTTTCAACTTACAAGTTCAAAAAGACTACGTGAAAAAAAAATAAGAAAAAAATACTCCCAGGGCTGGGAAGGTGGCTCAGTGGTAAGTGCTTGTCTTGCATGCATGAGGCCCTGGGTTCAATTCCTCAGCACCACATAAGCAGAAAAGGCTGGAAGTGGTGCTATGGCTCAAGTAGTAGAGGGTTAGTCTGGAGCGAAGAGCTGAGGGACAGCGCCCAGGCCCAGAGTTCAGGCCCCACAACGGACACACCCAAGATACTTTGTGGAGTCTACTGTTTGTCAGCAAAAAAACTGAGCATTCTATTTAGGAATTTCTTGAAGTCAGGATGGCTGAAGGCAGTTGGTAGCTTCAAAACACTCAAGCTTGAGCCAGCATCGTGGAACTCCCAATTTCTTGATAACACCCTCATCTCTCCTATACGCAAATCCCTCCTTTGTCTAACAAAAGTAGTCTGTTATCAAGATTAGTATAATGCATGGGAAGCACAAAGTACACAGTAAGTGTAAAAAGAAAAAACCAACAATAACCTACCATTATTCCTCCCTGTCCCTCTCACCCAACACAGGAATCTACCAGAAGCAGAAGACCATCTTCCATCCTTCCATACAAATCTTTTAATCAGCTTGATTAGGACCAGGGTGAAGCAGGTGCTCAAACCCATGCGCATCATACATTTCTCATTTAGACTGTCTTTAATGTCAGTCAACAGCATTTTGTAGCTGTCCACAGAGTTCCTGTGTATCTCTTGGAAATCTGACACTAAATACACCTGGCAATGTTTACTACAGTGTCGCCTCTGAGTGAAGACCATCCACTAGACTCCTGCCATGGCCCGCACAGCGCTCTGTGGTCAAGAGCGGCTACTGGAGCTTGTGCTCATGCTACTGTGAGTGGGGCTTCATGGGATGTGAATTCCTGGGGCTCTACACCATCACCTAAGCCATCTCCTGTTCTGCCAACATCATCTGATTAAAAGGAGATGCTGCAGGACGAAGGCGTCCTGGTATACACAAAGGGACTAAACGCTGCAATCTCACCCTACACTTAGCAGGGGCACTCTCCCAGGAGCTCACCTTTTTTTTTTTTTTTTTGTCGTTCATGGGGCTTGAACTCTGGGCCTGGGTGCTGTCCCTGAGCTCTTCAGCGCTCTACCACTTGAGTCACAGCGCCACTTCTGGTTTTCTGGTAGTGAATTGGAGATAAGAATCTCACAGACTTTCCTGCCCAGGCTGGCTTTGAACTGCAATACTCAGATCTCAGCCTCCTGAGTAGCTAGGATTACAGGCATAAGCCATTTACAGTCCATCACCTGTTTCAACATCTCTGAGATTCCCCCTAACTTCTAATCTGCCAAGGTGGCCACCTTCTTGTTTCTGAATGAAAACAACAGAGGCAGAAGGATCGTGGGGTCCCATCAGCCAGCCCCACAAGACAGGCTGTGAAGACAAGACAGGGGAAAGAAAGAGGATAGAGGCTCGTCCCTGAATCAGACAGAAAAACAAAACATGCTTCTGCAGACTGGAGAGCCCGCAGCTGTGTGCTCAGGAGGCGCACGGTGAGCAGGACTTCAGGAAATGCTTTGCTTTTACACACAAACTCCTGGGAAGGAGTGCATACTCACCCAGCCCAGAGATGTTTATTGCTTTCACGGATTTCTTCATTTTGTAAAGAACCATCCGGTCCACATCCAAAGCCTAAAATACAGAGAATATGGGAATTAAAAGCTGGTAGACCACTTGCACAAGGCAAGGCCCCAAGAAAGGAGGAAAAAGAAAAAGAAAAAAAAATAGGTTTACCTATAAACCACAATTACCAGCGTGCAGCTGCCCCGTGAAAGCCCTCTGGAGGCCCCTGCTGGACCCCTAAGCCCCTGGGGCTCTTCCCATGGACAAATCCCAGCACGGTGTGGAGAACCAGCCTGCTAACGGCACGGAGCAGCAGCGCTGGTGATTACTGGAAAACAACTCTTCTGATACGTGTCCCACTGGACGCATGGGACCTGCCCCCGGCCCACATCAACTGCGGGACACGGCCTGCAGCAGTGGACAGGCCGCTCCTACCATGAGGTCTCTGTTCTCTCAGAGTTCCAGCACGGCTCCAGCATGTCCTTCCTGTGTCTGTGCTGCCCAGTGCCGAGCCCATCCCCCACAGGGGAACCGATGCTAAAGACACAGGACACCCTGACCAGGGGGCCCCAGACGGCAACCAAGTCTCAGGGCTAGACCCGCCCCACACAGATGCAGGTGGGCTAGGAAAGGTGAACCCACTCTGAGTTTGTTGAGACCCAAATACATATTTGTCAGTTGTGCTAGACGGCATGTTCTGTTCCAGAAACCAGAAGTAACAATGCCTACTTCACAAGGTTGAAAAATTACATTGATATATTGATAGATTTTAATCATCAGCAAATATTTACAGACCACAAGTTAAACAACAGCAGTACACAGCACTTTATACAGAATGCAGAGTAGGGGCCCAAACAGTGTTTGTTCAATAGCTCGGCTCCTCAGCATTGGAATTCACAGCTCTGCTTCCAAGAAAGACACAGGGCTGACATTTTCTTGCAACCGAATTAAACCATGGAAGAACAAAACATGTCCACTCCTAGCAGTGATGGGAGACAAGGCTTGTAAACCGGGAGAGCGCCACCAGCCCCAGGGATACGCCAGGGAACAGCGGTGCGTCAGCGTCTGGCGCTGCAGGCCTAGCCAACAGTGGCGACCCATGGTGGGTCCCGTCCTGAAACACTGCGGGGGCCTGTCTGTCCCAGGAAACTGTGCACGCCACCTCGGGGCAGGGCAGTCTGCACGCCCAGCGTTCCCACACTACTCGGAGTCAGCTTTCAACAGCAGCATTGTAAGTGCTGGTTCTAATGCAACAATGCCATTTTATTAGATGAAGACAGACATGACTGGTGCTGACAATTTTAAGTGGGAAAATGATCACAAGGCACCAGACATTTGACAGAGCTGCTGTAGGACAAAGAGAAATTCTCATCATGCCGTTGTGTATTTGTCTAAACCCACATAACACATAACAACCCACATAACATACACCACGAGGAACCTAAGCATGGACTCTGCTGAACAATAATGTGTGGACATGGGTTCGGATGTGACAAATGTCTGGCTCTGGGAGGACTGAGGAATGCTGGCCTGGGGGGCTTGTGTATGTAGGAGCAGAGCTCTGTGGGAATTCTACAGAAGCAGAGCTATGGCTCAAGCACTAGACTTGAGCAATTAAAAAAAAAAAGTTCAGATACAGTGCTAGTCCCTGAGTTCAAGTCCCAGAACTGGCCACACACACACACACACACAAAAGCCAATGGGGGCTCAGTGCTGGGAATCTTTCTCCTGGAAAATCAGCCTGGAGACGGGCTTGTCCCTCTCCACCAGAGCCTGGCTCTCTGGCCTTCCGCAGGTGACAGGGCACCTGCATGTGTCCAAGTCCAGCTCACTCTTGCTCAGAGGCAGTGGGGTGGGGGGAGCACTCTGACCCCGCTGACCTCTGACAAATGTCCTCCTTCGGCTGGGAAGGTGGCTTAGTGGTAGACTGCTTGCCTTGCATGCTTGAGGCCCTGGGTTCAATTCTTCAACACCACAGAAACAGAAAAAGCCGGAAGTGGCGCTGTGGCTTAAGTAGTAGAGTGCTGGCCTTGAGCTGAAATGCTGAGGGACGAGCCCAGGCCCAGAGCTCAGGCCCCACAACTGACCAAAAAAAAAAAAGTCCTCCTTCAGCATGGATAGGATTCAATCACATTTGGCCCAGAAGTCTGGTAAAATACACTGCTGGCTGAGTGAAGTGGCTCATGCCTGTGATCCCAGCTACTTAGGAAGCTAAGATTGAGAGGATGGAAGATGAAGGCTAGCTTAGGCAAAAAGTTAGTGAGATCCCATCTCAACCAATAAAAAGCTGGGCTGAGCGGTGTACACCTGCTATCCCAGCAAGGGGGGAGGCATAAACAGGAGGATCGCAGTCTAGGCCATCACAGGTAGAAATGCAAAAGCCTATCTCAGTATAACTAAAGCAAAAGGGCTGGGGGTGTGGCTCAAGTGGTAGAACACCATTCCTGAATTCAAGCCCCCATAAAAGAAGAAAAAAAAAAAACCAAAAACCTCACACTGCCACATGGGATTCGGCCTGTTACTGAAGCGGAAGCCCTGCTTCCAGTGTTCCAAGAACAAGAGGATAAACACACACTGCTGCTCTTCTGTCTGTTAAGTAGAGACTGAAGCAAAGTGGGCTAGGCCACAGAGGTAAATTTAATTAAAACCACAAGAGGGAAAAGCAATTCCCTCCCCGGTGAGAATCACGCCCTCACTGTGGTGCGTATTTATAGATGAAAGAGATTAAACTTGGTCAGGAGAAGTGGGAGTGATTAAGACTGGGCAGTATCAAAAGTCCTGCGTCCACTAGTTATTTATCAAACAGCACTGGAATCTAAAAGCAACAAAAATAACAAGGCTTTTAGAAGTCTCTGTAGGTCAACGGAGTCAGCCAACTTGGCTGAGATTCAGCTGAGATTTCTGACCCGATTAAGCATTCACCTCCCACTCCCCCTCGGCATCTGCTCAAGCTTGGGGGGGAAGGAGAAGACTGAGCTCTGCACCTGAACACGTGCAAGAACTACAAACACCCACACTGCACGGACAATGAGGACCTAGGCAGGTGGCCCAACAGCTGGTGTCTGGCCAATCCTCATTAACCCACGGACTGACTCAAGCTGACCTTTAGTTTATATAAAACAAGTTTTATGGGGCAAATTTATTACCGAAACAAGACTGCGGGAATGTGTCTGAAGCAGGCCCAAGGCACAGAGTGGAAACGGTGCGCGGGGAGGGGACAGGGAGCGGGCGGGATGGTACTCAGCAAGGGGACGGGGAGCCCCCCCACTCCGCGGGTCCCTCCCCACTGTCCACACCTGCGCCCTCACATGCCCACCACAGCGGCAGAGGGATGTTTCAACCAAAGCGAAAATAAAAAACCATTGAAAATTCAGTCCCGCAGCCTTGCTGCCTTCCCGGCTGTCCTGCTACAGGCCATCCTGTCCCGGAGGTTCTAGAACAGGGCACCCCCTTAGGCTCCGTCAGCCTCCTCTGCACGCGGGTCTCGCGCTCTCTGCCCTGTGGGCTCAGGCGCAGGGTCACCGCCTCCTCCTCGGCGTGCAGGCCACAGGCTGGGTCAGCCTGCTTCCTCCGGGGCCTCACGGGGCCCCGCAGGTGCCTCCACCCTGGCAGGGAGGAACCTAGGTCACCGCGGCAGGCTGGGTGGCCGGGCGAGGTGCATGGCGTGTCTGAGGAGCTGGCCTGGCTCAGGGGCCACAGGTCAGAGCCAGCCCGCAGCTGACTGGTGTGGCCATAAGCCAGGCGCTTCCGCAGGCACACGAGATGCTGAGTGGCCTACCTGATGTGCAGGTGCCTGAGCAGGAAGGCTCACTTTGAGCCCAGTGAAGCGAAACGTTACCCCCCCCCCCAAAAAAAAGGAATCCCATGGTTCCTGTTAGTAGACCTATAGCCCAGAAACTGTACTCCGGAACTGTAACTATTTCAAATTTCATTAACAGGTATTTGTGGAAATTCATGCTTTTCCTAGACTGTGGTAGTAGCCTCATCTTTGCTCATGGGTTCACAGCCACTATAATGTCCACTAGGAAATTTGCTGATTTGGCCTGTAGGACCCATGCGACCTGCCCTGGCCTGCCCTGGTCCCCTGGTCCCCGACTTGGAGCCATGGCAAAGCAGGGCAGTTGATCCCCAGACCCTAGGTGGAAAGACACTGACTTTCTTCCTGGGACCCCAACATGCTGGCCCTGGGAAGACAGGAGACCCCGGCCTTGAGTTGGCCTCTCCACCTCTCGGGACCCTCCTTTCCCGTCACATCTGCCCTTGCTCCATTTCTGAAGGGTGTACCTAAGGGGAAAGGAAAGTTTTGAAAGACAGTAGAGAAAACAAGAACCCACACGCAACACACACACACCCAGCTCTGTGCCCAGAGGCAGTTCTGCCAGGACACAGTCATGCAAATAGGAGATGGCAGCTCCGTCTCATCCCACACTTAACTCTGCAGAGAGTACTAGCGTTAATGACAGCGGCAAACATTTCCAGAAGCCTTTTGGGAAGTACAGAATTGCATGGCAGCCCGCAGGGCCTAGTGGAAAGCCAAAGTAATAATGGGCCAGCCTCCTTCGGGGAATAGAGTGAGGCCTGTGTCACTGAGAATTAGGATCCCACATGGACTCACACCAGGTCACAGCTGTGGTAAAGAGGTGTGCCCGAGGACGACCTACAACGTTATTGTCTACTAGAACAGAAGTTACGCACAGGGGCACTCACAGCTCCTCAAAACAACCAAAACTGGGCAGGGTTAAAATGGATAAATGGCTATGTGTCCCAACAATGGAGCAACACGGAGATGGAAAGAAAAACCTTTCCTTACACAGAACACAAATGAACTTGATGAAATCTTTAAAAGCAGAATACATTCAGTATTTACTATAAAACTTCAAAAGCTGGCAAGATCGGCTTGCACTGTTGGCTTGGGGTTGCACATGTATTGCTGGCAGACCTACGCGTAGTGAGAGCAGCAAAGAGGCTGCACGATCGGCCGGAGGGCACCACGGAGGACTCTGTCCGGAGGGAATCAAGTGACCAGGACACCAGGTAATGGTGGAGAGCGCTCACTTTAGCATCTTTCCTCGAATTATACATGGGCTGAGGTGTAGCTCAGAGGTAGAGCATGTGCACAGCATTCACAAGGTTCTGGGTTCCATTCTCAGTACCACAAATAAATACATGCAGACAGACAGACAGACCTAAAATGTGTATTCATATATAATGAGGTACACAAACAAGAATAAAAGCTAATTTAAAGCTGGAAGGATGGAGGGTAAGTTAAAAATAAGTTTGGAGAAAGAGCCAGGAAATGTTGCCATAACAAAAATGAGTGTTCAGGGTATTCATTCATGTGCATTTGTTCACACACAGGGAGGGCATGGACCGAGAGCCCAGGGATCTTCCTGTCCCATCCTAGATCATCAGAGAGAAGCTGGGAACAGGCAAATGCAGAGCCTGGCTGGATGATTCCCATCCGGGGCTTTTCTCCTGAGCAGCAGCTGCTTCCCAACAATGCTGCAGATGGTTCCAGGCATTCTCACCCATCTTCCTGAACCACCTAAGGTGACCTTTAAGTAGGTGACTTCTGAGGCAGGCAAACAAGACACGCCTTTCGCTTTTCTCCACGCGTTTCCTGACATGGATTTGGTGTTCCCCGGCGGGGGTGGGAGCACAGCAAACATGCCCTCGGGGTGCAGTGGCCTCCACCACGGGGGCCTACCCTGCTAACCTGCTGGCCAAGCATAAGGCAGGAGCCCAGGCTGCACCCTGACATCCGCGCCCAGGCCCCACGTATACAGCTGGCCAAGCCTGTCACGTCCCATGCACATGAACTGAGCACAAAAGAGGCAAATGCAGCCTATAAGAGTCATTTCCATCTTAGAACCCAGCACTCAGGAGGCTGAAGCAGGAGGACGGAGACGTCGAAGCCAGCCGAGGCTGCCCAAGGAGACACTATCTCAAAAAGAACAGAAAGCCTTCCATCTCATTAAATACAAGTTTCATTATAAACCAATCCACACACATACAAATCAAAAGCAAAATCTGAATTTTTTTTAAATGTGTTGTTATTAAGGGGAGGACAGACATATAAACTAGATGTGCATAAAGATACAAGAAAATAGTCATGTTGTCCTGGGAAATGTTCAAGAATTTTGTTTCCCTACTTTGACACTATGATTAACATGAGTACATTGGTCTTGAAATTTTATTTGTTTGTTTATTTTTGGTGGTCACGGAGCTTGCACTCTGGGCCTGGGCGCTGTCCCTCAGCTCTTTAGCTCAAGACGAGCACTCTACCACCACTTGAGCCACAGCGCCACTTCTGGTTTTCTGGTAGTTCATTGAAGGGTCTCACAGACTTTCCTGCCTGAGCTGGCTTTGAACCACAATCTTCGTATCTCAGCCTCCTGAGTAGCTAGGATTACAGGCGTGAGCCACCAGTGCCCAGACAGTCTTGAAATTTTTAAAGGAAACTGGAAAGTCCCTGAGCATCCCACGGTTTCCTTCCCCTCCCACTTTCCTATCGGCCTCCCATCAGGCAGGGCACTGGAGACTTGCTTAGCTCTGAGCATAAAACTGTGTCAAAGGAACAGACGAGACACTAAAAACAGTACTCAAAGCTGCACACTTCCACAAATGGACACACAGAGAACCCTCTGCAAGGTAGTGCGATTCCAGCGGCTTCTGAGCAGAGGCGTGAGGACAGGGCCGGAAGACTCTGAGTTGGGCCTGATTTGAAAAACTTACCGCAAGATATATTCATATATCTGAAAAAAATGGAAACAGCTCCCTGGGATGAGGAGGAGGGACGGGCGGCTAACCCCATCTGCGGGGCAGAGCGCTGGCCCTCGAGCTTCCTGGCCATGATGGCCCCCCGAGCTGAGAATTCATGAAACACGAACCCACAAAGTGCCAGGTCAGGACACAGCAAATGAAGGAGCCGGGGGAGAGGCAGCGGCACTGCTGGGCAGCAAGCACGCGGCACGAGCCTCAGGCCCGGCTCTCTGAAGAGGGCACAGGGTCTCATCTTCACCCTCCAGCCCCAGGTGCTGCCACACACCTTCCTCCTCTCCCACCAACAGCCTTGGTTCTGCACAGAACTTCTTCTCAGCAATACTTTCACACGAAACAAAATGGAAAAGAACCCCAAGGCCCAAGCTAGGAGAATCACCACGCAAGCTGTTGGCCTTCGTGTGGTTCTCTTTGGAAGCGGACAGTGCCCCCAGGATGAGCATGTGCCCGGCAGAAAGAAGACTCGCAGCCCCCACCACCCCACACGGCCTATCCAGTAAAAGGACAGCCCGCTGGCTCGCCAGGCTCCGGAGCCAGCCACCGGGGTGCACCATCGCCACAGGCGCTGACGGGGACATCCAGACATAACGTGGGCTTTGCCTTAATTACTGTTTAGAGAAGTGGAAGCAGATGACAGTGAATTCCGGCTCTGTCAAGATGCTTTGCATCCTAATTTGTACTAAGTGGGAAGGAAAGTGTCTGGGAGCTGTGGGGAGTGGAAAAGGAAAAGGAAAAGCCGCTCCCCGCAGGCCGCCTTGACGCCCTGCCCTACCGCAAGGGGAACGGCCAGGGAGCAGCTGCACTCTCCCCCCCCCCCCCCCCCCCAGCTCTGCCCCTCAGTCTGACAGAAGAGCCAAGAGGCCATACAGGAAGGAAGTGGACTATCTAGGGAGAAGGACTGCCAGCAGAGGAGGGGCCGTCATTCCAGATGCACCAGTCACCAGGAAGGGCCACGGGCCCAGAGTGGCAGAGAGTCACAGGAGCCCTGAGCACTGGCCTCCAGGGATGCAGGAGGCAGAGCACAGGCGCGGAGAAGGGACTGTCTGCTGGGAGGAGGTCAATCTTCCACATCATCCCCGTCCCAGAAGACAATGGAATCGTAGGCCAGGCTGATTTCCCCAGGAAACAGGCGCAAGCCAGATGAACTTCATTTCAGTAACATAAACAAGGGAAAGGAGACGTGAGATAGCTGAGTTTTTCCCGAACGCCGCATGGAGATGAGAGGGAAGGAGGCTCTGCTGCCTGACACAGTAAGGCCTGTTTGGGAGCAGCCCAGCACGCATCGCGCCCCGAGGCCTGTCTCCCACCCTCACCCGGTCCAGCATGCGTGCTCCACAGACGCCTTCCTGCTGTCCACAGGCTGTCAGATTCAGTTCATGTGTACTTTCAAAAAGTACATCTTGTAACTGTAACCAGAGGCTTAAAGCAATAGATGCATTCAAAACAGGACAAGGCAGTAGCTGGATGCCTTGGGAGGAGGGCATGTTTTAGAAGCTTGGTCTGAGCACCACATAGATGTGGTTCTAAATAAACCAAATTCACTACTTCATGGCCTCTAAACGTGACTCACCTCAGACTCCAGTTTCCTCGTCTATAAATGGGAACAGAGTTCAGCACACAGTCAGAGCTCAGCAGCTGACAGCAGCAGTGCATGTCCTCTGCTTCTGAGGGGCGGGGTCTGCGCTACGCCAGTTCAGGTAGCTGCCGAATGCCCTCTACACAGGGCTGTCTCCACAAAGACGTCTCAGACCTGATCAGGATCGGGGGAAAGAGAAAACACTCCAAAACGACATACCTTTGTAGCACATGCTTGCCTTTCATTTTCACTAATAAGTTTTTTCCATCCAGGCTTAAAGTTTTTAAATCGTTTCCCAGGTCTCTGACTCCCAACAAGGGCAAGAGGGAAAGTGGCAACGCGGAATGCTAACGCCAGCCTGGGAAAGAGGAGTCTGTCTGCCCCTTACCCACTCAGCTTTAACACACGGTTAGAAGAGAAAGGAGGGAGCAAGCACTTGGCTACTCAGGAGGCTGAGATCTGAAGATTGCAGTTTGAAGCCAGCCAGGGTTAGAAAGCCTGTGACACTCTTAATGCCAACCAACCACCAAAAGGCCAGAAGCGGAGCTCTGGCTCAAGTAGTAGAACACTAGTCTTGAGCACTCCCACTCTACCCCCCCCCCCAAAAAAAAAGTGTGAACCCCGACCTAAAGTTCAGAGGTTACGGGGAGAGTGGTTAAAGGTGTCCTCCCCCTGCCTGGAGACTGCAGCTGAGAAATCCTACTTATAAAACAAAGCCCGGGGAAGCTTGCCCCTCTTGCATCTTTTGGGTCTTCCCCCTCTATGAGGGGGGCTCTGTCCTCCCCCAATGTTTCCGGTCAGGACTGACAACTCCCAAGATGCCAAAACATCACTCCAAGTTCCTTTCAGGTGCACCACGGGCATCTGAGAGAAACACTACGGGTGACAGCAGGAGGTGTACAGCCTAAGAAGACAGCTGGGGCCCAACTCCAAGGACTGGACACCGCGAACGACACTCACAAGCACTTGAACTGCATCACCCTACGCAGCACTTACAACAGCTTACAAAATGCACCCATTTCTCCAGCTTGAAAAAAAGAAAACCACTCCCAATTTAAGGGATTTGCCTGTGGTCATTTATTTGGCTTTGACTTAATTGACATCTAGGAGAACTACAGCAGACTGGAAAGAGCAGAGAGCATTTGCCAGAACTATGTTCCCTACCCCAACGGTTTCCCTCCAGAGCCAGGAAGCTGCAGGAAGCGCCCATCTGACTTCCGCTGCCGCATTCTCTGGTGTTGGGAGGAAAGATCCCAACACTAATAAGCGCACAGCTCGAATCATATGCAGCCACTACTTCCACACGAAGCATAAGGTCCACTGCATTAGAACACACGGGATCTCCTTGGGCACACTGGGCCAGCAGAGTGGACCAGAGCTAGAGCACATTTGTCTAGGATGCCCCATCTACTCGGCGGCTTTTCAAGGAACTAACTGTGGTCTTGCTAGTTCTCCATCTTCAGCTTCTGAGTTCCTGTCTTGCATTCCAAAGACCTGCCAGGCTCCACTGCTCTGGGGCAGAATAGGAGGTAGGGAGCAGGAGGAGCCAGAACGGGGGGGGGGGGGGGGGGGGGGGGCCAAGAAGAAGGCCTCAGGCCAGTCAAAGCCCCCCACAAAGCCAAGCTCTGTCTGCTGCAAGAAGAGTTTCTGGGAAAGGGGGCGATGATCTCAGTGAGGTCGGGGTGCCTCTGGAAGCGCTGGACGATCACGTGTCTTCTCCTGCCTCTGCCGCACACAAGTCCCAAGCCGGCCTCCACCCACAGCTCCCTGCCCCCAATCAGTCATCTCCATGTAGCCTGTGAGTAATACAGGGGAAAGCGGAGTGGAGGGAGGGTCAAAGGTGTATAGGAATCACTGGAGCGTCTTTCCACCCCCGGCAACTTATTCTGCATCCTCTTTTCATCTGTAGACACAGGCTTCCTGAAAGGACCATGGCTACAGGAAGAGACGTGGATGTGTGTTGTTTCCACATTACCACACACTTGGTCTCCCTGCCTCAGGGGAGGCCTGGAAAGGGAGGGGTAGGTGGACACGGCCACTTGCAGCTCAAGCCCTGGCTTTCATATCTTGCTCCATTTAACCTGGGGACTATGCGGGACTCCAGGGACCAGAAGGTGTGAGATTAGTATCATCTGTTGGGCCTCAGGACAGACATAAAATGCTGCACTCTCAGACACTGAATGGCCCAATTGCAGCACAGGGACCTGAAAACCACCACAAGGCGGGGTCAGGGCTGAAGGACCCTCAGGAGGTGTCAAAAATCCTGCCTGGTTTTTTCCTGAAGATTTTTTTTTGTCTGAACATCACTATGCCCTCCAACAGCATCCACCTCCCGGGGAGCTGCACGTAGTAAAGAGGAGAGATGGAGGCCCAGCACAGGAGTCCGACAAGGTCAGGAGCATGAGGGCCTGGTGAGGAGAGGCAGACTGGGAGAAAGAACAGGACAGATGGCTGAAAGGCCAGGTGTGGGGCCAAGGGTAAGGGCATGCTGGGCACCATCACTGAGGGATGGGACAGGAGAGGCAGGAAGTGCGGAGAGAGGCAGAGGAGCCTGCTCTGGGCTGGGCTGGGAGGATCCACACTGGTGGATAAGTGTTACCCAACGAAGGGCTTCCCCTCATTACTTTTCCTTTCTTTCTGTTTCCAGCCAAAGAAACATGGAAGCCAAGAAAGAGAGCCAGAGGAAAAGCGAGTGAGTCTCTCTTGAGGAGTCTGAGCCATGGCAGTGGGCCTGGTCCAAAATGATTTCCTCCTTCCTAAGGGTCCCTCGGACACCGAGGAGAGAGGCCCAGGGTCCTGGATGCGGGCCACCTCCTAGCATAATCAACAGGCACAAGCACACGCACCTACAGCTCCAAAGGGCAAGCTCCCAGAGTACAGCCCAAATATAATGCTGTGTGATTCCCTCGGCTTGGAGGGAGATAGACTGGAACAGAGAAAAACGTGAAGTGAAGACGTCTGTATTTCCACGATCGGAGGCTGCCCGCTGTGAGGCTAAGCGCAAGGCTGCTGAGGAAGCTCAGGGAGGACAGGAGCAAGGCCTGAGGATGATCAGGTCAAGTGGCCAGGAGACAGCCCTGCTGAGTGTCACTCCCCTGGCCAGCTCCTCTGTGTGGGATGGATTCAGAGGTCTCCCAATAAACCCAAACGCGTTCAAATGTGCACCGGAGGCCCTCCAAGCTGGAAGGCGGGGAAGCGCGTCTCATTTAGCTGGAGCAGACCAAACAGACGCCAGCGGCCTGCACACTGGTCAACAGACTTTGAGTTATAACGGCAGAGGCGACTCTGGCTTACACGCATGCAGGTGGATAGCTGCGTTCATTTATTCTTAAAAACAGTTTGAAAAGCTCTTACGTGATAAGAAAAAGCTTCAACTCTCTACCGTGAACAACACTTCCTGTGTCACATGCGCGGGGCCAGCGCCTGGTAGAGTGCCTGCTGGCTGCAGACACTGCTGGGAGAGTGGAATCTTCACTTCCCAGGGTACAGCTGGCTCTGCTGCCCTGCCTGACCCACGCCAAGATAGCACGCGCACACACGCTCCACAGAGCTTCACCAGCTCGGCCCCCACTGATATACTTTTTTTTGGTAGTCATCATCCCATCGCTGGGTCTAGATAAACAATTAACCTGGTGCCAGGTCCACTAATTTTCTTTGCAGACAAGCCTGGAGTGGCCTTCCTCCTGCACCCTGTGAATGTCAGCGTCTGTAAGTATATCATTGATTAGATACATCGTCTGGACTTCTGCACTGGCCAGTCCCTAAGCTCAGGTCTGCCCATTTGCCACCATCAAAACAGGGCGTTTTGACTCCAACCTGACTCCAGGACTATGTAAGGCGAACAACTCTGGTCCATAAGCTCCTGGAGAATTGCAGTTGCTGAGTCCCTCCACACCCACCACATGCCCACAGGTACACAAGGAAATCTGAGGGCCTGGCACCCCACCACGACGTAAGGCTTCATTTGGGAGTTCAGAATGCTCAGGGGGTGGAGGTACATGCATGAAAAGCGCAAGTCTTTGAAAACCTCTAAGAGTGGTTGGAAATGATTGTGATTTTGTAAGAAGGTTGTAGAGATGCCACAGAAGCCCTTAAGAACCTGTGGGGCACCTCGGGGGCTCATTAGTTCTACTCGAATTGCCTCAGGAAAGTCCCTGAAAGTCATGAAACTAGAAGTCTATGGAAACAAGAGGATTTTCCTTTGTTGCTATTTTTGTTTTCTTTCTGCCTTGTTTGTCTGCCTTTTGGGGGGGGGGGGGGGGAGAACAAATGGAGGGACAAAGGGTGAACAAATGCAGCAATGGTACTCACTAGACACTATATTAAAAATTCACTTGTGAGTGGGAATGGGAGGGAAAAACTGGGAGAAGGGTAACACTGTCCAAGAGACGTGTACCCATGACCTGACTTATGTAACCGTAATCCCTCTGTGCATGACCCTGTACTAACAATTTTCTTAATCTACAAAAAAAAACACTAGAAGTCAGATTCAAAACTCAAAGACACCAACTGCCAAATGTACAGCTATGAACAGACCACTATAACGTCTTCCAACAAGTGTCACTTGCACCAAGTCCCTCATGTTGTGACAAGGCAGAAGCTGCCTCTTTAAAAACCCAACAAGAGACAATGTTAAATTTCAGTCTGCAGGTCCTTTAAATGTTGCCTGTAAGAATGATTTGTCCCGGGACCACCGCCACAGTATTTCACACAGCACACCTTTCAGAATCTTGTTAAATATTCAATTTCTCTTGACAGCCCTTACCAACCAGTGAGACATGCCACAACATGTCAAGATTTCCATTCCTATGATATATTTTATGACCTCAAGAAATGTACATGCTATAACTTTAGACATCTACATCAGAGAAAATACAAATGACAACCAAGACATGAAAAGAGCCTGAATAGTACTTGTTACCAGGGAAGTATACGGGAGACCACTGGGAGAGAGTGGGGGAACAGAAGGTGCTGTATGAAAGAAAAGGTACTCGTTACCTAACTCATGTAATTGTAATCCCTCTGTACATCACCTCTATAATAACAATAAAGTAATTATAAAAAATAAAGTAAACCACAACTAGATTCCACTAACATCCACCAAAATGGCAAAAATGGATAACTCCTGATGATGAACTAGATTGCTGGTATACTGTTAGTGAAAATAAAAAATTAATGGTATAACCGCTGTAGAAAACAATATGGCAGCATCTTACTAAATTGTATACGCTTAAACCTATAACCCAGCAATCCTATGCTTATGTATTTACCTTAATTTAATAAGTAAATAAATAAAATAAACCATCTGCTGGAAGTATGATCAGTGGTATGGTTCCAGCCTAGCAAGTTCAAACCTAGCTCTGCCTGGGAAGAGGTGGAAGAAGATGAGGAGGTAGGGGAAAAAGAAAACAACAAACTAGTACAAGTACAGGCAGGTATTGGAGGTACCTATAATCCTAACTACTCAAGAGGCTGAAATCCAAAGGATCAGGGGTCAAAGCCAGCATGGACAGAAAAAGTCCACAAGACACTAAATAAAAAGCTGGGCTAGAGGCAAGATTCAAGTAGTGCAGTGCCAGCCAAGCCAAGGCCCTGGGTTCAAATTCCAGTACCAGCAAACAAGAGCAACATCTGCGAGGCACGGTAACACACCCTTGTAATGCCAGAACTCAGGAGAGGCTGAAGTTAGTTTGGACTACATAGAAAGACTCTGTCTCAAAATAAAAATAAATAAAACATTTGCCTACTCAGATGACTATCTAAGACTTAACCTCAAATATCAGCTTTATTCATGATTGCCCCAAACTGAAAAGAATCCAAATGTCTGTCACTTGTTCAATTTTAAAAAAACAACACACAAAACAAAACAAAATCTAAAGCAAATGGTAAAGCATCCAGTAGAACAGCATTCAAGAATAATAGGGTGATCTAAGAACACAGACACAGACGGATGACCCACAAGGCACAGGCCTCACTAGCGCCACACGCAAAAACTACACACCATGTGGCTCCATCCATGGGAAATTCTAAAAACAGGCAAACTTACAGGGGGAACAGACTGTGACGGCCAGATTTTGGGGGGAGAGGGGAACAACAGAGAGGACAGAGACAAAGGACACAGCTGCAGAGGGGCAGGCGGGAAGCGTGAGACCACCATCTCTGCGATCTGACGGGATGAGTTAGTTACAAGATCACACCTCCCACAGAACGCTCGAAAGCACACACCTTAAACAGCTAATTGTGGTATACACAACACGCCTCAACTAAGCTGACTTTAAGTTAAAAAAAAATTAAAAGACAAAAAATGAAACCCTAACTTTTGTGTGTGGCACCTGTGGACAGCACAGGGCACATCGGAGGGCTGGGCTGAACTAACAATCATGGCACTGGCGCTGCGTGAGTGGTCAGACCTGCATGCTAGCTAGCTGCACAGTTCAACTACCTTCCCAAGCAGCTTTCCCCACCTGCTCATCTCACTCAGTGCTTACCCAGCGTGGTGCCAACAGTGCCCTCCTCCACAGCGCCCTTGTCAGTGTCTACAGGGCATGTGCAAAAGGCTTTCTCAAAACGGGGAGAACATACTTCAGGTTTCCCAGAGGCAAAGTACTTTGCATGCTGATCCTCTAACTTCTACCTGATCTATGATCTATGACTCCCAGAAAGTTAAAAAAAAAAAAAAGGTGACAGAAACACAATGAGCCTCAGGTGATTATTGGGGGGTGTGGGTGGGGAGAACTTAAGAAAAAGACAAACAGCAATGCTGGCACATGCTTCCTGTTCCTAAACCCTCACCTTGGCCTCCAGCCCAGCCCTGATCCCACCCACTACCACTAGTAATTCACATTTGACCTTCGCTCCCCAGAGCTCCCTCCAGAAGAGGCAGCTGTTGGCCACACCCCCACCCCAGCACCAGGTGCCTCCACTTGCCACACTAACCAAGTCCCACATATCCTGCTTCACCACCACACCCACGGCCCCCTGGAAAGATGCCAGCTCTCACTGTACCCTTCCCCTCCTCACCACGACTCAACCCCACCAGTCAGGACAGAGGAGGAAAATCCAGATCAGCCAGGCATGTCAAGCCAGCAGCGTGTAAAGCACACATCACTAACACTCATTAAACATGAGAACTCCTCCCTCGGTGGACAGTGGAGACTGGCTGCTACTTCCAGCTTCTCTCCCCACACTCCGTGTGTGGAGCCAGGCAGCAGCCCACTCAGCCCAACCCCCAAGCTGCCAATGCCCGTGAGAGGACAGAGGTCCCCAGGCAGCCACACGGCCGAGGACAGGCGGGCACGCGCAGGCCATCCCTGACTACAGAAGCAAACTCTGTGAGGACATCGCTCTGGCCCGGCCCTCCTTCCCAATTCTCTTCACCATCCTCTCGTATCCACCCTCCAAATTCTGCCCCCCTCAACTTCTTCCCTGAAGAACCAGTGAGTTCTCCATCCCATCATCCAAGTACATTCTCACAATCAAACTCTCCAGACCCTCCAAGATCCACCCAAACACCTCTCCTCTCCCTGACTGTGCCACCTAAGTCCTCCCCACACACCTGTGCTTTTCGGTTTCCCAGGCCTGTGTCCTGCCTGCCTCGGGTCCCGACTGCCTTGGGCTCTAGCCTAGCGCTGCATGGACCCTCATCTCCACGATCCCATCCCTCCAGCAGTTCAGGCTGCATTCTGAGTTAGAAGGCAGGTAGGCTGCACCCCGTGGGAGGCCACAGCCCTGCTACTCCACAGCAGCTGATTAAGAGTCTCCGGCAGCAGCCACAGCCCCTCACCAACCCCCTTTCTGAGCACGCTGCTTTTACAGTGGTGAACAGTTTGTGGCCTCAACTACTGTACTCCCCAAGGAGCCAATAATGTGCATGCCCCTCCCCCATTTTCTGCGCCCACAAGAGGATCAGAAAATCCTGTAACTTCAAGACTTGTCAACTGGCTAAAGGTTCCAGATCCTAATTTTTGCCTAAGTGTCCCAGGCTGGCACCTTCTCCCATTCCCAAGTCATACACGGGACCTGCAGTGGTGCCAGGGCCCTGGGACTCCTGGAAACAGCACCATAATCCTGCTCTGAACCACTGAGATCACCATGCTACCACTGCCGCATACCACATAGCTCACAGCACTTTATTCTTAAAATATTCAATACCCGCCGGGTACTGGTAGCTCATGTCTATAATCCTAGCTACTCAGGAGGCTGAGATCTGAGGATCGAGGTTCAAAGCCAGTCAGGGTGGGAAAGTCCGTGAGACTTTGATCTCCAATAAACCACTCAGAAAACCGAAAGTGGCGCCGTGGCTCAAGTGGTAGAGTGCCAGCCTTGAACTGAAGAACTGAGGGACCGTGCCCAGGCCCAGAGTTCAAGCCCCAAGACAAAAAAAAAAAATCAATACCCACTTTGTGCCAGGTTGTGTGTGAGATGCTAAAATGAGGGAGCCTGTGGCTGTTCCCAGGAGATCCTCTGTATTATTACCAACCCAGTTCAGCCTTGGTAGGTATTATTTTCCTCATTTTTTTCAGAGGGTGAGAAAAAGCAAATTTTCCAAACAAGAAAATAACTTAAGGTGGGGAGAAACGCAAACTCAAGCTGGACCCCAACCCTGCTGCCTGTCCGTCCACCCTACCGGAGCCTGCTGAGGTCAGAGGTGGCCACCTGACATTCCTGTTCCCTTCTCATCAGTCCTTGGCACCACAAGCCAAAACCAAAGCCCTGCCGCTCAGCAGAGTGCTTGCAGGATGACCCTCGTGCCTGAGGTCATCTTTGGCAGCACCCTCGAGAGGCCCCTCCCCGCAGAGTAGCCGGGCACCCAGGGCACCCCACCGGCCTCAGAATGTAGGAGTCATAGTGACCTTTCGGTCCCCACCCAGCACTACACGGCCCCACCCAGCTAAATCAC
Source organism: Dipodomys spectabilis (assembly GCF_019054845.1). Classification (NCBI taxonomy): domain Eukaryota; kingdom Metazoa; phylum Chordata; class Mammalia; order Rodentia; family Heteromyidae; genus Dipodomys; species Dipodomys spectabilis. Next base: position 4,181,026 of record NW_024870743.1, on the reverse strand, counting down.
AGATATGAAGTCCAGGTGACAGATAACCTATTTCCTTCCCAGGACTCAGCAGGATCCTTGCTGTAAAACCACCTCCACACAGTACAAGGGAGTACTTACAGCACACTCCACCTTATGAATTCCCTCAAATTACTCTCCACCAGAGATGGGCAAGCCCATCTGTGTGGGTCCAGTGTGCAGGTGTAAAGCCATTCCATACCACAGTCAACACACCACAGTCATTGCAAAGACACTGGGGACAGAATGGAGCAGGCAGAGAGGCGGCAAGGGCAGGCCACAGACCTTGTTGCAAGACCAAGTTCACGCTAAGTTCACACCACACTTAAGGGCTTCATGGAGTAGTCATGAGTTAAAGCATGCAGCAGGAAACCCAGCATTGGACTGCTGATGTTGAGTAATGAAAGAAATCTCAACTAAAAAGGCACTGTGAGACGGAGGGCAGCCCACTCCACGGCTAGCCAGCCTTGGCCTTGGCCTTGGCCAAGCGAGCACCCCCAGCCCTGGCATGGATGGGCCTATCCCAAGAAGGCAATCTGTCCACAAGAACACCCTGGTCCAATCTCCTCTAGACCCACGACCTACAGGGCAAACATGATGCACAGGTGGAATTACAAGGCCAAAGGAAAACACTACGGAACAAAAGTAATGTCCTGCATTCGGGGACACGGAGAATTCTCTGTGACGGACGTGCACGTGAGGGCCAGCTTCCCTGCTCCCTGCCCAATCTCGGGCTCAAGGACAAGGTCCCTGACCAAAAGGAACCCAGCATCTCATAGAGATGTGCAACCCTCAAGTCCGGCGGCTAAGAAGGTTTGCCAAGCAGCTGACTGGCAGATAGGGTGGGCAGGACAGACAGGAAAAGCAGGAAGGGTTCCCGCGCCAGCAAGGCCTGCGCACCCGCTGCCAGTCAACACATCTGAGTCTCATCCACCGGCCCTGGGGAGGGACACAGAAACAGGTAGATGAAGAAACTGAGGCCCAAAAGGCCAACTTCCACTGGGCCACCTCACAACCAAAACTCAGATCCTCACCAGGGACTCCAAAACCCAGAGTATTTCCACATACGTGGATTATCCAAGGAAAAAGGAAAAGATCGCCTCAGCTGGGAAGCCCACAGAGACCAATTTCACATTTTCCAGGTTTGTTAACTAGGGAGTGCGGCCCCAGTACTCACCAGGAATTCTTGCTCAGAAGGCCATGTTTGCTAGCGCCTGCTCCCTGGTGCTTACCTTCTGTACCACTCACCACCTCCCACTGCTGTCCACTGGGCCTTCTCCCATCAGCACCCCCTTCTCCACCTACTGTGTGGCTGAGACTTCAGGGCAGTGGAGCTGAGGCCTCTTCCATTGACTCCCAGCCCGTGGTTATGCTCCAGATGGCAGAGGTTGCTAAAAGTCTGACCTCTGGATACATGGAGCATAATTATTCCTAAGAGCTGGGAGTGCCTGGCATAGAGGGGTGGGGGTCCATAGAAAAGGACCAGAGGGGGGCTGGGAAGGTGGCTCAGTGGTAGAGCGCTTGGCTTGCATGCCTGAGGCCCTGGGTTCGATTCCTCAGCACCACATAAGCAAAAAGAAAAAAGCTGGAAGTGGTGCTGTGGCTCAAGTGGTAGAGCGCTAGCCTTAAGCTGAAGAGCTGAGGGACAGTGCCCAGGCCCAGAGTTCAGGACCCATGACCGGACCAAAAAAAAAAAGAAAAAAGAAAAGGACCAGAGGCTGATGGTTTCCTAGATCCACAACCTTAGCACCAGATTTTAAACCCAAGAAGACAAAAAATTTATAATAAGCTTATATGATCCAAGGATAGGAACTGTTAACAGCGCAAAAAGCAAGAGCTGTTGTGCACACTGAACACACCTACTCTGCACTTAGTGCTCCCGCCACAACACGTGTCATGGAATGAATGACTTAGTATCATCCCCAAATTCAAATTCAGAATGAGGAATCGGAGGATCGAAGGAAGTTTACTGTGCGTTTTTGTTTTTGTTGTTTGTTATTTTTATAGTACTAGAGTTTGAACTCATCAGAGCCCGATGTTTACCATTTGAGCCATGCCATGCCTCCAGCCCTCCAGAGAGGATTTTAATTCAAAAACAGGTGAGCTAATAAGCAGGAGAGGTTGGGCTTGAACCCTGGAACACGAACACCAGTGCCCATCCATATTCCTTCCACTAGAGCACACTGTGATTTCTAACAGAAGCTGCCAGCAAATCCATATAAGCACTCAAATCAAAAAGCTAAGCTACGGGCAAAAGCAGCACATGAGGTAATAAGATCCCAAGGCCAATATCATATTAGGCAGGCAAACTGCTAAACTGATTCACCTCCCAGAAATGAGGAACATGAACCATCTGAGATTCTCCAGGCATCTGGTGATTTGGAGCTGTTCCAAGATGGCAGCATCCCCGGTGAAGGACAAGATGGTCCCCTTAATTGAGGAGCAGGGAGTTCATCCTCGTCATCCTCATCAGGATCTCCAGCTGCTGTGCCCCAGGAACAGATCTGTGAACTTCAGAACTCACGAAAGCCAGACTGCTGTCAGCCAGAAGTGCCTTCTCAATTAAAAACATTTCTGGACAATTTTCTCACATACACGGGCAGGAAGCCTAGTGTGGGAGCCATTAACTTTCCTGGGACAAGCCTCCCCATACTGAGAAGCCAGGGTGGGCTAAATGACTTGGCTACAAATGAGGATCAAGGGCAGGAAGGACAGAAAAGCGAGAAAGGTGTCTCGTACTGGAGTAGATGGAAGACACTTACTGGTTCTTTTCATTCCAGACCCACAGTGAGATTTCACATACTGCTGAACGCTTAAAACTTCACATAGGTGTAACTGCTTCAGTGTGTAGGCAGAAAATGAAAAGTCATGTCAAACCACACACAGGTTAAACTCGTCCGTTTTAAATAGACAAGTTTAAAGAGACTAACAGAATTCTATCTTTTTTTTTTTAAACTCATGGTAGTAGTTACTCAAAATCAAGCAGCTATGAGAGGCAAAGTCAGGAGCACCACACCAGTGTCTTTCTACTAAGCTCGGGCTCGCTTCCTCACGCCAGGATGCACTAGCTTCATGTCCTGGCACACCACTCCTCTGAATCCTCAGTTTTCTCGTACCTGTGCTCCAGCCACGAGCAGAACATTTATTACAAACAAGTCGTGTCCTGGGCCCTGTTCTGGGCCCTGGGGATCTGAGGGCAGAGGAAAGTCAGTCCCTATGGAAGGTTACATCATCCCAGCTGCGACGATGAAGTGGCAAATGTGCAGTAAGGTCAGGTGGGGGTGGCCGGTGGGAAGATAGGCAGGCAGATGTGGCCGAGGCCCATTCTGCCCCAGAGGCAGGCAGGAGGCACCCTTTGTTCACTAGGGCAGCGCCAGCACCCAGTAGGTGCTCATTGAAAGAATGCAAAAAAAAAAAAATCAAGTGTAGGTTACAGAGGGTAAACGTCCTGCTCTGGGAAATAATGGAAAATAAACACATGACTAATCTTTAAGGCTTGTTTTCACAGAAAGCTCCACACCCAGATCAGTGAACAGCCTGAGGAAACACCGATAAGTCCACAGATAAGTCCTCGGGTTGTGTAGACTGGCTCCTCAAGTGCAGCCCCAGCCCAGTGGCATCTCCGGACAGCAGCGAGGGCTCAAGGCAAGCCCGGAGCACCATCCTCCTTCACAGAGCCTCCCGCAGGCTTTCTTGGACCCACAACTTCATCCTGGGAGAGCTCAGCTCTGTCTGCACAATCAAGCACAGCTCCTGAATCACTATTAGCAGTATTATTACCACCTCTGCCGGCCCCACGCCTCTCTACCACACTCGTCCTCCTCAGTATGCAAAGTGAGGGGCCAGGCTCCCAACACGTTCATATCCAAGCCTAGGCGTACATGGCTCTCGCTTCTGCCTTATATAGGAAGGTGGAGTTCAATCAACACTGGCGACGTGCACCATTTTGTTGCTGGAAAATAAAAAGGCAAAGCAACAAGTCTAAACCATCGCTTTCATGATGATTCTAAAGGACCTAGTGAAAATGTTTTGCCTTCACATCACCTGTTCTCATGTTGTTAAAGAAATACATGAAGTGCATTTAGTGTGGACGAAGGGGGAGGGAGGGGGGAGGAGAGGGAGTCCCTGATAAAGTGCTCAGGACAGTCACCAGATATTGCCTTCTGAATGACACTGTCCTTCCAAGCCTGCTGAGGCTTCTAGATGGCTTAATGTGAATGTTCCTCAACTCAGCTTGTTATTTACAGACAGCATGCAGTTCTTCAGTGTGTGTTAACTGTGTCATAAACTCGGTGCTGGGTGCTGGGTATGTCTTCTCATCTCAGGTTTCCTGTTCTACTAGCCTCATAAAAGCTTAGTGTTAGCCGGGCACTGGTGGCTCACACTGTAATCCTCGTTACTCAGAAAGCTGAGATCTGAGGATCGTGGTTCAAAGCCAGCCCGGCCAAGAATACCCATAAGACTCTTATCTCCAATGAACCACCTGAAAGTTGGAAGTGGCGCTGTGGCTCAAGTGGTAGAGTACTAGCCTTGAGCTGAAGAACTCAGGGACAGCCCAGAGTTCAAGCCCCAGGACCAAAAAAAAAGCTTAAGTGTTTCGTTCAGGGATTTTACAGTGCCCACTTGGCCTGTGCACATTAACATTCACTTAATTCCCCAAAGGCAAGCATTTAAATGTAATCCTAACCTTAATGGTGCATTAAGGTAGTCTACATGCAAAGGTCTGAATATATTCCAATTCTTTTAATAATAACTTTATTTAAAAAAGTAATTCTTCTACCAGTACCACCAAAGAAAGCTTCATGTGTTTACTTGTACACACACACACACACACACACACACACACACACACACACACACACACACACACCTTACTTCTCACTTAAGGGAAGGACAAAATTCACTGACCACCCAACCACAATATTGCCTAATTGTGAATCCTGGAAGACACAGATTCTGAAGTCTCAACAACTTAGGTCATAAACAAATTGCTTGACAAATAGATAGGTGAATGAGCAACAAACAAAGGAATAAAAGGACACATACCAAAGTGACCTGCTTACACGCTAACTCCACCTCAGTGTAGACTAGACACAACAGAACAAGCGTCAGCTTCTCAAAGTGGAAACCAAGCACCGTCCAGTCCCCAACTTCCAACAAAACACCTTTACATCTTTGATCTTCCACCAACCTTAATCTGGAAAGGTTTTTACTTAAATTCATCTGAATGAAATACAACAAGCACATGCTTTTAAATAAAGTATCACCTTAGTGGTTACTTCTATCATTTAGTTATACTTCCTACCTGAGCTCTTAAATCAATAGTGGTCATAAATCCGTGGACAAAATGCACACTACAAAAACTCCAAAGTTCGCCATGGCAAAGCATTCCCATTCTTGGAAATTGAAGCAAAAAAGTTGTTAATCCATATGCCTTCTCCCAATAGTTCCTAAAGGCACCGCTGAAGTATTCCAAAATAAAGCAAGCACAGAGAGAGCTTATCTCCAGATTTTTTGTTTATTTGGGTGTTTGTTTGTTTGTTTTCATGCTTTTGTTGTTTGCCATGGGCCTCTGACTTTATCCAAGGTCTCTGACCTGTAAGAAATCATCACACAACTGAATCCAACCTCCCTGGCTAACATTCTTCTTCCACCAGGAAGAAAAGCTGGAGCACCAAAAAAAAAAAAAAAAAATAGTGGTAAAATGGTGACTGGCTAAGATTTCTTTCCGTGAGTGTATCAAAAGGATCCCAGCTCTGACAGAGACCTACCTGGCCCCCAGCTTTGGAACAGATTCGGAAAACAGGTCCACATCAGTCCAAACGTCTGCCCCAGCAAGGCTGAGACACCTCAAAGGCCAGCACCACCCCAATGCACACCCTGCCAGGGTGCCAGCCTCTTGTCATAGTTTGCAACATCCTGTTTCCCGAGTACGACCCCAGAGGCGGACAGCCAGAAGATACAGGAAAGCTTAGTACATCATTCTAGAAGCAGGTACTGAGCACAACTACTGTGCTGACACCGGGCGAGGTGCAGAGGAGCAGCTGACAGACGCAGCAAGGGACTGAGTCTGCACTTCTCATGGCCCAGGCCAGATCTCCATCTGTTTTGCTCCGGAAGATCACAGTCCAAAGAATCACACACACACACCCACACACACACACACACACACACACACACACACACACAACTACTGTCGGGCCCAAAACAGAGGTTTCATTCCAGCCCAGAACACAGACCTCCAGCCTCATTTCCAAGACAGAACCCATCCACATTGCACTCCTGTGAAGTAGGCATCATCTCTTCCTCGCCTTGTTCCTGGGAGGAGACCGGAGCTGGACAGGCTAACGGCCTTGTACAGAAACAGCTCAGGGCTACCAACCTGTAATCAGGTTTGAAAACCCCAATCCACTTAGTGTCAAGCCCTGTAACTCCTCTAAACAAAGTGGACCCTAGCACATACAGTAACCACAGATGTCTCTGCACGTCAGGCCCTTCTTGGTGCTTAGATTTTAAGCTGAGTAAATGTCTAAAACACACATATCTGCAACAGGAAAACTGCACTACATTTTTGTTTTAGAGGCATGAGCATTAACTTACTCCATGTGTGTGCACGCTCAAATCCAGCTACATGTGAAGAACTTGGAGTCCCGCTAGCACTTAACATGCAAAGTGGCCATAGGAGAATGATTTACGAGAAAAACCTCACACTGAAAGGAGTTAGCACTTTACATGTATCACAATTCAACCAAAATTCTTCAACAGTCTGGCTTAATATCAGTAAAATACCTTCCTGGATGTAACTGGATTAAGACTATTGTCTTGGAAGGTAAATATGTGAGCTCCTAATATTTCACTTTAGGAGGGGTTTGAGGTTTGTTTTTGTGCCAGTCCTGGGGCTTGAACAGCGCCAGGACCTGGGCATTGTCCTTATCCTGATACTTAAATGTCTGTGAAGAGCAATATAATACCTATTGTCTACAGTGTTCTAGGTAACTGTCTAGATTTTCCATCCTGACTCAATTCTTTTCCAACAGCAGCAGCGCAACACAGAAGAGAACTCAACGGGAAGCCCGATTCCCACCAGTCCCAGCCATGCGCAGTATTAGCCTCTCTTAGAAACCTCTATGAAACGGAGGACTCAAAAGTGTTGGTGCCACGTAGATGAGTCAAAATGGCTGGCACTCAGTTAATGTCAGGGAAAATGGAATGCACTTCTCCCATCTTCCAAGACAGAACCTGAATTTCCTCATTTGTAAAATAAAGAAACTGCTACCTATACCCTTAGCCTGTGATGACAATTACATCATGTTAACCCAGTGGCTGGCATTCAGTAAAAGCTACAGAAGCATTAACACACACACACACACACACACACACACACACACACACACACACACACAATTTTACCCAGAATACAATGAAAAGAGTAAACTGTCAACAGCCATAAACAAGGCATGCCTGACTCTTCCCGTGGAGTAGCTGCTGTTGGTAGCTCTGAACATACTGTATGTCTGAAGGGCAGACCAGCCAATCCTCATGTCCCACCACGATGACACCAAGTCTGTGCTTACCCTACACAGAAGGCTCCCGCAGCAGGGGAGTCTCAGCCTTAGAACTGTAATGTAATTCACCACACTAACAAGCTAAAAGAGGAAAACCATATGGTCATCTCAGCCGGTGTAGAAAAAGCATCTGACGAAATTAAACACCCATTCATGACCAAAAAAACCCCAAGCAGCTAGCAATGGAGGACCGGCTGACGGGTGCCCGGGGCAGCACATCTGAGGAGGCCTGGCAGTGAAAGATGATGTGAAGCAGCAATGCCCCCTCTCCGCACGGCCCCACACCCTGCCAGCCCCCAGGATGGAAGGCAGGGAGAGAAAGAGGAAAGGCAGACAGACTGGGAAGGAAGGCGTCAACCCTGGTGTCTGGAGGGGGGGAACACTAAGAACCACCACCAGCTCAGACCGGCAGGAGCGCCCATTTGGGGTGAGGGACATGTGGCATCATTGTGGCAGGGATTACATGAGTATACATTTCTCAAAGCTTGTAGGAGAGAATATGAAGCAGTGAATTTTACCGTTAATAGATGATAGCACACTAAAACATGCACCCAAAATGTGTCAGGGAAGAGGCTATGGGTTCTCCATTCAGAAGAGACTGTAGGGCAGGAGAGGTCCTGTGGAAAGCCATTTCGTTAAGGGGGGGTGGGAGGGCAGCAGTTTACGTGGAGTGGGACAAACGTGATCAGGGCCCCACAGGCTGGAAGACAATGCTTTTTGGAATGAGTAGGGTTGTGGTCCATTAATGCTGTGGGCGAGTAAAGAACACTTGTTTACAAAACCTAGAGCCAGAACTGGAACCATCAAATAAAGTCTAGCTCTCTGGGATTACAGATGAGGAAACTAAGGTTCTAAGGAAACTAAGAAGATGAGGACTTGGGAGCCAAGGCCCCCCACACACGGCCCAACACTCTAGATAGGTCCCAGGGGAAGCAAGACAGTAAGAACTTGGGGAGTGATTTACCCAAGAGAACAGACACATTTCTACCAAAGACCAGGAAATGACTCTTTAAAGACGGATACAGAAGCAGTATACCATCTGAATCTCTAATGTATGCACAGTCAATGAACGGAGCCAGGGAAAGATGTAAGCAAATGGCCAAAACACTTTACCAAGAGTGCTGAACCCACTTCCAACCCCAGCAGAGCCATGGCTCCTCCTCACGCTGACCACATTCCACTGCGGAAGAGGAACCACAGCACCCACGGGACATGCCCGCCCACAGAACCGCACACAGAGCCCTGCACACCGGCATCGGGATAGACCCTTGATGCCCGTCTCTTTATACTGCTGCCCTGCCCAGCACAACTTCTACGCTGGGACAGCTGCAGCGTGCTACTTCCATATCGACCTATACACGGAGAGATGAGGCATCTCACTGCCCTTTCTCTGCCAATCAAAGACTTAAAAGAAACTTAAGAGGCTAGCTTCTGATGCACTGGACAAACACAAGAGTCTCCGTGCTCCTTGGGGGCTCACAGTCCAACCCGTCCAACCTGAGAGCCTCCGGCACCAGCCAAGAGACCAAGAAGTAGGCAGAGTCCTCCTCATCGTGCCAAAGGTGTCAAGGGTGCTCCTAGCTAAAATATACACTGTAAGGGAGAATTGTGCTAGTCCAACCTCAGGGTCGAGGCCTTACTCAAAGTTCCCCATTCTCACTGATGATTATGAAAGCAAAAATCCAAAAGCAGCATCAGCCATAAAGCATGTACAAAACAGGGGTGCTTTTTCGTTTTTTAATTTCAAACCTTCCACCCACTCAAACCAGGAAAGTGTGTTTTCCTGGATTCTGCCCGTTCCTCCAACTGTTCCTACCTTCTTCCCTCCCCTTGGTCTAGTCGGCCTGTCTTCCCACCCCAGCCCATATTCAACACCAGCTCAGAAGAATCTCATCAACTTGAAGCCTTCCGTGGCTCTCACGCTCATCAGCTTAAGGCAGAATAGTAGTCAAGAAATGAACCAGAAGTAGACACATACCCTCAGAAGAAAATAAACCTTTGCTCTGACACAGTAAAGGGCAGAGACAAGGATGAGGAAGAATAATAGTTATTACTATTATTTGTAACTGTGCTACCAATAAACTGTAGCTGCAAACATTTAAAGGCAGGATGGGTATTTTACAAAAGAAAAAGTAAAACACACCATGTGTCTTTAACATGCATGTATACATACACACACCTACACCTATGTACACAAAATGATACAGCTGCTTTAATTTTTTAAGCTCTATCAATCGTTAAATTCCTTTTAGCGCTCTAACTTAGCCCTATGGAGTAATTACTCAAGAATTTTTATACATTCATAAACTGATGTGTTAAATGGAAATTCCTTTGTAAAACTACTTAAAGATAATAAAAGAATAGTAAAAAGAATTTTTATACAAACAATAGTTATAAAAATAAATTAATCTGTTGAGTGCTGGTAGCTACGCAGGAGGCTGAGATCTGAGTGTCACGGTTTGAAGCCAGCCAGGGGATGGAAAGTCCAAGAGACTCTTATCTCCAACTAATCACCAAAAAAGCCAGAAGTAGAGCTATGGCTCAAGTGATAGAGCGCTAGCCTTTAGCACAAAAGATCAGGGATGGTACCCAGGCTCCGAATTCAAGCCCCAGGACCAGCACACACACACAAATAACAATAATTATTTAGACTCTTTATATCAAGTACTAAGACAGTTTTAGTTTTATTAATCTGTAAACACAAGATATCAAAATACACTGCCAAAAGAGGGTCCCAGCACAGGTTATAGAACAGAAAACCTCAGAGACAAAGACATCATGTGAAGAGTCTGAGGCCAGCGTGGCACACCTCTGAGACCTCGGGCGACACCTCTTTCCTCATGGCACTGATTACACATGTGCTTCAGCTTCTGAAAATGTCCATCCACATCACTGGGCATGGGTGGCTCACGCCTGTCATCCTAGCTACTCAGGAGGCTGAGATCTGAGGATCATGGTTCAAAGCCAGCCTGGGCAGGAAAGTCTATGAGACTCTTATCTCCAATAAACCACCAGAAAACTGGAAGTGATGCTGTGGCTTAAAGTGGTAGAGAACTCACCTTGAGCAAAAGAGCTCAGGGACAGTGTCTAGGCCCTGAGTTCAAGCCCCACAACTGAAAAGGGAAAAAAAAAAAAAAAGGTCCACATCATCTTACCCCGCCCCACCAACCTAACACTCTCAGGCCCATCAAGCCCCACCCCTTCACCAGGGAGCTGGTGCCTTGCACTTAGTACCCCAGCTAACCCCCCCCACCCCTCCACACCCCCCCCACCCCGGATCAGCAAGGCCTCAGCACTATCAGCACTGGGTGGTGACGGAGGCCTTGCTGTGCACTGCCAGCAGCACCGCTGGCCTCCACCCACTCAATCCCAGCAGCACCTCCCTGCCCCAGCCATGACCATCAAGCACGCCTCCCCGCCCTCCAGAAGTCCCTGGGCAGGACTGCCCACGCTGAGCATCTGTTACCTCTCCCCATGCACAGAAAGGCATTTCTAGCCTCGGCCTCCAGTAAGTTCCACTGGTACCACCCCCGTGGCACCTTTGGGTTCAGAGCATCTGACACAACTGTCCAACTGCTTCTTCCATATCCTCATCACTGCCTATCTTACTGCCACTCAATGGGGCCCAAACTGTGGCAGCTGGCCACACCTCCCAGCACAGGCCACAACTGAGAATACACCTCCAGTTCCTGGTGCCTGGGCTTGCCCCCGATTCTACCTGCTCTCCTCCCTTCCTGCTATTTCACCTCTCCCTATGCCAAAGGCCTCCAGCCACACAAAAGGCTGCTTCTTTCTTCACATTGATCAGCACCCAGCCAGAAGAGAATGGGCAACACTCGAACTCCATGAACGTGACCAACAGCAGACCATGGGCAAAATCAGAGCCATCCAAGGAGAGGATCTGCGTCCTGCCCTGGGTGCAGCATCCACCCTACTGAGCAGCTGCTACTCACACGCGAGCCTCTGAGCAACTCTGGGGACAGCTAGCCCCTGCTCCTCAATGCCCTCAGTGCCACCCTGGTACCCACCCAGAAGGCAGGCCACCTCACCCAGCCAGATCCACACTCCAGGCCCTCTCTGCAATTTGATTCGTTCCATCACTAGTCACTCCAGACACACACAGGAGGGAAATTCCAGCAGGCACGTGTCAGGCCAGGGCTGTGGGGTAGCATCTGGAACTACACAGCCGTCCAGGGCATCAGAGGAGGCAGGGAGAGCGTGAGCGTGGTCTCCTGCCGGCATGGCTTATCACGGGCAGCCAACACACCCCGCTCTGGCATTCCTCTCCACACTTCCCCAAACAGGATGTGTTCAATCAGTGAGTCATGAAAAATAGGGTATTTCTAGAAATCCACTGGAAGGAAGGTGTGGGAGAGAATTTCTAAAGAGAGAGAACAAAAAGACAATATGGAAGACTAATCAGGCATTCACAGAGGCCGGAAGTCGGCTGCTGGCCGAGCCTCGACAATGGCCCCACAGCAGCCAACCGGCCTGTATGCCAGACCTCCACCTACCCAACTCCAGCCATCCAGCCCCTTGGCCCCAGACAAATCCACCTTCCTGCACCTCAGCTCTCAGCCAAACCCTGGGCTTTGCAACTGGGGACAGCTCAGCTTCTGGATCTGCAAGGCAGGTGGGCAGGTGCTTCTCCGGAGGGCCCCTCCCAGCCCTGGTGCCACCGCAGCAGAGATCTCTCCCCTTTCAACCTCTCCTCACTGTCACACTCACCACACACATGGCCCTGCACAGACCCCTCCACCAGACAGAAGCGGCAGCTCCAGCACTCTCCAGGATTCTCACACAGATCCTGTCTCCAGGCATCTGGTTATTAGTGTCTCCCAGACAGGAGTCAGGATGGGACTTCCCCTTTTCTCTGAACTCAGGTGTACCTACAGCACCTACAACGAGGTTGCTACACAGGGTGAATGTATTCAGCACCTGTTGAACACTTCATGCCTGGCATCCCATGTGATAGAAGTGCTTGCTAAACAAGTGAGCGAGGACGTTTGCCCTGGACAACGTCGGTGTCAGCTGGTGAAGCCAGTGTTGGAGCTGGCTTCAACGCAAGGCGGAGCACAGCTCCACTTTTGTAAAGCACGCGGGTCCCAGCCCACCATACACACCTTACAGCTGCTACAAAGGAAGGAAATCTGAAGAATTTACAAAGGGCTATCTCTGGAAAAAAAAAATTATAAAACTTTAAAGAGCTACTGGGACTTACAAAGAAAACAGCACGAAGAATATAACCACCTCTCATCAAGGTGGCCCTACAATCTGTATTTTAGAAACCTTAACATTGACAAACAAGTAATTCCCACCAGACAGGAAAACAGTGACAGAGCAGGTGGTACTCACGGCTTCTCAACGCCATCACTATCTGATAGACTCTTCAAAGCCCTCACATAATACCAGCCTCTATTAAAACTGCCACAGGACCTTGATCACTATCACCAAAGCCACTCGGCAAGGTTAACTTCCCAACCTTCCCAGACAATGACTGGATGAATCAGACCATTTCAAAGCCGTATCTCTGAATCTCTCTAAGGCGGAACTGCTTTGATCCCACTGAGTAAGAGAAGTAAGGGGCACAGACTGGCAGCATTCCCCCTTCCTAATGGACGGCAATTTGGAGACACAAAGACTCCGTGGAGCCCAGCTGGTGATGGCATAAGCGACATCTGGAAACACGTCTCACCTTCCTCCAGAGGGCCAAGGTCACCCCTTACTCACAGGATGACTGGGCCCAACATTCGCGCTTTCTGAGAGATCTATATTCACTAATTCAACTTTCACATCAGCACCCTCTGCAAACCAGCTCCTCAAGTCCAGAAAATAAGTTCTCAAAGAACAAATAACACACACAACTCTGAGGAATCCTGTTCTGTTCCTTTCGATCTAAGCTCTATTTGCTTGTCAGTTCTATGCATTCAACAAACAATTCCCCAACACATGTGAAATGCCAGGCACACAATCCAAACTACTGGGGATGCATCATTAAATATGATCAAAGACCTCAGCCATCATGAAGTTCTTGATCCAACAAAGTGGAGGGGAGATGAAAAATAAAAACACAGGGCTAGAGGACTGGAAGCCCAGCAGTTCAAACGTTGCCTAGCAAGTACAAGGACCAGAGTGCAAACCCCAGAACTGCAAGAAATAAAGTACTGTCATGTGGAGAGGGCTCACACATACATTCCCAGCTACACTAGAGACTGAGATCTGGAGGTTCAAGGTTTGGAGCCTTGGGCAGAAAAGTCTTCCAGAATAACTAGCAAAAAGCTGGACTAGAGGCATGGCTCAAATGATAGAGCAGCAGCCAAACAAGTAAGCCAACCCAAGGGTGAGCCCAGAGTCCACGCCCTAGTACTAGCATAAATACAACAAACTTAAATACATACATGTGCAAGGCCCTAGGTTCGATCTCTAGTACCACAAAAAAAAAAAAAAAGTTTTGTAAACTTACACCTATAATCCTACCTACTCAGGAGGCTGAGATCTAAAGATGGTGGTTCAAAGCCAGCCTGGGCAGAAAGTCCATAAGATTCTTATCTCCAATCTCTCTCTCTGTCTTTCTTTCTCTGTCACTCTCTGTCTCTCTCTCTCTCTCTCTCTCTCACACACACACACACACATGCTGAAGCACAGCTGTGGCTCAACTAATAGAGCACTAGCCTTGAGCATAAAAGCTCAGGGACATACTCAGGAGCTGAATTCAAGTCCCAAGACCAGCATCAAAAAAAATTATAAGCCGGGCGCTGGTGGCTCACGCCTGTAATCCTAGCTACTCAGGAGGCTGAGATCTGAGGATCGCGGTTCAAAGCCAGTCCAGGCAAGAGAGACTGTGAGACTCCTATCTCCAATAAACCACCAGAAAACCGGAAGTGGCGCTGTAGCTCAAGTGGTAGAGCGCTCGCCTTGAGCTGAAGAGCTGAGGGACAGCGCCCAGGCCCAGAGTTCAAGCCCCATGACCGACAAAAAAAAAAAAAAAAAATTATATACATATAACTAGCATATACATTTAAATGTTCTTAAGTTACATATATTCATATATAACATGTACATTATGTAATTATATAGTACATTATGTATAATTATGTGAGTTATACATTATGTATAGAGCATTCTATAACGTGTTATGTATTTATACATAGCATTTGTGTTTTGACACATATAAACAGAAGGCAAGGTCCCATGTGAGGGGGTGGTACGTGCTGCGGGAGAAGGGCACAGGCCAGGCCAGGAGGGAGCCACACTGCTCCGGTGGGAAGGCACATCTGAAGGAGGGATGGAACGCAGCCAGGCAGGTGACCAAGGGGAAAGACAATGGTTCTGGATAGATGGGGCTTGGGAGTGGTAGAGGCTGGACCGTGCAGGGCTAATGGCCAGAGTCTGGCCAGTCACCCAAAGGTCAGGATGCCCACCCACGAGATGACAGGGTGGGAGTTGATAAAAAGGGTCCTGGTCAAGAAAGATTAAAACAGAATAATCTATAGGATGAGAACTGGAGCAAACCATGCCAGTGAGAAGCCCCTGCCCAAAGAGAGCTGCTAATCCTCTGTGGTGGCAAGGGGGAGGCTGGGCTAAGCTCTCCACTGAGGAAGGAAGGCATGAGGGTACAGACCAACAGAACAAACATGGGGACAGGGACACCCAAAGACCAGTGTATGGCAGGCTCCCAGCCCTAGGAAAGCTGACAAACAAGCACAGAGCCAGCAACAGTGTGACCAGAGGACTGGTGTCCAGGACTGGCAGAGCTCAGGACTGCGGCAGCTTTATGACACTGTCGGTTGAATACTCCACAGCATTTCTCTAAGAAGACGGTACCATGTCACAACACAAACCCCGAGTGGTCACCAATACACCACACCAGACACCTGGGACTCAAAGCAAAGCCTAAGTTCTAAAACAGGTCCCTCTTGACCACCAAAAAAGGCAGAGTCTGAAGTCCCAGAGAGGAGCTGGGGTGAATGGTGCCCTGCTCCCTGGAGTTAACAAGGCTGGAGAAGGGAGACTCATACGACCAAACCCTTCCAGCAGCCAGAACTGCCCAGCCACCCACCGCCTTTCTCTCCCTTCATCCCCCTGGCAGGAAGAGGAAATTCCTCTTACCCAGAAAAAGGAAGGAAGTGGCTCAGGGGAACCGCAAACCAGCCAGGGAGCCACAGCCATCTCCTTGCAGAAAGGGTAGGGGGTTGTGCTGCCAGAAGTCCAGGTGCTGGAGCAAGCCCGCGGCACCCCTCGCACCAGGGCCGGGCCGAGCGCAGGCCGCACAGACAGTGCCTGCACCTGGCTTGGCTGCTGCCGCCCACAGCAGTGCCTTGGTCACAGCCCCAAGATTAGAAACGCAGGTGCTTTCCTAACTGCCTTCCCTGGAGAGGAGAGCAGCTTCCTCTCCTCCCGTACATCTAGAGTCACTCAGGGGCTGCACAGCTATATTTAGCATTCCACTTCTCTGCAGAGCCCAGGTCCACGTTCGGAAGCTGCTCTCCCTCCCTGCTGCCGCTCCTCGGGGAGGCTGATTCTCCCCATAGCTGTTTGCAGTGAAGCGAGCTGCTGGCTTGCCCTCTGGGGAGACAGGCACAGCAGGTTTTCCTGCTGCAGGCTCCATAGCCCTCCCCTCGCAGGCCGTGCTTCCTGGCAGACATCTCCCACACGGTACACCTGCCAGCCAGGCTCAGAGCTGACCCACCACAGCCTGCTCAGGGCTCTGTCACTGGCTGAGTCCCTGCCAGGAGCCCCGTTCAGTCCTGCGGGTTGTTATGAATGATTTCTGGTTGTCATAGCAACTGCCTCTGCATCTGTAACTGTTTGTTTACGTGTCTGTTTACTCAGAAACTGTGAACTCTCAGAAATCCAGGGCTCTATTCGCATCAGTAAACGCCCTTGTGCCTGCAGAACACAAGCAGACCTTCAATGAAGAACAGAGACAAACGCAAACCTCTCTGCAGAAATCATCAAACAATTCTCAACCAGCACTCCCTTACCCTGTGCAGTAGGGCACTCACACACACACTCTCTCTCTCTCTCTCTCTCTCTCTCTCTCTCTCTCTCTCTCTCTCTCTCTCCTCTCTCCTTTCTTCCTCAGCCACACTTATGAACACTAATGAGCACAGCGCTGCTGAACTGGCCGGCCATCAATCCAAGGCCCTACCCACACCTCAGCCTACAATGAACATGGAAACGCAGAGCTGCCAGACTCCACATGTCCTGGTTTTCTCTAAGCAACTTGTCCTGCCCCCATCCTCTGCCCTTGGATTCCAGCACCTGTCCTTCTCTCCTACAAGGAGCTCTGGAGCTCTGTCACTGTTCCAACAGACTCCACAAGTCTCCAGTGTTCTACATGCAGGCCAGAGCAGTCAGCCTCACAAGCCAGCGACCCCACAACCAACTCTTCTGTCTTGGAACCCAAGTGGTCCTCTGTCCCAGGGTGTGAGGTCAGGGGAGAGGGAGGACACACTTTTAGAAAAGAAAAACATCACTTTGCTGCCAAAGTGCTCTTTCAGCGCCCTTCAGTCTGGATTGAAGCTGCTGGGCCAAAGATCACAGCCAGCAGAAGGGAGCCAGGGGTGTTTGCACTCTGGGGCGGGAGCCCAGAGCCCTGAGAGAGGCCTAGCGGAAACGAGACTCCCGCGCACCTCTGATCAAGCTCAAAATTCACTGTTTAGGTGCCCTGTGTAATTGTTTCGTTTTTTCAGAATATATGCTAAGCAGTATAAATCTGCACATACTAGGTATCAAGGTGAGGTCATATGCTTACCCTGCTTGTCTCTGAAAGCCTGTAAATTCTATGTTCCGCTGGCACCACCATTTCTCACCCAAGTGATGGCTGATGGGAAGAAACCAGCTGATTGTACCTCACGGGTGGTGTGTGCTCAGGAGAAAGCTGCCCTTCACCCTGTCCAGCACACACATCATCTATCAGCCCTTCCCTAAGGGGGATCACTCCTGCTGTGACCCCCACCCCCTGCCCACTGACAGAGCAGAGATCAAGTATCAAAACATGGCAGCTGGAGGAATGGGATGAAGGGGGAACACACTTACAGGCTCAAAGCCTGGGTACTACTTAGCTATCACTCTAAATCCATCTCTTGCCTGGGAAACTAGCACCAAACAAGTGGGCAGGAAGCTAGTGCCAGAACCCACCCCAACAGACGACAGCAGCACACATACCCTGAAGGATTCAAGCCTCTCAAGAGAATGCTCCATTCCCATGGCATATAATTCAAGATTCTCCAGGGTTACTAGCTAAAGAATGCCACCTTATCAAACACACGCCAAGGATTACACCTTACATGAAAATTCAGGAGTTCCTAAGACCTTACATTAAAAGATTTACCCCACTGAATTCAAAGTATAATTATCCCTGCATCCCTAATGCCGCCTGGCTGCACTCGCCAACCTTGTTATCATCTGATTTTTGGGAACAAGCATCACCTTTCCCTAGACAGGTATTAATGTTACCAGGACTACAAATGCGCTTCTGACGCAAAAAAAAAAAGAAAAAAAAATGGAAGCATCTACAGTCTTTCTTTCTTTTTTCTTAGTTTGGCCAGTCCTGGGGCTTGAACTCAGGGCCTACGCACTGTCCCTGAGCTTCTTTTGCTCAAGGCTAGCATTCAACCACTAAGCCCTACCTTCCCAACCCTTTTCCAATCATTTTTAAAGACAATCACATACGAGAAGAACACTCAATACTTGGAATCCTTTTGAAAATAAAGATCAGACAAAGAAGTTTGCAAGCACCAAGTATCCTGTGTCCATGCACACAAACAATATACCCATATTTTTTGTTTAAAAAAAATGACAAACCTTTTGTACAACTACTTAATAATAATAAAGCTACTTTCAGACCAAGGCGATTACTGAGTACCTCCCATTAGACACTGAGCTGCTTCTGGGGAAAAGAAAGATCGTTCACTGGACCACCGTCTCACTAAGGAAGAAGGCTGTACAACGTGCTCAAGGGCCTGTCCTATCCAAACAGTGTTTTGAAAATAGTCATTTATAAATAAAAAGGAAAAGAAGAATGAGCTCTTGCTCTCAGGAATTTGTAACTAATTTCAGGAAATGAGAACACAAACACAGGAAGTGGGACCACGGTGTGAATGGTGCACTGATGTCCTGCAGGAGGCTTGCCGCTGAATCATATCCAGCGAGGGCCAGCAGCACTCGTGGGGGGACACTGCAGGACACAGGGGCTGACAAGTGCAGCCAGAGGCCAAGCACCCTGAAAGTACAGGGCTTGGGGGTACAGAGGCTCTGGTAAACAGCACAGCAGAGCAGGGGACACTGGGAGCGGATGAGCAGATCCCAGGTCCACGTGTGTGTGTGGGGGGGGGGGGGGGGGCCCAAGCAGCTGCTCCCTTACCCTGCCGGCCGGGCAGCATCTCTGCTTGGCTGATCTGCACCCTGCCCCCACTGGCCCAGGAGCACCTCTAGGCATCCAAGGGGCTCGCTGATGCCCCAACATGAGAGCTGGCTCCTGACCAACGTGCCCTGCAAACTCTCTCCAAACTCCAGCCACTGCGAGGCCCTGGGGGAGCAGAAAGAGTGCACTGGTGATACCGGGCAAGGTCGGCACATGCAAATGGACTGCTGGCACTTAAGCAGATAGGCAGCAGGTTGCTTTCCCAGGTTCCTGATGACCTTCTGAGTCCAGCCACGCATCCACACATGGCCTGGGGACAGGGCTCAAGAGGGAAGAGACATGACTCAGGGTAGCCCTGCAGGGCAGCCAGGCAGGAGCTCTGAGAAGGAACCAGTGTCCTGTCCAGCTGACTCCTCTCCTCCACCACCCCAGCTGCATTCCAAAGCCAGGAAGCAGGCCTGGGCTTTCCACTATACAGAACCCAGATTGGAAGGGGCTTCTGAAGTCACTGCCAAACTGACATTGATCAAGAAAAAGGCCAACAGTATTTGGGAAGAAAAGCTCAAAAGGAGTGGCAGGGGGGCTGGGAAGGTGGCTCAGTGGTAGAGCGCTTGCGTTGCATGCACATAGCCCTGGGTTCGATTCCTCAGCATCACATAAGCAGAAAAAGTGGAAGTGGTGCCGTGGCTCAAGTGGTAGAGCGCTAGCCTTGAGCTGAAGAGCTCAGGGACAGCGCCCAGGCCCAGAGTTCAAGCCCCACGACCGGATCCAAAAAATAAAAATAAAGTGGCAGGTAGACCCCGCTGCAGGGTGCGCAGCCTGGGAGGAGGACTCAGCTCCCTGCGGTGGACACGTGCATAGAATAGGCTTTCTATAAATAAACAGGTTCAATGAGTGGATGAACAGTTGATCTTTTTAAACAGCAGGTTCCTTAAAGGTATAGACAAGATTAGCCTTTTTTACTGCTCACTTTCAATATGCAGCTAATGCTCTGTATGAGTCCAGCTCCCTAACACCAAATACTCTTCAGTGCTCTTACGCACTGTGGGCTCAGAGACACATACATGAGGACATGTGTGCACGCACGTATGCATGCACGCGCACACACATACACACACAACCATCCCTGTCTTCAAGGAGTGAATCCCTGAAACATGCTCCATCTTCTTGGCAAAACCGCTGTTTTTCCTTCTCTGCAGCTCAGGAGCTCCTAAAGCCACCGCCTGTGAGCGTGCAAGCAAGGCCTGAACAAACCACCCACCAGCCAACCCCACTCAGGCGATGGTAGCATGTTAAGGGCTAGTAGGTTGATTATTTCCCATATGCAGAGTATAATGCTGTATTCCAGAAGTAGAATCTATCTACTGCTCCCCACACGCCGTTCCTTCCTCTGTAACCCCAATAAAGAGGATGCAGGCCCTAATTCAATGCACGAATCCAGACTCCCATTACCACTCCCCTCTGGTGGCCAATGTCTCCCACTGGTATACGGGGCACTGACCCTTCTGATGAAGCTGTCTCCTCCTCTCCACCTCTTAGGTCAAACCAGCTTCCTCTGCTCAGACCACCACTCCATCCCAAAGCCTGTAACAGTTCCCTGCAACCTCCTGAATCAATTCCCAATGGAAAGCTCAGCCCTCCACAATCCAACTCTGACCTACACTCTTATAACCTCACAAGGTAAAATCAGAGCCAAAGAGGCCAAGGCAAAAGTAGTTGTTTTCACCTAAGATAAACTTCCAAGGACAGAAAAACTGTTCCCATAGGTACAGTACCAGGTCCCTACAGTAAGGTGTTTAAAGGACCCTATGTGCCACATGGACTACTAGATACATGACCAAAAACCCTGGCTGGAGCTGGTACAGGTCTCCATTGACTTGAACTCTATATCCTAACCCAGGGATGGGATTCATTTTCCCCACAAATGTCCAGATAGCAAATAACTATCATAGGCTTTGTGGGCCATATACACCCCATCTCTGTTGCCTAGTCTTTGGATTCTTGTTTTGGAGTTTTCTCCACAATCCTTAAAAGCAGTGAACACTATATGTTTTTGCATACAAAATCAGGCTGCAGGCTGACCTCGGTGCTGACTGAACAAAAACTCATGTGAGTGACCCAACCTAATCTGCATTGCTCTGACTTACCTATCCCAACTCACACTAACCCGCCCCAGTCCTCCTGGGAGAAGACTCCTCCTCCACACACAAGGGAAGCCAGCACTCCAGCACAGAAGGGGTGCGTAGGGCCAGGTGGTCACCACCCTGTTCTATAGCTTTATGCTTCAGAACAGACATTCTAGGTCTGTCCCCTCATGGATAGATGGACAGAGGATGAATGGGTAATAGATCCAAAAAAAAAAAAAAGGCCACACAAAGCAAGTCAGAGAGTTAACTACTTCAGCAACGAAGTCCTGATGGGTTGGGGGGATGTTAGGGCAGGTTTGTAAAAGAGATAGATCGGTATCATTTCTAATGAAGAATTAGCTATTAGTTGGAATGCTTTTTTTTTTTTTTTGGCCATTCTGTGGCTTGAACTCAGGGCCTGGGCGCTGTCCCTGAGCTTCCTTTTGCTCAAGGCTAGTGCTCTACCACTTGAGCCACAGCGCCACTTCCGGTTTTTTCTGTGTATGTGATACTGAGGAATCGAACCCAGGGCTTCATGCATGGGAGGCAAGCACTCTACCACTAAGCCACATTTCCAGCCCAGTTGCAATGCTTTACAGAGCAGACATTTCAGTAATCCTTTTTTCTCCAAAATGTTTCAAAAGATGACATGACAACCTTAATTTTGCTGACCAAAATGAATTTGTTTCCAAATATACAGCAACCCTTTTATGGGCAAAGACACATATCAGAAAACCTGCCTGGCCCTTGGAAGTCAACGGACACCGTCAGAGAACCACGCAGTGTGCTCCACATTGGGCTGTGGAATTATTCTTGGTCCTTACCCTGGACAAACTCAGTCACACAGGCAGGCGGGGCATGTGACTGCAAAGGGGGGCACTTCGACTTGGAAATGCCACAACACCGTGGGCTGGCTGGGAGCCGCCACCCTGGCACAGCCATCCACAGGGGCGCTCTCTCCAGGCACACACCCCTAGGTCAAGGCTGTCTTCACATAAGACTGTGTGTTGTAGAGACAGATGTCTCAGTGATTCTGCCATGGCCCAAAGACATACTCAAAACCTCTGCTGAGCAAAGGTTACAGGAAGGAGTTGTTTTCTTAGTGAATTCAAGCTCAAAATTACACAGCAAAATTCAAAAGCTAGGGCTGGGAATGTGGCTCAGTGGTAGAGTGCTTGCCTAGCATGTCTGAAGCCCTGGGTTCCATTCCTCAGCACCACATACACAGAAAAAGCTGGAAGTAGCGTTGTGGCTCAAATGGTAGAGTGCTAGCCCTGAGCAGAAGAAGCTCAGAGCCAGCTCCCAGGCCCTGAGTTCAAGCCCCAGGACTGGCAAAAAAAAAAAAAAAAAAAGCTATTTTCATGGCTTTCCTTAGTGGATCACACATCACACACTTTCCAGCCCCTCAGGGCAGAGGGTCCTCCAGTCATTTCCTCCTGCTGTGTCTTAGTGAGACCTAGGGACTCCAGGAGTAGGAGCTGGTCCCACCCTTCAGAGCTGATCTAATTCTCTTCCACCCTTGCACTGGCCTCAGCTACAGAGCTGGGGCGCAGCGGTTCCTGCAGCACCGTGTGGTCATTTCTGGGAGCCTGAGGGTGACCAGCCTCTGGCCTACAGAGAAACAAAATGGGCTTTACAAAGAAGCCACCTTCCTCCCACATCCAGGGTCTTGTTCACTTCCTGCAGGCACGCTCCACGGCGGGCAGCTCAGCTCAGCTCACAGCACATTTTCCTTTGGAAAACAGTGGCACATTTCTGAAACACTCATTTGCTGACAGTGCTACTCCCTAATTCAACCCAAAATCTAGCAGACTGTCAAGCTAGACACTTAAAACACAGCAGCAGTTCATGGCGGTTTGGAGGCAGAAACAAAGCCCTGAATATGACAGATCAGGCCTTACTAACTTAGTGTACAGATGCATCACAGATCCAAGAAGGCTCATAAATTAAAAGAGCAATACAACAGGGTCCTTCCTATTAGTAACAACAGCTAAAGCCACTTTCTCATTGGATCAATCAAACTTCCTTTACCTTGTTCTGACCATAAAAAAGAAAACTATGTACTTTGAAAACTAAGCTCCTTCCAACATGGTTACCAAAGATAATAAATCATTTGATGAGATACAATAAGCCCAGTTCTGGAAAACTGAGAGAAAGCAGAGTGGTGGGAAACATTGCCAAAGCATCAGCTTACATGTGTGACTTGAGAGATATAGATGTCTGCCTGAAACCCCAAACTGCAGCTCCACTCCCGAGTACCCTCACAGAAACAACTTCTAAAAAGAAAACAGGGCCAGCACCAGTGGCTCACACCTGTAATCCTAGCTACTCAGGGGGCTAAGATCTAAGGGTCTTGGTTCAAAGCCAGTCAGGACAGGAAAATCTATGAGACTTTTTTGTTGGTGGTGGTGGTCATGGGACTGAACTCTGGACCTGGGTGCTGTCCCTCAGCTCTTCAGCTCAAGGCTAGCACTCTACCAGTTGAGCCACAGTGCCACTTCTGGCTTTTTCTGCTTATGTGGTGCTGAGGAATCGAACCCAGGGCCTCATGCATGCAAGGCAAGCACTCTACCACTGAGCCACCTTCCCAGCGCAGAGACTCTTATCTCTTATTAAATACCAAAAAAGCTGGAAGTGGAGCTGTGGCTCAAGTGACAGAGTACTAGCCTTGAGCAAAAAAAGTGCAAGAACAGGGCCTGGGCCCTGAGTTCAAGCCCCAGGACCAGCACACACACAAAAAAAGAAAAGAAACAGAAGCAGAGGGCCTGAAACAGAAAAAGGAGTCAAAGTCAACAGAAAATCCAACGGGGGAGACGAAGAAGAGCGGATGAGAAAGTCAGCCTGCAGCATAGCAAGCAGCCACAAGAGAAAGGAAGGCGGAGCCCGGGTCAGGAAGGGCAGGAGGAGGAGGAGGGGGAGGGGGCAGCACCTCCCTTCAGCACTGCCACGAGGCTTTCCCCTCGCACAAGCAGATCCAGGGGACTGCTCCACGCAGAACGCTCATGGCCCACGACAATCAAGACCTACAGTGTGGACAGCCTCACCACAGCAGGGAGACAGCTCACTCGTTCCCAGCAGAGAACAAGAGAACTCACAGTGCGGGGAAGAAACCGGGAATCTCAAATCTACACCTTTTGCCAAGATGAGCAGTTTGCTCATGGGGAACACATGGAGGACCCGCAGCTGGGCTGACGGCGGGTGGGGAGCAGCTGAATGTGGAGTCGAGGCGCTGAGGCCTAGCTCCCACTGAACTATGAACCTCCCCAGGGTTCCAAACCACCCCCCTCCCCGCCCTGCGCAGAGACCCCTCCACTAACTCCCGCCGCAGCCCACGACCAGGCAAGGCATGCCTTCTCGTCGTCTCTGTCCACACAGAACCCAAACAGGGAGTGAGGTGAGGGAAATGAAATGCAGCAGTGTACATCAAATGTAGTTGCTCTGTAATGAAGTCGGTCCCTCCGTGAAGTCTCTGAGCCACAGAGGACTGGCTCAAGTGGGGGGGCAGAGCCTTGCGAGCACAGGCCCTGAGCTCAGATCCAGCACCCAGAAAAAGAGTACCGAGTTCCAATCTGTGCACCACTGATCACTTAAAGATAACTAAGAACTGATCCAGCAGATAAGCAAGAAAAGTAAGTTAAAAAGAACAAAGCTAAGCTGGTGCTGGTGGCTCACACCTGTATTCCTAAGCTACTCAGGAGGCTGGAAGACAGCCTGGGCAGCAAAAAAAAAAAATCAGAACTGGAGCTATGGTTAACATGGTAGAGTGCTAACCTTGGGCAAAAGAGCTCAGGGACAGTGCCCAGGCCCTAAGTTCAAGCCCAGGGCTGCCTCCCACCACCAAAAATAATGAAGTAGAATCATGCTTCAACCTCAGCAAATGTTAAAGAGGCCAGACACAAAAGGCCACATCTTAAAACACAGTATGTGAAATATCCACAGTGGGTAAATCCATAAACACGGCAGGTCAGCGGTGGGAGGGGCGGGGAGAGGACAGAGTGGGAGTAATAGCTAATGAGTGTAGAGTTTCTTATTTGTGCTGAAAATGTTCTACAATTAAATGGTGGTGGTTGCTATACCACTGTGAATATATTAAAAATCACTGAGTTGAATTCTACTCAAGAAGCCAAAGAAATGCTTTGTTTTAAAAAATGTAATTCAAAATTCAACTTGAAGAAATGATTTAGTACCCACAGTACAATAAATTAGACATACTTGCTGACATCTGTTCCTATCATGTATTCCAGAGACGTGTGAGATAGCAGAACTGTGGAGTTTCCAGACGGGAAGGCCAGCCAGAGGCCACCTAGTCCACACCTTCGCTCCGGAGGCTGGACAGGCAGTGCCTGGCTCCAGGTCAGACACTAAGGTAGAGAATCAACCGGAACTGGAACCTAGATCCCTAATTCCTTAGCTGGAAGTCTCTCCACTCCACAGACAACTCCAAAGAGCAAATGTGAGATCGCTGGTTCCCTACAACAGCACATCTTCCAATGATGGGAACACTGACTCCCAAATCTAGGGAAAAGCTGTTAGAACCTTGATAGAACCGTCACACTTATCAGTCCACACATAAAAACTATGAGCAGTAACACAGAATACAGTTCAAGAGGGAATCAAGAAATCAAGATCTGAAAACAAAGACTGAAAACAAAACACAAAACAAACAACAACAATAAAAACAACAACATTAGGAGTTTGTCTCAAACTTAAGCCAGCATGTACCTAAGAGAATCCCAGCTCAGGACCAATGGACATAGTGACTCCAGGAATATTTAGGAGAAAATGGCTGCAAAGGGGGCAGATGGGTGAGGTAAACCTCACTTTGACTTCTAACTTCTTGAAAAACCACAAACGGTCAGGAAAAGTAAAGCAAGAATGACTATGGTGCAGGCCAGATGCAGATGGGTCATAACAGCTTAGCTATTCAGAAGGCTGAGATGTGAGAATCATGGTTCAAGCCAGCCTTGAGCAGAAAAGTCTGTGAGACTCTTATCTTCAACTAACTAGCAAATAAAGCTGGACTAGTGGCATGGCTCAAGTAGTAGAGTACCAGCCATGAACAAGAAAGCTGAGAGAAAATGTGAGGCCCTGACTGAGTTCAAGTCCCAATACTGTCTTGGGAAATGACTGTTGCAGATAGTAGCAAAGCCCTTAGAAAGGCTCAAAGGCTCGAGATGTCATCCTTTCTCTGCTTTTACAGCTGGCCAGTGGTGACATGCTCAGGCACAGCAGGGGGTCAGTAACAGATAAGAGACCCAAAGAAACAGAACAAAGACTTGAGAGTCTCCCTTCCTTTCCAAATCTCTCTGGAAGTCCCGTAAGTTGAAGCAGAGTGCTAACTCCTGGCCTGAGTCTGCCTAGACACGCAGAGCCACATCCATGAGTCACCCTCCGGGGCCACCTCGCCAAGCACAGATCTGCTGATGCAAAGCAACACTGCCTGTGAGTGCTTTACACATAGTCCCGCCAGGGCTGCGGAACCCTCCACCCCAAGGGAGCCAGATCAATCCTTTAACTCACTTACCGGCAGTTAAGACCACTTAATAAGCACCTCGGATGCTAAGTGCCCTAGGGGATAAGTGTCTGACGACCTGCAGCTAGGAAGTCACACCTCCTCTAACTCAGTAACAATGAGGACTAGTCAACAAACAATCACCAACCAGCACCCAGGACACCCACAAACCCACCTAAACCCATCCCAAGAGCCCTCCTTCACAGAAAACAGAGACCTTGGCAGGAGACTGACACGGGCATCAAAGGGCCAATCAGAAGGTCACAAAGGGCAGTACAGCTAATCTCCCCACAGTGTCTCCTGGCTCTAGGATGGGAACCTGACGTCATGTAACTCCTGCGAGCCTCAGTTTCCTTAACCTCAAAACAGAGAAAGGCCTACTACCTCCTAGGATTAAGAGGATAACCAACCTCAGACATAATACATTTCTTAACACAAAATTAAAGCCCAAAAAAATATCAGCCTCTGTCATTTCACTAAAAACATTAAATTCCAAACTGTGACTTCTTCTAAGAGGCTAGAGAAAGAGTCCCCAAGATCCTAACTAGACAGAATCCTAAAAGAAACGGGATCCGTCACTTCATCACCGAGCTGATCTTATTGACAAAGCAATCTCCAGTATCGAGTGGAAAGATGACATGACATCATTAATAACTGTTTGCAGGGCCCTTCTGCCAGTGCGTGAAAGACGCTAGCCCTTGCGGCCTAATCCCTCCCCAGGGCCGGGCATGCCCGCAGAGCAGAGAAGAAGGAGGAAAAGTCTTCTCCAGGACGCACAGAGGAGACAGGGAAGACGCACCCACTCAGGAAATGCAGGAGATACCAACTCAACAAAATCAACCACTGGAAGAGCCAGCACTGGTGCCAGCCCCAAAAACAAAGGCCTTCCCAGGCACAGGGTCTGCTGTGCAGAAAGACAAGACTGGTGTCAAAACACTTGATCTGAACCGTGGCGTGGCCCCCTCACATCCCATCCCTGGGAACTTGGTAAAGTTGCCCAACTTCTCCAGACCTTGTCGGGTTTTTGTAGTAAATAAACCGACTTTAATGAACACATTGAAGGCCTGGAACATAATAAAAGCCCAGTGATGCTGGGTGCTGGTGGTTTGCACTTGTAATCCTAGCTCCTCAGGAGGCTGAGATCTGGGGATTGTGGTTCAAAGCCAGCCCAAATGTCCATGAGACACTTATCTACCAAAAAGCTGGAAGCAGAGCTATGGCTCAAATTTTTAGAGTGCTAGCCTTGAGCACAGAAACTCAGGGACAGTGTCCAGGTCCTGATTTCAAGCCCCAGGTCTAGAACCAAACAAAAAAAAAAAAATTTTTTTAAAGACCAATAAAGACAAAGGGGGAAAAGATCAGTATGGACTGGTATCCATGTCAACCATGCTCTGCTGTTCCAAACACATCCATACAGCAGAGCAGCTCCCATCTACGACCTCATACACAACCTCACCATAAACAATGCGCCTTCCAGGGACCCTCACTACCCTGGGAGCAGGTGCCTGCAAGTCTACCTTCATTTCACACGGGAGCATGGCCTACATCAAGGACAGCATAGGACAGGCTAGACAAACAAGATAGCAAACAGAAGAGCTGCCCTGCAGTGGCCACCTGATGCTGGTCCTCATTACAGGATGAGTGAGAGTGAATTTGCATGTCTGCTGAACTCTAAAACGAGTGTATGGTAGCAAGCGTATAGACTAGCCCACAAGGCCAGGGAAGCTGCCAAGGCTGACCCTGAAGTCAGACAGGGGCCTAAACAGCTTCCCAGCCCCTAGAGCTCCCCGCACACTTGTAGCGTCTCATAAGACTATCGCTGGCTCTAATGGTCTCCCCAAGACCATTAGGACCAAATCAGGACAAGGACAGAATGAAGTTTTAACCGCACTGCTGAACAATCCCTCCACAAGACAACTCAAATAACCTTACCACCAAGCCTGGAATTCTGAGCCTATACCCAAGAGGGTTCACAAACTTGGATGGAAGAAAAGATGTACATCTGCCTGCATTTCATTAGTGCCTAAATGAAATTCAACACTTTCTGCAATTAAGAGAGAGAGTGACACACCATGATGGCGTTGGCAATTCCTGGGACTCCAATAAAAGATAGAGTAACGTCCCTTTGTAGTTACCAGAAAGGTCTCACAGCGTTGTTTCTAAAGTACTCCACAACTGCGGTATTTACTAAACTAATCTCCATATTAGTAAAGAACCACATTTTAGCATGGCATAAATTCTGAAAATTTTAGAAACCTGGCTTCAACATAATTGGTTTCCTTTGAAACCTTAAGTATTTTATCATTAAAAGATCTTTTTGTGTTGTAGTTGTTCAGTAATGGGGCTTGAACTCTGGGCCTGGGCACTGTCCCTCAGCTCTTCAGCTCAAGGTGAGCACTCTACCACAGCGCCACTTCCAGTTTTCTGGTGGTTTATTGGAGATAAGAGTCTCACGGACTTTCCTGCCCAGCAGGCTGGCTTTGAACCGTGATCCTCAGATCTCAGCCTCCTGAGTAACTAGGATTACAGGCATGAGCCACTAATGCCCAGCCTAAAACATCTTTTTTGAGCAGAACATGGTGATCCATACCAGTAATCCCTGAAACTCAGGAGGCTGAGGTATGAGGATCGTGAGTTTGAGGACAGCCTAGGCAACACAGCCCAGTTCAATCCTCACCCACCACCTCTGCCAAAAAAAGACCTTTCTGAAATCAGCTACACCACATGTTCACCAGAGTGCCACCTACTATCACCTGCTCAGAAACAGAGGACGCTGCCAGCCATCTTCTGCCCAGTGCCCGAAGCCGGCCTCAGTCCCTCCTGGCTCAGTGTGTGCAGCAGGATGTAATAAGGAGTTACTCGCCAGCCATGCTGCGCAACACACAGGTGTGCAGCACAGACAGCGGCAGCGGCACCACAGGGCCATGCAAGGCCCACTCCTTCAGGGCAGAGGCCACACGCCACCAGCACAGCCACAGCCACATGCCAACAGACCGCCACCACTCTCTCATGCCAGCCACACTGTCATCCTCCACCCGCCAACCCCACTGGTCCCCTCTTTTCTCCCAAGCTCTGCTCATCTAGTTTCCCTGGAGCCACCACCTAGAAAAGGAACATATGAATCAGCTACCTCACTCCCGGCTCAAAGCCCTCCAACAGCTTCCCTCATACCACAACAGAACCCAGACTCTGCCCCCCCCCCCCCAAGGCAGGCAAAGCCCTAAGTGCCAGCGCCTCTCTCTGGCCTGGGACACAGGTCTTTTTTCTGTCCCCACAAGCTCTGAGTCTGCTTGCTCCCATCTTAGGCCTGTTCCCACATTTCTCCAGCCACACATCTTCCAGGCTGGTGTCCTGGGCCCTGCGGCCCTTGTCAGAACTTCAGTTTCCTGCCCATCAGCTCTGATCACTAGCTGGCCTCACTTTACGTAAGCACCTGTTTATCAGTCCTTATCAACCCTATTTGGGAGGAGCCCAAGAATGTGGACGCCTCCAGGCCTCACCCTAACAATCAGATCAGAATTACAGGGAGTGGGGCCAAGCAACTGTACTCTATAAAGGCCCCAGGCAACTCTGAAGTGCAGTCCCAGCTCACACTCTGTGACAGCGTCTCTCAAGGGCTGGTGCACTGCACAGGCCGGTTCAAACATAGCAGTGCACAGGCAGGTTAAAACATAGCATCATACTCAGCACGTCTAGTGTGGGGCCTGAGGCTTGGCATTGGCTGATGGGGTTCATAAACCATCTTGGAGTTACAAAGGTCTATAGCTGCCCAGTCCAATGGAACTGCCTTCAATGATGGAAATGTTCTAACTCTTCCCCCATTCAAACAGGGCAGTGGTGGCTCTCGCCTATAATCCTAGCTACTCAGGAGGCTGAGATCTGAGGAGCATGGTTTGAATCCAGCCCCAGCAGAAAAGTGTCCGTGAGACTCTTATCTCCAATAAACTACTCAAAAAGCCAGCAGTGGCTTTGACTCAAGTGGTAGAGCGCTAGTCTTGCGCACAAAGAGGCTCAGGGATAGCACCCAGGGCCTAAGTTCAAGCCCCAAGACCAGCAAAAATAAAAATAAAAAGAATTGTCACCATCTAATACAGTCATCATTCATCACATGTGGCTGCTGAACATTTGAGACAGGCCAGAGTGGCCCAGGAGCCATGGGTAGTTGCACCAGCACCTAGCCAGCAGTGTGGGAGGCTGACAGCAGGCAGGGCAGGATCAGCCTGCGGATGTCTGTTTCTACCCCTAGACAACAGTAGGTTCTTTCACTGAGACAATGTATTTCCTCTTGGTGGTGTTCTTTTTTTTTTTTGTCAGTCATGGGGCTTGAACTCTGGGCCTGGGTGCTGTCCCTCCGCTCTTCAACACAAGGCAAGCTCTCTACCATTGGAGACACAGTGCCATTTCTGGTTTTCTCCTAGTTCAGAGTCTCACGGACTTTCCTACCAGGGCTTTGAACCAAGATCCTCAGATCTCAGCCTCCTCACTAGCTAGGATTACATGCTTGAGCCACCGGCACCAGGCTCCTGGCACCAGGCTCTTCTCGGTGTTCTAATCCCTTCAACTAACAGAGCAAAGCAGGTTTCCATTCAGCTGAATGAAGGGCAGGACCTAGAACCTGGAACTTTTACCTGACCTTAAGAGAAAAGCTAAAGAAGACAAGTTCTCCCCTGACTCAAAATGTCCCAAATTCAGACTTCAGAACAGCACAAAAAGATGGCCCTGTTTGACCCCTAAAAGCTCACTTCCAAGAACATGAATGCATTGGGCAAGAAGGGTGTCTGTCCTCCTGACCACAGATCCAAAAATCTGTGAGTCTGGAATTTGGAGAAGCTGCTTTGCAAACAAGTCACCAAGAGCTAGGGCTCAGAACCACAAGGTTGTGGAAAATGCACAAGGCCTGGCTCCCACTACAACTGCTGGGCAGGATCTGACCCCACAGACAACAAAGCCCACGGGAATCGGCCTGGCCCAGATGTTTGCTTTCCTGCTGCAGCTAGCACACTGGGCTAGAATAGCAGAGAGATTGCCACAGTAACCAAGGATAACACAGGAGAGAATTAAGGCTCCGGAAGGAAGTAGATTAAATTTTAATACTTAGGAGTCAACATCAAATTTATTTTTAAAACTACATCAATACCAAATAAGCAAAGCTGACTGGATGGTGCTATTAAAGGGAGCATAACTAAAATCACCAACATTCTAAGTCTGTATACAATTTTTTTCCTATTTTAGAATATTTAGAATATTCAGAAGTGCCTAGAGGTTCAAAGAAGACAAATAACAACAACAATAATAATAATAACAACAACAAAAGGCTCACTTTAGCCAAGCAGTGGTGGCTCACACCTGTAATCCTAACTACTCAGGAGGCTGAGATCTGAAGATCACTGGTCAAAGCTAGCCACTACCAAAAAGTCCATGAGACTCTTATCTCCAATAAGCCACCAGAAAGTGGAAGTTGGTGGTGTGGGTTAGAGCATTAGCCTTGAGCCAAAGAGCTCAGTGACAGCACCCCAGGCCCTGAGTTCAAGCCCCACAACTGACCAAAAAAAAAAAAAAAAAAAAAGCTCACTTTTCAGATTTATGCCACAACTACTTATTTTCTCTTTGCTAACTTTGCTAAAACTATGCAAAAATAATTACTCCATCCAAAGAGAAAGTAATCACCAAGTGAAAATTTTAAAACACAGCTATGATTCTTGCTTGCTGCCAAGACAGCAAACTGGTTAAATGGTATGCACGGGGAGACATACGGGAACTTCTTGTGTACAACGCTCCTTCAACCGTTCATCCAGGTGCCCTGCCTTCTCCCCCATGGAAATCGTAACTATGATAGAATCTGGTAAGCAGTTAGCATTTGACAAACCAGTTGTCTGCTCCAGCCTGTGCTGGGCACCCTGCCACAATCCTCACAAATAAGATAGACGGTGTAAACCTAAGAAAATGAGAAAATGTTAGGGATCTCCACCAAGTTCACGCAAGTGGTAAAGATAGAGCCTGAACCTGAACCTGCCTGGCAAAGGAGTCACACAAAATACATCTTTGTTAAAAGTTGAGAGGATGGGGGGGGGGGGGGGGGAGGAGAATGGGACGGGGAAACAAAGGAGGAGGCTACAATGCTTGATAAGAAATACTCATTACCTTGTCCATGTAATTGTAACACCTCTGTACAGTATTTTCACAATAAAAAAAAAAAGTTGAGAGGAAACAGCAGTTTCTGAAAACAGCATGAAGCCAAGTTCAAATTCCACTTTACTAGCTCCACAGCCTTGAGAAACATATTTAACCTCTCCCAGCATCTACTTCCTCATCTCCCAATCAGGGAAAGAATTAGAGATAACAGATGTAAGGTTTGTAGTTCAGGGCAAGCACCAAGTAGCTACTAATATTTTAGCTACAGGCATGCAAATCAAAAAAGCAACATTTCATTTGGAAAATGGCTATTGGCAGACATAACCTCCATTAGAAATCAAGTTTCACCAAGGTTAATCTGTTTAAAATTACTGCATACCTCATTCAAGTATAGGACTACAGGCTTACAAATTTTAAATTATTTTATTTGTTAGGTGTGTAGCTTTTATGTTCCATTACTCTCAAGTCTCATCCTCACATACAAAGTAGACGCTTGCTTAAAACCAAAATATTGTGGGCCTTTGTAATTATACCAGGCACAGAACAAGTTTTGGTACTGGAACTGAACATTAAATACTCTGGGAGGGACACATTAATTAAAGCAATCCATGCTGACTTCTCTCTGAAAGTAAACAACTTTCAAATTAGTTATAATCCCAACTTCTCATATACTGTCATCATAACATGTGTACTGGATTTACTTAAAGTGAGATAACCCTGCAATGATTTTAATTTTTCCACTTTCGAGACTTGAATCCACTCTCCACCAAGAGGTAACTTGAAGCAAGCTTGCAATTTAACGAAATGACCAAATCCAGTCTCCCTTTAATCTGCTCAGTAACTGAACTCTAGAGTAATCTCCCCCACAGCATACAAAAGCAGCTTTGGATTTATCCACTGAAAACCAAAATTAATCAGAGACCATGCCAACTTTAATAACAACTCCTATTTGCCTGGCTCTCCAACATCTGCCAGTGTTAACAATATTTAACTGACAAACTACAGTGTGAAAATGCAACAGAACTTTAAATATGATCAAGCTTTTTAAAGGCATCTGTGCACAGGGCCTCCCTTCCCTCAGCAATACTGAGCTATCGTTTTTTTTTTTTTTTATGGCAACCATTTCTATAAGCACTACTGATGATGTATTTTTAAAACACTGAATATTTTCCTATTGCTTTTCAACTGGTACTTGTAAAAAAAAAAAAAAAATGACAGACAAAAAGAAAATTCCATCCCCACCTGCCCCGACTGAAGGCATCATTTTTAAGCCTTCCTGATAAAAGTAGAATGCAGGGCTCTCCCGTGGACCACGGGACTCTCCAAAAGGATGACTGGAAGCTCTCTTCTGCCAAAAACAGGGAGGGGAGGGGAGGGGAAGGGAGGGGAAGGGGGACAGAGGAAGGGAGGGGAAGGGAGGGGAGGGCAGAGGAGGGAAGGGGAGGGAAGGGGAAGGGAAGGCAGGAGAGGACAGGGGAAGGAAAGACAGGGGAGGGCAGGGGAAGGGAGGGCAGGGGAGGGCAAGGGAAGGGAAGGGAGGGGAGGGCAGGGGAAGGGAAGGCAGGAGAGGGCAGGGGAAGGAAAGACAGGGGAGGACAGGGGAAGGGAGGGCAGGGGAGGGCAGGGCAGGGCTGGCTGCGCCGCGCCTGGGAACACTGCGGCGGCCGTCCCGCACTCAGCTCAGCGCAGGCTGCGTTCAATAAAGCAGCCGCCGAGGAACCGCACTGCGCGTCGCCGGAGCGGGTCCCGCGCCGCGGCTTTGTTCCAGGGCGGGATGTCCGCCGTCGGCGCTCGGCCGCGCTCCCCGCCGCCGCGCGCCCCGGCCCGGCGTCCTCCGAAATCACCCGCCCTGCCACGGCGGGAACCGCGCGCGGCACCGCGGCCCAGAGCCCGGTCGCCGCCGCGTGGGTGCGGGACCCCCCGGCGCGGGGGCGATGCGCCTTTGGCCTCACAGGTGCCGAGGGCGAGGGCGAGGGGTGCGGCTGGGGACGACCGCAGCCGGCCGCCGCGGGCCCCGGACCCGGGCCGGCCCTCCCGGCCCTCCGTGCGGCGGTGACCGCGCTCTCCCGGCCCGGGGCCCCGCAGGCTCTGCGGTGGGGACGCGGGGACCCGGGGAGCGGCCGCCGAGGGCCCCCATCCCCGCCGCGACTCCCCCCCGCCCCTGGCACCGCCTTCGAGGGCGGTCGGGGTCCCCGCGACGGCTGGGCGCTGCGGGGGCACCGGGGCACACAGCCGCCCCCCCCCCATTCACTTTCGGGACAAGTTGGCGAGGTCCGCCCGGGGTCCGCCGCCCCGGCCCGGGGGCGCGGGGGGTCCCGGCTCGCCGCGGCGCCGCCACTGAGGCCGACGTTGGCCGCGCCGGGGGCGGGGGGCCCGCGGGAGCGGGCGGGGGTGCCGAGGGCGGGGACGGGGTCCCCGAAAGGCCCCAGGGGGCCGTCCAGCCGCGGCCCGAGCCACCTCCACGGGAACAAAGGGCTCCGCTTGCGGCAGGGCCGGCCGGCCGCGGCCGCCCTGGGCGACGGGAAAGTTTCCCCGGGATGCGGGCGGCGGGGCCGGGCGCCGGGCTCCCCGCGGCCCCCGCGGCCGGAGCCGCCCCGCCGAGGCCGCCGCTCACCTCCTCGATGGCCGCCACCGTGTTGCGGCACTGGGCCGTGCGGGTGGTGAAGCTGGAGGCCGTGGGCGCCTTGTAGTCCTCATGGGTCTCGGCCACGAATTCCGACACGGAGATCTGGTCCGGCATCGCCGCGGCGCGCGCGGGCACCGGGGAGCCGCCGCCGCCGCCGCTCCGGCCCGCGGACAAAGGGGAGCGCGGGGCGCGGGAGCCGCCGCAGGGCGCGGGCCGGCCGCTGCGGGGCCGCCGGCGGGAGCAGGGCGCGCGCAGCCCCGCAGCTCCGCCCGCCGTCCGCCCGCCCGCGCGCCGAGGGCCGCCGCTACCGCCGCCGCCGCCGCCGCCGCCGCGTCCCCGCCGAGGGAGCCCCGAGGACGGCGCGCAGAGCCGGCGGGAACTGCCCGCCACCCAGCCGCGGGCCCGGACGCCTCCCGCGGAGAGGGGCGGGGCCGGGCCGGGGGTGGGGGGGCGGTGGCCGGGCGCGGGGCGGGGCGGCGCGGGCCGGGGCGGGGCGGCGCGGGCCGGGGCGGGGCGGCGCGGGCCGGGGCGGGGCGCGGGGCGGGCCGCCAATCGGCGCGCTCGCCGCCGCCGAGCCGCGGGGAAGCGGAGCCGGGCCTGCAGGAAGGAAGGCGGCGCGCGCCCCGGCCCGCCCCGCCGCTCCCGGCCGCCGCGCGCCGCATTGTCTCCGCGTGCCGGGCGCGCAGCCGGGTTCAGGGTTCGAGGGCGCCCCCCGCACCTCTGCTCACGCCAGGCCCGGCCGAGGCCCGGCGCCTGCCGGCGTCCGCGCGGCCGCGAGCCGGGGCACGGGACTCGGTCCCGAGCCTCCTGACCTCGGCGTGCCGACGCCGTCCCGACAAGGGCACGGCACCCCGAGTCCCACCCAGGCCTTGGGGAGCGGGGCCGGGCCTGGGGACCCCGGACGGCGCGGCCCGCCTCCGGCTCCCCGCTCGGGAAGGACCCGTCCTGCGCGGGATGGAGCTCGCAGTGTCCGCACGGGGACTGGGGGGGGGGGGGCGGGGATCCCCGCACAGCGCCGGGGGGGGGAGTCCTGCGAAGGACTCCGGAGGACGGCACAGGGACCGGGGGTGCGGGGACTCACGCACGGCCCCGGGCGGGGGAATAGGGTTTGGGGGCGGGGACCCTCTGCACGGCCCCCGAGGGGATGGGGACGGGACCCCCCCGCACGACCCCCGGGGGGGGATGGGACAGGGACCCACGCACGGCCCCGGGGGGATCCACGCAGGACCCCGGAGATCGGGGACAGCGACGGGGGTGCGGGGACCCCCGCGGTGCCCGCGCTCGGCCGGCGCCCAGCCGGGTCTCCCCGGGTTGCGCGGACGGTGCTGGGCGGGGCGGGCTGCGTTTATCGCACTGTGGTCAAGGTGGTGGCCGCGGGGTCGCGGTCACGCCCGTCGGGTGAGGCCCTTGCTTGGGCCGCGCCCCCTTCTCTCGCCCCGTCCCCGGTGGGGCGGCGCCGGCCCCCGGAGGAGTCCGGGAGCCCGGCCCTCGCCGTCCGCCGCGCCCGCCGCCCGGGGTCCGCCCCACCCGGCCCCGCCGAGTCCGACCACTGCAGGTTTCCATTTGCAGCTGCGAAGGAATTCTCGCAGCTGCGTCTAGAAAACTCCAGAAGCTCTGATGACACGTGTCAAATAAAAACGGACGGCATCACGCACCCCGGGCCCCGCTGCCAGCCGGAACCCCGGGAGGAAGTGCGGGGGACGCCGGGCTGTGACAGGCCGCCTGCCCAGGCCCCGCGTGGGGACGGCCCCGTGAGGCGGCGGGGCTCAGGCCGCACGTCCGGCTCCGTCGGGCTTCTGCTCCGCTGCTGAGAGCACTGTGCGCTGTGTGAGATAGCCGCGCTGAGGGCAGCTCTGGCCGGGCAGCAGACAGCAGTCCAGAAGCTGTACCCATCCCTGCCTCTTCTACCCTAGATGGGTTTTATTACCACTGTGCTTTTCTGTCCGTGGGGCTGTCCTCTAGCTACTTAATAGACACAAAGGATAATGGGAGCCTGTGTGCGTTCCATTACGCCGCACGCCTTCTCGTGCACAAGGCAGCCCCTGTTCCCTTCCAACGCGTTCTCCAGCCGTAGTCTTGTTGTTGCTGTTGTTTGGGGTTGGAGACTCGACTGGGTGACTTTTCAAGTCTTGACTTTTGGACAGCTGATCTCCAGGAGGCTGGGAGAGACTAAAGAGAAAACAGTGTTTTCTCCTTGGCACAGAATGAAACCTTAACTGGATCAGAACTTCCCACACCAACAAAGTTAAGCTCCCTTCCTGAACTGCCTTTGTGCTTGTGTTCTTACTTCTTGTGCACTTTTTTTGGGGGGGGGGTGGGGGGGGCTGGTCG
This sequence comes from Dipodomys spectabilis, assembly GCF_019054845.1. Classification (NCBI taxonomy): domain Eukaryota; kingdom Metazoa; phylum Chordata; class Mammalia; order Rodentia; family Heteromyidae; genus Dipodomys; species Dipodomys spectabilis. The sequence continues at coordinate 4,143,369 of NW_024870743.1, read as the reverse complement.
TGGGGCTTGAACTCTGGGCCTGGGCGCTGTCCCTGAGCTCTTTTGCTCAAGGATAGTACTCTACCACAATGAGCCACAGCACCACTTCCGGTTTTCTGGTGGTTTATTGGAGATAAGAGTCTCATGAATTTTCTTGCCTGGGCTGGCTTTGCACCACGATCCTGAGATCTGAGCCTCCTGAGTAGCTAGGATTACAGACATGAGCCACCAGACACCATCAAATTTCAAAGCTGCATTTCATGGGACCAAATGAGTAGTGACCAAGTCCACTGGTGGACGTCTGATTGATTTAGATTGATGGATGCTAAAGCAATATGTTCCTACAGCTAAAGCAAGACCAGAGCCAAATGGAGGGGAACACAAGAATGAGTAGCTTTGGACAAATAAAGTTTAACATGAGTCAAGAAATCATTGTACACAGAACCGTCTTAATGTAGGAAACAAGAGGACCTATTCATTACATTCCTGTCTTCCCTTACACGGAATATTTTAAAGGCCCTGAAAGCCAGATTTTAAAAATAACTCTCTGTGATAAAATTGACCTGAAATGAACTGGCACGAGGCTGTGCGTGAGGTTATTTATCCCATTCTATGTGAATATTCATGTTTTGCTGCAAAATATAAATGTGCTTGATTGTGGAGTATATGTGGAGACCCACTGGGGAATGAGTCCAGATATATTCTATGCTTGGATACATTCTGAATTTACACATTTCTGATCCTATAGGTTTCAGATAAAATACAGTCCTGTAGGGGGAGGATTGGGTGGGGGTATGTGGGGGGAGTATGGGAAGGGATGGGAAGGGGAAACAAAGAGGAGGTAACAATGCTTGATAAGAAATGCACTCGTTATCTTGCCCATGTAATTGTAACTCCTCTGTACGGTATTCTCACAATATAAAAATAAATAGTCCTGTATTAGTATAGAAGAAGGAACAGGAAGAGAAGAAAGGGGAAGAGGTGGAGGAGGAAGTAAATGAGGTGCATTAGTCTGTTTTCTATTGCTATAATAAAATACCTGAGGTTGAGAAGTTGACTTTTAAGAAGGGATGTAACGCAGGGATGGCATGGTTACCTACTATGCATAAGGTCCTAGGCTTGATGTCCAGTACTGCAAAAGGAAAGCGCAAGGAGAGAGAAAGGTGTATGGAGCACACAGCACTGAAGACTGAGAGCCCAGGATCAAGCAGCCCATCCAGTTGGCAACCAATGCAGCCTCATGTGGATAATGGCATATGCCTGGGAACACCTTCACCCTTATCCTGAGCCCATTGCCTAACAGGAAGCCAGAAGAGAGATGTGGCATCTGGGTCCCTGTGTTACATCTCAGTCTCTTAAGAACTAATGAAGATCCCAGGAAAGCTACCTCCTCTCCTGTGCAGTCATTATCTCCAGTGCACTAAGCACTCCTACAAAGGCCTCACTTCCGGGCACCTCCACCTCAAGGCTGCCACACTGAAGACCACGCCCCCAGCACTCAGCCCAGGACAGATCACTCTCCCACAAAGCAGAGAGAGAAGATGCCTTGTAATTTGGAACTTCCCTGCCCTCCCCCCCCCCCCCCCCCCCCCCAGTGCTGGTCTTAGGGCTTGAACTCAGGGCCTGGGCGCTGCCTCTGAGCTTTTGTGCTCAAGGTGGGCGCTCTACTACTTTGGGCTACAACTCCATTTTCAGCTTTTTAGTACTTGATTGGAGATGAGTCTCTTGGACTTCCCTGCCCTGGCTGGCTTTCAACCACGATCCTCAGGTCTCAGCCTACTGAGTAGGATTATAGGCGTGAGCCTCTGGTGCTCAGCTGTATGGTTTGGGTCTTAAATGTCACCTATATTCAAGTGCTTTGGGAGGTGGTAGAACTTGGGGAGGTGGGCCCTCGTTGAAGGAACCAGACCTGGCTCCACGCCCACCCCATCCCACTCCCCGAAATGAGCAGCAGTCCTTCACCACACGCCACTAACACAATGTTCTGTCTCACAACAGGCCCCGAGAAAATGGACCCAGTGACAGAAACTGCCAGCCAAAGCAACCCTTCCCTCCTTTACGGTGATTTATTGCAGGCATTTTGTCCCAGCAATGGAGAATGGACAGACAGTGAGGAGGAAGAGAGGAGGATGAATGTCCAGCAGCCCCACATTGGCTAGAAGGCGTGTTCCAAAGGAATTTCGTAACTGATAAGCCTTTCACAAGAACCTGAAATCACTTTTTACTCAGATCAAGGTGTAAAATATGTCCTCTTAACTCTGAAATGGGCTCGGGGGTTGGCAGCTTTAACCCGAGAGCTGTCTTGTTTATTTGCCATTAACATGTGACTGATCACTTGGAATGGACAGATCTGTGCTGAAAAGAACTGTGGAGAAACTGGAGTACACATGCCAAGGCAGCTCATGTTATGAATAGTATCTGTCTTGGAGTAATTAAGAAAATGCTTTCAAGGACTTAGAATAACACAAAGTACCAACAAAAGGTGAGGCTTGTTTTCAAAGAAAAGCAATAAAAAAAAGAAAAAAAACTAATTATCACTATGCAAGCAATAAAACAGAAACACCACCAAAAATCACCCAGTAGCTCACACCTATAATCCTAGCTACTCAGCAGGCAGAGATCTGAGAATCACAGTTCTAAGCCAGCCCAGGCAGGAAAATCCTTGAGACCCTGATCTCCAATTAAGCATCAAAAAAGCCAAAAGTGGAGCCAAAAAGAGGAAAAGTGCTAGCCTTGAACAAAGACACTCCAGAACAGGCCCTGAGTTCAAGCCTCAGGACTGGCACCCATACATACACATATTTCACACACACAAATCACCCTAAGGGTGTGACCAAAGAAGCATAGCTAGAAGTTCCACATACAAAGTAGGAAATGTATGGAGGAAGATTCCCCCCAGGTGGGGGAGAAGGTGGGGTACATTTGCCACAGTTACCTCCCTCTGGCACACTGGGGAGTTGGGGAGAGCTTTAGCACCCTGAAACCATTTTACGCATGAACACTTGCCAGCTTTGCTTCTCTTCAGTATGCCCATTAGCCTCCGCAGTCTTGGGTTAACCCATGTGCCGCATGAGAAAAGCTTAGATGAGCCTTGTTTTCTGTTTGTGGGTTGGGAGGGGATAGAACCCAGGGCCTCACACATGCAGGGCAAGCACTCTTCCACTGAGCCACAACTCAGCCCCCACCAGCTCATTTCTCAGGCCCTTTCATGCTCATTCCTGAGTCCACTCACCATGTTTTCTGTTGGCACACAGAGAGAAAATGCTAGAGAGCTATATTCCTATTGAGAAGCTAATCTTTGTCCTAGACATTCTCAGGTGACCTTGAGAAATGGCTTTGACAAGAGCCAAGTGGATGTATTCATAGCTAACTTGACAGAACAGCACAGAGGGCTGTTCGTTAATTTGCTTGCTTGCTTTAACCAAGTTGTTGTAGATGACATGCAGGGCTGATGCCCAAGGAACCCTTGTGGATGAGTGAGCTGTGGGCAGAGAGCTGGTTGTTAATTTTCCAGGACTTTGCAGGTTGTGTACTGCATTCATATGGCATAAATTCTAAGGGACAGTGGCTACTGCTGGACTCTTCAAGAGTCCAGATTCTTATAGCTTGAAATGACCCACTGTGAGAGTATTTATACCAGAGACAAATCAAGGCTTATGCTCTACTACTTAAGCCACAGCTCCACTAATGGCTTTTTGGTGGCTAATTAAAGATAATGAGTCTCATATACTTTCTTTCTCTGGCTGGCTTTGAACCACAATCCTCAGATCTCAGCTTCTGGAGTAGCTAGGATTACAGACGTGAACCACCAATATCCAGCTGCTTGCCAACATTTTTATGATGTAGAAAAGATCATATCACTGGCAAATGAATGAAGTCATAGCATACATTTTCATCTTCCTTTTCCTTGTTTGCATAAACAAATGTCGGCCAGCATTGGTGTAGAACTACGCTCATTTGTCAATGACACAGGCAACTTCTTTGCTGCATTGGATAACAATCAAGCATTTATTCATTGTCTTAGCTAGTTGAAATTATAGTTGCTCTATCTATGAATGGAAGCATTCTGCAAAAATCAATGAAAACGTTCTGTGAGAATCAATTAGCCATGTGGAATTTATAATGGAGAGTATCTGTACTGACTTATAAATTGTGTGCAACACATCTTCAAGTTCGTGAAATTGTAAATAAAACTTTTTTACATATGTATCTTTTTTTCAGAAAACAGCCTGTTAAATATTTACCAATCTACTTTGAGTGTAATTGTATCGTATCCCCTGCCAAGAGGCAGCACCTTGTCAGCCCAGCTCTGAGTCATGATCATGGAATTAAACACAGATAGGATGAGACCTAGAGAAACTGGATTCTATATGCAAAGGCAGTGCATGGAAACAAACAGTATTTGTCTTAGAGTAACTAAGAAAATGCTATTTGTTGTTTTCAAGGACTTAGAATAACACAAACAAGTGCCAACAGGGTGGAGTTTGCTTTAATGAAAAAAAATTAACTAGCAGTGTGTATGTAAACAGCCTTTGCTAAAGCTTTATTTTTTTAAATGCCAAGCCTCAGGCTTGAACTCAGGGCTTGGACTCCCAGACCTTATTTTTTTGCTCAAGGCTGGTGCTCTACCACTTGAGCCACAGCTCACTTCCAGATTTTTGGAAGGTAAGAGTCTCGTGGACTTTCCTGCCCTGGGCTGGCTTTGCACTGTGGTCGCAGTCCACTAGGCTGAGGTCTAACATTACAGAAATAAGTGAAAACACAGGCTTTAAAGAAGTGCTTGCAGTACTTGGCTTCCTTGAGTGCAATCCCTCCCCTCCCCCAGGGAGCCTCTCAACCCCTCTAGGCCTCCTTTGAACTCTTCTGACCCCACTCCCCTCTTCCCCATCTCCCAGGTCATCAGCCTCTCCCAAGCTGTGCTCTGACCCAGGAATTAGCCAACCATGGCCCAAAGCCAGACGCCTCCACCCCGTCTGGTTTTGTAGTGTCCTGGAACAAAGGATGGTTTTGACCTTGCCCAATGTTTGAAGAAGAAAAAAATTAAAGGTGTTATATTTGCAAAATTATATTTGCAAAGATCCTGTGGAATGCAAATGTGAGTGACCGCCGAGCTTTCTTCATGTGCCTCTTATCCCTGGCAAAGGAGCTGAGCAACAGGCAGGGAAAGGCTCTGGCCCCGTCCAGGGAGAGTTTGCCACCTGCACGCATGCGTCAAATTACCCTACAGCACGGTGCCCGTCTGAACTCAGGTACGGCTGCCTCTGGTTGCCATCCTCCACCACATGTCAGCTGTCATCTTCCGTGGGAGCATTCGTTTCACTGAACTGGTAATGCTCAGCTTCACCCTGGACATGGTGAGATGTCTTGCTTTCTCCCAAAGGCCAGAGGCTCCTGCTACACAAACTCTGTTTCTTACATATTCATTCATTCATTCATTTTTGTGCCAATGCCAAGGCTTGAACTCTTGGTCTGGGTGCTGGACCTTGGTGCTCTACCACTTGAGCCATACCTCCACTTCAGATTTTTGGCTGTTAACTGGAGATAAGAATCTCACAGACTTTCCTACCTGAGCTGGCTTCAAACCGTGAGCCTCAGATCTCAGCCCCCTGAGTAGTTAGGATGACAGGCGTGAGCCACTGGCACCTGGCAGAAACTCCCATTTTATAATCACTAAACCATGTGTTTCTGCATCTCTCCCCACCATCAGACTAGGCTCCTGGGGAAAAAAGGGAGATGTGCTACCTCCGTACCTCGGCTGTGAAGGTGGCATCCGGAGGAGCTCTGCGGGTGTGCACGGACTGGAGCCGTGGGATGGTGCTGATCGAGTTACAGAATCTCTGGTCTCAGTGTGGCAGGAAGTGGCAGCGTCCCATGCAGACCAGGCCTTCCTGCCCCCAGGTCCTCACCTGCCGGGCAGCTCCGCCTGAGGATGCAGCAGCAATGCCAACTTCATTTCCACGGAGTCAGAGCCTGCACGTGACTTGACAAAAACCCCAGTTACGCTGTTGGTGGCTCATGCCTGTCATCTTAGCAACTCAGGAAGCTGAGATCTGAGGATCACAGTTCAAAGCCAGTCCAGCAGAAAAATTCACAAGATTCTTTTTTTTTTTGGTCCAGTCGTGGAGCCTGAACTCTGGGCCTGGGCGCTGTCCCTCAGCTCTTCAGCTCAAGGCAAGCGCTCTACCACTTGAGCCACAGCGCCACTTCCAGCTTTTTTCTTTTTGCTTATGTGGTGCTGAGGAATTGAACCCAGGGCCTCAGGCATGCAAGGCAAGTGCTCTACCACTGAGCCACCTTCCCAGCCCCCCTCAAGATTCTTTTTTTTTTTTTTTGGTCCAGTTGTGGGGCCTGAACTCTGGGCCTGGGCGCTGTCCCTCAGCTCTTCAGCTCAAGGCTAGCGCTCTACCACTTGAGCCACAGCGCCACTTCTGGCTTTTTTGTTTTTGCTTATGTGATGCTGAGGAATCGAACCCAGGGCCTCATGCATGCAAGGCAAGCGCTCTACCACTGAGCCACCTTCCCAGCCCCCCCCCCCCGCAAGATTCTTATCTCCAAAGAACCACCAGAAAAAAGAAGTGGTGCTATGGCTCAAGTGGTAGAGCGCTAACCTTGAACTGAAGAGCTGAGGGACAGCGCCCAGGCCCAGAGTTCAAACCCCAGTTACTACTTTTGTATTTCTGTACCTACACCAAGAATGTTCCACAAGTGTGTCCTGCTCTCCAGCCTGGCGTGAGTCTGGTGTACCAAAGCTTACCAACTCTGCCATGCTGACAGGACTCCCTAAACCGTGAAACGTTACGGTTCCTTTTCATTGTAAGCTTACAAAGGTTTCTCCCATTTTTTTTGTACTCTTCATTTAGTCATTTATTTATTTAATTGTTGGTACTGGGGGTTAAGTGCAGGGCCTGACCGCCCTGTTTGCATTATTTATTGTTCAGATAGAGTCTTGTACTTTTTGCTTGGGCTAGTCACCAACTGCTCTTCTCTCTCTCCCCACAAAACATCTGGGATTGCAAGTATGAGCTACTGGACCCGGCCCTCTGATTTTCTTTTTTAAATTATTATTATTATCCATAAATAGTTGTATAAAGGGGTTTCAATTAGACAAATCAGGGGGTTTTGTTTGTTTTTTGGTCAGTTATAGGGCTTGAACTCAGGGCCTGAACGCTCTTCCTGAGCTCTTTTTGCTCAAGGCTAGTGCTCTACCGCTTGAGCCACAGCACCACTTCCAGTTTTTGAGTGGTTAGTGGAAGATAAGAGTCTCACAGGGACTTTTCTGCCTGCACTGGCTTTGAACCGCTCTCCTCAGACCTCAGCCTCAGCTAAGATCGCAAGTGACAAGTCCGTTTATAAGTGCAATGCGTCTTGTTGGTCACCCCTTGCATTGTTCTCCCCCACCTCTCCCAAGGTCTCTCTCGTTTCTGAGTCCTGTGCTGTCACAGAAACCATCTATCATCCCTGCTGTTCACTGACTCAACCAATGTTTACTAAATCCCTACTATATTCCAAACACTGTCCCCCAAAACTAAGATGTGTCGGTCAATAAGCCAGGAGTCACTGATGTCAGAGAAATTAGATGCTGTGGGGGGAGGGGTTATATAATACAGTAAATGATGTCATGCAAGGCCTATTGAAAGAAATTGAATCGGGGATGTAATAAAGAGCTTCTTGGGTGGGGTGAGGAGACCAGACAATAAGGAAGACTTCTTGGAGAAAGAGACATTTGAGCTGAGTCTAGAATAAAGAGAAGGAGCTGCTGAGCAAAAGTCAGAAGAGACTTTAAAAGGGACAGCAGGTGCAAAGGCCCTGAGGTAGGAGTCTGGGAGTCGTTATGAGAAAGGCCAGAGACACCAGAGCACTGTGACAAGGGAGAGATGACTTCAGTTGATAGTCAAGAGTTAGGCAGGGCGAATTGCACGGAGCCTGCTAATCTGCTTGAGTGTGCTTTTCCTACAAGCAGAAGACAAAAGACCATTTTGCTGCTTCCAGAGAAATGATCTCAGAGGTGAGTGTGGGGGCAAGCTAGGTAAAGCCCTAATTAGTAATAGACAAATTGGACCTTATCAAAAGTAAAAGTTTTAGAGCTTCAATGCCTACATCAAGAAAGTGAAGAACTGGGTGCTAGTAGCTCACACCTGTAAACCAAGATACTCAAGAAGCTGAGATCTGAGCATCGAGGTTTGAAGCCAGACTGGGAACATTCCATGAGACTCACGGAATTAACCACCAAAACGCTGAAAATGGAGCTGTGGCTTTGGCCTTGAGCAAAAAAGCTCAGCGGCAGTGCTTAGGCCCCTAATTCAAGTTCCCAAGACTGGCACCAAAGAAAGAAGAGAAGGGAAAGAAGAAAGAAAGGGAAGAAAGAAGGAAAAGAAAATGGAGTCTGTACATTCCTTTTATAATAATTTCAAGAGAGAAAAAAGAAAAGGTCTGGGTTGTAGCTGAGAGGCAGAATGCATACTTAGCATAGGGGAGGCCCTGCCTTAAACCCCCAGCATGCCTCTCGCCCCTAGCAGAAACCTATATATAAGACAATATTGTTTGGTAAATAAAGTATCTGGTAAAAAGAAAAAAAAAGGTTTTGGTGGTTGATTGGTTGATTGGAGATAAAGTCTCATGGGCTTTCCTGCCTGGGCTGGCTTCAAACTATGATCCTCAGATCTCAGCTTCCTGAGTAGCTAGGATGACAGGCGTGAGCCACTAGCACCGGGCTCAGAATAAAAAGTTTCTGAAAAGCAAACATATTTGCTAGCCAACAGACTGGGAGAAATCTTTACCAGCTAGCTAAACATCCAACAAGGGCCTAATTTCCAGAATATACCAGGAGCTCAAAATCACTCCTCCTCGCCCCCCAAAAACCTAATAAGCCAATCAATCATTAATGGGCAAATGAGCTAAAGAGAGATTTCTCAGAGGTAAGAATGGCTGATAGATACAGGAGGGAATGCTCAACATCTCTGGCCATAAAGGAAATGTAAATCAAAACAACTTTGAGATTCCATCTCATCCCAGTAAGATGGGCGAACATCAAGAATTTGAACAATAACGAATGTTAGTGGAGATGTGGGGAAAAGAAACCCTATTGCATCGTTGTGGGGATGTAAATCTATAGCCATTCTGGTTGGCGGTTTGGAGATTTCTCAAAAAACTAAACATAGAACTACCCTACGATCCAACCATACCCTTCTTGGGCATCTACTCAGAATGTTACAGTCAGAATACCATGTTCATTGCTGCACTATTCACAATAGCCAAGCGATGGAAATAGCCCAGATGCTCTATAATAGATGACTGGATCAAGAAACTGCGGTGTATATACACAATGGAATTTTATTCATCCATCAGAAAGAATAATATGAATTTGCAGAGAAATAGATGGACCTAGAACAAATTATATTAAGTAAGCCAGGTGCAGAGAGACAAACAGTACATATTTTCTCTTACATGTGGAAGCAGATCTAAAAATACAACTATGCATGATAACATATACAGGGCTCAACAAACTTATACACAAACAAGGTGACTAAGGGAGGTATGTGTGGGGGCATAACTCCTTTGAACAAATACTGTACTGTTTATCAAAACAAATACCAGGGGCTGGGAATGTGGCTCAGTGGTAGAATGCCTTGCATTCATGAAGCCCTGGGTTCAATTTCTCAGTACCACATAAACAGAAAAGGCTGGAAATGGTGCTGTGTCTCAAATGGTAGACCACTAGCCTTGAGCAAAAGAAGCTCAGGGACAGTGCCCAGGGCCTGAGTTCAAACCCCAGGACTGGCAAAAAACAAAAACCCAAAAAACAAAAACCACCAAATACCAGGAATGGAGAGAGGAAAGGTAAGCAAGTACAGTCATTATATTGTTATTATTTTTTAAACGTACTGGGGCTTGAACTGAGGGTCTGGGCTCTGTCCCTGAGCCTCTCTGTGCTCAGGGTGAGCACCCTACTACCTGAGCCAGAGGGCCACTTCCAGCTTTTTCTGAGTAGTTTATTGGAGGTAAGAGTCTCATGGATTTTCCTTCCCGAGCTGGCTTTGAACCAAGATCCTCAGATCTCAGCCTCCTGAGTAGCTAGGAGTACAGGCGTGAGCCACCAGCACCCGGCTATAACCAAACTTTTCAAAGGAGTAACAGATCCAAATAGACATTCTTCAAAGAAGATATACAGATCACCATAGGAACAGCAAGAAACCCAGTGCTATTAGTTAGAGAAATGCAAATCAAAGCTACATTGTGTGTGGGGTTGGGGGCACAGGACAAGGAAAGAGGGCATGTTTCCATGTCCTCTTGTGTTTGATTCCCAGCATCAACACAAAAACCAAAAATCCCTACAACGTGATTAGCACGGAGAAGGAAGGAGACAGTCCTGACAAGCGCTGGTGATGTGGAGAGATGAGTCTCACCCGCTGCCCAAGGAACTGGAAATCTGTGCAGCTCCTTTAGAAAGCAAGGTCTGCTGAAAACTTCATCATGGAGTCTACATGGCTCGGGACAGCCATGAGGGGTGGGCATGCCTGGCCACGTGGGCCACGGCTCCTGGTCAGAACAGCTTTCCTCATACCCCAGTGTGGCTGACCTACCACCAAGAGGTCTGCACTGATCCACAGGGATATGGCCCCGCCCTGTTTCTTGGGACCTTTGTAACAAATGACAGGCAGAACGGCTTCCACCGCTCCTCTCCAACCGGCTGCCTCCGTTCTGGGGGCTGCCAATCAGAGACCCAGGCCGGGGGGCTTCCTGCCTGCTCCAGGTCCCCCCCCAGCCCAGCTCCGTGCTTGTGTGCTAGGCCTGTAGGTGCCTCACTCAATTCTTCCCTCACTGCCAGTGCTCTGCTCCCTGTGAGTCTGCCGGTGTCCTCGGCCCCTCTTCAGGAAGCACTCCCACTGGACGCTTCGGTAGGAGAGCATTAGAATGGAATGTGGCTGTGGCTCTGCGTCTCACCGGACGGTGCATTCAGACATCAGACATCTCCATCGCTAGCAGCCCCTAGAGGAGACACAGCCCATCTGGCCCTGCAGACAGCCCACACGCCTGAACCACAGAGCGCTGGCCAGGCGTTGGGGGCCAGGCGCTGGGGGCACCTCTGGAGACGCAGCAATACCAATGGCATGGTGTCTGCCGAGTGCCCAGCCTTGAGCCCCAAAAGCCCAGTGAGAAAGGCAACTTCGACCCTGCAGAGCTGAGCCCATTCTGTACTGCAGGCTCCACCCACGGGCCTGCCAGGACCTGGCTGTGAAGCGCTGCTAAACCTGCCCTGAAACAGATTTCCCCCTAACTCTCCAGACCATCCCGTCCATTTGGTTCCCTCACCGTGGCCTGGAGCCGTCCTGCCCAGTGCTAGTGACTCACCAGCCCAGCCGCAGCCTTATTTAGAACTCCCCTCCCCCAGGTCTGCTGGGGGCGCTGCTGGCTTTCCCTGGGTCCCCAACCTGTTCCTGTCCCCACAGAGGCCTCTGCCCTCCTTGGCACACCCAGGACTCCGCAGCATCTCCTTGGTGTCACTGGGGCAACACCCATGAGGGCTCGAAAGCATGGCTGATATTTGCATGTCCATAAATGTTTCCAGGGACCCTTTAAAAATTCAGACTCCAGAAGGCTCCACTACAGACCTGCAGAACCAGCCTTCAGGAAAGAGGTCTATCTAGGCATCTGCTTTTTCATTTTCTTTTTCTTTTTCTTTTTTTGGTGCTGGTGCTTGAACTCAGGACCTCATGCTCTTGTCTTTTTCATTCAGGCTGACACTCTTACCACTCGAACTCTACTTCTGGCTTTTTGCTGCTTAATTGGAGATAAGAGTCTCATAGACGTTTCTGTTCAGGCTGACTTCGAATGGTGATCCTCAGATCTCTGCCTCAGAAGTAGGAAGGATCAGAGATGTGAACCACTGGTGCCCTGCACTTCTTACATTTTTAAATAATGCTTCAGGAGCAAGTATATCTCCAAATCTTTCTGTGGCATTTCAAGAGAACCCCAAAGATCAAAGCCTGGGGTGGGGGGTGTCTCTTGACCTGCATGCCCAGGATCAGTCCTTGAGGTGGGTTTATAAGTGAGTGAGTCTTCTAGAAGGTTCACCCTCATGAGCTTCTGGAAAATGATGGCTCCAGCACAAAAATGTCTCCAAGGGATCTGAAAGGGAATGGGGAATTATCTCATAGGTTCTGAGTTGCGGCTATTTTTTTTTTTTTTTTTTTGCTTCTAAGCTGAAGTAATGACTCTTAGTCACACAAAAAACCTCCCCAGGCCTTAAAGAGGGACTTTGTTTTCTCAGTTCTGTGGAATTCCTCGTGTGTGTGTGTGTGTGTGTGTGCGTGTGTGTGTGTGTGTGTGTGTGTGTGTGTGTGTGTGTGTGTGTGTGTGTGTGTGTGTGTGTGTGTGTGTGTGTGTGTGTGTGTGTGTGCGTGCGTGCGTGCGTGCGTGCGTGTGTGTGTGTGTGTGTGTGTGTGTGTGTGTGTGTGTGTGTGTGTGAGGCACACATGCTGCAAAGGTTTTTCTGATACCTTTTAAATTTGGATCAGGAACGCGGGGCAGCCTGGGGTGGGGGTAGGACATCAGCCCCCAGACCTCAGGGTGTTTCTAGGGTTGTGGCCCATTGCTCCCCTTTTCCATTGGCGTTTTATAAACAAGGCTGCGCCGTGGTGACGTCTACCCCCGCGTCCACCCAGCCTCGCTGGCCTCTCCCTCTCAGTGGGAGCTTCCCAGCCAGCACTGACCTCACCGATGGCAGCAGGCAGCACCGTCAGAGGCCGGCGAGCCACGAGCCATGGCCAAGACCTGAGCCGGGCAGTGCGCTCGGGTCTGGTTCAGATTTTCCATAAGGCTCACAGCTTAAGAACTCAGGGCCAGGCCTCCCAGCCTCCACCAGAGTCCTGCCCTGAACCCTCACTGGGAAGCACCCCAAGTGTGGCAAGAAGGCCCTTGGCAGGGCCGGGCCTGGGGAAGCGGCCGGTTGGGCACACTGGGGCCCTCCGAGCCATTATCTGGAGATGTTCAGCAGGGCAATCAATGACCAGGGGATTTGATGGCTGCATTGGCAGCCGGTCAATGGCTCCTTTGTGCCCTGCCCGAGCTCTTGGAAGCAGAGAGCACTCAGGGCAGCCTCTGCTCTCCACGCTCAACCAGATGGAGAGCTGCGAGGATGGCAGCGGGGCCTGGTGTCCTTGTGAGTGGGCTTCAGAGACCCCTGACTAGCAAGCTGGACCTGCACTGTGTCCTCGCTCTTCCTGAATGAGTCCCAGCAAGGCCAAGGACCTGCCCCACCCTTCCCAAGACTCCTTGCTCAGAAGGACTAACGGGAGGGGGGAGGGGAGAGGGGCAGTAGAAAATGTGGGTTTTGCTGGGTGCCGGTGGCTCATGCCTGTCATCCTAGCTACTCATGATCAGATCTCTGACTTCACTGAGGAAAGTCGAGAGCCACAGAGCCACTGTGGGCAGATTTGAATTTTCCAATCTCTGGCTGCACAAGAGGGAGTTGGGCTGGCAGGGAGGATAAAGGTGAGTGAATACTGTCAAAATAGATCAGTTACAACCATGAAAAGAAAACCTGTTGGAAAGGGATCCCCAAATAGCACTTGATAGAAGGGGTGAGGTAGATAGGAATACGATGTAGAAGATGTGACAATGAACCTCCCTCCCCCCCCAAAAAACCGATATAAGTGAATAAAAAGTACCCCCGGCTGCAAGTCAGAGAATGGGACGAACCATTTATAGTTTCCTTGAGTCTTAGCACAAGCCCTGTCGTCCATCTGGACGCCCGTCCGTCTGGGCGTCCTTCACCCCTCACTACCCAAAAGTCAGCATTTAAAATTCACAGCGCACCCTGCTCACCTCTTCCCAGATAGACTGACTTTGCCCTCACAGCAACTGTCCTGCTGCAGTCTGGGCCTGGAACGCCCTCCTCAGGTCATGTGTTCAAGACACTTGGCGTGCTGTGATGCCAGGTGCGGCCACAGAAGGAAAACACGGTCCAAAGCAAAGCAAACCTTTCTTCCTTCTGAGTTGATTTGCTCAGGCATTTTGTTACAGTGACAGAAAGCCATCTACCACCCGCCCCCCCCACACACACACTGCTGCTGTGTAATGTTTTGGCTACATCACTATACGTGAGTTTGAAAAGAGAATCTGGGTTCACCTTTCTATCCCTAAGAACAAGCACTTGCTTTAAACATTTTTCTGTGACTGATGAAGTTACATCAGAGGCAAAAATAATACAGACAAGTCCCAGTTCTAGACTTCCATGGCTCCTCTATTTTATTGTATTTTTATTTTTCTGTCGGTCGTGGGGCTTAAACTCTGGGCCTGGGCGCTATCCCTGCGCTCTTCAGCTCAAGGCGAGCGCTCTACCACTTGAGCTACAGCACCACTTCTGATTTCCTGGTGGTTTATTGGAGATAGAGTTTCAAAGACTTTCCTTCCTGGGCTGGCTTTGAACCACGATTCTCAGATCTCAGCCTCCTGAGTAGCTGGGATTATAGGCGTGAGCCACCAGCACCCAGCTATCTTTATTTTATGCCTTTGTCTCTGCCTTGAGGGTCTTGTTTCAGCTAAGACCCAGGAGTCTCACAAGGAAATCAGTGGTCCCTGAATGCGTCTTCTACTCAAATGAAATGCATCTCAGCAAACAGGCTCTTGGAGGAAAGGTGGAAGGCCGGGTCCTAGGGCTTCAATGCAGGGCCTGAGCACTGTAAGCCTTTTTTTGCTCAAGGATAGCACTCTACTACTTGAGCCACAGCTCTCCTTTGGGTTTTTGGTGGCTAATTGGAGACAGGACTCTAGCAGACTTTCCTGCCCAGGCTGGCTTTGAACCACTGTCCTCAGATCTCAGCCTCCTGAGTAGCTAGGAGATTTTTAGCATCCTTCTGATCTGGCACGATGTGCAGCCTCTGGGCTGTGAACCTGAGCCAGGGTACGGGCCTGTGCAGGAAGTCTAACCATGGTGGGCTTCTATGAAGGGGTTTGGGGAGGCCAGGTAGACAGCGTGGTGTGTGGCTTTGGGGTCCCCTCCCATCTCTACCCTCGTCAGCATCTGGCTGCAGACTTCCCAGGCTTGGTGGAGTCAGGCAGCAGTGGTGAGATCCCAGCCGCCCCCGGCCCGCTATGCACTAGAAGCAGCATTATACCGAGCAGGTCTCACGGAACAGAAGAGGCGTTTCTGTGATGAGGAGAGGAAAATCTGGACTTAATTTCTAATTGTAAACAAACTCCAGCAGCATTCCGTCAGGATTCACTGACCCAGGAAGCAATGGGCTTGCCAGACAGAGGGGTTTCCGCTTGCCTCACCCCGGGTAGGAGTTGGGGTTCTAGAAACGTACAAGCACCAAACACCCCTCCTGAGATCGCAAGCTGGTTTTGTTCCCGTGTGCAAAGCCCTGAAAAGAGATTCACCCACCAGTCTTCCCTCCCCCCACTCGTGGCATTGAAGGGTGCCCTGCCCGCGGCACACACAGCACTTCTGCACACAGCCTCTATGGCCCATCGCACAGCTTGACATGCCGTGTGCTGGAACACGACAGAACTGAGAGTCCATCCTGGTCTTCTCTCTCCAGACAGGAGAGGAAACACACAGAAAGGCCACGATGTGCAGTCTTGTGGAAGTGGCCATGGTGGGGGGGAGGGGCTATCCAGGTGGATTGTGGGAGGAAAGAGCCAGGAGAGAATATGTCTGGCTGCCAGGCTGTGCCATGGCTTCCTGGAAAAGGTGGCATTGAAGTGGACTCGATGAGGTCTGGACATGAAGGACAGGGCCTCCCTCACAGAGCCCTCCGGAGGGGAAACTGAGCTGCTCTCGGGCTCTAAGTCTCGGGAGGACGTGAACATCGGGAGGCGGTGGGGACAGGAGCCCAGTAGGGTCTAATGAGGCCAGCCTCTCTTGGCACTGACCCATGATCAGCAATTTAAGGGTCAGACAGGTGGTCCCACGACACACAGGCACACACAAGAGAGGAGGGACACAAATGACCAGAGCAATGCCCAGGATCAAAAGCCATGTTTCATTTCTATCTTTCCAGGCAATAAAATGAGACACGCATTCTTTGGCAGCAAGGTGGGGGGGGGGGGGGAGAGAGAGAGAGAGAGAGAGAGAGAGAGAGAGAGAGAGAGAGAGAGAGAGAGAGAGAGGTGTGCTGTGCTGGTTTTTCATCATTCTGGGGTGTTTGATTGCACACCAGAGATCAGAGCCATTCTTACCACAGGTGTGGCATCCTTCATGGGGACGGGGCAAGAGGCAAATGAAAGGTGGTTCTCCCACCGTACAGCAGGATCTGCTGCAGGAGACGCATCTCCACATCTCCAGCTGAGTTCCAGGGCTCTCATGGGAACTGACCCTGGCCCTTGCGTATGGTGGCGAATGTCTCTCATATGGGGTGGCTTGTGCTCAGGGCTGCCTTAGTGTGGTTTGAGGGATTTGAGGGTTTGTTACCCTCAATTCAAGTTTATTGTGCTTTCAGAAATACTTTGTACACAGGATTGCTCTGTGTGTGTGTGTGTGTGTGTGTGTGTGTGTGTGTGTGTATGTGTGTGTGTGTGTGTGTGTGTGTGTGCTGGTACGAGGGCTTGAACTCTGGGTCTTGTGTTGTCTCGTGTCTTTTTTTGCTCAGGGCTGTGCTCAATTTTTTTCTTTCTTTTTTTGGTCTGAGACTAGGACTTGAACTCCATACATGCCATTTTTGCTCGTTGGCTGGCACTCTACCAACTGAGCCACACCTCTAACTGCAAGGGCTGATTTTCTTCTTTCTCTCTGTCTCTGTCTGTCTCTGTCTCCCTCTCTCTTTTGTCATGGGGCTTGAACTCTGGGCCTGGGTGCTGTCCCTGAGCTCTTCAGCTCAAGGCAAGCACTCTACTGCTTGAGCCACATCACTACTTCCGGTTTCTGACTGGTTAATTGGAGATAAGAGTCTCACGGACTTTCCTCCTGGGCTGGTTTAAAACACGATCCTCATATCTTAGTCTCCTGAGTAGCTAGGATTACAGACCTGAGCCACCAGTGCCTGGCTGGTTATTTTATTTCTTTCCTTTCTTTTTAATCCTCTGTTGCTCTCTTTTTTCTTCCTTCCTTCCTTCCTTCTTTCCTTCCTTCCTTCCTTTCCCCGCCCCCTTTCTCTTTTTTGCCAATCCTGGGGCTTGAACTCAGGGTCTGGGCATCATCCTTGAGTTTCTTTTGCTCAAGTCTAGCATTCTACCACTTTAGCCACAGTGCCACTTCTTGCTTTTTGTGTTTTTTTTTTTTTGGGCGGGGGGAGGGGGGCTGAATAGTTTATTGGACTTTCTGGCCCAGCCTGGCTCTAAACCATGAAGCTCAGGTGTGAGTCTCCTGAGGGGCTGGAATTATATGCCTGGCTGTAGGCACATTTTATCACCATCAGTTCCCTAAAATACACTTTGAGGTCACTTGGATGATAGAAGGGAAAGGAAGTAGCCCTTCCCATTTTTGCCCCCCTTTTACAGATGAGGAAACTGTGGCTTTATGAGCTCAAGTTACTTCCAGTGTCCCCAAAGCCCACGGGCCAGAGCTGGGATCTCAGATTACGCTCTGCCTGTCTCCCAAGGCCTTGTGGCCACCTCTTCTAGGTCAGACTCCAGGCCACTTGGAGACCCCGCTTTTGCCTTGGACATGAGGCAGTAGCTCCAGTCCTGAATATTCTAGAAACACGTGACATAGTCTTCAAAGCGAGCCAGCTCCACATCACACCTTCTTTATCATAAAAAGGAAAAAATATCCACCAAGATGAGTTGTACTTATAAACAGACATGTTGAAGGGCAACCCCTCTGTACAACTCATGAATCAGAAGGAAGCAAGCCAGCTGTCTTCTACTATCATGAGAGGAACATGCCAGAACATGCCAGAAACATCCTGGTACTGGCCCTTGGGGAAGTACTTCATAGTCCTCCCAACACTTGGCCACCTGGTGGTCACCTAGCCCAGGAAAGAACAGGTTAATATGCCCAGAGATGCCAGAACGTGGCATGGCCGGGACGATCCCTCCCCTTCAGGGTCTCTGTGGAAGCAGGAAGGAAGGTCAGTACGTCAGAAGAAAGCTAGAAACAGCTGCCATCCTGAGCTGAGTGAAATGGCACAAGATCCCAAATGGGCCTCACCTGCTAGGCTTCACGCACACACACACACACTCACACACACACACACACACACACACACACACACCTGCTCACCACCACATGTCCAGATGTCCCAGAGAGGGGACTGTCACAGGCCTCCGCTGATGCTAGAGGGACATTTTCCTCATTCTCTGCTGTTAAAGTTCTGGGCTGGACCTGTTCTTTCCTGCATGCAGATTACTGACCCAAAGCCACAAACGGGAGAAACAAGCCTGGAAGGGCCCTGGGGTTGCTGGGGCTCAAAGCAGGGACCTTTGCCTAGCATGCATGAGGCCCTGGGTTTGATTCCTCAGCTTCACATAAGCAGAAAAAGCTGGACGTGGCGCTGTGGCTCAAGTGGTAGAGCGCTCGCCTTGAGCTGAAGAGCTGAGGGACAGCGCCCAGCCCAGAGTTCAAGCCCTACCACCTACAAAAAATAAATAAATAAATAAATAAAAACAAGCAGGGCCTTTGGGGCTGCTTACTCTGGGAAGAAATGATTTCGTGGGGGTGGGGGTTGGTTCAAGACCAAGGCTCCGGGAAGGTCAGGAGGCCAGGGGTGGCCCAGCCAAAGGGGTGGCCTCAAAGCGGGCCAAGGACTGCTAATCACTGCATCTGTCTCCGGGGAGGCCATGTCCTCCTGTGATGGATGAAGCCTTCAAGCTCTTGCCGGCTGTCCCCAGTGACGGCTTCGCCCAGGGAGATGAGGGCGGCAATGGGAGGAGAGGACGGCCCTGCCCTCCCCTCAGCCTCCGCCCCCCAGGGGCAGAGCCACGCACACCTGCCCAGCCACGCCCACCTGCCCAGCCACGCCCATCACCACAACGCGGGAGTTCCCCCATTGCAAGAGACAAAAGAGAAGTGCCCAGGGTTGATGCCAACCAGCCACGTTTCCTGGAAACCCAAAGCCCGGTCCTAGGTGAGGAAGCCAGGGGAATTATGAGGCCAGGATGAGGCGCTTCAGGTACCCGGGAAAGGGCTTCATAGCTAACAGCGCATGGGGACCCACGGGTTAGTGTGTATATAGTGTGTATATGTGTGTGTCTCTGTTTGGAGCCCGTGTGCAGGACACTACCAACACCCACTCAGACCATGTTCACAAACAATGACAGGCCTTCAGGACCCTCGCCTACTTTTTTCTGCTCTACCCAATGCTGTGCCTTCAAAGGGCTGTGTGTGTGTGTTTGCATGAGTGTGCCAATCCTGAGGCTTGAACTCAGTGCCTGGGCGCTGTCCCTGAACCTTTTTGCTCAAGGCTAGTGTTCTACCCTTGAGTCACAATGCCACAATGGCTTTTCTGGTGATTTACTGGGGATAAAGTCTCATTGACTTTCCTGCCTGGGCTGGCTTTGAACCACAGTCTTCAGATCTCAGCCTCCTGGGTAGCTAGGATGACAGGCGTGAGCCACTGGCACGCAAATTGCTTTTTTTTGGTTGGTTGTGGGCCTTGAACTCTGGGCCTGGGCGCTGTCCTTGAGCTCTTCAGCTCAAGCTGAGCACTCTACCAACTGAGCCACAGTGCCGGTTTTCTGGTGGTTAATTAGGGACAAGAGTCTCATGGACTTTCCTGCCTGGGCTGCTTTGAACGTGATCTTCAGATCTGTCTCCTGAGTAGCCGGGATTACAGGTTTGAGCCACTGGTGTCTGGCTCAAGTTGTTTTTTGATGCCTGAGAGAGCTGTGCGGAGCCCTCAATGAACACGAAATGCTTGCGTGGGACCAGGTCACCTGTTTGCCGAAGGCCCTTCAATGGTCAATCCTCTGATAACACGCCCAAGAGGCTTTTCCTGTCCATAGTCGAGCAGGCTATCCAGGCTCAGAGAGGTTGAGTGCCTGGTCCCAAGGCACACAGGGTGGAGCTTGGATTCTACCCTGGTTTGTGACACCATGCAAAGGGCTCTTCCCACCCCCTGGAAGCCCGGGCTGCCTGGTGTGTGCCATACCTATGCCACTGACCGCCAGGGTGGCGGTGGCAGGACGCTCATTCTCTCTGTGCCTCTGCTCTTCGCTGCAGAGGTGGCCCCTTGTCTTCTGCTGATTATCCTATCACGCTGCTGGCCACAGTGATTCCCCAGAGGAATGGCAGACCGCGGGGACACGGAGCATGGTTGGAATCGCAGCCCGGGAAGACGCGCTGTGCGGGGCAGGCCGGCCCCTTCCCAATGCTCAGCTGCGGGGTCAGGTGGCGCTCCCTCGGGAAAGGCCACCCGTGAGCGTGGTGGGCTCACGCTCACCCCGGCCTCCATTCGACGGGTCTGTGGCTCTCTGGAGAAAGGAGCGGCATGCTTCCAGTCTGTTCCCCATCAACACACGTGGGTTTCACTCTCTCGTGCGTCATCCGGTGGGAACAAAGGCGGCGCAGTGTCCCCTCGCGCGGGGACGTGGCGGGCCCGTGGGGTGCTCGGATCTTCTGAACGCTGGAGCCTGCGTGGAGCGCGTGGCGGTGTAAACACTGTGGGGCTCGCACGCGCGGACCCGCATGTTGGCAGCTCTGTGCACGCTTCCAGGGCAGAGGGGACGAGAGCAGGAGAGGACATGATGTCCAGCCGGCCCCCTCGCAGCCCAGCCACCTGCTGGAGAGACTCACAGCCCAGTGCTCCTGCCGGCCACGCCGCGGGCTCACAGCGCACACGCCCGCTGGAACCCGAGTGTGCGCAGCGTCTTTTCTATTTAATAACCATTATTGTTTTCCAGTCCTGGGGCTTGAACTCAGGGCCTGGGCGCCGGCCCCGAGCCACGCTGGCCACGGTCTGTGCCTCCGCATGGCGGAGCTCGGGGTGGCTGTGACCGGGGAAGCGGAGTCACGCGTGAACGCGCCAACGCGGGCGGCTTCCCTGTGTGCTGCTAGTGAACACGTCCGGCCTGTCACGCGAGGCTTCCGGTGAGCCTCTGCGCCCATCCCCATCCCATTCCGGGCGGTCCTCAGGCCCTGCGCCGCGCTGCCCTGTGTAGTCTCCCGCAGCCGCGGGCTGAGCTGCAGGGAGCTCGAGGGCCGGGGCGGGGCAGGGCCGGGGCGGGGCCGGGGCGGGGGCAGGGCCGGGGCGGGGCGGGGCTGGAGGCGGGGCGGGGGCGGGGCCGGGGCGGGGGGCGGGGCGGGCCGGGGCGGGGGCGGGCGGGGGTGGCGGGGCGGGGGCGGGGCGGGGCCGGGGCGGGGCGGGGCCGGGGCGGGGGGGGGGGGGGGACGGGGCCGGGGCGGGACCGGGGCAGGGCGGGGCTGGAGGCGGGGCGGGGGCGGGGCGGGGGCGGGGGGAGGGGCGGGCCGGGGCTGGAGGCGGGGCGGGGGCGGGGCGGGGGCGGGGCCTGGGGAGGGGAGGGGCGGGGCGGAGGCGGGGCCGGGGCGGGGCCGGGACAAGCGAGGCCACGCCCGAGTCAGATCTTCGCAGGCCGCTGGTTTAGGACGCTGGAAGGCAGCTAGCAGTGTCTCCGGCCAGGGCGACGCTGGGGCAGCCAGCGAGAGCAGGGGACAGGGAAGAGAAGTGAGGCGCCCCGGACCGCGCAGCGCCTCCGGACCGGCCGCAGGGCGTCCTGAAGCTCGGGTGCCAGCGCCGGGCCCGGCCTCCACCCCCACCCGAGGCCTCTTCCGGGCCGAAGCCCCCTCCTCTGGAGGCTCTGCACCCCACCCCGGGTGGGGGCTCCCATCCTGCTGTGGTTTCCTGGTCCCTGGTCTGTCTGCACCAGACTGTAAAGGCCCTGGGGCAGGCCCGGGCCTCTGAGTCTGAGTCCTGGGAAGCAGCGCGGCCAGCCCCGTGCTCGCGGGCCGGCCCGACGGTCAGGGGCAAACAAAGCTGGTTCAATGGGGGTCTTCTAAGTGCCAGCCACAGATACTCTCAAAGAGCCAGAAAACCAGCCCCGGACTTAGCGCTGCCCAACCTCCACCCACCTCTCAGGATCCCCCGTGGGAAATGGAGTGTGGCCATCCTAAGACAGAGCGCTAAATACTCATTCATTCATTCATTCACTTACTCCGATTGAGCAGGCCCAAGAAAACTCCCAAACTGCTGCTGCTGCTGCCAGCTCCTCCTCTTCCTCCTCCCCTCCTCTTCCTCCTCCTCCTCCTCCACCTCCCCCCCTCCTCCTCACCTTCCTCCTCCTCCTCCTCCTTTTTGTGGTTCCTAGGGCCTGAACTCTGGGCCTGGGCGCTGTCCCTCAGCTCTTCAGCTCAAGGCTAGCGTTCTACCACTTGAGCCACAGCGCCACTTCCAGCGTTTCCTGCTTATGTGGTGCTGAGGAATCGAACCCAGGGCCTCGTGCATGCAAGGCAAGCGCTCTACCACTGAGCCACCTTCCCAGCCCTAAAGTTTCTTTTATTTCTGCCAAGCGGAACTATAGTAGGGAAGCCCACGGTTTGGAGCCCAAGAAATGAGCCATGGGGTCCTTGCTCCACCCTGCCACATGCTGTGTGTGGTTTGGGGCAAAATACTCCAGATCCTGGAGCCTCTGCTTCTCTTTCTGTAACATGGATGACGGAGCTAGCTGTGATGTTCAGGTGACTCATGTGCAGCGCCTGTAACAACAGCAACTTGCGGGCAGATCATTGCTTCCCACTGGCCGACATCCACTGGGCACCCGTGGCTCACGCCTGTCATCCTAGCTACTCGGGACACTGAGATCTGAGGATGGAGGTTCAAAGCCAGCCTGGGCAGGAAAGTCCATGAGATTCTCATGAGACTCTTATCTACAGTTAGCACCAAAATGCCAGAAGTGGAGCTGTGGCTCAAGGGGTAGAGCACAGGCGTGGAATAAAAAAAGTTAAGGGACAGCGCCCAGGCCCCAGGACCAGCACAGAAAAGCAAAAACAGAACAACAAACCTCCTGTCCCCTGCACACGCCTGCCCCAGCCGCAGGACTCCGCTCCCGTCACCGAGGGGAAGCTGTTTGTTCCCGACCTGTTTATCCCAAGTACTCATTACTTTAATTGCATGTTTTAGTATACATGTGCAACCAGTGGAATATGAGGCTGTAAGTGGAGTTAGCTGGAAACAACAACTTTATTTTAAATGAAAGCCTTAATAAGGGTGAATTACTAAGTCTACCCAGAGGCAGCTACTCCATTTAGCCACATTTAAAGTTAAAATGCAATGTTGAAGAATCAATTCTTCGTTTCCTCCCCTGGCCCTGTGGGAGACTGAGCAGCCCCCTGTGCCCGGCGCCCGGCACACCGGGCTCGGCGCTGGAGGTCTTATGTTTGGGCTTCATGATATACTGGGTCTATGTTAGATGCAGATGACCCCCAAGCCTTAAAATAAGATTCGTTTGTCTAAGTTTCTTTCTCTCTCATCCAAAGGAAATCTAGAGGTAAGCAACACCCTGGCATCAGCGAGAGCCTGGGTCCTTATCTTTCTACTTCCTCAATATGTGACTTCCTTTCCCAAGGCTTCCCCTCAGGTATAAAATGGCTGCTATTGCTCCAGTGATCGCATCCTCAGCTCCAGTTACTATCTTCTTACTTCAAGCAACAGGAAGAAGAAAGAGATGGTAACAGCTAGTGTCTTTCCCTTCTTTTTGAAAGGCTGGGGACTGTACTCACTCTTGTCTTTCGGGTGGTAATATGACTGTCTAAAACACTGAGTTTTGTTCATTAGGAAAAAGGGGGAACTAGAGATAAAGACTAACCAGCATTTTTGGCCAGACATTTGTATCCTCATTTTGTAGTGAGATAACACGCTCAGAGAGGAAGCACCGCACAGCTCATAGGCAGCGGTGCTGACAGCTAAACGCAGCCCTGGCCCGGCGTGCAGAGCCCGGCTGCGCTCGAGCGGAGCCTCAGGCAAGTCTGCCATGCCCAGGTCTCCAGTCTGCACGGGAGCTCGCTTAAGAATCTGAGGGCTGGGCACCCGTGGTTCACACCTGTCATCCTAGCTACTCAGGAGGCTGAGATCTGAGGATCATGGTTCAAAGCCAGCCTGGGCAGGAAAGTCTGTGAGACTCTTATCTCCAATTAGCCACCAGAAAACCGGAAGTGGCACTGTGGCTCAAGTGGCGGAGTGCCAGCCTTGATCTGAAGAGCTCAGGGACAGCGCCCAGGCCCCAAGTTCAAGCCCCACGACTGACCAAAGCAAAAGTCTGAGGTCCTAGTTGTCCGTGACAGTTTTTAATTAGCTTTCATTTTTGGAAAAATCATCACAGCAGAAGATTGGGTCAGAACTACGATGATTCTTCAAAGCATTTTCTTGTTAAAGGAAGAGACTTGCTGGTGGCTGGCTGGGACAGTGCTGGGATCTAGACTGTCATTTCTAGTCCAGTAGGGCCTGGAAGTCATTTCACATCTGTTAGGGGTTTCATTGGGTTCCCCAGGAAAGCTGTGTTGGAGTCCTAAGCCCCCAGTAGACTCAAGGTTAAGATTCAAGGTCATAACTGAGGCCATGGAAGTAAAATGAGATCCCTAAAGGAGAATATTCTCCGGAGAGGAACACAAACGTGCAACGCCATGTGCATCTGGTCATTCGGAATAAGATTCACTGAAATGAACTCCAGGAAATGGAAACAAGAGGTTTTCTTTGTAGCTGTTTTCATTTTCTTTTCTTTTTGTCTTGTTTGTTGGTTTATCTGTCTTTGGGAAGGTGAGGAGAGAGCACAGAAACGGAGGGGCAAAGTGGGGGCGGCGGCACTCACTAGACACTGTGTTGAAAATGAGGCAGAAACTGGGAGAGAACGAGGGAAGCGGTGACACTGTCCAAAAAGAAATGTCCTCTGTACCTGACTTACGTTCACTGCAACCCCTCTACGTCACCTTCATTTAGAAATAGGGGTTGGAGGCATGGCTCAGTTGGAAGAGTGCTAGCCACTGAGCCACTGTCAGGTACCGAGTTCAAGTGCTGGTCTTGTACTTAAAGCAATATATATACATTAAAATATATTTAAAAATAAAGTAATATATATATATATGTATTTTAAAAAATAATGTGCAATGAGGTCACTGGAGCAGGCCCTCAGCCAGGGTGACTGGCATAACAAAAAGGGGAAATTTGGTTTTCTTCTTTTTCAATTTCAGTTTAGTTTAAAAGCTGCTGCAAGCAAGGGCATTTTCTTCACTCATCTCAAGAAAATGGGAAATTTGAACACAGGAACGAGCACAGAAGGAGATGTGCTGGGCCAAGCAGAGAGCCCAGGGTGGATTCTCTCGGAGCCTCTGGAGGGACCCTCTACACACCTGAATCACCCAGACCCGTGGGGCGATCACTTCCTGTAGTACAGGTGATCACTTCCTGTAACACTGGTGATCACTTCCTGTAGTACAGGTGATCACTTCCTGTAACACTGGTGATCACTTCCTGTAGTACAGGTGATCACTTCCTGTAACACTGGTGATCACTTCCTGTAGTACAGGTGATCACTTCCTGTGGTCTAGGCTGCCCTGTTGGCAGTGCTTTATAAGTGGACATCGGCAGCCAGGTCCTCATCAACGGCATCCTAATTGTTGAACGGCACTGAGCTTTTTTTGATGTTTCATTGCTGTTTCACCTTTATCCAGATGCCAAAGATACTTCTATTCTTTTCTAGGATCTACTAACGACATTTTTTTTCATTAGTCCTGGGGCTTGAACTCAGGGCCTGGGTGCTGTCTTTCAGCCTTGTTACGCTCAAGGCTAGCGCTCTACATCTTGAGTCACAGCCCCTTGAGTAGCTGGGATTACGGATGTGAGCCACTGGCGCCCGGCTTCAAAGATGATTTGTAGTATTGTTACTAGTAGAAGTGACATTTGTGTTGTCCCCATGAATTGCTGGGGAGAACACCTCCACAAGCTCAAAGAGTTTTGTTTTTTTTTTTTTCTCTTTCCTTTTTTTGTTTTTTCTTTTTGGATGGTTGTGGGGCCTGAACTCTGGGCCTGGGCGCTGTCCCTCAGCTCTTCAGCTCAAGGCTAGCGCTCTACCACCTGAGCCACAGCGCCACTTCCGGCTTTCGCTGGCCACAGCTGAAAGCATACGTGGCGTGAAAGGTCCCTGGTGGCGGGCATCGGTGGCTGAGGGACAGCGCCCAGGCCCGGAGTTCAAGCCCCACGACCGACAAAAAAATAAAAAAATCTTCGCAAGCAGCCTAAGGAAGAGTCACAAGAGGCTGAGCTGCGTCCCTGCCCTGGCTCCGTGAAGCTCATGCCTCACTGGATCTCCCACGATGTGGGGAGTTTGACACCTTCTGTGTCATCGAGCCTTGGGGTGGGGGTGGGTAGTCTTTTCCCTAGATAGAGCTGAGGGGCGCGGCTCTCAGGCTCCACCCTGCTCCCCAAGATCCCCTCCCCGCCCTGCCCTACACACCTTGAAATGTCAAAATGTAGCTGAGCCACGGGCCAGAGAAATGGTTGTTTGAGCCTTAAGCAAAAGCAGGTAGGAGCCGTGACTCCGGCCTGTGTGACTGACGCCCAAGAGAGTCAGGTTTCTGTTACTCAGCACTCAGCCCAACTGGGCCTCAGTTTCCCCTCTGAAACCTCAGAGCCCGCTCTTTCAATGCTCTGGCCTTGGGTCTGCTTCCCATACGGCTTCCCTCTGCCCTCACGGCCTCTCCACTGTGGGTCCCCAGAGCGCGGCCCGAATTCTGGCCTGTGCTTCCTCTGTCCGCCCCACGCGAGTTCTCCATTCCAAGCAAACACAACCCCAAGTCAGAGCTGGGGGGACCAGGCCCCGGGCTGAAGGCAGGCGGGTGTGCTGAGGGGAGGGGCGGGGAGAGCGGGGAAGGGGGTGCAGGGACAGGTCTGGCTCTGCCCTCCTCAGGCTGAGCCCCAGGTTGGGGTAGGGATCTGGGAGAAACTTCTAGAAGAGCTCAGGACGGGAGGGTGGAGGGGCCGGGTGCCGAGCCCGCTTTTGGACAGGTGGTGTGGGTCAGGCCTGAGGTTCTGACTCGGGCACAGCGGCCGTCCCGGGCTGTCCTGTGTCGGGGACAGGCCCAGTCTGGATGTTAAAATCGGTGCCACCGAGGCTCCACGGGGAGGAAGAGGGCAGGTGTTCCAGACCTCAGAGGCAGTCTGAAGAAGGCTCTGGATGCACACTCTTCAGTCTCTGTGACACCTCTGGACCTGTCTCCTCATCTGTACAAGGGGACCCACCCTGTTGGCTGCCCACTAGGGGCCTGGCACTGGCATTTGTGTCTGGCAGGCACATGGCACGGTGTGGGATGCCCTCCACGGCACACGCGTGTGAATGTTGACACATCCCACGCATGCCACCCGGAGGGAAGCTGCGCTATCCTCCTGCCCGGATGCTTAAAGTGTCCAGGGACAGAGGCCGCTGTACTCGAGGGGAATGGTTTGAGCAGATAAACAGAGACCGTCTAATTTTATCCCGAGTCAACCGAGGAATTTCGGAATTGGCAAGGTTTTATTTCCTGCAACTCAGAGAAGGGGACTGCGGATAGAAACGAAGTTGAGCTCTCGATTCCTGAAGGAAGGCCCGCTCTGCACAGCTCGTGCGTGGTTTAAAGATAGCCTTCTCCTCATTTTCCCGGGAGCCAGAAATATGCAGACTTTCTTGGCCACCACAAGTGCAAACCCAGCCAGCGATGCTGTGGTGCAGCATGCGGCTCTCCAGCGGGCAGGGGCTTGGTCCTCCGTAGACTCTACAAGACAGCCTGGGCCTCTTCACCTGCTCAAGTTCTCGATGGGCAGGAGGCATTTTAGCATTGACAGCATTCTCCTATTTAGTTATTTTTGTACCAGTACTGGAGCTTGAACTCATTGCCTGGATGCTGTCCCTTGGCTTTCTCTCTCAAGGCTGGTGCTCTACCACTTGAATCGTAGCCCTAACTCCTTTCTTTTTTTTTTTTTTTGGTTGGTAGTGGGGCCTGAACTCTGGGCCTGGGCACTGTCCCTCAGCTCTTCAGCTCAAGGCTAGCACTCTACCACTTGAGCCACAGTCCACTTATGGCTTTTTCTGCTTATGTGGTCCTGAGGAATCAAACCCAGGGCCTCATGCATGCAAGGCAAGCGCTCCACCACTGAGCCACCTTCCCAGCCCCTCTAACTCCTTTCTTAATTGGAGATAAGAGTCTCATGGGCTACTTTCCTCACTGATGAACTGAGATTCTCAGATCTCAGTCTCCTGAGTAGCTAGGATTACAGGCATGAGCCACCGATAGCTGGCTAGAATGCTAAATTTTGTTGTGAAAAAAAATCATATAGATGTTTCTCTATTTCGTTACAGTTGTTGAAGATATCTCAAAATAACATCATGATAATTGTTAATTTGTCCATAGATGGTGCTACTTAAAGTTATTTTTTTCTAAAAGGCACTGAAACTCACGCTTCCTTGCCTCAGCCTTCCCAGGTGTACAAGCCATGCCTGGACTAATTAATTTACTTGGGGTTACTACGTTCATTTTGGGGGCACAGTGTTTGAACAAAGGACCTTGTGCTCATTCAGCTTGCTTGCTTGGACTAGAACTTGAGCACTTGAGCCACAGAGCCAACTCTCTCTCTCTTTTTTTTTGTTGGTCATGTGGCTTGAACTGTGGGTCTGGGCGCTGTCCCTCAGCTCTTCAGCTCAAGGCAAGTGCTCTACCACTTGAGCCACAGCACCACTTCCGGTTTTCTGGTGGTTAACTGAAGAGTCTCACGGACTTTCCTGCCGGGGCTGGCTTTGAACTGTGCTCCTCATATCTCAGTCTCCTGAGTAGTTAGGATGACAGACATATTATTATGTCACAAAATTTTAAAAGCTGGTAACCACCTATACATAGACTTTGTTTCTTTTCTTTTATTTAGGTCTAACACTGGGACTTGAACCCAGTATCTGCTGCTTTTACTCATAGGCTAGTGCTGTACCAATTGAACCATGCCTCCAACCCCTAGACTTTGTTTCTGCTAGAATCCTATGGGTTTTTGTTTGCGTGTTTAACAAAAGCGTTCTAAGAAGGCATCCATTTGCTTTACCGGAGTGCTGAAGAGGCGCAGCGGCTTGCCAGGCTCGGCAAGGCCTTGGGTTTGATCCCCAGCACTGAAAAGGAAACCACACGGCTCGAAGGGTCCTATTGTCAACGGCAGAAGAAACCATGAGAGACACAAGAATCAGGTGCACCGCCCACGCCCAGGAAGCGGTCAGTAAAAGTGACCCTGAGGAGGCCAAGGACCTGGAGGTTCAGACACAGCACTGGAAGATGAGTGCTTTAAATCTACTATTCGGGATCAAGAAACTGAAGGAAAACATGGAGAGAATGAAAAGAAAACACGAGAACAGTGTCGAATTACATAGAGAATATGAATACAGACATAGGAATGTGTGTGTGTGTGTGTGTGTGTGTGTGTGTGTGTGTGTGTCAGTCCTGGAGCTTGAACTCTGGGCCTGGGCACCGTCCCTGAGCTCTTCAGCTCTTGAGCCACAGAGTCACTTCCGGTTTTCTGATGGTTCATTGGAGATAAGAGTCTCACAAACTTTTTCTGTCTGGATTGGACTTTTTCTGTCTGTCCGTGATCTTCAGATCTCAACCTCCTGTGTAGCCGGGATTACAGGCGTGGGCCACTGGTGCCCGGCAGGAAAATTAAAAATAAAAACAGAGCCGCTGCAGCTGACCAGGGCTCATGAGAAGCAGAGAACTGCGGAAGAATCAGCAACCTGAATGAAAGCCAACGGGGAGACCCAGGCTGGGGGACCGAGAGCGAGGAATGAGAAAGACGGACGGAGCCTCAGGCTGGAGACACCATCAAGTACATCACGTACATGCACACACACTGTCATCCAGGAAGTAAAGGAGAGAAGAAAGGGGAGGGAAAATACTTGAGGAAATAAGGGCTAGAAACCGCTCAAATTCAAAAGAAAACATCCATCTGCCCACTCAAGAAACTAAAGATATGCATACTTACATCCATCCGAGTGACATTGCCAAAACAAAACAGAAAAGGGACATTTTATATTGACAAAAAAGTCAATCCATCAAGAAGAGAGAATAATAATTTCCAAACAGGCTCTCAACAACGGAACTGAGGAAGAGAAGAGCGCTGAGTTCTTTAAGGGAGAGACTTGATATAAAGATGTGGGTCTCAGATCAATGAATAAATTCATCGTAATTTCAAGGTCTCAAGGACATGTTGAGAGAAAGGCATAAATCCACTTTCATACGGAAGGAAGCAAATATATGAGGAGAAATGTCTGATAAAAGGACAATGAAGAGAAACTTGCTCTCCCAGATTTCTGAAGCAATAAATGCCACAGCAATTGAATCCTATAGCCACTGCCCGAACTGGCACGCTCAGTACCGGCTTACGTAGACTCCACATGGAGTTCAGGCATTCAGTAGCAATTTGTTGAGCACTTATTTTCTGTCAGACAATGTTTCAGGTCCTCTCCATCTGAAGTCCCATTGCAGTTAGAATAAGTGGGAGAGGCCCAAGTAAACCATACATGAAACTCTACCCAGGGCTGAACAAGTCCTCCAGGCTCTGGAGACGCTGGAGGAGTTAATATATATCATGTGACCATTCAGAGAAAATCCTACAGGAGGACCTGCACCCCTTGTCACCAATAGTGTGGATGGTCCCTCAGCAGGCTGCCTGGCCATCCTGGGACAGGCAGGACAAAGTTTTCTATGCCAGTGGGGCTTGAACTCAAGACCTGGGCACTCCCCCTTAGCTGCTTTGCTCAAGGATGGCACTCTACCACTTGAGCCACAGCTGCACTTCTGGCTTTCTGGTGGTTAACTGGAGATCATATTCCCATGGACTTTCTGCCCAGGCTGGCTTTCAATTATGATCCTCAGATCTCAGCCTCCTGAATAGCTAAGATTACAGGTGTGAGCCACTAGAGCCAGCCTGGGATGATCTGAGCTGAGCAGCCTCCATCACCAGGGACGCAGCGGGCTGAGCCGGGCCGTGGCTCAGGGCTGCTGGCGCCCCGGCTGCAGTGTTCTCAGGGCCGGTGGCTGTCTTTAGGTCCCCATAGGTCACTGCCAGCTGGGCCTATCCAGCGAGGAGCAGGCCACCACGGTGCAGGCCACAGAAGGGACACTTCCTCATCTGCACAGGAGGTGCTGGTGTGGCGTGAGGTGCGGCTGTCCGGGGCACCCCGGGGGGTGGCCTAGCACCCCTGCCTCCTCCTCCCACGTGGCTGCCACCGTCCTCTGCACGGCACTCTTCAAACACGTGGTGTGAACCTATAACATTTCACAAAGAGCTTTTTATTGTTGTGAACTCGAATAATTTGAACCTAGCTCTGCAGGTTGGCATTAGTTCTTATTACAAAGAACGCAGCTGGGCACGGGTGGCTCACGCCTGTCATCATAACTACTCAGGAGGCTGAGATCTGAGGATCATGGTTCAAAGCCAGTCCCGGCAGGAAACTCTGTGAGACTCTTATCTCCAATGAACCACCAGAAAACCAGAAAGTGGCGCTGTGGCTCAAAGTGCTAGCCCTGAGTGAAAAAAAATTCAGGCACAGTTCCCTGAGGTCAAGGCTCAGGTCTGGTGTGCACACATGCACACGCTTGCTCACCCCCCCAATATATTATGGATGGTCATGTCGCGTGTGTCTTCCCCTCCACCCCGCCCCACCCTTCACCACTGCTCCCTCCGTTCCAGAGCGAGCTTCTCAGCAGCTCCACCACAAGGCCTGCCCAGGCCCAGGCTCTCTGCTCCGGCCCGGCTTGGCCGCACCTCCCGTCCTCACCGGGGCTGCCCAGCCTGCAGGGCGGGCGTCCCAGGCGGCGCTTGACCCTCAACGTACAGGCTCTTTTGGAATCATCTGGAATGTCTGTCTGCGTCTGTCTGTCCAGAACCTGAGCGTGCCTGGGGGCAGCCCTGCCTGTTTCTCGGAATCCAAGCCTTGCACTGGGCCTGGCCTGGCACCACTGCCGATCATCAGCGCACGCGCAGCGGACGAAGCACGCCTCCAGGGAGCCATTGCGCAGGGTTTTCTTTCATGAGGCAACAGGCAAAGAAGCGGCCGTCAGATCCGCGCGCGTTCTGTTTCTAGCTCTGCAGTTTGTCCTCCGCAGCTCTGCGGCTTCTCCCGGCAGCGCTGCGCTCAGGTGTGGCCACGGCGGCTGCGCGACCCCCCTGCTTCCCGGGTCCCTGCGGCCTCTCCCAGGTCCCTGCGGCCTCCTGGCCTCCGCCCCGGGACCTCGCCCGGGTCCCTGCGGCCTCCTGGCCTCCGCCCCGGGACCTCTCCCGGGTCCCTGCGGCCTCTTGGCCTCCGCCCCGGGACCTCTCCCGGGTCCCTGCGGCCTCCTGGCCTCCGCCCCGGGACCTCTCCCGGGTCCCTGCGGCCTCCTGGCCTCCGCCCCGGGACCTCGCGAGGCCGAGGCCGTGCACCGCCGTCTATGTGACCGCGCCCGCCGCTGGCTCCTCTCCCCAGAATGAGTTAGCTCTCACCTCCAAGGCCGTCTGCGTCCTGGGGGAGAGCCCAGGATGAGCGAGCTTCCCGCGCACTCTAGACGTCAGCGCAGTGGGGGACGGTGGGGAGGACAAACCGTCCCCTCCGGCCGCGAACTCGCAGAGCTGCAGACCTGGCTGAGCGGCTGCCAACAGACACGCGCGGGCCGTGCTCCTGGAGCAGCCTCCGTCCTCCCCACCCATCCCCGACTGTCCCGGGTGGGGCAGTCACTGTGCACGGTTGCCCTCCCCTCACGACAGAGCCAAGGCCCTGCAGCCCAAGGAGACAGCCGGCGTCGCCCGGCCCTGACATTGCCCACCCCCTTCCCGCATGGCTTCATTCTCTCTGCGGTGGCTCAATGGGGGGGGGGGGGGTAAGGGAGGGAGGGAGGGGCTCTGGGGATGAGCTGCCTGGGTGGGCAGGGGTGGGCCGATGGGGAGGGGTGGAAGCCAGCCCAGGGACCTCGCCTGATTGGCATCACCTGCCGTGCACAGGTGGCGCCCATCCAGGCTGCTGTTCCTAAGAGGGAGGAGGTGGGCAGCTTCTCAAACAGAAACCAGGTGAGGTCTGCAGCCTGAGCCCCGCTCTGCTCCTTCTCCTTCTCCCCAGGCCCCCGCCGCGTGGCTGTCAGGTGGGATTCTTAAGCAGCCTCACCTGGGGTGTGTGGCAAAACGGCATAGGGGGTTTTGTTTGCCAGCTCAACTCCCAAGGCCCCTGAGACTCTCATTGGTTGTAGGTGTTGCTGTCTGCAGTGTGTGTGTGTGTGTGTGTGTGTGTGTGTGTGTGTGTGTGTGTGTGTGTGTGTGTGTGTGTGTGTGTGTGTGTTGCTGGTCTTGGGGCTTGACCTTAGGACCTGGACGCTCTCCCTCACCTTCTATTTTTGCTTAAGGCTGGTGCTCCACCACTCCAGCCACAACTCCATGTCTAGCTTTGTGGTGATTAATTGGAGAAAGGAGTCTCAGGGACTTTCCTGTCTAGGCTGGCTTCAGATTGGCTCCTCAGATCTCAGCCTCCTGAGTAGCTAGGGTTATGGGCACCGGCCCCTGGTGCCTGGGCAGTCAGCAATTTTACATTCGTAGTGTGCCACCGAGGGAGACGGCACCGGGCGTGTGTCTCTGGTGCCCAGGTCTGCTTGGCATGAACCCCAGTGAACCCCCATCTCCCTTTCTCACATATGTCCCTGTCTCCGATCCATCCGGGGGTCTGTGTGCAGTAAGCGGAGCGACGCCCCATCTCCCGAATGGCTTCCATCCCCAATTTTCCCTACCTGTGCAAGGGTAACTTTAGAAGCTGAGAAGGGGAGGTGTTCATCTGGAACAATCGTTCCTGCACAGGCCTATGAAGGTGTTTATTCAATGTGCCCACATTAAATAGCCAATAGGATAAAAGCTGTGCAGTTAGGATGCTGCTAGTAAAATGCACATGGGGATACCAAGAGCTCTGCACCCTAGTTGCACACTTACTGACAACCCTGTGTGCCAGTCTGAGGGTCCCGGGCACCGCTGCTTTAGTGAGTGGTCTCAGCCTGCTCGGTTAGCAAAGTAGTAAGTGCAGCTGGAGACCATGGAGGAGGGAGCAGCGCTGCTGCCCGGAGCTGGTGGCACAGAGCCGAGTGGTCCGGAGGGACCTGAGAACGGAGCTCAGAGGGCGCCAGGCTTCCCACGCCCCGCAGCTCCAGCCTTGTCCAGCCGAGAGGATGGCGCGGGGCGGCAGCCTGGGTCTAAGCCTGGTGCGGGGCTCCCGAGCTCGGCCATGCGCTGGGCCCCAGAGAAGGGGCTGAGCAGGAGTGCAGAGCCGGGTGAGAGCAGAAATGGACAGGGGAGCACATGGAGGGCCTGCAGCCCGTGCCCTGTCCATGCGAGGCCTGGAGGACCTGCCCCCCCCCCACCAGCACCCACATTGAAAGGATCAAGGAGGGGCTGGGCGCAGTGGCTCACGCCTCATCCTAGCTACTCAGGAGGCTGAGATATGAGGATCGTGGTTCAAAGCCTGCCCAGGCAGGAAACCCTGTGATACTCTTATCTCCAATAAACTACACACACACACACACACACACACACACACACACACACACACACAGAGCCAGAAGTGGCATTGTGGCTCAAACGGTAGAGTGCTCGCCTGGAGCAAAATCAGCTCAGGGACAGTGCCCAGGCCCAGAGATCAAGCCCTCCTGCGCCCCGCTGGAGAAAGGTATGGGGGGGTAGGGTCAAGGAGGGGACCTGACAAGGGGACAGGGACAGCTAAAAACACACAGCAGAACTCCCAGAGCTCAGCAGCCTGATGGGAACCGGCCTGTGTGTTAGGACACGAGAGTGACACCTGTGAGCAACAGCGGGCCGCCCTTCAGCCATCAGACTGATGAGCCGGGAAGCCGCTGGCACGCGTGTGTGCACGGAGACGGCATGGGGAGCCCGCCAGGCGGTGCGGGGGCAAATCCTGTGACCCAGCAGCCGCTCCACAGACTGCAAGTTGGCTTCTGCCTTGTCTGTAAAGGACACACCCCGAGACTCGCCCCAGGTCTCTGAGGGGGCCATGGCCATTTGAAAGCCCTGGGGACAAGCGGGGAGAGCCCCGTGGCAAGTAGCCCGGCTAGCGCTGGACAGAGCGCGGTGTGCGCGAGAGCAGCGTGGACAGAGGGCAGGAGCAGGCGGGCACGCGCAGGTGGGCAGGAGCAGGCGGGCACGTGCAGGTGGGCAGGAGCAGGTGGGCAGGAGCAGGTGGGCAGGAGCAGGTGGGCAGGAGCAGGTGGGCATGCGCAGGTGGGCAGGAGCAGGTGGGCAGGAGCAGGTGGGCATGCGCAGGTGGGCAGGAGCAGGTGGGCAGGAGCAGGTGGGCAGGGGCAGGTGGGCACGCGCAGGTGGGCACGTGCAGGTGGGCACGCGCAGGTGGGCACGTGCAGGTGGGCACGTGCAGGTGGGCAGGAGCAGGTGGGCACGCGCAGGCGGGCAGGAGCAGGTGGGCACGCGCAGGCGGGCAGGAGCAGGTGGGCACGCGCAGGCGGGCAGGAGCAGGTGGGCATGCGCAGGTGGGCATGCGCAGGTGGGCAGGAGCAGGTGGGCATGCGCAGGTGGGCAGGAGCAGGTGGGCAGGCGCAGGCGGGCAGGAGCAGGCGGGCACGTGCAGGTGGGCACGTGCAGGTGGGCAGGAGCAGGTGGGCATGCGCAGGTGGACAGGAGCAGGTGGGCAGGAGCAGGTGGGCATGCGCAGGTGGGCAGGAGCAGGTGGGCATGCGCAGGTGGGCAGGAGCAGGTGGGCACGCGCAGGTGGGCAGGAGCAGGTGGGCATGCGCAGGTGGGCACGCGCAGGTGGGCAGGAGCAGGTGGGTAGGAGCAGGTGGGCAGGAGCAGGTAGGCATGCGCAGGTGGGTAGGAGCAGGTGGGCAGGAGCAGGTGGGCAGGAGCAGGTGGGCATGCGCAGGTGGGCATGCGCAGGTGGGCAGGAGCAGGTGGGCATGCGCAGGTGGGCAGGAGCAGGCGGGCAGGAGCAGGCGGGCAGGAGCAGGCGGGCAGGAGCAGGTGGGTAGGAGCAGGTGGGCAGGAGCAGGTGGGCATGCGCAGGTGGGCATGCGCAGGTGGGCATGCGCAGGTGGGCAGGAGCAGGCGGGCATGCGCAGGCGGGCAGGAGCAGGTGGGCAGGAGCAGGTGGGCAGGAGCAGGCGGGCAGGAGCAGGTGGGCAGGAGCAGGTGGGCACGCAGGCGGGCAGGAGCAGGTGGGTAGGAGCAGGTGGGCAGGAGCAGGTGGGCAGGAGCAGGTGGGCACGCAGGCGGGCAGGAGCAGGTGGGCAGGAGCAGGTGGGCAGGAGCAGGTGGGCAGGAGCAGGTGGGCACGCAGGCGGGCAGGAGCAGGTGGGTAGGAGCAGGTGGGCAGGAGCAGGCAGGCAGGAGCAGGTGGGCAGGAGCAGGTGGGCAGGAGCAGGTGGGCACGCAGGCGGGCAGGAGCAGGTGGGTAGGAGCAGGTGGGCAGGAGCAGGTGGGCAGGAGCAGGTGGGCAGGAGCAGGTGGGCACGCAGGCGGGCAGGAGCAGGCGGGCAGGAGCAGGTGGGCAGGAGCAGGTGGGCACGCAGGCGGGCAGGAGCAGGTGGGTAGGAGCTGGTGGGCAGGAGCAGGTGGGCACGCAGGCGGGCAGGAGCAGGTGGGTAGGAGCAGGTGGGCAGGAGCAGGCGGGCAGGAGCAGGTGGGCAGGAGCAGGTGGGCAGGAGCAGGTGGGCACGCAGGCGGGCAGGAGCAGGTGGGCAGGAGCAGGTGGGCAGGAGCAGGTGGGCAGGAGCAGGTGGGCACGCAGGCGGGCAGGAGCAGGCGGGCAGGAGCAGGTGGGCAGGAGCAGGCGGGCACGTGCAGGTGGGCAGGAGCAGGCGGGCACGTGCAGGTGGGCATGCGCAGGTGGGCAGGAGCAGGCGGGCAGGAGCAGGTGGGCAGGAGCAGGTGGGCAGGAGCAGGTGGGCACGCGCAGGTGGGCACGCGCAGGTGGGCAGGAGCAGGTGGGCAGGAGCAGGTGGGTAGGAGCAGGCGGGCACGTGCAGGTGGGCATGTGCAGGTGGGCAGGAGCAGGCGGGCAGGAGCAGGTGGGCAGGAGCAGGCGGGCAGGAGCAGGCGGGCAGGAGCAGGTGGGCAGGAGCAGGTGGGTAGGAGCAGGTGGGCAGGAGCAGGCGGGCAGGAGCAGGGGGGCAGGAGCAGGTGGGCAGGAGCAGGCGGGCACGCGCAGGTGGGCAGGAGCAGGTGGGCACGCGCAGGTGGGCAGGAGCAGGCGGGCACGCGCAGGTGGGCAGGAGCAGGCGGGCAGGAGCAGGTGGGCAGGAGCAGGTGGGCACACGCAGGTGGGTAGGAGCAGGTGGGCATGCGCAGGTGGGCAGGAGCAGGCGGGCAGGAGCAGGTGGGCAGGAGCAGGCGGGCACGTGCAGGTGGGCAGGAGCAGGTGGGCACGCGCAGGTGGGCAGGAGCAGGTGGGCATGCGCAGTTGGGCAGGAGCAGGTGGGCAGGAGCAGGTGGGCAGGAGCAGGCGGGCACGCGCAGGTGGGCAGGAGCAGGCGGGCAGGAGCAGGCGGGCAGGAGCAGGTGGGCAGGAGCAGGTGGGCATGCGCAGGTGGGCAGGAGCAGGCGGGCAGGAGCAGGCGGGCAGGAGCAGGCGGGCAGGAGCAGGTGGGCAGGAGCAGGCGGGCAGGAGCAGGCGGGCAGGAGCAGGTGGGCAGGAGCAGGTGGGCACGCGCAGGTGGGCAGGAGCAGGCGGGCAGGAGCAGGTGGGCAGGAGCAGGTGGGCACGCGCAGGCGGGCAGGAGCAGGTGGGCAGGAGCAGGCGGGCACGTGCAGGCGGGCACGCGCACGTGGGCAGGAGCAGGTGGGCACGCACAGGTGGGCAGGAGCAGGTGGGCAGGAGCAGGCGGGCAGGAGCAGGTGGGCAGGAGCAGGTGGGCAGGAGCAGGTGGGTAGGAGCAGGTGGGCACGCAGGCGGGCAGGAGCAGGTGGGCACGCGCAGGTGGGCAGGAGCAGGTGGG
The DNA here is from genome assembly GCF_019054845.1 of Dipodomys spectabilis. Taxonomy (NCBI): domain Eukaryota; kingdom Metazoa; phylum Chordata; class Mammalia; order Rodentia; family Heteromyidae; genus Dipodomys; species Dipodomys spectabilis. Next base: position 4,105,523 of record NW_024870743.1, on the reverse strand, counting down.
CAGGAGCAGGCGGGCACGCGAAGGTGGGCAGGAGCAGGCGGGCACACAGGTGGGCACGCAGGCGGGCAGGAGCAGGTGGGCACGCAGGCGGGCAGGAGCAGGTGGGCACGCAGGCGGGCAGGAGCAGGTGGGCAGGAGCAGGCGGGCACGTGCAGGTGGGCAGGAGCAGGTGGGCACACAGGTGGGCACGCAGGCGGGCAGGAGCAGGCGGGCAGGAGCAGGCGGGCTCCCGCCAATGACGCCGCTGGGGCTTGGCAGCTCCCGCGTGTTTAAAGCGTCATCAGTGGAACACGCATTTCATCCTAGCCAACCGCAAATTCCAAGGAGGCTCTCTACTGACTATGTACTGCTGCTGCACCATGGTAAGTTCAAAAGCCAAAACCCAAGTTGAAACCATCACGAGTTGGGCAACCATCTGTATAGAAAGCAGTACCAACGGAAGGTAACACGCACTAATTTTGCAAGAGATTCCTAATGTATGTGTTAAAATGTCTGCCTCTGGGGAGATGGGAAGTGGGAAACAGACATGTATAAGCCGGGCGTCAGCGGCTCAAGCTCGTAGTCCTGGTTCCCTGGGAGTCTAAGAATAGGAGGAACATAGTTTAAGGCTAGCCCAGGCAGAAATGTTCAGGAGACTTCTTCTCAACCTATATCCGGGCACTGTGGTGTGTGTCTGTCATCCTAGTTATGCAGGTGGCTGAGATGGACGGGAGATTCCGGCAAGCACAGGTAGAAAAGTCTGGAAGGCTCCATCTCAACGGAGGAAGCCAGGGCCTGGTGGCCTGACAGGAAGCCTAACGCAGGCAAACGGTGGGCCGAGCACATGCCTGGGCACGAAGTGAGACTCCACCTTGAAAACAGGCAGCAGCGACAGCAAATGAAGGGCGATAGTGGGGCTCTGCCGGCCTCCCGTTAGTTTGGGCTGAGAAAATGGAAATATACTTATCAACGCCAATGCCATCCTCGCCCGTGCTAGGGCTTGTCCTCTGCCTGCCGGCGAGAGTGCAGGACGGAACAGGGGCCGAGGTGGCGCATGGCTTCTGGTTAAATTAGACTTTCGGGTTTTGTTTTTTGGGGTTTTTTTGCTGGTCGTGGGGCTGAACTCTGGGCCTGGGCACTGTCCCTCAGCTCTTCAGCTCACGGCTAGCGCCCTGCCACTTGAGCCACAGCACCACTACTTTTCTAGCCAGAGCCAACAGGGCCTCTGCGAGCCTCTGAGGCCGTGGGGGTGAGCTGCTACATGAACAAGGGGGGAGGGACGTGCCCTGGCTCCCTAGAATCAAGCCTGTGCGACACAGTTTTGCTTCGCCTTGCGCAGGATTTCTCTGTTCCAGGAGCTCTGAGGGTTGAGGTAGGAATCAGCGTGAGACACACCCAGTGCCTGGACACATCCAGCGGCGCTGGAGCGGTGCAGCTGCGCCCTCTGGTGGTCAAGTGGGGAAGGACGCGCGCGGGCCCTCCTTGGTCACTCCGTCCCGTCCCCAGCACCTCTCAAGGCAGGTGCTCTGTCCGCACCTGAGGCTCCTGGCCTCGGGGACAGAGCCAAGGCCACAGTGAGGCTCTCGTGGCTCTGAACGGGGAAGCCCAAGGTTTGAGTTCTAGCTCTGCCCCTTCTCAGCTGTCAGGCCTAGAGCAAGCTTTTTTTATTTTTATTGTTTTGGGGGGACGGGGAGTTGAGACCAGGTTTTGAGATGTAGTCAAGGCTAGCCTCACACTTACAATCCTCCTTCCTCAGCCTCCTGAGTGCTAGATTTCAGGCATGACTGTCACACCGTTTACTTACCTTGGAGACTCCGCTTTTTCATACGTAAAGCAATCAGGAATAATAATCAGTGCCCTGCACGGATGTCTTAATAAAAAGCATAGTTAGCTGAGAGGTGAGATGCATCATAGATTCTCTAAGTGAGAGGTAACTATGCATCGTCTTGATCTAGTAACAAATGATCAGACTCAGAAGGAAATACCAGCACGTTTGTGGGTGTATGTGCCAGGGAACGCTTCACAAATGAGACATTCAAGGGTTAGAGGTGTAGCTCAAATTGTTGAGCATTTGCCTATCAATCATGAGGTCTTGACTTCAAGCCCCAATATTGCTAAATAAACACATAAATACATGGAGTAAAATTATGTATATATACACAAACACATACAGATACCCGAAGGAGGCAGCTCAACTGGGTTTGAAGGCTGAGTAGGAATCTAAGGATATCTTGGATGTGTGAACTATTACAATGATGTGATAGTAAGCAGGACTATCACCCATGTGGGCAACTGTAAGTGGTTTGATTAGAATATTCCAGAATGGTTGTAAAACTGTTGATAAGGGGTTCCCAAGAGGTTTTGGGGCAGACTATCAAAGGTAGATGATGGACGCGCATGGAACAGAGCCTGTATAACCCTTTCTCATCCTGACTGCAACCCGACAAGGTAGACATCACCGTCCTGCTTCTGCACTGTAGAAAGCTGAGGCTCAGAGAGGTTCCATACTTGCCAGGAGCCACACAGCTAATGTGAGCCACACTAAGATCCCTGCAGAGTTGCAGTCCAGTCTGGTTGGCCAGCTCCTTTCAATGTCACTGCTCATTACCGGTGGTTTTTTATATCCTCCTAGCTCAATTTTGGTAGGTCAAGGAGATATATATATATATATATATATATATATATATATATTTTTTTTTTTTTTTTTTTGGTCCAGTCATGGGGTCTGAACTCTGGGCCTGGGTGCTGTCCCTCAGCTCTTCAGCTTAAGGCTAGCGCTCTACCACTTGAGCCACAGGGCCACTTCCGGTTTTTTTCTGCATATGTGGTGCTGAAGAATCAAACCTAGGGCCTCATGCATGCAAGGCAAGCGCTCTACCACTGAGCCACCTTCCCAGCCCCAGGACAAGGATATTTAGAAGCACCCATTTCTTCTAGATTCTTCAGTTTATGTTTTCAAAACATTCAATAATGAAAGGCTAAAATATGCATAATGATTCTTTGAATTTCATTGGTATTTGTCATGTGATTCCTTTTTTTATATTTAGTTTTATTGAGTCTTTTTTGATTAGTTTGGGGATGGGTTTTAAAATCTTATTTATCTTTTCAAAGAACCACCTCTGTTTCACTTATTTGGTTGCGTTGTTCTTTTAGTCTCCATTTAGGTCATTTCTGCACTAATTTTGATCATTTCTTTACTGATTTGAGATTTGGCCAGCTCTTGTGTAGCTAAGAGCTTGAGCTGCATCATTGTTACTTGTTTGAGTGCTCTCTCTCTCTCTCTAGGTCTGAGACTGGGACTCGAACTTGGTACCTATTGCTCTCGCTCACTGGCTAGCGCTCTACCAACCCCTTTCCGACTTCTTAAATAAGGCACTCCTAGCTCCAGCCCCACCCCTGCTGTGTGCAGAAGCTTCTAGGAGGCCGCTGCTTTTCTAACATCTTCCCTGACTCGCCGATTGTTCAAAAGTGTATTTTTCGACCTCCATGTGTATGAAGTTTCTGCAGTTTGCCTTACTATTGGTTTCTATTTAATTCCATGACAGCCTATTACGATTTAGGAAATTTTGTTAAGACTTGCTTTGTGGCCTTTATGGAGACGTCCTCTGGCTGCCAGCGGATGGAATGCACGGCAGCTCTGTGAGATCCTTTGGGCCGAGGGCACTGTTACAGTCTCAGATTTCTTTTTTTCCTTTGTTTTTAGTTCTGAGACCAACACTTGAACTCAGTACCTGCTGCTTTTGCTCATTAGCTCCTGCTCAACTCACAGAGCCACACCTCCAACCATTTTTAAATTATATTCTTTGGTCTAGATGACAGTCTGCTGATGAGTGAGATACAGGCCGCCCGCCATCATGACATCTGAAGGACCGGCCCTTCAACAAGAGCTCTATTCTTCCCAGGAGCCACACTACCCCCTCCGCCCCACCCCTGCCAGCCGCACCTCAGTGTACTCCTGCCCCGAAGGCTTCCTCCTGACTCCACAGCGGCCTCGCCGGGTCAGGAAGTCCTCATCGCTGCCGCTCACCTCACCTGCGCCGGCCAGGCCCTGCAGGCGAGCGGACCCCGCGTGGACGGCACGCGGCATGGCTGCTGTGTCTCCTCAGGTCCTGCAGCCTTAGTCTTTGCTCGACCTTTATGACCTTGACACTTTGGATGAGCATCAACCGTCTGTAGACCTCCCCCACTTGAGGACGTCCTCTGCCACCCTGTGATTCTATTCAGGGCCCTATCTTTGGCAGGAATATTCCAGAAGTGCTACTCAACCAGCAGTAGTTTCAACTTGTCCCATGATGGGATGGTGGGGAGGTGTGCATCTTGTTCCTCTGCACTGGTGGCCAATCACGGTCGCCCAGAGACAGCAGGGCCAGCAGGTGGTGCTGCTGGGTTGAACCTGCGCCAGACAAATCAGCTCTGAGAGGAGCAGAGTGCAGGACAAGGTGGGACGGTGGGGACGGAGCTGCAGGGGGCGGGTTCACCAAAAAGCGTTCTGCTGTGTACTGTAAACACGTACATGCACACCAGCGAATACACACACACACACACACACACACACACCACACACGAATGCATCAATATGCACGCACATAATCACCTATAGCCATACATACACACCCACACACACCAGCACATTCATACACACACACACATGTATCAATATGCATCACATAATCACATATATACACACATGCATACTAGCCAATACACACACCAGCATATTCATATATACACACATGAGTATATCAATATGCATGCACATAATCACATATATATATACATATACACATGCACCCATGCATACGTACCAGTACATCGATGTACGCTCAACACACACACACCAATGATTTATTAGGCAGGCATGGTGGTGCACACCTGTAATCCCAGCACTGTGGTTGAGGCAAGATCACAAAGTCAGAGGCAGCCTGGGTGGCACAGTGATACTGTGCTTTACAAAACAAAACCTCAAATACTGTATAACTAATGTGTGCAATGCAAACGTGCAGTCAATACAGGCTGCACATGTGTGTGCAGATGTGTGTGCACTCGACACTCGGGAGCATGCTCCGCTCTTGAGGATCAGGAGGGCGGAAGCTCCTCTCACCCAGGCCCCAGCCCCTCCCCACAGCCCTCCCCCACAGCAGTTCCCCCTCCCCCGCAGCCTTCCTCCCCAGCAGTCCCCCTCCCCACAGCCCTCCCCCACAGCAGTCCTCCCTCCCCCGCATTCCCCCTCCCAACAGTCCTCCCCCACAGCAGTGCCCCCTCTCGGCAGCCCGCCCCCACAGCAGTTCTCCCTCCCTGCAGCCCTCCCCTAAGCCCTCCCCCCGCAGCAGTCACCCCTCCCCCATAGCCCTCTGCAGCAGAGCTGAGTGTGCACGGGCCCCGACAGAGCTCAGTGTGCACGGGCCCTGACAGAGCTGAGTGTGCACGGGCCCTGACAGAGCTGAGTGTGCACGGGGCCCCTGGACAGAGCTGAGTGTGCACAGGGCCCCTGGACAGCTGAGTGTGCATGTGGCCAGAGCTGAGTGTGCGCGGCCCCTGGATAGAACTGAGTGTGCGCGGCCCCTGGACAGAGCTGAGTGTGCACGGGGCCCCGACAGAGCTGAGTGTGCACAGGCCCCCACAGAGCTGAGTGTGCACGGGGCCCCGACAGAGCTGAGTGTGCACGGGCCCCCACAGAACTGAGTGTGCACGGGGCCCCGACAGAGCTGAGTGTGCACGGGGACCCACAGAGCTGAGTGTGCACGGGCCCCCACAGAGCTGAGTGTGCATGGGCCCCACAGAGCTGAGTGTGCACGGGGCCCCGACAGAGCTGAGTGTGCACGGGCCCTGGATAGAACTGAGTGTGCGCGGCCCCTGGACAAAGCTGAGTGTGCACAGGCCCCCACAGAGCTGAGTGTGCACGGGCCCCCACAGAGCTGAGTGTGCACGGGGCCCCCACAGAGCTGAGTGTGCACGGGGCCCCGACAGAGCTGAGTGTGCAAGAGGCCCCCACAGAGCTGAGTGTGCACAGGGCCCCTGGACAGAGCTGAGTGTGCACGGGCCCCCACAGAGCTGAGTGTGCACGGGGCCCCGACAGAGCTGAGTGTGCACGGGCCCCCACAGAGCTGAGTGTGCACAGGGCCCCTGGACAGAGCTGAGTGTGCACGGGACCCCTGGACAGAGCTAAGTGTGCCCAGCACAGCGTGTGAGGCGTGTGAGCAGCCGGACCAGGCCACGTGCTCCTCAAAGAGGCCGTGAAGCTCACGCCGGGCCTGGCCCGCAGTGGCGGCAGGCACTTACTGGCTTGGCAATGAAGGTTCTCTCCTCCCTCCTCGCACGTGCTTTTCAATGGTACTGGAATCCCCTCTTTAGAGACTGTTTCAGGCCTGGCGCCGGTGGCTCACTCCTGTAATCCTAGCTACTCAGGAGGCTGAGATCTGAGGATCACAGTTCAAAGCCAGCCTGGGCAGGAAAGTCCATGAAACTCTTATCTCCAATAAACCACTAGAAAAACTGGAAGTGGTGCTGTGGCTCAAGGCTCGCCTTGAGCGGAAGAGTGCAGGGACAGCGCCCAGGCCCAGCGTTTAAGCCCCACGACCAACAAAAATAAAGAAAGAATGTTTCTGGACCCCCCGCCCACCCCTGGTGATGCATTATTTCTTGCTTTCATACTCAAGAAGAGCAGCGTTTTCCCTTCATCTCCAAGAGCGCAGATTCTGGACGTATCAGCACAAACAGTATCATGACTTGGTGGCTATTCTTCAGTTTAGCCATGAAGTGCTTTCTTCTACAACTTTATAGATTATAGAGATTGCCTCACATTTTGTCTCTTACTGTCTGCTTGTTACCAAACCCACAAAAAACTTGAAAACCATTCTTTGGTGAGGGAGGCATTCAATTTCTCATTGTGTGTGTGTGTGTGTGTTTACTCTAGACTCCGCCTTGGATCACTATGAGGCCTTTTATAGTTGGACCTTATTTTATTTGGACCTTGTGTCGTTAGCTCTTTGTTGCTGCAGCAAAATATCCTAGGAAACCAGCTTGAAGGAGGAAAGGGTTCCTTTGGCTTGTGCTTAGAAATTTCAGTTTAAGGCGCCTTGGTCCCGCACTGTACATCACGGCAGAGTGTGTGTGGCAGGGCAAAGCTGTTGTGTCCTGGTGTCCAGGAAGCAGAGAGAAGGAAGGCGGGGCTGCAGAGAGGAGGCGGTCCCTGGGGACTCACTCCCATCTGCGGGGTTCCAGGGCCCTGTAGAGACTTGCAACTGAATTTGTTGTTGTTTTCAATCGTGGGGTTTTAACTCAGAGCCTGGACCCTGTCCCTGAGCTTTTTCCACTCAAGGCTAGCTCTCTATCACTCTGAGCCACAGCACCACTTCTGGTTTTCTGGTAGTTAACTGGAGATAAGAATCTCACGGATTTTCCTGCCGGGGCTGGCTTCTAACCACGATTCTCGGATCTCAGCCTCCTAGGTAGTTAGGATTATAGGTATGCGCCACCGGGTTTCAACTGAATTTTTATTAGACTTATTTAGCTTTTCATTTCCAAGTTTGAATTTGTTTCTTCAGAACTTCTGTATCTTTACCGAGTTCTTCTTTTATGTCCTGCATTGTCTTCTTTATTTCATTTAACTCTGTGTTCTCTCTTTGGGCATTTATTCATGTTTTCTTTAATTTTACTGATCATTCTTGTAATCATTTCCTAAAATTCTTGGTTTAAGATGTCATTCACATTTACCTTGCTATTGTTAGTATTTGCTGCTGTGGAGTTTTTGACTTTTTGAGGAGTCATGTTGCCTTGTTTTTCCACCAACATTTTTTGTCTCTGCATTGGGTTTTATCTGAGTCCTAGAGTAATTGGTTGAAAGTTTTTTGTTTTTGGCCAGTCCTGGGGCTTGAACTCTAGGCTTGGACATTGTCCCGGGGCTCTTCTGCTCAAGGCTAGCACTCTACCACTTGAGCCACAGCACCACTTCTAGTCTTTTCTTGATTAATGGGAGATAAGAGTCTCTCAACTTTCTGGCCCACATTAGCTTCAAGTCACGATCCTCAGATCTCAGACTCTTGAGTAGCCAGGATTACAAGTGTGAGCCTCCAGTGCCTCCTGGCTGGTTGAAAGTTGTAATCACCTCTTTCTTTATTCTCAGTGTTCTGGCAGAAGACTGCAGTGGCCAAATTAAAGTGTTATTACCACTGGGTTAGATGTGTTACTCCTATTTAAGTTCTGGTACTGGCAAAAACAAAAATGTGATATGAATGTTAAGAAATATTTGAGCAGAAGAAGAGAGGGAGAATGCAGTTGAGAACTCAGGATGTAGCTACAAACTTGAGAGGAGTGAGGGTAGTGGTAGTGGGGGAAGGGGTGGGAATGTTGACAGGGGTGACTGCTTTGTTAAACCGCAACTCCTTTCTACAACTACTTAAAAGATAATAAAAAATAAAACAAATGTTTGGGGTCTAGAGGGCAAGTACTTTGACCCAAGTACTTTATATGTAGATATGAAAATAGAATAATGAAGCCTGTTAACATCGTTTAAAAAAGAAGAGAGAAAGTATAGTATGTGAGAAAAATATCCTATCTATCAAAGTGTATTGTTTAAAATTCCCTGCTGGCTCTTGTTAAGGAAAAGAGGAAATGCTTTGGGGTAAGGAAGGATTTTTTTTTTTATTGTTGTTGGTTGACCCAATCCTCAGGATCTCAGCCTCCTGAGTAGCTAGGATTATAGGCATGAGCCACTGGTGCCCATTTGGAAGGATTTTTGAAAAGGTAAGGTTTTATCTTAAACTAGTTTCAAAATGGAATTAAGACATGGCCCAGACTGTTCAAGAAATAGCAGAAGATGCAGGTATATTTTGAGACTACCTATTTCAAAGTCACCTCATGCAAATATATTTTACCCTTTTCAAACTAGCCAATCATGAGCAGATTGTGAACCTGAGCTCAACCAATCAGAGCAGAGGGGCAGGGCCTGCTGTATTAGGGATAAATAGGAGAGCAGCCTGCCTTCTCTGTGTATTTACTTGCCAGGTTCTTGGTGCACCTTTCTGCAGAAGTAAATTTTCCCTTGCTGAGCCAATTCTTTATCTTTGTGTCTATCATTATGACTCCAGGGGTTCTTGAACAGCATAGTTATAACAATGAGAGAGGGTCAATTTGATCCACATACATCGTATGTGGATGTGTGTAAATATCACCATCAAATCCCTCTCTACAACTAACATATGGTAATGAAAACTTTGGGAAAAAAACTGGTTTGGATTTGCTTTAAAATAATCCACAGAGGAGGGAGAAGGATGGAACAGATTCAAGATCAGCAGATCATTGTTTAGGCTCAACAATGAGTACATCCCCATTATCCTATTGTCTACTGAAAAACATATTTTTAGATAGGTGCATATTAGCTAGACTTAAAAAGTTTACAGGTATGAGCTATACATTTACTGAAAAATTTTGCATGATAAAAATTTAAAAACCACCAGTGGAGACTGTCTCCAGACAGTGGCAGACCAGATTGTTCTAGACCAAACATGAATTCCAGACAGGGAGCCTGGCGCCTAGTCCTCCCTTTATTAGGAACCGATTCCAGTCTGAAAGCTGTGGCGTGAGGGGTAAGGCTGGGCGGGGACCGGCAGCTGCTTGGGGCTGGGAAGGAAAGCATCTTGGGATAGAGACTGGGAATATCCCACAGCAGCCAGAAAACTGAACAGACAAAAACCAGCCATGGCCAAAGGGGCCGTGACAGACTCGTCTCAGTCCTGACTGCTTTAGCACTCAGGTTCCCAATCAGGACTCAGTCCCCAAGACAGGCCGCTAGGAGCCTGCAGGCAGCTGTGGGCTATTCTAATAATGTGAGAGAAACAGCAACATCAGTTAGACACAGACACTCCGGTATGAGGAAGCTCTCGATACACACTGCTCTAGGAACACTACTCAAACCATGAGATCGGGACCACGACCTGCTCAGGTCTCACAGCTGCTTCCTTGAGTGTTCAGAAGGTGGAGAGTCACAGATAGCTCACTAATACAAAATTGTCTCTCTTTTTTTTTTTTGCCAGTCATGGGGCTTGAACTCGGGGCCTGGGCACTGTCCTTGAGCTTCTTTTGCTCAAGACTAGCACTCTACCACTTAAGCCATGGAGCCATTTCCGGCCTTTTGTTTTTATGGTACTGAGGAATTGAACCCAGAGCTTCATGCATGCTAGGCAAGCACTCTACCACTGAGCCACCTTCCCAGTCCCCCAAACTGCCTTTCTGATACATAAAATTATAGCAGGCTTCCCTGACGTTGCTATGTACCTATTAATTCCGAAACAGTAAGACTGTGTGACAGATAGAGGGAAAGCAGAGCTCATGGTCAGAGGGCTGGGCTGTTTTCTGCAAGACAACCACGGGCAGGCTGGATCAGCAGAGGGAGTAAAGAGGCACCTCTGGAAAATAAAGCCAAAGAGCACTTAGCCTCAAGTAGTTACCAGGCTGGGGTGTTAATGGATTTGCGTGGTGCCAAAGTTGGCACTGGGTCAGCGAGATCAGGCTTCTCAGCAAAGAAAGCGGCTGCAGTGTCAGCCAAGAGATTGCAAATCTGCAAAGTTAGAATTGCTGAAAGGTGCTGGGTCAGCCAGTCGCAGAGCTGTGCGTCCACGGGGCAGGTGGCTGGATGTGGGAGTCAGGGCAGGCTGGCTCAGAGGAGATACTTCTAACTGGAGCCAGACACTGCGGTCACCTGCTCAGCGCTGAGCCTTTGCAGGCCAGGGACAAGCAGCCGGGCCGCCATCGGGGGTGGGTGACCCAGGGGGTGAGCTGATGATTCTTCCCCATGCTAGCACTCTGCTTTTTCCTTCGCACTGGGCCCTGCAGGTGAAGCAGTGTGCTGTCCTTGTTGCTAGGTGACGCTGCACCCCCCCCCCCCCCAACCCTCGCCTCAGGTGTCTTAAAGGGCGAACTTTAGTGAGAGGAAGAGGACGTGGAGCAGGGTCTGGGGACCCTGCAGCCTTGAGTTCCAGTGTTGCAGCCACTGTCTGCTAACAGAGCTCGGGCACGTGGTGTGGCTTCTCCCAGCCCCAGTGTCTTCATCTGTGAACGGCCCTGCTTGCTGACGCCAGGCTCCTTGAGGGTGGAGGCTCAGCTCCCTTCTGTATCTTGAGTGAAATTCCGCTGGGCAGCATTCACATAGCAGCAGTGAAGACTTGCTGATAGCTTGAAACCAGAGCTGATGGCGGGGTGGGGGTGGGGGGTGGAATCTCCCAGGCTGGGCCTGCTATTGTTAGGCTAGGATGAGTGGAACGGAAGCTGTTAGGCTATGCCCGGCTCTGACCTACTCCATTTTGTTTGTAAAGCAACACTTTGAACCTCAGCTACTCCATCTTGATGCTAAGAGACCTGCCTAGCTCTCTTGAGCTGTCCAATGAGGGTCACGACTTTTACTTTGGAAGACTGAGGAACATACGGGACGAGGACCGCACTGCCTGCACATCTCATGGAAGGCCACCGGGTGGAAGCTGTGCTGGTGAAGGATGCTGGGTGTCCTGTTTCGGTCTGGTCAGGCCCATCAGGCCTATGATGGGCCAAAGGCAGAGACCAGGACGCCTCCTTCCCACAGGTCATTCTCCTGACCCACGCACACAGGGATTTCCAAGAGACTCAGGATTTTAACTTAATGAATTTCAGGAAGCTTTGCAGAGTTGAGATACGTTCTGGCTTAAGAATTCTTATTTTTGTCATTAGTGCTTATTGGTCCATTTCCTGGGCCTACTCCTCTGATATAGGTAAAAGCAGGGAAAAGACTCAAAAGATGGAACAAGACGCAAGCATGCCCTAGATAGATCTGAGCCTGGGGAAGAATTGCTTCGAGGGTCTGCAAAGGTGGGTTGAGCGGGAACTCAGGACAGTCTCACACCTCTGATTTACAGTGTCCTGCCACTGGTAAAATAATGTAATCGGCGGGTTTTAAGACCCCTCCCCAGCCCGGTCCTTGTCTAGGAATGTTTCCTGGTCGTCTGGTGAAGCTCGTTCTCCAGCCTGTGTTCTTGGGAGTGTAGGGACGCGGCTGGGTCCAGGACAGGATGTTCAGACTGGTCTTGCAGGTCTCGGTGGGTGAGGATGAGGATAACGGCTTCCTAAGGATGAGAATCGGGGCTGTTACCATCATGGCTGGAAGCTGGGAAGACCAGATGCATCTGGATCCGGACCTGGCTGAAGGCTGGGTGTTGAGAAAGCCTCTCTCCTTATTGAGCAGTGAATAGATGACGACATCACTACATTTGGTTTTGATTTATATTAAAGAGGTTCCGGACACACAGGACAGAACAGGAGAAGTTCCGGACACACAGGACAGAACAGGGTACTGAAACCTGTGTGCTTATTACCCACCTTCAACAGTAATCAGCGTTGTGTCTCACGCACATATTATCTTCCCTCTATTCTCCTTCAATACACTTTTAATTTTTGTGCCAGTCCTGGGGCTTGACCTTAGGGCCTGGAAACTGTCTCGGAGCTTTTTGTTTCAGGATACCACTCCACTGCTTGAGCTACAGCTCAACTCTCAGCGTTTTTTTTGCTAATTGGAGGTAAGAGTCTTTTGGACTTTCATGCCTGGGTTGGGTTTGAGCCAAGATCTGAGGCTCTCAGCCTCTTGAGTAACTAGGATTATAGGCTTGAGCTACCACGGGTGCCCTGATGAATATATTTTATTTTTATTTTTTGTGCCAGTCCTGGGCCTTGAACTCTGGGCCTGGGTAATACCCTGAGCTGCTTTTGCTCAAGGTTAAGGCTTTACCACTTGAGCCATAGTGCCACTTGTGGCTTTGTCTGTGATTTAATTGGAGCTAAGTGTCTCACAGACTTTCCTGCCTGGGGTGGCACTGAACCTCAATCCTCAGATCTCAGCCTCCTGAGTAGCTAGGATTAGAGGCATAAGCCGCTGGCGCCTGGCCTGAGTTCTTTTTAATCCAGGTTAGCTCTCTACCATTTGAACTACAGCTCCACTTTGGCTTTTGATAGTTAACTGGAGATAAGAATCTTGCAGACTTTCCAGCCCAGGCTGGCTTCAAACTGATAACCTCAGATCTCAGCCTCCTGAGTAGATAGGATTACAGGTGTACGTCACTAGTGCTCACCTCATTTTTTTTTTTAAGGCAAATCTCAGACATCAGTTTGCCTGTAGCTGAAGAGCCTGACACCTGAGGCCCTGGAGCTGTTGACGCTTGTTGCTGTAGGGCGGTGGGTTCTGGCACTCATGGCCAAACAAGAGCTATAACACTAAAGGGAACCACCTGATGTTAACTGCAGCTCTGCTTGCTGAAGATTACTAAGGCTACCACAATTCCTGAGTAGAGCAAGGAACCCCAACCAGGTGACATGGAAAACTATGGTTAGTGAGGACATTGTATTCTTGAAAAGTGCCAAATGAGTGCCATTTTGTGTCTTTATAACAAAATAAAGTGGTGCTGGGAAGGTGGCTCAGTGGTAGAGCGCTTGCCTTGCATGCCTGAGGCCCTGGGTTCGATTCTTCAGCACCACATAAGAAAGAAAAAAGCCGGAAGTAGCACTGTGGCTCAAGTGGTAGAGCACTAGCCTTGAGCTGAAGAGCTGAGGGATAGCGCCCAGGCCCAAAGTTCAGGCTCCACGACCAGACCCAAAAAAATAAAAATTAAAAACAAAATAAAGTGAAGTTACATTTGCTCATTTGCTAAATTTAATCATTCCACATCATATATGTCAAAACATCATAGTGTACATGATAAACAATTTTATCTGTAAATATTTTTATTTTTTATTTTTTGCCAGGGGTCTTGGACTCAGAGCCTGGACACTGTCCCTGAGCTTCTAGCACGCTACCACTTGAACAACAGTGCCAGTTCTGGTTTTTTCTGTTTATGTGGTACTGAGGAATTGAACCTAGAGCTTCATGCATGCTAGGCAAGCACTCTACCACTAAGCCACATTCCCAGCCCTGTAAATATTTTTAAAATATAGGGAAAAAAATTAAAAAGTGTTAATGGGCTTCAGTTATGGTGTGGTGGTAAAGTGACCTGTAGTAAGCCTTCAGTACAAACCCTAGTAATGCCAAAGATAATAGAAAGGTCTTGAAGCACCTACATAAAATAGAAGACAAATTGTTATTGTTGTTATAATAATTATTATTGTTATTATTTTGAGAGAAAGCCTCATTATGTCACTTAAGATTTATGATCCTCTTGACTAAGCTGGGATTACAGGTCTGCACCACCATATCCAGCTGAAGGTTGTAAACAGGCTTTCCTCTCTCCGCCATCTTGGAGCCTGTGGAGGCCAGCTGGGAACAGGACTTCTAAAAGGCAAAATGTCTGGAAGGCTGTGGTGCAAGGCCATTTTCACTGGCTATAAGTGGGGTCTCGGGAACCAAAGGGAGCACACGGCTCTCCTTAAAATTGAAGGCGTTTATGCCCGAGGTGATACCGATTTCTACTTGGGCAAGAGATGTGCTTATGTATACAAAGCAAAAAACAACACAGTGACTCCTGGCGGCAAGCCTAACAAAACCAGAGTAATCTGGGGAAAGGTAATGCGTGCCCATGGAAACAGTGGCATGGTTTGTGCCAAATTCCGAAGCAACCTTCCTGCTAAGGCCATTGGACACAGAATCCGTGTGATGCTGAACCCCTCCAGAATTTAACTAATGAAAATTAAATAAAGGAAATCTGTGCTCTTATAAAAAAAATGAAACAATAATAATTAAGGGGCTGGCAGCTGGTACAAGTGGTAGAATGCTTAATTGGCAAGTGTGAAACCTTCAGTTTAATCCCCAGTACCTCCCAGAAAAAAAAAAATATATGGTATATTTTATGGAAGAGATTTAAGAGAGATGAATGAAAAGTATTGGATTGATTTTTTTTTTGGGGGGGTCCGGTCGTGAGGCCTGAACTCTGGGCCTGGGCCCTGTCCCTCAGCTCTTCAGGTCAAGGCTAGTGCTCTACCACTTGAGCCACAGCACCACTTCCGGCTTTTTTCTTTTTGCTTTATGTGGTGCTGAGGAATCAAACCCAGGGCCTCAGGCATGCAAGGCAAGCGCTCTACCACTGAGCCACCTTCCCAGCCCCCGAATGAAAAGTATTATGAGATGAGAGAGAAGCCCTAGATCCTGTGTGTGTGTATGTGTACATATGTATGTATATGTGTTTAGCATGTGCGCCGATGTATATGTGTATGCGTGTGTACAGGTGCATATGTACATGCATGCACACGTGTGTGTGTGTGTGTGTGTGTGTGTGTGTGTGTGTGTGTGTGTGTGTGTGTGTGGTATCTCCTGGAAGGTCACATATCCCATGAACCTGAGGCATGAAGCAGAAACTATGAGACTCGGTGAACTCAAGGAGAAACAGCAGCTTGGAGTGGAGGACTGTGGCAGCCATTTCCTGAAGGCACAAGAAGCACTAAACAACAGAACAGCTGCACGGCTCCACAAAATAGAACAGATGCTACATGAGATGAAACCAGAAAAGAGGCCAGTGTCGACATCATGGTTGGCGAGTGACTCACTTGCCATCTCCAACCAAGCAGGGAAAAGGGCTGACGAATATTCCCACTATACACCCCATGCACAGGGCCCCAGAATGCACTTAGGGTGTCTGAGTGTGGAGCATTGCTGAACATTATTATAACCAACCTCATCCCAAGGGCACCTGAGGACATTACCCACATGGGTCCAAGTAGGCAGGTTCAGAGGATAACCACTGGTGACAGAGGATCACAGTCACATCCCTGAGGGGCAGTAGCCAACTGGGCAGGCCCCTTACGGCCTGGAAGTAAAACAACAAGGGCAAGTTTCACCTCCCAGCAAACAGCAGCTAAAGACTTCTTATCTTAGACGCCCCAGTAGCTTGTGTGGACAAAGCTATTGACGGTATCCTGCTATGCGTAAATATTTCACTGTATTTTTTAAATTTTATTTGTGAACATACTGTAGGGAGGGGTTACAATTACATGGGCAAGATAATGCATACATTTCTTACCAAGCATTGCAGCCTCCTCCTTTGTTTACCCTTCACCTCCCTTCCCAGCCTCCCCCCTCCCCCCCACCCAATCCTTCCCCCCCCTCCCCCCCCACCGACATTGTAAAGCTCCTTTTTGACATGACAATTTGTACTTCTCATTGTTGCAACAGGTCCACCTGAATCCTTAAATGACTTGTTTTTCCCCATCTCCTCCATAAGTTATACTGACATCAAATATATTGAAAGCGGGGGTTATACTGTGGGGGAGGGACATACAAAGCAACAAATAAAGTTATAAATGCGTTAGAAACACATGCATGAAAGAAAAAAAAACCATTAAAATACATATCTAAGGATTCATTTTCCTAACATCACATTATCTGACTTTTTCCGCTTGACTCATACATATACTAGATATTGCAAATAAGGGAAACCATGGGAACCTGTGTTTCTTTGTGCCTAGCTTACTTCACTTAATATAATTTTTTCCAAGTTTTTCCATTTCCTAACAAATGGGGCAATGTCATTCTTTCTGATGGAGGCATAGAATTCCATTGTGTATATATACCACATTTTCTTGATCCATTCATCTACTGAAGGGCATCTGGGTTGGTTCCATATCTTAGCTATGGTAAATAATGCTGCAATAAACATAGTTGTGCTGGTAGCTTTAGTGTGGTCTTGTTTGTAAACATTTGGGTAAATGCCCAAAAGTGGGATTGCTGGGTCATAGGGGAGCTCTATGTGAAGTCTTTTGAGGAACCTCCATACTGCTTTCCAAAGTGTTTGAACAAGTTTACATTCCCACCAACAATGCAGTAAGGTTCCCTTCTGTCCACATCCCCTCCAGCATCTGTTGTTGTTAGAGTTCTTGATTTTTGCCATTCTAACTGGAGTGAGGTGGTATCTCAATGTTGCTTTGATTTGCATTTCTTTTATGGCTAGGGATGTTGAGCATTTCTTCATGTGTCTATTGGCCATCCTTCTTTCTTCTTCAGAGAAGTTTCTCTTTAAGACTTTAGCCCACTTATTTATTGGGCAGTTGTTTCTTTGAGGATTTGTTGTTGGGGGATTTAATTTTTTGAGTTCCAAGTATATTTTAGATATGAGACCCTTGTCCGTTGTATGGCTAGTAAAGGTCTTCTCCCAATCTGTGGGCTTTCTATTGATATTGCTAGCTATGTCGTTTGCCATGCAGAAGCTCTGCAACTTTATGCAATCCCATTTGTCCAACCTTTCTTTGATTTGTTGTGTTTCCAGGTCTCTATTCAGAAAATTTTGGCCTGAGCCAAGGAGACCTAGGGTTTCTCCTATTCCATCCTGTAATGTTTTCAGAGTGTCTGCTTTGACTTCGAGGTCTTTGATCCATTTGGAGTTGATTCTGGTGCAGGGTGATATATAAGGATCTAGCTTTAGTTTTCTACATGTAGTTAACCAATTTTGCCAGCACCATTTACTGAAGAGGCTGTCTTTCTTCCATTCTATTGTTTTAGCTCCCTTATCGAAGATTAGATGGCGATAGGTCTGTGGGTTCATTTCTGGGTTTTCATTCCATTTCTATTCCATTGGTCCTGAGGTCTGTTCTTATGCCAATACCAAGCTGTTTTGATTACTATGGCTTTATAGTAGAGTTTGAAATTTGGTATTGATATTCCTCCAGCAGTGTTCTTTCCGTTGAGGAGCGTTTTTGCTATTCGGGGACTTTTGTTGTTCCATATGAATTTTTGGATTGCCTCTTCTATTTCCTTGAAGAATGAGGTTGGAATTTTGATAGGTATTGCGTTGAATTTGTAGATAGCCTTGGGAAGTATTGCCATTTTCACGATGTTAATCTTTCCAATCCAGGAGCATGGGAGGTTTTGCCATTTTTTAAGTTCTGTGTTGATTTCCTTTTTCAAGATTTTAAAGTTTTCATCATAGAGGTCCTTCACTTCTTTGGTTAAGTTAATTCCTAGGTATTTTATTTTTTGTGGGGCTATTACAAGTGGAGTTGCTTTCCTAATTTCAGCCACACTTTTCTCATTGTTGGCATACAGAAAAGCCATTGATTTTTGGGGATTAATTTTATAACCTGCTACTTTGCCAAAGTTTTGAATCAGCTTGAGTAATTTGGGAGTGGAGTCTATGGGATTCTTTAAATATAAGATCATGTCATCTGCAAAGAGGGAGAGTTTTATTTCTTCTTTCCCTATTTGGATTCCCTTTATGTCTGCATCTTGTCTTATTGCTGTAGCTAGACATTCTAATACTAGATTGAAGAGAAGTGGAGAGAGTGGACATCCTTGTCTTGTTCCTGAGTTAAGAGGAAATGGCTTTAGTTTTTCACCATTAAGTATAATGCTGGCTGTAGATTTGTCATATACAGCCTTTATTGTATTGAGGAATGTTCCATGGATTCCTAATCTTTCCAAAACCTTCATCATAAAGGGGTGTTGGGTCTTGTCGAATGCTTTTTCTGCATCTATTGAGATAACCATGTGGTTCTTATTCTTGCTCCTGTTGATGTGATGAATAATATTAATTGATTTGCGTATATTGAACCAGCTTTGCATCCCTGAAATGAATCCTGTTTGATCATGGTGTATGATTTTTTGGATGAATTGTTGAAGTCGATTGGCCAAAATTTTGTTGAGAAGTTTTGCATCAATGTTCATCAAAGAAATGGGTCTATAGTTCTCTTTCTTTGATGAGTCCCTGCCTGGTTTTGGGATGAGGGTTATGATGGCTTCATAGAATGTGTTCGGTAGTGAGCTTTCTCTGTCAATTTCATTAAAGAGTCGGAGGAGTATTGGTGTAAGCTCTGCTTTGAAGGCCTTGTAAAATTCCGCTGTAAAACCATCTGGTCCTGGACTTTTCTTAGCTGGGAGGTCTCTTATTGCTGTTTCTATTTCAGTGCTTGATATGGGCCTGTTAAGATGGTTTAACTCATCTTGGTTTAGTTTTGGCATGTCAATATTTGCTAGGAAAAGGTCCATTTCTGTCAAGTTCTCAAATTTATTAGCATAAAGTTTTGAGAAGTATTCCCTTATAATGTTCTGAATCTTGGTTGTTTCCGTGGTGATGTTTCCATTCTCATCTGTGAGTTTATTAATTTGAGTGTGTTCTCTTCTTTTTCTGATAAGATTTGCTAAGGGTCTGTCAATTTTGTTAAGTTTTTCGAAGAACCAACTCTTTGTTTTGTTGATTCTTTCTATAGTTTTTTTGGATTCTATTTCATTTAATTCTGATTTAATTTTAATTATTTCTTTCCATCTACTGGATTGGGGTTTATCTTGCTGCTCTTTTTCAAGGAGGTTTAGATGTGTCATTAAATTGTCAGTTTCAGATCTCTCTAATTTGTTGATGTAGGAGCTCAGAGCTATAAACTTGCCTCTGAGTACTGCCTTTGCTGTGTCCCAGAGGAGCTGGTAATTTGTGTGTTCATTTTTGTTGAATAGCATGAACATTTGAATTTCCTTTCTAATCTCTTCCATGACCCACTCATGATTCAGCATTGTGTTGTTCAGCCTCCATGTGATACCAGACTTTCTTTGGTGGCTTTTGGTGTTGAGTTCTAATTTTATTCCCTTGTGGTCAGAGAGAATGCAAGGTATAACTTCAATGTTTCTGAACTTAGACAAGTTTGTTTTGTGGCCTAAAATGTGGTCTATTTTAGAAAATGTTCCATGTGCTGCTGAGAAAAACGTGTATTCTGATGCTGCTGGGTGAAATGTTCGGTAGATGTCTGTTAAGTCTAGTTCATCTATGCAGCTGTTTAGATCTGCGGTCTCTCTGTTGAGTTTTTGCCGAGTTGATCTATCTAGTGGGGTGAGTGGTGTGTTAAAATCCCCAACAATTAATGTCTTTGGATCTATATGGGATTTGAGGGAAAGTAGTGTTTCTTTGATAAATTTGGGTGCTCCATTGTTTGGCGAATAGATATTTAGAATTGCAATATCCTCCTGAAGGAGAGATCCTTTAATTAGTATGTAGCGACCTTCTTTATCTCTTCTCACGAATTTTAATTTGAAGTCTATTTTATCTGATATTAGGATTGCAACTCCCACCTGTTTATGAGAGCCGTTTGCTTGGTAGATTTTGTTCCAGCCTTTAACATTGAAAATGTGTTTGTTTTTACGGGCAAGATGTGACTCCTGAAGGCAGCAGATAGAAGGGTCTTGTTTTTTAATCCAACTAGACAGTCTATGTCGCTTAATTGGAGAGTTCAGTCCGTTAATGTTAAGAGATAGGACTGAGAGGTATTTGGGAGTTCCTGCCATGTTATCCACCTTCTTGGGGATTGCGAAAACTGGGTTCTTCCTATGGTTCTTGGCTTCTCAGTTTGGGTGCGGTTTCTTGGCCTTTATTGTGGTCTTGTTGGTTTTCTATGTGTAGGACTTCTTTAAGAATCTTTTGTAGGGCTGGTTTGGTGGAGATGTATTGTTTCAATTTTTCTTTGCTATGGAAGGTTTTTATTTGGCCTTCAGTTATGAAGGAGAGTTTAGCTGGGTACAGTATTCTTGGTTGATAGTTGTTTGTTTTTAGGGCATGGCATATATCATTCCAGGCTCTTCTTGCTTTGATTGTCTCTGCTGAGAAATCTGAGGTGATTCTAATTGGTTTCCCTTTGTAGGTGATTAACCTTTTCTCCCTGACAGCTTTAAGGATCTTTTCCTTGGTCTGAGTTGATCCTGTGTGGATTATAATGTGATGGTGGGATGTCCTATTCTGGTCTGGTCTATTTGGGGTTCTAAAAGCTTCTTGTATCTGAATAGGCCTATCTTTTTGTATGTTTGGGAAGTTCTCTGCTAGGATCCTGTTAAACAAATTTCCTAGACCATTAACTTCTGTTTCTAGGTGTTCCTCTACACCCATTATCCTTAGATTAGGCTTTCTGATGGTGTCTTATAAGTGTTGGATAGATCTATCATGTTTCTTGGACTTGTCTTGGATGGTTGTATGTTCTTTCTCTATAATATCTAGCCTGTCTTCAATCCCTGAGATTCGATCTTCTGCATGGTCTAACCTGCTGTCAAGACTCTCTACTTTGTTTTTTATCTCATTTCCTTCTAATTGGTCAGCTTTGATGGCTTCAAATTCTTTGTTGAAGTTCTGTTTTAGGTCTTGTATGAATTTCTTTATTTCCTTAACTTGATGTTCAGTGTTTATTCTTAAATCACTTAGTTGATTGGTTATGGTTTCTTTGGACTCCCATTCCTTCTGTTGGATTCCATTCAGCATTCCCTTTGTGGTCTCCCTGACTTCCTTCAGCTCTTTGTTAATGGATTCCATGAATGCCTTTAGTGATCTTTGTGTATTCTCATCCTGCTCTCTCAATTCCTGTATTACTCTTTGATTAGCTTCCTCCCGTTCGCGGGATTCCTGCAGTTCTCTTTGAGTGTTCTCAGCCTGCTCACGCAAATCCTGTATCAGTTTTTGAGTAGCTTCCTCACGCTTATGATATTCCTGTATATACTTTCGGGTTGCCTCCTCTCTCTCCCTAT
The DNA here is from genome assembly GCF_019054845.1 of Dipodomys spectabilis. Lineage (NCBI taxonomy): Eukaryota > Metazoa > Chordata > Mammalia > Rodentia > Heteromyidae > Dipodomys > Dipodomys spectabilis. The sequence continues at coordinate 4,084,117 of NW_024870743.1, read as the reverse complement.
CACGCTCATACGGAGTCCTTTGTATGTTTTCAAACTTTTCATTAATTATGTTTGCCAGCAGTGTTTGTATAGCTATTTGGGAACTCTCCTCTGGATTATTCATTATCTGTTCTGTCCCCTGATTATCAAGATTGGGAATTGAGATACCTGGATTTGCCATTTTTCTTGTGTTTTTCTGGCTTACTCTGCCCATTTGAGATGAAAATAGCACCAGTTTTGTGCTAGAACACTATCTTAAGGCTACCATCAACCAAAGTATGAATTTGTACAGTCAAGTCTACAGATACAATCTAGTTCAACAGATACATCTATTCAACATCAAACAACTATATGTTAATGGGCTTCGAACCGCAGAGAAGAATTTGGAAAACCAGAAATTATTAGGGTTAGGGAGAGATGTGAGTAAAAAATAGGAATAGATTGGTGTGGGGAGGCACAGGGAGAGTTAACTATGTCCTAATCTCAAAGCAGGAAATAGGTTGGGTAGGATGCAAGTAGAGAGAGGAAAAAGAAGAAAGGAAAGGGAAATGAAAAGAGACCAGAAAAAATAGACAAGTAAAAATTAATGATATTATGGAGATTCAAGAACAATCTATTTAGAGAGGAACGTGAGTATATTGAGAGATTGGGGGGGACATAGAGGAGATGTGAAAGACTTAAAAAAAATGCTTAAAATGTTATATAGGTATAAAGAGGTAGTACTGCTATTAAGGAATTTAAGTCTCAGAGGTTTTGAATTGAGTAATAAATTTGTGGATTAAGTGTGTACACAATGGGGGATAGGGTCTACTAGTTAACTACGGGTTTGTCTGAGGATGTGCAGGACAAGAGTTAAGTCATCTAAAGAAGAACAAAGGAGAGGAAAAGGTGAAAAGGATAAGAAAGGGGGCTGGGAAGGTGGCTCAGTGGTAGAGCGCTTGTCTTGCATGCATGAAGCCCTGGGTTCGATTCCTCAGCACCACATAAGCAAAAAAAAAAAAAAAAGCCGGAAGTGGCGCTGTGGCTCAAGTGGTAGAGCGCTAGCCTTGAGCTGAAGAGCTGAGGGACAGCGCCTAGGCTTAGAGTTCAGGCCCCACGACTGGACCCAAAAAAAAAAAAAAAAAGATAAGAAAGGGAGAATAAAAAGATCAGAAGTTCAGTAGAGCTAAACCAAAAACAAAAAGATAATTAAAAAAGAAGAAAAAAAAAAGAAGACAAGAAAAGGAAGAAAAACACACCTTCACATCCCCTTAAAATTATAAGAGGAAAAAAAAAAAGTTACTGGAAAACTATTTTTTTTTCAAAAAAGGCAAAAATTAAAGATTAGTAAAAGTTTTAGAAAAGAAAAAAAAATTTTTTTCTTATATATAAGGAACCAAAAAAAAAAAAGAAGAAGAAGAAGGAAGAAAAAAAAAGTTCTTTGATTTTTTTTTGGGAGGGGTGGGAAAAATCCTGTATCTCCCTTGTGTCTGTAGCCAGCCTCTTGTTGGAGTCTCTGGTCTGCTTGAGGTCCCGTGGCTTGATTGGTTTCTTAAGTCAGATTGTTCGAACAGGCAGAAAAATGCTCTGCTTTACCCAAGATTTTGAGATCCCCTTCCCAGGTTAGTTTAATGGGAGGGTGATCTGGTTTGAGAATCACAAAAGAGGGGAATGCAGTGATGAGGCTAGGTTCAGGGTAGAGTTGAGGGCTTTCAACAAACAGTAGCTTTTCCCTGGGGCTATTTTGTGAAAACCTCACAGAGCCCAGCCTGGAACCATTCTCAGGGTTTCTGTTTTTCAATTGATTGTGGAGGCTGCTAGAGGGAGGGGCAGCCTCTGGCTCTGGTTACCCAGTGCGGAAAGCCACTCCTATGGCTGGCCCCCGGGCTGGGTGACTTTTCCCTGGATGGAGCTGAGTCTGGCAGGTCACGCCGCCGTTAAGTTCTTGTGATCTGCTAAATGACTCATTTTATTCCAAGGCCTGGGCTGGAGCTTGCAGCTCCGCTGAGCTTTGTCGGTATCCAAGATGGAGATCACCGGTGCTGGGGGGGAGGGGTGGCCTTCCCTCCTCTGCTCCCTGAGAAGGAGTGAGGACGTCGGGCTTCTACTCACGCCGAGTCTTGGATCCTGGGTCGTCTCTGGTCCGCAAACTGCAGGATGAAGATGTCTGCTCCTTGTCGGTTCTTGCTGGTGTTGGGTAGAATCCGCTCGCCCGCCGCGTCTGTCTCCTTCGTCCCGGACTCTGTGGCTCAGTTATGGTGCCCTGCAGTCGCCGCCGCCGCGACCACTGCCTCCGCTGCGACCGCTGCCGCCGCCGCAGCGGCTGCTGGCAAGCGCTCAGATGTGTCTCCTTGCCTTGGCTTCCCCTCTCTTGCCTAAATCTCTGTCCTGTGATGGCACACTTGGTGTGGTTCTCTGGCTTAGGGCTGTTCACTGGAACTCTAAAACTGCTTTCTATGCAAGAGCTTGTTCAGATTCCAGCTTCTCCTCCGCCATCTTCCCGGAACTCAAATCTGAGACCTTCACTGTATTTTTGAACTGGAGAAGATATTAGAACTGAGATACATTCCTACACCAGTGGCATGAAATGGCTCATCAACTTACCTAATACAAACTTACTTAACACAATGAGAATACAGAGAATAAACTATTGGGAAGATTTCAGACATCTAAAAGCCCCAAACCACAAAGTCTTCAAAAAAGAGTAAAATCCTCCACATATAAGTAAGCAAGAAAACACATTATCTACCAAAACAGCAATCATACTGCAAAAGATCAGAGCAATAACAAAGTAGAAGAAATCCCATACACTGAGCTCAAAGGTTGATTAATAAGAATGTTCATGGGGCTGGGAAGGTGGCTCAGTGGTAGAGCACTTGCCTTGCATGCTCGAGGCCCTGGTTTCGATTCCTCAGCACCACATAAGAAAAAAGCCAGAAGTGGCGCTGTGGCTCAAGTGGTAGAATGCTAGCCTTGAGCTGAAGAGCTGAGGGACAGCGTCCAGGCCCAGAGTTCAGGCCCCACGACCGGACCCCCCCCCAAAAAAAAAGAATGTTCAATGAAGGGGGCGGGGGGGGGGGGGGGAGAGGCTGGGAAGGGATGTGAAGGGTAAACAAAGGAGGAGGCTGCAATGCTTGATAAGAAATGTACTCATTATCTTGCCCATGTAATTGTAACCCCTCTGTACAGTATGTTCACAATTAAAAAAAAAAAAGAATGTTCAATGAAATCAAAGAGGAACTTTACAGGTGACTACATGAACATAAAGAATATACAAACAAAGAAAAAATTCAATGAGAACAGATACAAAGCTAAGTAAATTACAAATGAACACAAATGAAAAGCTAAATGAATTCTCGGAAAAAGTAGGCAGAACAACTAAATGAGATCAAAGGCAAAGATAAACAATAAAAAAGGAAGTCAATACAAGATAGGAAAAAAGATCTCAATAAAGAGATGGAAATCCTCAAAAACAATCAAACTGAAGGTCAAGAGCTAAAAAAAAATAAAGCGGAAAGCCTCTCTGGAAGAGTACGTAATATGGAACACAGAATTTCTGGCCCTGATGATAGAGTAAGTGTACTAGATAGGGTAGAAGGAAATACACACAGAAAAAGATAAAAAAGAAATATGGAAGAATTCGAAAGAACTTTAGAACACAATTAAAAGACCAAATTTATGTCTTATGGGTATTTTAGAAGAAGAAAAGAGGATAATTAAAGCATAGAAAATATATTCAATATAGGAATAAGAGCAATAACATGAATCTTCCCAAAATCTTGATGAAGACAAGCCCACCCTGATATAAGAGGATTTTAGGACACTCAACAGAGCAGAACAGAACAGAAGCTCTCATCAACACATTATAGTTAAAACTCAAGCAAAAAAAAAAATCAATGAATACTAAAAGCTGAAAGGAACATGAGACAGACCACTCATACCTCAGAACGGCAGCAGAAGGCCAAGAGAAAAAAAATCATAAAGTTTCTGTTGAGAAACCATAAAATCAAGGAGGGATTGCAATGATGTACCCTTGGTACTGCTTTATACTTCTCAATTCTAGCAATATCAATGGGTTCAACTCTTCAATCAAAAGACAGAATAAACAGTAACTCCACCTTTATAATAACAATTTTAAATAATTAAGAAAAGACATAGAATGGTAAGTTGAATCAAAACCCAATCATCTGTTGTTTACAAGAAACACATCTATCTGATTAAAAATAAACCCTGGCTTAGGATAAGAGGCTGGAAAACAGTCTTATAAACAAATAGACTCCCAAAGCAGTCAGGAATAGTGATGTTTACATTCCACAAAGTAAGTTTCAAAGTAGACTAGTCAGAAAAGATAAAGACGGCCACTTTATAAAATAAAGGGAACTGTCCACCACAAAGGCCCACAGTGGCTCCCGCCTGTCCTCCCGGCTACTGAGGAGGCTGAGATCTGAGGATCGCAGTTCAAAGCCAGCCCGGGCAGGAAAGCCTGTGAGACCCTGTCCTCCAATAAACCGCCAGAACACCGGAAGTGGCGCTGTGGCTCCAGCGGCAGAGATGAAGAGCTGAGGGTCAGGCCGGGGAAGCACTCACCAGTGGCAAAGGCGCGAAGTCTGAGGTGGGGTCCTCCGGCTTCCAACCCAGGAGGCAGGGTGACCCCAGAAAGAGAAGAGGGAGGCGGGGTCCAGCCACTCCCGACTCGGCTCCCTGCCCGCACAGGAGCACAGGACGGAGGCGTGCGCATGCGCGGCCGGGAAGGAGGAAGAGAAGAAGAACAGGGTATGCGTGTTGGCGGAGGGAACGCGGCAGGCGGGCCACAGCGGATGCGGAAGTGACCTCAGAGCCTGGGGAACCGCTCACTGCCCCGGGGAGGCGTGACCAGAGCAGTTCAGGAAATGACCTCAGAGGTGCGGAAGTGACCTCAGAGCCTGGGATCCTGTGCAGACTCACGGTCAGGTGATTGACAGCCCAGTGATGACAGGCTTCAGGCAGGTGAAGAGGAAGGGGCGGGCCTGTTCTCCTGGGCAGACCTAACAAAGATAACAATGAATGAAACATTGAAGTGGGTAAATAAATAGATCCCCCATAGAATTATTTTTTGGAACGTCTTATCCAAATTAGAATTATCAGTTGATGTATACACATATGGCTAGAATGTTCTAGAAAAAGATCAGTTTTATATTTATAGGTCTTCCCTATAGGATAATGAATTCACTATTTGACCAATGTCTACAAGTGTTTATTCTTTTATCTTTTCCTAGTACATTACAAAACTTTTCAGAAAGGTTAAAATTCGCAATAATTTCCTAGTGAACACTCGCTGCCTACATTCTACCAGCTGTCTTTGGATATGGTTTCGTTATATCCTTCAAGGGTGCAGGTGCTGGAAGCTTGGTGCTCAACAGTGTCAGTGCTGGATCCTGTGGGAGGAGATGGGATCAGGGCAGCGCCAGTGGAAGGGATCAGCTAACCAATATCCTGAATGGTACACTTCAGTTGTTGTTATTTTTTTATCACATGTTGATCTGACTACCATCTAATAATGCATCTTGCTCTTTATGTATCTCAAATTAAATTGCAGACACTTGTACTGTGTACTTATCCCCAAGTGCTTCACCATTCAGCTTTCCCTTAGCCTTTGTGGTAAATTTTACATGACAAAGTACACACATCTTTAGTGTCTGTTGTGTGAGTCAGATAAATATTAATTCAAAACTCCATAGCAATATAAAATATCCTCATCCCTCCAGAAAACCCATCATGCCCTCATCTAGAGGGAGTCAATATTGTGTTTTTCTACCATAGACTATTTTTCTGTGATAGATAATTTTGTCCAAATGCAATCATCCAGTGCAAAGTCTTTTGTGTTGAAGCTCCTTGAACTCGGCATGATGATTTTTGCGATTCATCCACATTATTGCATGAATCAGTGGGTACTTCTTTTTTATTGCCGGGAAGTAGTTTATTGCACAAATGAGCCACTGTGTTTATCCATGGAGGGACACCTGGGCTCTTTCCAGTGTTTAGAATTTATAGGCAAAACTGTTGCAAATATTCTTGTTCACCTCTTTTCTTTGAACTCAAATATCTTTTTGCTACTTTAAATGTCACAGCTCCTTTATATTGTCATAATTTCCATATCTCTAATTGCCAATGAAGTCTGCATCTTTCCCTCTGATAATAATAATGATCCCATCTCTTGAATACTCTTGATAATGATCGGCCCTCTAATTTATCCTCATGAGAACCCTGCAAAGTCGTTATAATTACATTGTGTTTTACATATGAAGAGAGAGGCAGGCTCATCCAGCAAGTGAGATAAGTGGACTCACTGAAGCGAGGCTCTTTGCATGCCACCCTGTGTCTCCCTGAGCCTGACAATGGCTCTTAGAATGTGTCACAATGGCGCTAAGCAAACCACAAGGAAAATCTTTGGCTTACTTGCCAGAGGGCATCTAGACCTAATAGACACGGTGCAGTTCTACCAGTTTACATCATTTTGACAACACAGATCTTTGCAGTTGGATTGGTGATACATTTTTGCCCATCCTGTTGTTTTCCTTTTAATGGTAAAACTCTATTTCTTAAAGCTGTATGGGGAAATCAGTAGGTGAAGTTAGTTTGCAGTTCACTCTTTTTATGTCTGGCAGGAACTGGCCTCCCCTCTGACCACTTCTAAAGGAGGAATTCTGTTTATCTCAGCCCTACTGAGGATTAGAAGGTGCGTTCTGGCTTATATTCCACTCTTCCACCTACTTCCTTTCTCTCTTGCTCCCTTTGAAATTCATGTTAGCATTTCGAATGTCAACAGATAGACAAAGTCGGGGCTGAAAAGGACCTCACAGGCCACTCTTTGCTTTGCCCAGCAAGTCGTAGCCATGAGAAGTCATGATTAACCCCAGTCAACAGGAATGAATAATGCCTGGTCCCTAGCCAGGTCTATTGAGGAAAATGGACCTAGATTGTGAATATAAAAGGAAAATTACTATGAAAATAACATCAATAGGGCTTTTCAAAATGGAATTGGAAGAAAGAAGGGTTGATTTATATCTCCAACCCTGTCTGGACTGGGAACTTGGGTCACATCTACTGTTTGGCCAGGGCTCCTTGTACCTGTAGGCTGTTTTCCATGGGCATATCCCATGTTTTACATTCCTTTCTTTATTGGCTTCTTTCCCAGCATTCCTTCCCATGCACGAGCCCACTGTCCCTGCCTTCTTAGGAATATGACTTGGAACGCTCTGAGTCTGTGTTTCTTGAATTACAATCCCTTCCTAAGGACCCCAGTGAAGTTCTTTCTCTTTCTTGATTCAGCATTTCATTATGTAGTGACATCAGGGCCTGATCGAGGGTGATGTTAGGAATGATGAGAAGAGGATTTGGTAATTCGGTAACAAGGGAGGAAGAAATCAAGAGTAAATCTCAGATTGTAAAGCCTTCTTGAGGAAGGCTAGTTAGGCCTAGGAAGGGACAGGCAACCTGTCTGGTGGGTAGAGGCTGGCCCAACCACACAGCTGTGGTCATGTGACTACTCAAACAGTAAAGGAAGAAGATCATCAAGCAACTTTGTTGACTGGGCCCACTAACTGCCCTTTGCTTCGTGATAATTACATCTCTGTGTCATTAGCCTTGCAAAATGCCCTACTCCTTTCATGCCTCTGATGCCACAATACATCTAAAAACCCTATACAAGGCCAGAAAAAGGTGAGCAAACCACATTCTGGGAAAAATCCTAACCTATTCCTGGAATTCCCTGCATTCTTCCCTCCTTCTCTCCCCCTCAGGCTTTTACTCATGAATAATTTTCCCCACCATTAATATTTTCCCTAAGATGCTGTCCAGAATTCTGGGCATCGCATCTCTCTTGAGAAGCCTATGGTTACTCTTTGAGTGTGCTTTTTTGCCTCATAATAAAACTGTATCTTAACTGCCTTCTTGGTCTCAGCTCTGAACGCTTTCTCTGATGGAACCTGGAGCACTGAGTAGAGGTCTAAACTCTACTGTACCACTGAGGCAAGTCCAGCCTTCACCTACCAGTAATATTCTGAGTGAGGAAATAGAGGAGAATGTGGAAATTTGGTGGCTGGGATAAATTCTTCTTTTTTTTTTTTTTGGTCACGGGGCCTGAACTCCAGGCCTGGGCACTGTCCCTCAACTCTTCAGCTCAAGGCAGCGCTCTACCACTTGAGCCACAGTGCCATTTCTGACTTTTTCTGCTTATGTGGTGCTGAGGAATTGAACCCAGGGCCTTATGCATGTGAGGGAAGCAGTCTACCACTGAGCCACCTTCCCAGCCCCAATAAATTCTGTTTTGTCAAGTGAGTTTCACATGTCTATGAGTCACCTAGGTGGTGACTTATAAAAGAGAATCTAAAAGGGCTGGGAGTATGGCTCAGTGCCCGACACTGGCCTAACATGCACAAGGCTCTGGGTTCCATCCTCAGCAACAAAAGATAACCAACTAACCAACCAAACCAACCAACAAACAAGCAATAAACCAGAGGAAATTCAATGCTGAAGACATGACTCATTTGTAGATACAGTCTTGGGAAGTTCTCAGCAAATGCTTGGACTTGGAATCAACGAACAGTTGAATTTTAAGGACCATATGTTGAGGGCAAGAAGAGTGAACCAAAAATTAATCTTCAATATCTAGGGGGCAAATGAAAGGAAGAGTCATGAAGTGACAGTCCAAGAGGCTGAAGAAAAGCAAAGGACATGGAAGCCAGGGAACCCCTGAGCTGTGAGCTATCCTGAGAGTTGCTGCTGGAGACAGCCGATGAGGGCAGACAACAATGGTGTGTATGTTGGGCAATGGAAAGTTCTCCAGAAAGCTCAGCATTGCTTCAGGGGTGGGAGCGGGCATGTGAGTGAGAGCCAGACAGCAAGTGATTGAGTAATAATAGAAATTGACAACAGAAAGGTCCAGTGCAGACTTTTGCAAGAGGGTTGAAAAAAAAGGGAATTGAGGATGGAATAACTATTGAAGGTTGGAGGTTCCTCAAGACCTGAGCATGTTAAAGGACAAGTAAGGAAAGAGACGAGATTGAAGACAGAGAGAATGTGGCAAAGCCAGGTCCTGGGGAGGGTGTGGACAGCTGACCAGAGGCATGTCTGCAGGGCACCAGGAAGCCGAGACTCAGCTAGGTGTTTGCAGCTGAGCAGAAGGGAAGGGAGTCAGTGTGCTGATAAGAAGGTGAGGGGGAGGTGGCTCAGGGTGTGGATGGGCAGGGAACTGACTGTGAAAAGTCATCCTGCAGTCCTGCTGGGAACTGCAACCCGCGTGGGCAGCGGCCTCGCAGCTGTGTGAATCCCTTCTGCAGCTCGACGGATGGGAAAAGACCCAGAAAAGGGAGGCCGAAGGGCAGCTGGTGCAAATCTCTGCACTTCAGCTCTTGTGTACGAGAAAGAATAATCACACAGATAAGAATAATATATTATCACACCTCTACAGTCCTTACACCCCTGCCAGGCCATACTCGAAGTAATTGGAATAAATTCTCAATCTAGTAGTCTATGGAGACTATGAAGCATTTTATGCTTGGAGAAACTGAGGCACAAGAAACATTAAGGAGCTTGCCCTGGTTACCATGAAGGGGTCATGGTGCGAGCTCAGGCTATCCAGCCCCTAGAATTCTCACACGGGGCCATGGCACTAAGTTCCTTCATTTTTCTTGAACTGCGCTAAATGTCTACTGAAGTCTCCATTCCTTCAGGCGCTGGAAGATGGTCTCTAGTCTTCCATCATTCCTCCCTGTTGCTCCTGTGATAACCTGTGGTTATGGTTATGTCCTGAGAGTGGAGTGTGACTTTGGGGTGAGGGGATGTGGGCTCTGGACAGTCATGGTGCCCTGGGATGTTCTACATCCCCTTGGCCTCAGTCCTGGGTCTTTTCTGGGCCATGACTAGAGCATCCTTGCTCCTGACAGCGAGGTGTCTGTGTCCTGACAGTTTACTCCCCGTATCCCTCCTGGGACTCTGTTTCTCTTTGCCCCAGGACTTTTGGAGGCACCAATCCTTGATGTAGCTGCACTTGCTCTCCTGGCCCAACATCAGGTCAAAGGGAGCTCTGTCTTGTTAGCTCCCCAGGCTTGACCTGGCGATAGGCCTCAGTGCATGCCACTGCAATCTTTTAACCCAATGCAGGGTTTCTGCCATGGTTTTCTCCCTGGGCAGGAAGGGCGGGGATTAACCCTTCCAGGCAGGGCTGCATTAGAAGTCTGAGCAAAGGAAATGTAGATTTGTGATCTCCCAGGCCTGCCATGTGCCTGTAAAGGCCTGCCTTTGCTACAGAAGAGGGACAGCTGGTCTTGGCTCCTGGGGAGGGAGAGGGAGGGAGGGAAAGGGAGGGAGGGCCCTGAATCTCGAGGTGACTCAGGCTGCTGAGCATGCCAGAGGCTGTGGGCAGGTCTGGAGCTGGGCACTCCTGGGAGTGTGGCCTGGAGAGAGAGCAGACCACCATCTCTGCAGGCCCAGAGCAGGGCTGGAGACCATCAGGAAGGATGCTCGTGGTCAGGAGGATAGACCAATGCCCAGCCATTATGAATCCAAGGTCTACTTCTTTGCATTTAAAGAATATTCTAAAGCCCTGAGTGGCATCTATGGCCTGGTAGGATCTGTCCCAGACCTGGAATATCTATATCGTAGTAAAACCTAAGCCAGTTCTGAGGTGCCAATTAGAGAAGGGCAATTTCTATAGTGGAAGCAAATTCCCCTGCACCCTGTGTGATGTAGCTGGACCACAGCTACTACCCTGCCCTCCCTCTTGCTCGCACCATGCTGGGGGAATGCTGGGGGGCGGGAAGGCTGGGGCAGGGGCTACTACCCTGCCCTCTTACTCACGTCCTGCTGGGGGAATGCTGTGGGGCAGAAGGCTGGGGCAGGGGCTGGGCTCCCAGTGGTTTGTTCAGGCCCCTCCCAGGCCACCTGTGCACCAGTGAGCCTGCTCCTCATCCCCCCATACAAACCAGACTCTTCCCTTTGCTCATGCCATGCCCTTGCCTCTTAAAAACATTCTAGTGTGATGGTGTGGTAGCACACACACATATACCCTAGAGAAGTAGAGGCAGGAGGATTGTGAGGTTGAGGAGAGCCCTAGGCTATGTTGTAAAATGATGGTGATGATGATGATGATGATGATGATGATGATGATGATGATGATGATGATGATAAATCTCTGATACACAATACTAGAAAAATCATAGCCTTTGATTCATGATTTTTTTTTTTGCTAGTCCTGGGGCTTGAACTCAGGGCCTGAGCACTGTCCCTAAGCTTCTTTTGCTCAAGGCTAGTACTCTACCACTTGAGCCACAGCACCATTTCTGGCTCTTTCTGTGTATGTGGTACAGAGGAATCGAACCCAGGGTTTCATGCATGCTAGGCAAACACTCTACCACTAAACCACATTCCCAGCCCTGATTTTAAAAATTATTTTTGCTATTACATGCACAGCTTTACATACATACCAAGTTGCCTGCCTGCTTATATTATATACCAAAATTCAAACTAATGGAATAAGGGCTGGGGGTATGACTCATATGGTAGAGAGTTTGTGTAGCACATGCCAGGCCCTGAGTACCATCAAACAGATCAATCATTTGGTTTAGTGGTATGTACCTACAGTCTCAGCTACATAGGAGACCATGGGAATTTGAGACCATTCTTGGTCATTCTAGGCAACATAACAGGATCTTCCAGTAAAATAAAATATTAAATTTAATAATTAAGTAGGAAGAGCAAACATTGGTGACATCATTACCCAGCCTGAAAACTGATGCCTTAGCAGTGGCTCCTGCCCCACAGCGTGGTCCAGCTCTCCCCTCCTTCCTCCCTCTCACCACCGTAGCCACCGCCCTGAGTCCTGTGAGCATCTCCCCCGCGCCCCTCATGTCCGACATAGATGTTACATTTTAACAGTCTCCGCTGCCATCAGGGGGCATGGCGATGCTCCCCTACACCTACCAGCGGCATTCTGGGCCAGTGGGTGGGTAGGTGAATGTCCTCTGAAGCTGTGTGGGTTTTCCACAGGGTGTGCTAGATGATTATCCCCCTCCCCCCCCCCCCACACCAGGCAAAGGGAAGCATGCATCTGCATCTTCTCTAGCATTTGGCCTTTTAGTTGTGTTGCTCCCAGGCTGCCAGCGGGGGCTGAATGGCGTCTCACTGTGTCCCACTCTGTTTCCTGCTCACCCTGCCCGTCAGGGCCCCAGTGCACCCACAGATTGCCTGAGAGGCTCTCCTCCACCAGTACAAGACCCCGTCTCTGTTCTGACGGCCACCTCGATGCTTGGTGATCACCTCCTCATCGGGCGATGTTGCGCAGCCACAAGCTCAGCGCATTGTACACTGCAGATCCTTCCGTTAATCACTGCTGCCTGGAGAGAACAGAATTCTTGTTTACCCAGATCGGGGATGTCACATGTCATCCGTGAGGGAGATGGTGGAGTCCCCGAGGGAGTGGAGTCAGGAGTTGGGCCGCAAGCTTGTGCCTGCAGGTTGGAGCTGGTGGGGTGAAAGCCGCAGGGCAGCAGCTATTTGGAGGAGTGTGACTTGTCCCAGGAGGCCAGGCTAGGCCTCTGGGGGTTGAGCCATGTCACAGGTCAGGAGCTGATGCTTTGCCCAGAGGCGCAGGCTTCTGTCTAGAGAGGACAGATCACTAGCGCAAGGTCAGGCACCGGCCACAGGGTGAGCAGTGTACAGAGGCTGCAAGGAGCTTTCGACTCAGCTGCTGAACACTGGAAGTTCTCTTACCAGGAGCCTGAGTAGGGGTGAAGTTAGATGCTGGGGGTCCATGTACTAGGACAGACGGGCTGGATTGTAGTGGGGTGCCTCGTGTGTGGCTTGGAGACTTGAACAGGGGCAGGGAAACTCTAGATTCTTAAAGTTGGCTCGGTAAGTAAGGCTTTGCCTCTCACAAGAAAGGTGGAGGCTGTGGGAAGCAGGACCAAGTACATCTTCATTGTGCTGGAGGTGGAGGGAGATGCCTGCCTGTGACCCCGGAACCTAGCATGGGAAACAGGTGAGGGAGGAGGCAGAGACTGGTCCACATTTTATCCTTGAGTCCGCAGTGTCTACTAACTGAGCTGCCGCCCTGGCTTTGTTCCTTCTCACTACCACTCAGAGAAGTCCAGAGACCCACCAAGGCTGTGCAGGATTCTGCCATCGATAGGAACTGCAGGCTGCCTGGCGAGGGAAGCAGACCCAGCCTGCTGTGGCCAGAGAGGTGGTCCTGGCCACGTGTGCTAAGCTTCCTGATCTTCAGTGTTCCTGTCTGTCAGGGTGACACAGAGCTGCCCGGGAAAGCTCACAGCACAGAGGGAGGTCATCACATCACAACTTGCATTTCTCTGAGGAGTCTTCAGAAGAGCCTTCAGAGTCTGCGGAGAAAGCAAGGCGCTTACCACCGGATCACCAAGGTCTAGCTTTGAAACCTGAGCTCTTTCCATTCCTAGATTCTGCCTCCCACGGAGCAGCAACAATAAATGAGGGTTTTTTTGTTTTTCTTTTTAATGCAAAAATGCCCTGAACAAAACTTGAATCCTAGCAGGCTCTCCTCTCTCCTCTTTCCCCTCCTATCTCCCCCATCGCGTCATGCTGTCTCCTGGATGAAACGCTCGAGCCCATTTCCCCCTTGTAATAATTAATACGTGTGCCAACATGTTTATGGAAAGTAGCTGTACTCGGTGTCTGCCCTCTCTCTCTAAGGACCCAATCGTATCTGGCGAGCAGGCTCCCAGATGCGAGGCCCAGCTCTGCCAGGCGAACAAAGAGGAGGAAATTATCCAGGAAACTCTGACAAAGAAAGCAATTACTGGGTCTGACGTACATGGGCCCCTTGTGCCAAGATCAGCTACCTGAGTGATGCATCTGTGTAGATATACGTGTGTGGTTGTTTCTCTTATCTGTTCCTTATCAAATGTGTGCCCAACCAACCTTCAGTCTTCAACTGACACCTCCCAGGGGTTGGGTAGCACGCTTCGCACAGAGCCTCCAGGAATCTGGGGACTCAGGGAGAGAGATCTGCAGCCCCTCCTTACACCAAAACTTCGGAAGTTGTGCCGGCAGTCAGGGGTCCCTTCCTCCCTTTTTTCTGGAGGTTTCTCCCCACTTCCTGCCTGCCTGGTGAGCCCTGAGCTAATCCCTCTTGGGATTCTCCAGCCGGGGCTCACTAGCATTTTAGTAATAATAATGCTTCTTACATTCCTTCGACTTTCACATGGCTTTCACATCCATTATCTCCTCTGATCCTCACCCACAGCAGCCCTGCAAGACAGGTATTAGCGCTGCCATATTAGATAGGGGGAAATTGAAAGAGAGAGACAGGGTTTATCCCAGGCCATGAGGCCTGAGCCAGCAGCAGACCAAGAACCTTGGTCCTATCTACTGGTCTTGTTCTCTTCCCACAACAACATCTTAAGCTTCTCAAAACAGCATCCAAGCCCCAAAAGAATACATTTTTCGTTGTGAAACTTTCCTAGGCTCCTGGGAAGCGACGTGGGGGTCGGCTCCGGAGGAGGGAGGCCTCTGTGGAACTTGCCAAGTTGTACTAACCAGGCGGCTGCTTTTGCAGAGTCTAGTGGCACTGCCTTCCCAAACGAGATACCATCTCGACACAGGGTTTTGGAATCCTGGCAGCCGCGGGAAGATCAGATAGAAAACCACACAAACGGGATGTGCCAGGAGACACTGATCCTGACCACAGCAAACGGAGCAATCTCCAGGGTGGAGCTGGGGCCCAGAGATAGGAGGAAAGGGAATAACCAGAGCTGGCCCAGCACTTTCTAACAAGCTCCATGAAAGTTTCTGCAAGCATGAATTAATCCTCCCCACCCTGCAAAAGAGAGAGAAGCAATGTCCCAGCTGTAGGAAGGGAAGGCCCAGGCAATAAATGTAATGGGCTCCATTTGCCACCCTACCCTGAGCCCTCCTCCCTCTCTACCTTACAGGGACACCTGCCAGGAGGCCACCAAACCACTCAGCCATCATGGAGTGGAGCCAGGCGGGCTGCTGCTCTGGTGCATGTCTCTTGTGCCACGGGAGATTCCATTTCCAGCTCACTGCTTTGTAAAGAGCCATTGGCCTAAGTGTGTAGCTGAACTGCTCTACCTCTCATTTTTTTTCCTACCCTCCCTTTTGGTTGTTGGTGGAGAATTTATACCACTCCCTCATCTGGTGCAGGGATGGCATGCTGGGCCTGATGACATCACACAAACCACGTGGTTT
The DNA here is from genome assembly GCF_019054845.1 of Dipodomys spectabilis. Taxonomy (NCBI): domain Eukaryota; kingdom Metazoa; phylum Chordata; class Mammalia; order Rodentia; family Heteromyidae; genus Dipodomys; species Dipodomys spectabilis. The sequence continues at coordinate 4,068,940 of NW_024870743.1, read as the reverse complement.
TACTTCTAAATAAATTTCTGATGTTGGTTTGTATAGGGGTGTGTGTGTACGTGTGTTTTCTAGTGGATGATCTTTTTCCCCATATCCCTTGCCCCGGTGTCCTCTAAAGGTGAAGACGCAGTCATTGCAACAAAAATGCTTTGAAAACTTTGCAAACTATGTCACGGGGCTGTTGGTGCTTAATCATTATCCTCCGGCTTGTTAGCAGAATTGCTTCTCAGTTCTTTCTGTTGTACCACACACCCACAAACTCAAGTGATGGCTTAAGATCACCCCAGGAAAGTACAGCGCTGAAATTAAAATATTTTAGAAAATTTCCATTTGTGAAGTGCTGCATGAGCTGCTGTGGAGGCGAGGGGGGTCTTGTAACATTTGTGCAGCCAGGCTCTAGTGACTCGTCCTTCCTTCCTTCCTTCCTTCCTTCTTGATGGCTCCACGTCAGGCATGGAAGGTGCAGTAATTACATTCGAGGAGACCCTGTCCTGGCCTTTCAGTCTAGGGAGACAGCGGCAGCAGGGAGTCTGAGTGAGCCTCCTGACCCTAGAGAAGGGAAGCTGCTATGTTCTCTAAGAAAACTTGTCTCGGGCTGGGAAGGTGGCTCAGTGGTAGAGCGCTTGCCTCGCATGCCTGAGGCCCTGGGTTCGATTCCTCAGCACCACATAAGCAAAAAGAAAAAAGCTGGAAGTGGTGCTGTAGCTCAAGTGGTAGAGCGCTAGCCTTGAGCTGAAGAGCTGAGGGACAGCGCCCAGGCCCAGGGTTCAGGTCCCACTACCGGACCCCCTCCCCCCAAAAAAAGAAAAGAAAACTTGTCTCCCTCGTGTCTAAATTAGCGGACCTGCTTCCTACCATTTTTCCACCTTGCTGAAATCTTGGTCTTGGTTCTAATTCTCTTGAGACCTGATGATTCTACCAATCAGTTGTTCTAATTTTGTAAGGAAGAAAAGAGCCCAAACAAAACAATTTCTTAAACCACCAACCAAATCTCCCAAGTCACCAAGTGGCCTACAGCAGTCTCCCTCGGCTTTCTGCTGTTCTGTTCATCCCCCTCAGGTCCCGCCCCCCCTGGTGCCCCGTGGAAGCAGGTGTTCTCCATTTCTGCCCAACTCACACTCGGAGAACAGCGCTGCTTGCTTCGCACCAGGATCCCCTCTGGTTCCATTTCAAAGCCTCCTGCCTTGGACCTCCCATCTTGGCTGCAGGGACCCTGGCTCCACACTGCGGGTTTGACTCTTACCCTTCCTTCCCATCATGGGCCTGGCTCCATCTGCGATGAGGTTTCCCAGATGAGTGTGTGGGCCAGTGAGTGGCCTGTGTCAGCCGTCTGTCACCTCCCACCTCCTGGCCTGGCAAATGTTCCCAGCCTGAAATCGCTCAGGTCTGCCTGGGTTTCCTCACTGTTCTGTTTCATGCCAGCCTCCTAGGGCAGCACCGCTGTTCTCAATCCCCACTAGGCACCTGGCTATTATGTTTTTTTATTTGGAGTCCAGACCATTTCTAGGCTGAGAGAAATGTTCTATGTCTTGTTTAAACCAAACACAGAAGATCTATGCATTTTATTATATACAAATGGCACCTAAAAGCTCAACACGAAACAAATCCTTGAGGGAACACAGACAAGTGTGGGACAGAAAGCATGGGAGGTGAAGAACGGCTAATGGCAAGGCCGTTCAGTCTTCTCCCAGAGTCCTGGGCTGGAAGAGTCAAGATCAAAGGAAAGAGGCCACGTGACATGATCATCAGATGGTGAGCCTCAGGGAGGCCCCCAAACCCCAAGTAAGCTGTCAGCACAAAAACAGAAGCTGAGTCATGATTTCAAAGACATGAATGACACGATTTGCCCATCTCTGTCCTTAACTGCTGAATCTATCCTTGAGTACCAGTGAGAATAGCTAGGGGAGGGTTATGGGAGAGTTGTGCGGATGCTTGGCCCAGGTCACTGTACGGTGGAACTGCCCACTGATGCACATTGATATTCGTCTGAGAAGAGGACAGTGATGTTCCCTTCTTAAAGCTTTAGCACTATCGTTGTTACCTCCATTACCCCGCTCCTGGAACTTTCTAGAAAACAGGGAATGGCAACTCTAATGTGTGCTGTAACTATCCTAGAAGAGCGGGAGCAAGTAATACAGAAAAATAAGATCCTTTTTCTTAAATAAGCTAGTTTGGTTTCAAAGAGTGCTTGACAGAGAGGGTCTCCGCAGGGCCTCGCAGCGGCTGCTGCTGCTGTGGGCCCTCAGGCCGCCCTCTTCTCAAACCCCAGTCTTCCTCTTTAAAACGGGCACAAACCACATCAGCCTCATTGTGCTGCTATGAGCCAGAACAGGGTTTGTACTTTGTGTCTAAGATCTGCCTTACAAATGTCAAGGGTCACACTGAGTTAGTTTTCTATGACAATAGGGCTAAAATTAACCCCCTCTAGGGGTATGTGCCTATCTACCCTTTAGAAGTCTCTTAGAAAAAGATACCATGGTGGGCGCAATGAAGATGGAGTCATCTTCATTGGGAAGCCCAGCTCCCAAGTGTGTCATTTCTATGGCCAAGGGCATCTTGTTTCCAAATCTGGTTTCCCCCCACCCCCACTGAGGGATCACTGAGCTTCCATTTGGAGATCGTTGCTATTCCAAACTCTGAACCCCACTGAGTGTCCAATGAGAGGCAGAGATGGAGGCCTAGGCCATTGTGGTTCTCTACTCAGTCCCCTAGGATGGCCAGAGAAGGCCTGGCTGGCACATGTTTCTACAAGGTGACGGTGTGAGAGTTCTCACCTTGATTAGCATGAAGTACCAAGTGGGGGCCAGAGTTAGGAGTCATGGCTTGGACTGAGGCCAAAGCCTGGGCTGGGCATGATGGGAAGAGTGCTGGTGGCTGCGTGCAGTGGCTGGTGGCTGTAGCTACACTTGGTTGTGGCTGGGGTCGGTAGGTCTGCTCTCCCAGACAGAGCGGGCTCTGCTCTCAAGAGAAATCTTGCAACTGGTCCTTCTTTTACCCTGATGCTCTCTTTCTTTAAAAACAGACTCTTTTTCTCTAAAGGACTTCCTGTTTTGACTCTAAGCCCCTTCGTCTTTGCCTTTTCTGAGAATGACCTGCAGGCCTCTGCCTGATGCCACAGCTGAATTCCTATTCGGGTCGATTCCCAGACTCCGTTCTTGTTCTTAATGCCTTGTTTGCTGCAGACTTCTCAGCTGCAGATCCTCTTGTCACCTCCAGGCAGGTCTGGCCTGTGCTGGTTAGCTTTATCATCATTTTGACAAAATATCTGATGTTAATAACTTAAGAAAGAGAAGAGTTATTTTGGCCCATGTTTTTAGAGGTTACAGTTCATGCTCAATTGGCTCCACAGCAAGGCAGAAACATGGAAGAAAGATGTGGTGAAGGAAAGCGGCTCACTTTATGAGAGCCAGAAAGCAGAGAGGGAAAGACAGACAGGAAAGGGGATAGAAAGAAGATACTCATGGGCTGAGAATGTGGCTCAGTGGTAACATGCTTGCCTAGCATGCATGAAGCCCTGGGTTTGATTGCTCAGTACCACATAAAAAAGAAAAAGCCAGAAGTAGGGTTGTGGCTCAAGTGGCAGAGTGCTAGTCTTGAGCAAAAGAAGCTCAGGGACAGTGCTCAGGCCCTGAGTTCAAGCCCCAGGACAGGCAAAAAAGAAAAAGAAAAGAAATAAGATACCTTCCACCCCAGGGACAAGCTCCCAGTGACCTGAGTCTTCCAGCTCGGCTTCCCAGCTCCTAACTCAAAGGCACTTCCCAAACAGTGCCATCAACTTGTACAAAATGCCACAATGGCCTGTGAGGGAATATCATGTTTAGATGACTCGTTGTTTGTGACTTAGCCTTTGTAACTGTTCTAGTCCCACTCGCTGCACTTTATGACATCAAACACAATCTGTTTATTGGTGCATTTATCATCCATATCTGCCTGTCCTGCAATTTGTCAGCTTCCTGTGAACAAAAGGTTATCTACGTATGCCAGCCCGGCATGGCTCAGGTGGTAGAGTGCAAGCTGAGCAAGCACCAGGCCCTGAGTTCAGATCCTAGTACCACCAAAAAAACAAAAAAGGAAGTGACTTTAGGGCTGGGAAGGTGGCTCAGTGGTAGAGCGCTTGTCTCCCATGCATGAGACCCTGGGTTCGATTCCTCAGCACCACATAAACAGGAAGAGCCGGAAGTGGGTGCTGTGGCTCAAGAGGTGGAGCGCTAGCCTTGAGCTGAAGAGCTGAGGGACAGCGCCCAGGCCCGGAGTTCAAGCCCCATGACGGACCAAAAAAAAAAGGTTATCTATCTATTGTTTTCCTCACTGCTTATTTCTTATTGCCTGGTACAAGGAATGTTTATTGGGTGAGTGAACTGAATGAATGATAGCAATTAAGAAGTAACCATAGGTGCACTAACATGCACATTGTGGGAAGGTGGGGGAGGCACAATCTGAGAAGAAAGGGTGAAAAAGAGCAGCAGGGAGTGCGCTGGACAGTGATGACAGTGAACTGTGCGGCTCAGGGGTAGAGAAGGGAGGGAGGGAATGGGAGAGAATGAGAGGCAGATCACACTGTATGAAAGGAACTGTACGTAGTACTTGATGTGTGAAGGTAACCCCACTGTACATCACCTCCAAAACAACAATAAACTAAACTAGAAAAAAAGCAACCATAGGGCAATAGGTGTGCCTTAAATGGTAAAGTTCCAGCCCTGAGTGAAAAAAAAACCAAGTGAGAACATGAGGAGGCCCTGAGTTCAAACCCCAATGTGAGCTTCCCACCAAAATACGCATAGCTTCCTTTCACACGCATCCTTCTCCTTGGTTCTTGTGTAAAATCTACAGGGTTGGAACCCTTTTCAACAATGAGGTAAGAGAGGCCCCAGAGAAGGCTCACGGGTCAGAGAGAGGCCCAGTGTTTGGGACTGGCCCAGGCTCACAGTGTGGCTGATGGGGCTGAGTGGAAGCCAGATTCTGGGATTGGCTGGATTCTGAGATGTCAGTTGGTAAGTTTCAGCATGGATGGTCTCTCTTTCTCCTCTCTCTCTCTTTGTTCATATACACATGCTTGAGTGCCCCCCTCCCCTCCACCACACTGGGTAGGGATAGAAGGAAACAGCAGAGGAAGGCAGGATAATGTAATATCAACAGTAAGAGTCCCATTTCCTTTAAACGCTTCTCCACAGCCCTGCATCTCCTCCCACATCCCCAGTCCACAAGCCCTGGTCCCTTGGCCCAGGCCCAGTTCCACGGGTTGCCAGGGAGACTGAAATCTTGGTGTAGGACAAGCCAGAGGGGCTGGGAAAGAGGCTTCTGGGGTCTCCTGCCTCCCTTCCACTCCAGGGCCCACCACATCTGCCAGGCCATTCCCTCTGACTTACCCACACATAGAATGCCTGAATCTTGAGCAGTTTCTGAAACGGAATTTCAGAAAGAACTGCTTTGGAGGTAAAGATAAAGTGGGTCTAGATAAAATGGGTGGAGATGGTGTTTGGTCCTTGGCACTCAGCCTCTGCCTCCCTGCCAAGGGCTTGCCCTGGCCAGCACCTGTTCCAGGCAGCGTCCAGCTGTTTACCTCCACCCTATCCGGCCTTAGACCTCCACTGCCACCACTGAGGCCACCGGGCCCGCTGCTGTCCCTCTGGCTTCCTGCCAGGTCTACCCTCCCTGCACTTGGCATGAAGGCCCTCATCCGCGAGAGCGGCCTCTTGGAAGGGGGCTTTCCCTCAAGAAGGCAGCAGGTGGTTATTTCTGTATGCCTGTCCTTGCTGTTACTGTTCTGGAACTTTCTGGACAAGTGCAGCCACTCCAGCATGTTTAGTCTCAGGGCTGAGTCACTAGGTCTTTTGCAAGTTTCTTTAGCAGCTACTGAAGGGCCGGTTGGTTTCTGTGTCCTCTGATTCTGACTAATAACACTAACTGGGAGGAGCTGGGAATGCAGGGAGCTGGCCAGGCTGGCTATGGCCACTCCCTGCCCATGGGCCCTCCCTGGGCAGAAGTGTGAGAAGTGAGACCTGGCGGAGGACAGCGCTGAGACCCACGCGGGCTGAGCACGAGTCCTTTGGTCTAAGGGAAGGCCTCCTGGTACCGGACCCCACTCAGTGCCTCCCGGCTCCTGTTAACCTGGTGATTTTAATACCATTAAGGCGTTTTCACTCGCCTGGACTTCGAGGCAATGTGAGACCAGCCCCGTGTCTGGGCGGCCTGCCACACGGGTGCACCCCCTCCCGGCCCCCACTCGGGATCTGACCCTGAGGCCTGAGCGCTTCATCTTCTGTCAGCACACAGGGCCATTTATCCCCACGAGGACAGCACTGAGCAAGCGCTGGCAATGGCTCCGGGGGAGCTGGATGGGGGCCCTGATGGCCCCCTCGTGTCCCCACTTCCTCCAGGACCAGCCAGGAAGCTCTGCGCGACGCTTCCTCCTCTTTCTGCGCCCGGGGCTTCTCACAGGGTGGGCGGCAGAGGCCACTGCGTGTCCCCAGCCCCTTCCAGCGCGGCCATTTCCCTTCCGGGGCTGTTTCTGCCAGGCGCCCTCCAGCCGGCCGCGCAGCCAGGCAGGTTCAGCTGAGGATTCTGCTCGCTGTGGCTGCCTCCCCAGAATAGCGAGTAGGCTCCCATTCTTTCCACGGCTGCCCTGCTGGGAAAGGCGGCGGTGGCAGATGACATGTGTCGGGAGTGCAGGGACACTGGGACAAGCCCAGACGGCCAGGAGAGCAGTGAGGACCACAGGCGCCAACGCGTCCCAGTGGCACGAACGACAGGAATAGTAATGGCCGCAGCCGCCGTGGCGGGGCTGGAGAGCCGCGCCCACCGCCTGCCCGCCTCCCGCCAGCAGGACGCGCCTTGGCCGAGCCGTGCGCACCGCAGAGCCCGGCTCACGCTGTGCCCTTGCTATCGTGGGCCCTGGCCGCCATGGGCCCACCACGGTCCCTAATCAATCTCCGCGGGCCCCGGTCACTGCGAGCTCTCCCCACCGTTACCAGCCTTCACCGCTGAGAGCGCACCAATCCAGGCTCTTCCGCTGAGCTCCCCTCCCCTCTGAGCAGAGCAGGTGCTCGTTCTGGAAGAGCATCCAGGTTCCCAACGCAGTCATGTTCCCATGAAGTTTGCCATCGTAGTTCTAGAGTTTGTGTGAGTCTACATCCTTTTCCTTCATCTGCCGGTTTTAATAAAAGTTATGATTTAATTACTGAGTGGCCACTTGACTTACTGGTTACCCCAGACCTATGAGTGACACAAACCCATGAGGAAGATGCACCTCTACTTGCTTAAAGGAGCACAGGTGAACAGTTTGAGAAACAAGGGAAGACCAGATGTCACCTCTGTCTCTGGACGCACAAAAGGCCCCTGCCGGCATCTTCTCTACCGTTCCTACATGTGCCCACTTGCTGAAGCTTTTAGACCACCGATACCTCTGAGTCTTGTAGCTGCTAGACAGGCTACAGCTCATTTTCCCAATCACAGTGGGAGATTCAGAGCTCAAAGTGAGCCATTTCTCCTCCTTAGAAGGCAGCGGGTCCATGAGGTGAGCAATGTGTAGAGTGAGTGTGGGAGGTTAAGGAATCTTCCAAGAAGCCCAAGCGTCTGGGCTGGGTGCCCTTAGCCAGCCTCCGACTCCAACTCCACAAAGGAGGACTTGAGCATCACAGAGAATGACTGGAGTGTGTGTGTGGGGATCTCCGGCCAATAGCTAACCATGTGCTGGTACTCTATGTAGATCCACATCAATAACCAGAGCCCTCCCACCCCACCCCAGCCCGATGGCAGGGATCCAGGAAGCCAGCACTGCCCAGGCAGCTGCCCCCGTGCTGGCAGTGTGCAGCTTAGAATGGGACTGATGATGGAAGACGCTTGTGTAGGTCTCAATGCTCAGTACACATTTGGTAAACCTTAATCTGAACCCAGCCTGAAAGCCACCTTCAAGGCATCCAGGTGGAAGAAGGGCTTGAAAGCCAGACATACCAAGAGGAGGTTGGTGATCACAGGAATGTGCGCTAAAGGCACATTTAATGGTAAGGATTCAGCTCTCTCCCCCTAAAGTCAAGAAAAAGGCAGGGTGGTTGGTTCTCACCTCTTCTACTCAACATCACACTGGAGCTATTAGCAGAGCCACAAGGCAAAGATGAGAAACAAGCAGATTGGAAAAGAAGACATGAAACTGTTCTTATACACAAATGACATGATTAGTTTTGTAAAAAAAACTCCCACATAATCTATAAGTAAGCTTTTCAAAGTAACCAGACATAAAATCAATATATAAAACCCATTTGGAATTGAAAAGTAGCACTATTTAAAATATCACTCCAAACATATAATAACTAGTTCATAAACCCAACAACATGTATGAGTTCTGTTTGCTGAAATTACAAAGACTATGCACCTTTGGGGACTTGGCCACAGGGGTATCTGAGTTGAGATTGCATTCAGTTGAAATTAAGTCTCATTTGGGTTGTTAGGATGAATTTGAAAATTTTTGGTAACCTTGATGTGTCTTTTAGATAATGACTCTCTTTCAGTGTGAGAATGTCTCTTAGAAATCTTCCTCATCTTCTACCCTATGTGGCATCATGACCCAAAGGTATGTGTATTGGTATGTTTTCTGTTACTGTAACAAAATAACTGAGGAAAGAGATTATTATTTGGCTCATGGATGTCATTGATATGGAGGTGGGAAATCCAAACATCCTGGTCTAAGCTCTGGAAAGGGATTCATGGTGGATGAGGTCCCAGTGGAGGAGGCACAGGCAAAAGGTAGATAGAAGGGGGCTGGGAAGGTGGCTCAGTGGCAGAGCGCTTGCTTTGCATGCCTGAGGCCCTGGGTTCGATTCCTCAGTACCACATAAGCAGGAAAAAAAAAGCCGAAGTGGCGCTGTGGCTCAAGTGGTAGAGCGCTAGCCTTGAACTGAAGAGCTGAGGGACAGCGCCCAGGCCCAGAGTACACGACTGGACCCCCCCCCCAAAAAAAAGGTAGATAGAAATAGCTAGGTTTGCTCTTTAAAAAAAAAAAAAAAAGAGCTGGGAAGTTAGCTCAGTGGTAGAGCACTTGCCTTGCATGCCTGAGGCCCTGGGTTCGATTCCTCAGCACCACATCAGCAAAAAAGAAAAACCCGGAAGTGGCGCTGTGACTCAAGTAGTAGTGTTAGCCTTGAGCTGTAGAGCTGAGGGACAGTGCCCAGGCCTAGAGTTCAGGCCCCACGACCGGACCCCAAAAAAAAACAAAAACAAAAACAAAACTGTCTTATTTTCAAGAGCATATTCAGTGTCCTTTAAGAACTACCTTAATCCCTTCCAAGGACTGCTTCCTCCCAATGACCTAAGAACCTCTCACCAGGCCCCACTGAGGTCACATGGCCACCGGGGACTCTGCTTCTAGCACATGCCACTCTGGAGGACACGCTCAAACCACGTTCACACTGTAGTAGCACGAGAACCAGGTGCTGTGTGATAAGACTGTGTCACCTGTGCCTAGAACTGGAAATGTGTGCAGAGCTGTGGAGAAATAGGGTTGGAGATAGACACTACAGAAGGTCTGTCTTTTGAAAAAGGGTTTCCAAATATCAGAAGTGCAAATTCATAAGCAGAGAATTGTTGACACTTAATCAAAACAGAAGTTGTGTTCTTTTAGAAATACGTCTGATCATGTAGTATATTCAATTATAAACACGTCAATTTCTTTTCTTTTTTGAAGAACTGTCAGCAGTCTTGTTAGTACATCTGTATGCTAAGTTACATGTTTTGTATATTCTAATGATGAACAATGGAGAATGGTATCTCACTAAGAATACCACAAGCCATGTTGGAGAAAAGGCTTAATTGGTTTTCTATTCTTTCTATAATAAAAGTCCTTAGAAGATTATTGTCATATGAAAGAACTCTTGAAGAAGAGTTTGCAGCACAAGAAATTAGGGAAAATAGCTGAGTGTGGTGGTTCATGCCTGCATCTCCAGTAATCTGGAGCCTGAGCCAGAAAGTCACAAGTTCAAGGCCGGTCTGGGTTCCATAGCGACACACTGTTATAAACAAATAAACCAGAGACAAGTGTGGTGGCTGAAGCCTGTAATCCTAATTACTTTGGGGGCAGAGGTCGGGGGATGGATGTCTTACTGGGGAAAAGGAAGTCTGTGAAATTCCATCCAGCTGATGGCAGGGTGTGGGGCTCGGGCCTGCGAGCACAGCCACACAGCAAAGCACGAGTGGGAAGACCACAGCCTAGAATAACGTGAGACTCCACCTCAGAAAGAACCAAGGTGTGCATAGCTCACGCGAGTTCAATCCCCAGTATCCCCAAAAAGAAAAAGAAAAGAGAAAGGAGACAGGAGAAATATCATAATGTCATAGGATTATGTTTGGTAGTGAAATAAAAACATGCTCTTTTTCTGATTCTCTTTTTCTCTATTTTTAGTGCTTTTTTTTATGATGTTTGGGATATTGGTCAGTTTTGTTAAGTCTGAAATTTGTTGTAAATTATCTCATTTTATATATGTTTCTCTTCATTCCTAATACTATGTATACAGTTTTTATTATTTTTCTTAATAAAAATTTGTCTCCAGCTATAATTGTCTCTATTTTAAGGCCTCACAAAATCTAAATTTGCCCCTACCCAATAAACTAAATGTGTAGGAAAACCAGAATAATATTTAATCAGTGAGAAAAAGCTATCAAAGGAAAAAACGAGGAACAAAATATAAACAACATAGGACAAATAAAAAGCAAAGAGTTAGATGGCAGATTTAATTACAAATACAACAATAATTGCATTAAATATAAATATAAATAATTACATAAATATATACAGAAAATTGACCCAATAGGTTTCTAGGAACTCAACTTTATGCTGCTTATGGGAGATGAATTTTAAATATAAATATTTCAAAGGTGGAAAGTAAGTTTGGAAAAAGTAGTTCCCCATGAACAGAACAAACACAATCATCATAAGCAGCTAAGTCTGTTGAGCTAATCTTAGAAACATAGACACTCAGTCAAGAAGCAATGTTAGAGGTAAGGAGGGAGAGATGATAATTACAAAATGTTCAGCTCACCAAGAAGATGAGCAATTAAAAAATTTTTAATAGTGTAGCTTTAAGTTGGATGAATTAAAATCAACAGACTCTAAAGAGAAGGAGACAAACACACAACTGAGTAGGAAAATGAATCCACTTCTTTCAACAAATAGTGGAACAAAAGGTAAACTCACAATTAATACAGGTATTTTGAAAACTTTTAAAATGAACTAGATCCAGACAACAGTGGCTGAATAATATCCATTCCTTGACTTCAAGTGTGCATAGACCTTCTTATAAGTTCTAACCACATGCAAAGTCATTATACAAGTCTTTTAAAAAGTGACACAAATGTAAACTACTTGGATTATGTTTTTCAAATTAAGTTAGAAATCTACAACGATGATAACTAGAAAATTCCAAAGCAAGCTCATACTTGTAATCGTAGTTATTCAGGAGGCTAAGGTCTAAGGATAATGGTTCAAGGCCAGCCTAGGCAGACAAATCTGAAAAACTCTTATCTCTAACTAGTAAAAATTAGAAGTTAAGATGTATTTCAAGTGGTTGAGTGCCTCCTTGAGCAAAAAAGTGAAGTAAGAGTTAAGGCCTTGAGTTCAAGTACATGTACCAACAAGGAAAATACATATGGAAATTTGAAAATATATCTTTATTATTATTATTTTTTGGGGGGATCCGGTCATGGGGCCTGAACTCTGGGCCTGGGCAGTGTCCCTCAGCTCTTCAGCTCAAGGCTAGCGCTCTACCACTTGAGCCACAGCACCACTTCCGGCTTTTTTCTTTTTGCTTATGTGGTGCTGAGGAATCGAACCCAGGGCCTCATGCATGCAAGGCAACCGCTGTACCACTGAGCCACCTTCCTAGCCCCTGAAAATAAATTTTTTAAATAAGCTACAAATCAAAGATAAATACAATGGGAATTAGAGCCTATTTTCAAGTGAATAATAATGTAATTATTCTAGATAGAAATTCATAGTACAACAACTTATCTTTTCAAGGAAACAGAAAAAAATTATAGATTAGATTTCCCAAGAAAGCAAAAATTTCTAAATAGAAACTCAGAAAATATAAAACTTCCAACAGAGTATAAACAAAATAAATTTTTTTAGAAAAGCCTATTAGGTTGATAAATCTCTGACAAATGAGTCAAGAATATTAGAAATCACACAACAATATTGGGAAGAAAAACAGAGATTGCTAGAAGGATTCCAAAAACATTTTAAAATGAGAGAACATTACTAACAACTTTTTACCAACAAATTTGGTAGTTTCAAGGAAATGAATAAATTCCTAGAAAAACACAATTTGCCTAGGCAAACACAGAATGAATATAAAATCAAAGTAACTGTATATATAATTTTAAACCTTCCCTTAATGTTCCAGACACGGATGACATCTCAAGGGAATGCTACCAAATATTTAAACAAGAAATATCAATTTTATATAAGTCTTCCAGAAAATTTTAAAAAAGGCATGATTCCTAATGAGGCCAGTAAAGCCCTCACTGCAACATGTGATAAGGATGCGGTGATCAAAGAAAATTATAGATCCATTTCACCCAGGGAGTTAATGCAAAAATCCAAAATTAAGTATTGGTGGACCAGAGATTGAAGGCCAGCCTGGGACGAAAGTTCACTAGACTCCACCTCTGTCAGTGGCTGGGTACAGCAGTGTGCGCCTGTCCTCTCAAGCTGGGGCGGGCAGGATGGCTGGCAGAACGGCTCAAGCCTGTCATCCCACGTGAACTAGGAGGGCCATCACCCAGTAGTAAAGTGAAACTTTACCGCTGAAAATAGCAACAACAAGGGCGGGGCTGGTCTAGAGGTTTGATTGGCTCAGTGAGGCCCTGAGTTTAGGACCCAATACCCTCAATATTCCAATTGCCACGATGGAAAACTGATCAGGACTGCGGCTGCCCCCAGTACCCCAGAGGAGGAAGGAGAGCTGGCGGCCAGGGCTCCCGGCCACTAATCGCCTATCAAATTCCTGGGCTTACACAGCAGTATTGTTCAGCACGCCTCCCTCAAATTGGATTATAACCAATACCTCATCAAGTAGCTTTAAGAAAGAATAATGAAAGACATACTAGCTACCCAAGGAATGTTTGGAAAGGCACACACACACACACACACACACACACACACACACACACACACTCCCAAACCATCATTATGTAGCAAAAAGAATATACCACAAAAAAAGAATACATAGCAACCAAATCAATCAAATTGTATCTATTCCAGGAAAGCTAAGCAAGCTGGTTTATCAGTGAAAAATTGTTCAGAATTTTTTTTTAAATAAACTATACTGATGGAATAAAGGGGTGAAAGTACATAATTCTCTCAATAAAGGTAGAAACAACATTTGATAAAAGTCAACATGTATTCATAAAAAGTTCTTACTTTAGCACAAAGGTACTAGAAAGAAACTTCCTTAATATGATAAAAATGTCTATTTTTAAAAATCACAGCAAACATAAAAAGATGAAGCTTGTAAATTTTTCTAAGAACAATGATTCTTGTTAGAATAGACCCTTGCTAGTCAGCATTATATATATATATATATAAAGAAGGAAAGAAAACATAAATAAAAGTTTTAGCCATCACAAAGGCAGAAATAAAACTAATAACTCAAGAGAATCTATAGATAACTATTAGACTTGATTAGTGAATTTAGCCATGTTGCTGCAAACATAGACAACCTATAGAAATAAACAGTATAAAATTTAACAGAAACATGCTTAAAACTCCTATGCTATAAATCATAAAATGTATTTATTAATTTATTTTTTAATATTTTTGTGTAGCCATTTCAAATTAGTTTCAATTCAATTTAAAACATTGTTTAAAAAAATAGGAAAGAAGGGACTAGGAAGGTGGCTCAGTGGTAGAGTGCTTGCCTTGCATGCCTGAGGCCCTGGGTTCGATTCCTCAGCACCACATAAGCAAAAAGAAAAAAGCCGGAAGTGGCGCTGTGGCTCAATAGAGCGCTAGCCTTGAGCTGAAGAGCTGAGGGACAGCACCCAGGCCCAGAGTTCAGGCCCACGACCAGACCCCTCCCCCAAAAAAAGGAAAGAAACTGGGTGTGGATGGCTGTGACCTGTAATCTTACTCAGGAGGCTGAGGTCCAGAGGATCAAGATTCAAAGCCAACCTTGGCATATAAAACCATGACTTCATCTCCAAAATAACCAGCAAAAAGCAGGGCCAGAGCCAAGTGGTAGAACACCTGCTGTGAGAAAAAGCAAGTAGGAGGCCCTGAAGGCCAGTAGGGGGAAAATGACATAAATAAATGGGGAGATATTCACGGACTGAAATTCAATGAGTTAAAAAGTTTGACTTCTCAGCCTAATGTATCACAATAGCTACAACCTCAATAAAGTCCCAGCAGGAATTTTATGAACATTAATAAGTTAAGAGTTGTATGATGATGCAAAGCGACTAGAATAACCAAGGAACTTTGGAGGAGCCCAGAATTAGTGGAATCTCTTTCTTTTCTCTCAAGGCTGGCACTTTGAGAGACAAGTGTGGCACTGACACCCGAAGTCCTGAAGACTCACAACAATGGTTGACACTTGATTTATGACAAAGGGGCCACAGCAGAGCAGTAGGCACAGGAATGGCTTCTCAAGGGAAGATGATGGATGAGAAATGATGATATTTGGTCACCACCACACCACAGGAAAGAGCCAGTTCTGTGAGCAAAAGAAACCTGACACAAAAGGCCATCATCTGTGCCACCCTCTCCACAGGAAAGCTCATGACAGACGGATCTGAGCTATGATGATCCACGTGGGGTAGGTCACCCTCTGGGAAGGAGTGGAAAGCAGCTGGGGGCTTCACACATAATTGCTGGTGGTTACATGAACATGTGCTTCGTGGTAATTTGTTGAATTTTATAGCTCCCCCCCACCCCCGAGTTCTTTTTAACAATGTTATTGTTAGCCATGCACTGGTGGCTCATGCCTGTAGTCCTAGTTTCTCAGAAGGCTGAGATCTGAGGAACATAGTTCAAAGCCAGCCCAGGAAAAAAAGTGCCACTCTTATCTCCAATTAACCACCAGAAAATTGGGAGTGGAGATGTGGCTCAAAGTGGTAGAGCACTAACCTTGAGCAAAAGAGCTCAGGAACAGCATCCAGACCCAAGTTCAAACCTAATGACCAACAAAAAAGTTATTGTTATTATAAAGGTAATGCACAGAGGGGTTACCATTTCATGCGTCAGGTAAAAGGCACATTTCTTTTTGGACAATGTTATCCTTTTCCTCCCTCTCTCCCGGTTTCTTCCTGCTGTCCCCACCCACAAGTTGTATGGTTCATTTTTAGCATAGTGTCTAGTGAGTACCACTGCTGCATGTGCTCACCCTTTGTCCCTCCATTTCTGTGCTCTCTCCTTACCCTCCCAAAGACAGATAAACAAACAAGACAAAAAGAAAAGAAAAACAACAACAAAGAAAAAAATCAAATTTCTAGAGAAGTTCATTTTGATATATATTATTTTGGCTTGTGCCATTATGTCCCACTCCTAAGATTACCCTCCTTTGGTGTCACTGTGTATGAATGCCCAGAGTCCTGTATAACTTATCATGTCTCAGTGTATTTTAGATCTAGCTTCTGAGTATGAGTCAACTTTACATTTAAGGTATACACAGCCTTCTGTGGGCATGTTATACTTAAAAAAAAAGACCTTGCCACTTTGTAGCTTCAAAATGCTGGACAATCAATCATCTCTCTAAACTTAATTTTTTTTTTTTTTGCCGGCCCTGGGCTTGTTAGCTGGAATTTAAAGGTATGTACAATTTAATTGGTATTTCTGTGAGACATTTAGATCATCTTTATTCTTTTTGTTGTTGTTGTTGTTGGTCATGGAGCTTGAACTCTGGGCCTGGGCGCTGTCCCTCAGTTCTTCAGCTCAAGGTGAGTGCTCTACCACTTGAGCCACAGCACCACTTCTGGTTTTCTGGTGGTTTATTGGCGATAAGAGTCTCATGGACTTTTCTGCCTGGGCTGGCTTTGAACCATGATCCTCAGATCTCAGCCTCCTGAGTAGCTAGGATGACAGCTGTGAGCCACTGGCACCTGGCTCATCTTTATTCTTTTTATTTCTTCTTTTTGTTGTTTGTGGGACCTGGACTCTGGGCTTGAACAGTGTCCCTCGGCTCTTCAGCTCAAGGCTAGTGCTCTACCACTTGAGCCACAGCGCCACTTCTGGCTTTTTCTGTTTATGTGGCAAGCACTCTACCACTGGGCCACCTTCCCAGCCCTCAACTTTATTCTTAATACGCTATATTACAAAAGATTAAGCATGTACCATCTCTCACCCCGGTTCACAATTCCTTTGAGTGTATGTGTGAATCTCATATATGGTAGCATACCCCCGTACTCCCACTAAAAACGGAAGTAAGCCTCCCACATTCCAAATGCCAAGATGGAAAACTGATCAGGACTGCTGGCTGCCTACAGCATCCCATAGGAAGACGGAAAGCCAGCCCGCCAGGGCTCCTGGCCACTAATCACCTCTCAAATTACTGAGTTCACAGAGCAGTATTGTTTAGCATGGCTCCTTCCAAACAGATTATAACCAAGAACTCATTAAGTGTAAAAAAAAAAAAAACAATAAAAGACATACCAACTGCCCAAAGGGATGGTTGGAAAGGGACTCAAATACTAAGCCACTAAAAGTAGAGCCATGTGTCTTAATAATTAACCCACCAACAGAACTTGGGTCTGGCAGATTTTTATCATGGTGAACATACTTTCAAATGTGCATCCAAAAGAATCATTGGCTCTTAACTCATAATGAA
The DNA here is from genome assembly GCF_019054845.1 of Dipodomys spectabilis. Lineage (NCBI taxonomy): Eukaryota > Metazoa > Chordata > Mammalia > Rodentia > Heteromyidae > Dipodomys > Dipodomys spectabilis. The sequence continues at coordinate 4,052,141 of NW_024870743.1, read as the reverse complement.
GCCAATCAGCAAGAGTTAATTACCTCTGGTTTCAGAGAGACAATAAAGACCCAGCACAGACCACATCAGGAGTTTCCGGGGCTCTCTTGCTGTCTCCTGTTTTATGGACCACGCACCTCACATCCTCCTGAACTCCCCACGGGAAAATACATGAATGCTACTGAGCACTAATACGCATTGGTGTTGGTGGGGATGTTTAACTAGCTGTTCATTAGAACTTCTGGGGCAGCTTAATTTTGTCATCAGTTAAGGCACACTGGAGACCATAAGAAATCAGCAAGACAGATCAGGAGCCATTCTATGTGACTTTACCAGCTCTCTCTTAGTTGTAATTTTTCAGCCTAGGAGGGAGAGATGGATGACGATGGTCTTACAAAAAGCATAAAGGAACAACAGGCCCTTGCGTACCATACCGACCTCAGCTATGACATGACGGAAGGATAGAGATGAGGACCACCCCAGATTGGCACACAGATGTATGATCATTCAAGAAGCAATGAGGTTGACATGTATGCACAGTCTACTGACGGGAAATTCTACCTACTGCTAGAATCTATGCAGTTAGTTTAGTGACATTATTGTTACTTATTTGTTGTCTTTCTTTCCATTTTTCTATTTATCCCTATAATAAGAGTAAACAAAAGCCTGTAAATGTATCTCTTCCCTTGTTAGCAAGGGAATAAAAAATCCAAGTAAACTTGAGGAAATGTTATGTACCAAGTTATCCAAACACATGGCAAATACTAATGATGCAGGCTGCTGTAGAGCGAGTATTATCAGTAACCTGGAGATTGAATAGGTTATATGAGAATACAATACCATTTTACACAAGAATCTGTTCTCACTATCTGCTATACAGATAACAATTGGCAGTTTTCATTCGCTGAACATGGAGTGTCCCACAGGTATTTCAAATTCCATGCTTGGGCACTGGACCCACTTGGATGACAAAAATTGACACAGAGCCCTGCTCTTCTCCATGATTTCATTCAAGTTGTATTGCAAAATCAACAGAATATATAAATCCTAGTGATTTATTTAAAAAAAAAGAATTAAAGAATTACTGGCTGGAAAAAAAGTGGTTTTTCTTTTCTTTACTATTTATTTATTTATTGGTCGTGGGGCTTGAACTCTGGGCCTGGGTGCTGTCCCTCAGCTCTTCAGCTCAAGGTGAGCACTCTACACTTGAGCCACAGTGCCATTTCCTGTTTTCTGATGGTTTATTGGAGATAAGAGTCTCATGGACTTTCCTGTCCGAGCTGGCTTTGAACTGTGATCCTCAGATCTCAGCCTCCTGAGTAGCCAGGATTACAGGTGTGAGCCACTGGTACCTGCCCATCCCCTTCCCCTTTTTAAATCGTCGTTTATTGCAAGAAGATCTGCAAGCATCCAGACTCTATCTCTCCATGCTTGGGCCCAGCTGCCATGTCTTCTATTGTCAGATGTGGTGTGGCTGCCTAATTCCAATTTCCAGTCATAGCACTGATATTGCTCACAGACCTGTGGCCCTTTGGGCTCTGTTAGCATTGAAGTATATATCAAATGCCTGTCAATTCCCTGATGTCCATTTTTCACTTGGGCCTTCATGGAGATTGGCTTCTGAGGGCTCCCACAGATTGTTCTTGTGCTTCATTTATGATGATGATGAAGAATGCAAGTCAAACCCAGACTTGCATGGGAAGCTCTTTTCCAGTCATCTCTAATTTACCATTTGAAATTTGAGGATATCTTGCAGAACAATACACTTTCCAGACCTTCTTCTCTTGGTTGCCTTAGAAGCCACAATTGCTGATTCCTGGACTGTGATGGCTCTCATTGCAGACATTCATCACCGAACCTTCCAGAGGCACCACCACTGGGAGCCAGGTGAGTCACCAGAAGGATAAGCCTGTTTGCCCTGAGGACGCCCAGTCCTTGCCTGGCATGGCTTAAAGCCAACCTGCAACAACAGGCTGTCCTCACATGATCAGAGGCAAGAAAGGCACTCTCAGCATCCTGAGGTTGGAGGCAAAAGGGCATCCATTCATCTGAAGGGCTGTTGACATTGTATAGCCAAGGTATCACAGAGCCTTGGGACAGATTGGTGCAGTCAGAGGACTTCCTTAAACGGCAGAGAGCCTGAAAAGAGGTGGGGCTGCTCACCTGGGAGGGACAGCAGTTACCTGCAATCACTGCAATAATCTGTCCTTCCTCCCTTCCTCCCTCCCTCCCTTTCCTCTGCCCTTCCTCCCTTCCTTCCTCTTCTCTTTCTTTTTTTATTTTTTGGGGGCCTGAACTCTGGGCCTGGGCGCTGTCCCTCAGCTCTTCAGCTCAAGGCTAGCGCTCTACCACTTGAGCCACAACGCCACTTCTGGCTTTTTTTTTTTTGCTTATGTGGTGCTGAGGAATCGAACCCAGGGCCTCATGCATGCAAGGCAAGCGCTCTACCACTGAGCCACCTTCCAAGCCCCTCCTCTTTTCTTTTCTTTTTGTCTTAAAGGGGTTTGAACTCAGTGCCTCATACTTGTTAAGGCATTCTACCACTTGAGCCAAATCCTCATTGTTTTGGACTTACTTTTTGAAGAAGGTCTTATAATTCTGCTCAGACTAGCTTGGACCACAGTCCTCCTAGTAACATCTCTAACATAGTTGGGAAGGCAGGCATGACTAGCTTGTTTGTTGAGATGGAGCCTAACTTCTTTTCCTGAGCTGGTCTTGGACATTGATCTTTCTGATCTCTGTCTCCTGAGTAATTGGGATTACAAGTATAGTCCATCTTACCCATTCCGCCTTGCTAGTCTTGATGTTAGAAACTGGAGGCCTGTAGATTTCATGAAGTCAGAATGTAGATGGTCACAGAAGATGGAATTGCACATCTGTGTACCCACTGGTACCAGATGTGGTCAAATTCAAGCCATGGATTAACTAGTGTCCTGAACTTGTTTCATGTGCAGTATGAGTAAAAGCCAACCCAAATAAACATATCAGCACCTTTCTGATCTCAAGATCTTATGAAAAAAAATCACCATATGGACTGTTGGCACAATCTGTTTGCTAGGCTGCTGTCCTGGGTCCTGGACCCTGTAGGATGTCAGTCTTGGAGCTTCACAGGGCTACTGATCAACCTCACAAGCAGGCTAGAGGGTTGGAGAGCCAACTTCAAGTGAAGAAAGGAGGAAAGAACTCTCTCTGTCCCTGGGCCAGGCTTGAAGCTCCTTTCCCAGATGGCTCTGAAGATCTTAGGCAGTTCCAGATAAAGGAGGATTTGGGAAACTTCCAGAAAAATACCTGAAGCACACAGAACCCCAAGCAATTCAGGCCTGATTTATGGGACGTGGCTGACCACATGTGGGGAGTAGTCCTCCATATAGCTCCCTCTGAACTAGCCTCTTGATCACTAAATGCACATAGTGGTACCTGACACTGGGTCAGGTGCTGATCACCTCCCCTCTGCCCGATGGCCTGTCCCTCCTGGGAAGGACATTAGAAGAATAGCTGAAGTGATGTCTAGGTGTCCAAACTGCCACCCGCTGGGGTCCTTCAGATGTGCCCAGTAACCAAGACCTTTTCCTCACAGAGTGGCAGTCCTTTGGGCATGAAAACACACACTTTCACCTTTTTCATATTTAAAAATTCCCTTCCAGGCTCCTACTCCACAGGCAAAGGACAAGCACCAAGAGAAGTGGCAACTTCTTCGGGGCTCAGCTTGTGATTGTTTGAATCTAAACTCAAGTCTCTAGCCATTCCTGAGTTTCAACTGTTTGGGGACAGATTCCTCATTTTAGGATATAGGAATTTTGATGAGGAAATGATCAAATATATTTTTTTCTTCAGTCTTGCCTGATTGGAGAGACTGACTCCATCTTTGGATACAATATTTTTAAAATAATTTTTTTTATTGAGGTTAGGTAACTATATAAATATTGCATATTTCACAGTATTGTGGAATAGTAATACTTCGTTAAAGTCACAAAGGCAAATTGTCATTATCATGGTCTATAAAGTTTGTGAACTCTATGAGCTTTGACAATACAACTATTTCTTCCACATCAGGTGATATTTACATTTCTTTCCTTTTGCTTAGTGTAAGCTGTTCCCTCTTTCCCTCTCATTCCTTCTTTCCCATAGCTATCTTTGAGTTGCTTAGTTCATTTTCATCAATGTTCAGTGCAGCTGATAGGCCTCTCTGTTGCATGTTTTCCTGTTTCCCTCTGATTCTGTGTCCTCCTCCTAGCTTCCCTTAGATGTTGGATGCAATATTTTTGGGTCATTTGATTATTACTGTTCATCTTTTCTTTTCACCATCTAGAACTCCTATGCTTTCCTGGCAGCCTCCAGATGGTCTCTTCCAAACATCTTACCTTTTCCATTACAGTTTCTTCTTTCTTTCTCTCTTTCTTTTATTTATTTATTTTTTGATCGGTCATGGGGCCTGAACTCTTGGCCTGGGCACTGTCCCTCACAGCTCAAGGCTAGTGCTCTACCACGTGAGCCATGGCACTACTTCTGGCTTTTTCTGCTTATGTGGTGCTGAGGAACCCAGGGCCTCATGCATGCAAGGCAAGCACTCTACCACTGAGCCACCTTCCCAGCCCTAACTTTTTCTATTTTTCCTCTGATTAAAAGAAGCCTTTCTTTCACCTCATGAGCCAGCCTGTGATCCAGGCCATGATGAGCAATCTCTTTCTAGCTCAACTAGTGAGTTTCTAAATTTGAAAATGTATGACCTTCTAATTCTGAAAAACCTTCTTGTGATTCCTCTGAATGCTCATAGTACTTTTTTGTGACTGTGTTTGGCGCTTCGAATAATGCACATTCAGCAGGTACAGCTTCAAGTGAGCCCAGGGCTCATCTGTCTGCGCAGCTTGCTGGCCTCAGGATAAAGGAGCACTCAGGTCCAGCAGGAATTTGGTACTGCATAAACACCATCTATCTTCCTATGCTTCCCAGACCCCCAGGGGCCCCTGGAGCAATAGTCTCTCAGCATGAGAGTCTTTATGAAGATTGGACATTTTTATATTATTTATTTTATTTTATTTTTTAAATTTATTTTTGGTAGGGCATGGGGCTTGAACTCTGGGCTTAGGCTCTGTCCCTGCACCATCCCCGTGCTCTTCAGCTCAAGACAAGCACTCTACCACTTAAGCCACTGCACCACTTCTGGTTTTCTAGTGGTTTATTGAAGATAAGAGTCTCACAGACTTTCCTGCCCGGGCTGGCTTTGAACCTCAATGCTCAGATCTCAGCCTCCTGAGTAGCCAGGATTACAGGCCTGAGCCACTGACACACAGCTTGGAGGTTTTTATTTTTAAGCCCTTTTCATTGCTTAGTAATAGTAAATGAATTATTATTATTTTTAGCCAATGAAGGCACATACCCTCCCTGAAGAGGGATTTTACTATTTTACAGTTTATGGATGCAACTACAATGTTGCAGGCCTTTAGAGTCTAAAAGGTGGGCTGTCAGGTCTCATGCAGCTTCCAGAGGGAAGAAATAGCCTTTGAATTACTGCCAGGGCTTTGAGGCTCCATGCACAGGGAAGCTGCTCCACAGAGTTAATTTCTGAAATATGGCGGGAGAATGAATTGCTGTTTTTAGGAATCCAGATAACTAGGGTCACATTGCCAATAGTACAAGTTCCCTACAACCCAAGTTGGGAGGAATAATTTATTTCTTTTTCCCACAGATGAAATATAGGCCTGTCAAGGCCATGAGAGCAATTTTGTTCAATTCAGAAGAAATTACATTGGCATATGACCCACGAAACTATCTGTGGAACAATTTTCAGTATTACCTGCGATGATATTTAACATGTCAAAGTGGAAAATTAGACTTAGAGAGTTTGGAAAGGCTTCATATTGAGAAATTACTTTGGAAAGGTATGCTGGGATGAACTGACTGCATCTCTACATCTGTTCCTGGCCATGCCTGAACTTGCTGGCTCCACGCACTTGGCTGATGGGGGCATCTCATCTTGCAGTGCTGTTGTGCTCAACAGACTTGGCCCAGTGCTGTTCAGTGCATATCTTCCCTTCTGAAAGGGAAAGAGTGAAGAAAGTCATTTCTGTGCGTCTGTCATAATCTCAGATGTTTACTGGGCTGCATAAGGAGCCCAGAAGAAAGCAACTCTTGAAGGGTCCCTGACTCCAGATCCAATGATATGAACCCAGGAAGTCCTTTTCTAATTCTAGACAAAACCTTAAGACATCTTTGTAACAAGGGGGAGATCTCGAGGTTGAGGGATGGATGATGGTTAGAAGAGGTCCTAAACTTAGTTAAATGGTAAAGGGTTAAAAATTACATGGAGATTATAGGTCAGAAGACTACACAGACACAAGGTGTGGGCTTTCCAGCCATGGGCTTCATTCTCAGCCTGAGGACTTCACTAGGGATGCATTTGCCTGGTCATTCTCACCCAGTCACCGTTTAAATCCTCTTCCCCCACACCAAGTCTGCCCCCCATTGGAGGCACTGTGGACAAGCCCACCTCCTCATCAGATGCAAATGATCTCAGCACACACAAAAGGCTTAGCACAACATAGGAATGATCAGAAGTTAGTGCTCTGTATACATCATATTGCTAAGTCCAGACTTGAGGCTTATCTTAGGGCCATTTCTGCACCTCATTATAAACCAGCTTCCTTTCAATTCCTTTCTAAGCAGCAGACCAATTATAGCTAAAAGGGTCCAATCATTCTACACCAAAGGACTAGGACCAAAATATATTTGCTCTGTTCCTTTAACATGAAAAAGAAGCTGGAATATTTAAGACGGCTTTCTATCTCAAAGACACGTTTCCATCTCCTTTTTCTTGGGAAGGCCACAGCTCAACTCATTTTGATAAAAGCACAGAACAAAGAGAGCCATCAAAATAGCTCCACTGCCGTGGCTGCCAAGCAGCAGATAATCTGGTTAAGACAGCATCCACAAACACCATGTCCTTATGGCGGAGGAGATACAGCTGTCCCTCCTTATCTTCAGGGAGCTGTTTCAAGATCCTAGTGGATGCCTGATGCCAAAGACAGTAAGGAACCCTATGCACATGTTTTTCTTATTCATGTATATTTTACTACAGTTTAACTTATAAATTAAACATAGAAGAGAACAGTAAGATATCAACAACAATGTCTATAAATAATATAGAACAATTACAACAACACACTGTAATAATAGTTATTTAAAACGTAGGGATTGTTGATTTCTGGAATTTCCCATTTAATATTTTCAGACTGTATTTGATCCCAGATAATGGATACCATGAGTAAGGGTAAAGGGCGGGAACCTTGAAGCTGTGATTGTCAGCTCAGGTCTCCAGGGAACTAGGCATGAACTGATCTCTGTAGACAACTGCTGGACTCCCCGCTAGCTGAGAAACTATACATGTAGAAATAGAGTCTCTGCTCATGAGAGAAGAAGCTCATTCCCAGTCTCAAAGGATGGAGTGTAATGATTGGTCCAGCACCGTCACCTGCCAATCACTGTCTTCATGGATAGGAGCTGTTACTACAAGTAGGTGAGAGAGGCATTCTAGGCAAAGAAGAGAGGCTGCAGATGGTATGCTGAGCCCATTGTTTCTGTCTATAGAGACGGCAGATGTTCATTTCCATATTAGTCATGAGGGCAACATATGACCCAGTGTAGTACATCCCCATTGTCTGAGCAGCCATTATGCAAGTCCTCACAGTTTGCTTCGGACTATATGAGGATTTGCTATATTAGGAAATACTCATGAAAGACCTAAAGAACTGGCGAACTTGCAAAAATCAGTCCCATTCAAATGTCACTCCCACTTGATGTGCGCATCTATCTCTGGCTACGCTAGCCACATGTGCATTCGTATTTCACAAAGAGCGACCCGGGGGTACCTGGAAATATGCAAACTGTTCTGGTGAAGTGATATTGTAAAATTTCCAAAAGATACAATGTTTTCATGAAGTGGATAAACTGAGGTTGGAGAAGATGATGAGCAAAGGTGAGAGTCCAAGGATGCTGCTTGGAAAAAGGAAGATTGGAACAAGAAAGGCTCAAGGGAGGCCCTGGGGAAATCCATGAGATTCTGGAAGGTTCTGATAGATGAGTGCCTCCTAGTATCAATTTTTTGAAAGGCAAATGTCCCTTGTACCTCTATGTTAATTAGTAATTAATGGGAAATAAAGATTCTGTCAGTTCTTTTTTTTTCCCCAGGGCTGAGGACCAAACCCAGGGCCTTGCGCTCGCCAGGTGGGCGCCCTTCCGCTGGGCTAAACCCCCAGCCCTTATGGGAAAATAATGTCAATAAACAATCAACATTCAGTTCTTTGTTTATTCTAAGAGGCTGATCATCAAAGCTTCAAGCCACAGTCCTCAAATCTCAGCCTCCTGAGTAGCTGATTATAGGTGTGAGCCACTGGTACCCAGCTCAGGTAAGCCAAATCATGAGGGAGTTTTAGATAAACACGTTAACATTTTCAGGCATTGTTCTCTATATTCTAAGACTATCAGCAACTGAGATTATTGAGACCTCATAAAATGCACACTGTTTTTGCTTTGCCGTTGCCACTAAATAGCTGCCTGACTTTTCATAAACTACCCTTCTCGGGGGTCTCAGTTCCCTTAGCTGCAAAGCGAGGACATTAAAAAATAGATTACCCATCTCAATCCTGGCTGGAGATTAGATTCTGGAGGGAATCTTTAATATATGTTTTCTTTCAGAAGCTTTAAGTACTTCTACTGTTCCTCCCCCTATATCAACTCTGGTGAGATCCCGGGGGCGGGACCCTGGCCAGTGATGGTCTGCAAACTTCTCACTGACTCTGGTCATTGGGAATGGGGACCACTGGACTAACTGGCTTTTCATGTTCACTCCACTGTGGTCATTATTTATTTTTCTTAAACATAGTACAGTTTTAGCCTCGTGGATAAAGAGAGGTACAAGGGACCTGTTTATATAACCTGATCCCATTCCAATAGGGTTTTAAACCTTTGTCATAAATAGTTTTCTGAGAAACAGTGAAGTTTGCAGGGAGGAAGGGGGGAAACACACCACCACTGTTTTTGCCACATTTTCTGTGAATGCAGATTCTCACCTCACAACAAATCCATGTTCCAGTGAGACAGATTGCTGCCACCTTTCCATAGAAATGCCCCCACGGGCGCTGTGAATAAAAGGAGGTGACAGACAGAAAAGGAAGTGGATATGGTGACCCTCTGCATCCAAATAGCTGCCGCACTTAGGAGTGAACTTGGGGCTCCCCTAGCTTCTAACTCTTCTGGGTTGTCTAACATTGCCCAAGGATGTCTGGAGAGCGACAAGCGCCTGGCATGGCCAGGTCTACGGCCAGGCTGGTCAGGCAGTGTGACGGTCAGGACGTACCTCTGAAGCGGCTGACGGAGGGCTCCGCTTCCTGGGGAGTTGGCAATCAACCTCAACTGAACACAGCTGCAGTCTTGTTGTTGGACTCCTTTTGTTTTCCCTCTTGGAAGTGGAAACTGCTCTGAGGTTATTTCTAGAGGACTTGGAAGAGACTGAATGAGAAAAGATTTCATTTCAGCTTCTTGTGCTGACTGTCACAGGCAGACTTGAGGACACAAAGAATCTCTTCTTGTCCAAATTGTAGTCAGGTTCCCCTCTGCTCTCTTTTTGACTAGGCCTACTTTTGGTCCACTCGGCCCAGTTTTAGCAAGAATTTTGCTAAGGCTGTTTAGGGAGAATCACTGAATTCTTGATATGTGATCACACTGGAAGTAGATTCCTGCCCACTTCAGCAGGGAGGTGTGCAGGGTAGAGGTCCTCCTACCTCCCCACGCAGCACTGGGGAAACTGAGTCAGGAGGAATGTGAGGTCCTGGCTGACCTTGAGCTCTATAGCAAGACTTCTGGCTCAAAAAAAAAAACAAACAACAAAACAATTCCACACCCCAATGTCTGTCTCCTGTCACTTGGTACCAATCCCCTCCTTCATTTTCTATGCTTCTCACCAATCCTATCTGTTATCAGAATTGTGCCTCATCTCTCCTATTGTTAATAGTCTTGACCATTTCTGTTATAGTCTGAATAAAATCTTCCTTGGAGTTTTCACCTTCTGCTGATTAAATATGGCTTGTTTCCTTGGGAATTTATGGTGGAGTCGATTCCTCCTGAGATGTATGAGGAGGGTGGAGACCATCTGATGATGGAGTTCAGACATGGGATGGGCCTTTGGGAGGGACTGGGCTTTGATAAGGTTTTAGTCCCCGTGAGGGAATACTGGTTTATAAGAATAAACACACACACACACAGAGCCAGGCACTGGTGGTGGCTTATGCCTGTAATCCTAGCTCCTCTGGAGGCTGAGATCTGAGGATCATGGTTCAAACCTAGCCTGGGCAGGAAAGTCTGTGAGACTCATCTCTGATTAACCACCAGAGAACTGGAAGCGGTGCTGTGGCTCAAGTGGTAGAGCGCTAGATTTGAGCTGAAGAGTTAAGAGACAGAGCCCAAGCCCAGAGTTTAAGCCCCATGACCAAACACACAGACACACACAGACACACAGACACACAGACACACACACACACTTCCTTTCTTGCCCTGTGTTACCTGAAGACTCTGCCAGAAAGAAGGCCATTGCCAGATATGGCCCCCTTGATTTTGGAACAGAACTATTAGTCAAATCAAAACTCTTACTTTTATAGTTTATTAGAAAGAAAACAAAATCAGACTATGGTATTGTATTATTATAGGAAAGGGACTAAGACAATGCTAGAAAATCATCAGCCAGACAAGATCACTGGAGTGTTAGCATCTCAGGATATTTACAAATCGGGAAAAATCATGCAGTTCTGGGTTTCCAAAGTCTAGGAAATGCTTGGTTAAATTAACAGTTTGCTCTCTTGTACACTTCTTTAGAAAACTAAGAGGTTCAATGTCAGGTTCAATGTCTTTTCAAAAGTAGAATGTAGGGGCTGGGAAGGTGGCTCAGTGGTAGAGCACTTGCCTTGCATGCATGAGGCCCTGGGTTCGATTCCTCAGCACCACATAAGCAAAAAGAAAAAAAGCTGGAAGTGGCACTGTGGCTCAAGTGGTAGAGCGTTAGCCTTGAGCTGAAGAGCTGAGGGACAGTGCCCAGCCCAGAGTTCAGGCCCCACGACTGGGCCCCCCCCCCCCCCCGCCAAAAAAAAGTAGAATGTAAGCATATAACTTCCCAAGTTTATCTGACCTTTTTAGTTGGTGCTGTTGTGCTCAAGGTCAAGTTGTACAAAGCATCAGTGCCAAAACTGGATGGGTCCTCAGTGGGGATTTCTAACAATTTTATCACTTGGAAACAGGGCTTAAAGGTGACTGGGACAAACCTTTGCATTATATGGACAAGGAATCCGAATTCCCAAAGGGCTACATGATAGGTGTCAGGCTACACGGATGGTGAGATCCCAACATGGAGTTAAAACGCAGAAGCTTACCCTCCTGGACCTTGTTGATTGAGCTCTATCCTTTTGTTATTAACCAATAATTGCAAATCAAGCCACTAACCGTGGCTTATGCCTATAATTTTAGCTACTCAGGATTACAGGCTGAGACCTAGTGGATTGAAGTTTGAAAATAATATTGGCAGAAATGTCCATGAGACTCCACCACCAATTATCCAGCAAAAAGTCAGACTGGGGACATGGTTCAGGTGGTAGAGCACAAGCTGTGAGCAAGAAAGCTGAGTGAGAGTGTGAAGCCATGAGTTCAAGCTCCAAGAGTGGTATAAAAACTATAAATCAGCAACTATTTATAAACTTCCTGCTACAGTGTTGGCATTGAGCTCAGAAAATGCACAAGGCTGCCATAAACAATAACTATAGACAAGGTGGCTCAAGAAACAGAAATGTGTTTTCTCCCCATTCTGGAAGCTGGAAGTCCAAGATCCAAGTGTTGGTAGGGTTGGTTCCACTGAAGTTCCCAGTGGTCTTGGATGAGGTCACCCTAATGACATTTTAACAGGATCACCTCTGAAAAGACCCTCTTGTCCAAATAAGGTCATATCCTAGGTTATTGGGGGCTAGGATTTCAGCATTGGTGATGAGGAATATAATTCAGCTCCTAACACATGTGCTATATAGAATGGAGAATATTGATATTTACCTACAATTGGATTTTGCTGTAATAGATCTGTCTGGAAGAAATTAAAGAAAAAAATTCCTACCAGTCTCTTGGAAGCTTGAGTTCTCCTTTCTTTCAGAGAAAGAACGTCTTGTTTGTTTTCCCTGCCTGAAAGGATAAAAAATGGTCCAGGACTGAGTAAGACATCCTGGCAATGAACTATCGCTGACTGTGTCTGGAAGGCCCATAATCTAAAGGGAATTAGCTGTGTTTTCCAGGAAAGAGAAAGACTCAAAGTTTAAGAAGGCAATGGCTTTGTGTGTGCATTTGTGGGAGAAATGGGTGCTCTGAGAGTAGGAGGGGCAGGAAGAAACAGGGTCATGGGTGGAGACACTCACACATCTGCTGGAAGAACTGAACACTGGGAGCTCTCACCACTTTAATCTGTGATCTGTTCTGTGGTGATTGACCTTAGATGTCTTTGCAACCTTGGTGTGAATGCTTGAGAGCAAGTGGTATGGAGCAGACACAGACAGCGATAGAGGAAGTCTAGCCAGGCTGATGGGTAAATCTAGTTAGTGAAGTCTAGGGGAGGTGAATAAAGCCAGCAGTGCAGGATTTGAAGAAAAAAATTTAATCAAGGAAAAGGATGTGACATTGTACAAAAAGAAATATACTCAGGGCTGAGAATGTGGCTTAGTGGTAGACTGGTAGAGTGCTTGCCTAGCATGCATGAAACCCTGGGTTTGATTCCTCAGTACCACATAAACAGAAAAAACCTGAAGTGGTGTTGTGGCTCAAGTGGTAGAGTGCTAGCCTTGAGCAAAAGAAGCTCAGGGACAGTGTGCAGGACCTGAGTTCAAGCCTCAGGACTGGCAAAAAAAAAAAAAAAGAAGAAAGAAATGTATTCATTACCTCACTGTAACTATAACCCCTCTGAACATCTCATTTATAATAAAAAAAAAAATCAAGGAAACATGACACCTTCAAAGGAACATGGTTAGGTTCCAGTAACCAAATCCAAAAAAGTGGAGATTTACAAATTGACCAACAAGGATGAACAACACCTGTTTTAAGGAGGCTGGGCAAGCTACAAGATAGACAATAAATTTTAAAAAATGCATATAGTCGGGCTCTGGTGGCTCACACCTGTAATCCTAGCTACTCAGGAGGCTGAGATCTGAGGATCATGGTTCAAAGCCAGCTGGAGCAGGAAACTCCGTGAGACTCTTATCTCCAATAAACCACTAGAAAACCAGAAGTGGCGCTGTGGCTCAAGCGGTAGAGTGCTCGCCTGGAGCTGAAGAGCGCAGAGACAGCGTCCAAGCCCGGAGTTCAAGCCCCATGACCAACCAAAATAATAATAATAATAATGTGTAGACAAAACAACAAGTCAGAAAGAGAACTAATTCTTTTTTTAAAAAAGAACTTTATAGAAATACTGAAGCTGAAGATTTGAAATGAAGTGGAAAATCCAGATGGAGTGAATGAAATGAGCTCTGGCCCATGGTGTCATAGGTGGTGTGTTTCTTTTGTGACCACCTATAGAATAATGGTGCACTTAATTTCCAACGCACTTCAGACTCTGTTAAATATAATCTTACTTGTTAAAATGGTTAATGACTGATGGAGAAAAGCTTTATGATGTAATGTACGTTTTCCTTTTGAAGTTTACTACATTTCTTACTAGCTTGCAACTTTAATTATAGTAGGTCTTTTCATAGCTTTTGTATCTCATTTGCAGCAAGCATTTTGCCCAATTTCTTTGCCTGTAAGTGTGTGTGTGTGTATGCGCACGTGTGTGTGCACATATATGTGTGTGTGTGTGTGTGCGTGTGCTCCAGTGTATCAGCTCCACTTCTGGCTTTTGGGTGGTTAATTGCAAGAGTCTCACAGACTTTCTTGGGCTGGGCTTGAACTGTACTCCTCAGATCTAGACCTCTCGAGTAGTTCAAATTACAGGCATATGCATCAGCACCCAGCTTGGCTCTAGTTTTGATTGTGATGTTTTGTTACAGGGTGCTTTTGTTGTAGACTACCTTGCCTAGGGCTTCACACTAAACACTATTTTGTTAAGTGACTGCAACAGAGCAGAGCAGGAAAAAAAGGGTGGCGAGCAGCTGAGAAGGAGGGAAAGCCAGTACAAGGATGTATCATTACTTGGCTTCGTGAGAACAAACGCAAGTTAAAATAAGACTCCTTTTCAGATTGCTTGCCTTAGATAATTCTCAATTGTAAGTACATTCGTATTCTCATCTCCTCAAACGTGTATCCCTTAGAAGAGTTGCTGAGCCTTTTGGCAGCTGTTTTTTTCTTCCAGCTTTTTGACCCAGAAATATCTTTCTCAAGATCATTGTAAAATACAAACATTGAGAGCCATCATTTTGAAAACAAAACATCAAAAGAGCTTGTGCCCTTATCTCTCAACTCCTATGGGAGCAGGGGAAACTAATTTTGTTGAGATCCTGGCTCTAATTTGCAAAACTAGCTGCTGTCTTGCACCTTTGAGAGGTTCATTTTTCTAATGGATAAAACCAAGAAGCTAATAGTCAGCCCAATTTCCAAGGAGGGGTAGGATGATCTATTTGTGACAAATGACGCTACCAAGTCCTTTGGCTGGAGAACTAGCTGTTGTCTATCTTAAAAACATGTGCAGTGGGTATATGTGGCTTTGCCTATGTATCTTAGCAATGTTTTTTAGTGTTTTATCTTGTTTGTGGAGAGGATTCCCAGGTTGGGGGATTGTGTTGTTGTTTTCAGTCATGGATTTGAGCTTAGGGGTTGGGTGCTGACTCTGAGCTTTTCTGCTCAATGCTAGCTCTATCACTTGGAGCCACAGCTTCACTTCTGGTTTTCTGGTGGTTAATTGGAGGTAAGATTCTCATACTTTCCTGCCTGGGTTAGCTTTGAACCCTGATCTCAGATCTCAACCTCTTGAGTAGCTGGGATTATAGGTGTAAGCCATTAGAACGTCTGGAGAGATTTTGTTTGCAGTTATATTTCTCCAGCAGCTACCACTGGAGGGAACTAGCTCTCAGTCCTGTGGCATCATGACACCTGAGGATCCTGGGATCCCTGAGAAAATGCATCTCATCACTCTACATGGGGTTCAAAGAGAGACCCTTTCACTCCTTGGCTATTTACCATGGTTCAGAGGAGTGTTTAGGCCCTTATTTGTAGATTGTCAATACCAGAGTGCAAAGAGTTCATAGCTCTCCACCAACAAATGATGGGGGAGGAGTAAAAGGTGGCCCAGAATTCCAAGTAATGGCAATAATTCCTGTCTCCATCTAATATTGTGTCTAACGTAATAACCTTAGTTAAATTGTTTTTTCTAATGTCACTAGGAAACGGAGCAAGTAAACGTTTAGGATGTTTGGCCAAGTCAGCGATGAAATTAGATAGATTTGTAATAAAATTAGTGTGCTGCTTTCTGGTGAAGGATATCAGATATGTTTTTGTTTTACATAGAGCTAACTAGAGTCTGGGAATGTGGTTTAGTGGCAGAGCACTTCCCTAGCAGGAGCAAAGTTCTAGGCTCTAGCCCCAGTACCACAGGAAATAAAAATAGATATAAGAACAAAAAATCAAGATCAGCCATATCATAACATGATCAGGAGGTATTTTATTTATAAATATATTCTTTCAACTACAGCAAGTGATAGAGCATTCGCCAGGAAGAGAAAAGTCACTTTCTTAGCATGCTGAACATATTAAAGAACATATGAATAAAAATACTCAAAGTAATGACACATAATAAGGTACTTAACTGTGAGTTGTTTAAAGGAGTCGTGGATGAACTGATTCCAGTTGCTTCTATTAGAAAGAAAATACAAGAAAGCAAGCCATGAAACAGGCAAGAGGGTCAGTGGCAGCACAGTGAGCGTCTTGGAAAACCTTCAGACACCAGTGACCTCTGTCAAGGGCAGAGCCATTGCTGTAGAGATGCAGGGGAATGGCATGATAACAACAAAGAAAAACCTTAATCACAGCTAAATTCTACGAACGCAAGAGGATGGTAATAAGATGTACCACAATAGAGAACCAAATAAGATCCAATCGGGCAATAACACTGCTACCAGAGAAACCAGAAAGTGCAATTGTTAAAACTATTAAATATGTTCTGGATGCAAGATATGTTTTATCTGTTGGTAATGAAGTGTCTTTTTAAAAGAGAGAGGGAAGCAGGGCTTTGTTCCAAAGGGATGGAAGCTAGGTGGAAAAAATAATGCTGTACCTTTCAGGATTGTAATGCAGAGTTCCTGTATCTAAGTCAATACCTTTGTTAGAAAGGAGCAGACATTTGGCAGATAGCCTGGAGCTCCCTGTGTGAACACAGTGGAATGTGAATCCCTGACTCCCCAAGACCTCCAGAGCATTTCCAGCTAGAGTTGGGGTGCAGTGTGTCTAAGCAAAGTCCTAAACCAGCACAATGGGTATTCCTCATATTTTTAGGCTAACACTGTCAAGAGAAGGACGATGTTGCTGAGACCCACTGCTCAGTAAGAAGACCAGGAAAATGCAGCCACCGTTAAGGCTGCTGCTGCTGTTTCTAAGAAGCCAAGAAACATCCCGATAGTATCTTAGGTAATAATGTCCATTCACTGTCTGTGTTATACCTAAGACTTGGCTGTACTCTAATTACAATGACTTTATGTGAGCAAGCATTCTTTTCATTTAACAGATGTCAAAACTGGCACAGAGAACTTAAACAAGTGATCACAAAACTACTAAGTGCCAGGATTCCAAAGCGAGCCAATCTGACTTCAAAGCCCCATTCTTCACATTCTCCTTCTCTCTCATCCACATATTAGAGTTTGAGCTCAGGGCCTCATACTTGATGAGCTAAAGATGCGGCTCAAGTGGCAAAACATCAGCAGTGAGAAAGCAAGTTAAATGAGAACGAATTCAAACCCTAAGTAGCAGCACACACACACACACACACACACACACACACACACACAGAGCAAGCTGAAGAGATAATCAGGTTCACTTTTTTTTTTTTTTTCTGGTTCTGTGGCTTGTACTCAGGGCCTGGGTACTGTTCCTAAGCCTCTTTGTGCTCAAGGCTAGTGCTACTTGAGCTACATCACCACTTCTGGTTGTTTTTTTTTTTTTTGAGTGGTTTATTGGAGATAAGAGTTTCATGGGAATTCTTCTGCCTACGCTGGCTTTGAACCATGATCCTCAGGTTTCAGCCTCTGAACTAGTTTAGGATTACAGGCATAATAAGCTACCAGTGCCTGGCTCAGGTTCATATTTTAAAATGCAATTTGGAAAACTTCAAAATAAAAATTTACATTAAATATTCAGAATAAACTCTACAGAGACACTGTCAAAAAGAGATTTAGCGACTTGATGTTTACCACTGAGGAGTTTACTAGGAGATAAAAATATAAAAATAGACAACAACAATTAAAACTGTGGAGCATATATTAAGAAGCTCAAGTATACATTTAATGAGTTCCAGAAGAATTTCAAAGAGTGAGCAGAGGAGAAAAAAAATAAAACAATAGTAGCAAAAAAGTATTAATGAAGAAATATCCATATTCTTAGATTAAAAGTACATTCTGAATATTTTTCATGTAAAAATGAACTCATTGCTCAACACATGGGAATAAAAGTGTAGAATATTCAAGATCAAGGAGTAATTTTAGATGTTACCAGAGAAATGAAGACAGGTCTATGCGGAAAGGAGAAAACTGACATCAAACTTCTTGGACAGTAATAGAAACTAGAAGGCAAAGTAGTGACATTTTCAACATGCTAATTTAGGATTAACTAAGTTGTCTGACTATTCAAAGGTAAGCATACACTAAAGGCATTTGTCAGACTACATGAGGTATAGAAAACAACCTGGTTGAAACACAAGCCCTGAGTGATGACATGAACTATAAGAGGAAAAGGTAAGCAAAGAAAGCAACACATTTTGATAAATTTAACTAACTTGAAAGAGAGTATGATTTTACATTCGAAAAACAGAGAAACAATGATTAAATGAATGCAGAGTTTTATTGGGCAATTAAAGGACTAAAGGTCTTTGCTATACATGTAGGAAAAAATTCTAAATGACTTTATACTATAGAAGATAAATTCATAGGTCAGTAAGTATATAAAAGTTACGCATAATCACAAAAACAACAGAAGTGCATGCTGTGCTTTGTGGCTCATTCTACTTGCCGGGTAGGCAGAGATTGGGAGATCAAGGTTTGAGGTCAACCTGGCCAAAAAAGAATTCACAATACCCCTTCTAACCAAGACCTGGGCACAAAGGCACACACACCTGTCATCTCAAGCTACAGAAGAAGCAAAATGTCTGAGCACAGTGGCTCATGCCCATCATCTTAGTGTCAAGGGAAGCACAAATAGGAGGTTTGCCATTCAAGTCCAGCCTGGGCATAAAGAGAGACGTTCTAAAAAAAATAACCAATGCAAAAAGGGCTGAGTTTACAGCTAAGCACACTATCTATTTGTAGCTTGAGAACAGGCTTGTGTTATTAAAGCTAACTCATGACGGGCGCTGGTGGCTCACACCTGTAATCTAGCTACTCAAGAGGCTGAGATCTGGAAATCATATCCAAAGCCAATCCAGAAAGGAAAGTCTCTAAGACTCTTATCTCCAATTAGCCACCAAAAATAGGTAGAAGTGGAGCTGTGGCTCAAGTGTGGTAAAGCACTAGCCTTGAGGAAAAAAAAAAAAAAAGCTCAAAGGCTCAGAGTTCAAGCCCCAGGACTGGCACGCATGATGCATGCACGTACACACATACACCACCCCCACTACTACCACCACCAAACATCAATAAAAACTAAACGCACTAACTCTTCTAACCTACTCTCCAACTCACAAGTATATATCATCCTAGAATGCTATAGGGATATTAAAAAGAAAAGCATCCTGACTGGGCGCCAGTGGCTCACACCTGTAATCCTGGCTAATCAGGAACTGAGATCTGAGGATCAAGGCTTGAAGCCAGCCCAGGCAGAAAGTCCATGCAACTCTTATATCCAATTAACTACC
The DNA here is from genome assembly GCF_019054845.1 of Dipodomys spectabilis. Classification (NCBI taxonomy): domain Eukaryota; kingdom Metazoa; phylum Chordata; class Mammalia; order Rodentia; family Heteromyidae; genus Dipodomys; species Dipodomys spectabilis. The sequence continues at coordinate 4,033,105 of NW_024870743.1, read as the reverse complement.
AAAAAAGCTGGAAGTAGAGTTGTATCTCACATAGTAGAGCGCTAATCTTGAGCACAAAAGCTCAGGGACAGAGCTCAGGCTTTGAGTTTAAGCTCCAGGACTGGCACAAAACGAACAAAAAACAAAAACAAAATGAAAAGTGTCCTAATGTCAATACATGGAGTGCTATGTAAAATAAAATATATAGAACACAATATATTAGAAACACCTTATGTATAGCAATGTAGTTTATAGACATATAGGAAAAGATTGGAAATAAAATTGGAACAATGTAAATTAATTTGGAATAATAAGTTAATGTAGTTTAATCTCCATTAAATGTTCCTGCCTATAAAGTTTCACAACCTCACAGTTGTTTTTAAAGGAAAAAAATAAGATGAGAAACTTTGTGCATTCACATTTCCCTCTCTGATCTCAATGTTCCTTGGAACTGTTGTTGTTTCTTCTCTGAGCGAGCAAATGAAATAATGTGGGTTTTGTCTGACCTACACTCACAGCTTTTTTAAACACTCCATGCTTTTACAGCTGCTGATCTAATATTATCAGGCTGAGTAGAGTATCCCTTTGAACTCACTCTCAAAATAGAAGTAAGATTAAGACATACAGTTAAGGACAATTCACCATTACGACTGCCACCACGCAGCGGATAGCTTGCTCCCTGGCTTTCAGAAGCAGTGTCATGGCCTGACTGGGTCCTACTTTATGCAGAGTGAGATATGAGGAAGGTATGTGATATTCAGGCTGCAGAACACTGCAGAGAGGAGAGGAAAAAGCTCCTCCCATGGAAATGCTTGTTTGACCAGAAGCTCTCACCCGTGGCTACAGCTGCAGCCAGAGCAGAGCCGGTAGTACCCAGTTTTGTCTGTCATAAACATGCCTCTGAGAAAGACTAAGGGACTTCTTAGGTGAATGAGAAGAGAGCACAAAAGACCACTGAACTAGAAGGGCTTTGACTTTTCTTTAGGTGAACTAGAGGTCATCTAATAGAGGTTTTGTTTTGTTTGGGGTCAGTGGTGGGGCTTGAACTCAGGGCCTTTTCTCCGTCCCTGAGCTCTTTTGCTCAAGGCTAGAGCTCTACTACTTTGAGCCACTTCTGGTTTTCTGGTGATTAATTGGAGATGAGTTTCATGGACTTTCCTGCCCAGGCTGGCTTTGAACTGCAATCCTCAGACCTCAGCCTCTCAGCTAGGATTATAGGTGTGAGCCACCAGCGCTCAACTCTAATAAAGATTCTTACATCACCCTCTTTCTCTACTTATTATATCTATTGCTTTTCTCTTTATTTTCCTATTTTAGAGGAGAATTATTTTAAAACTTCAATTCAATGATTTATAAGGTAATTACCATGTATAAGATGTTTCAAATTTTCTAAAAAGTAATTCCTTTTCTCTTTTAAGCCAGTTGGAGGGCATTATATATGGCCAAATGAATTCTAAGATCCAAGTTTATTTTTTGTAAAATGAAGTTTAAACTCCTATGAACTATGTTCAGAGAGCTATACAACCTGGCCACCATCCATATTGTGAGTCTTGTTTCTTATTGCATCTTAATTAATCAAAAAGCTTTCTCTGTATTTTTAACGCTGTATTTTTATGGGGATTTTCAGCTTCTTGCAATCACACTTTGGCTCATTTCAATATCATGGCAGCACTTGCTCTCCTGAACCTGTAGCTTTCCCTCAAAGCTCACCCACCTCTAAGCCTTCTTGTACAATGGAGTTTGCCCTTCTTTGGACTTTCTATCTGCACCCTTTATTTGGCATTTATCATAGAGCCACATGACTCATTACTAGTTTTTTTTACATAGATAAATACATCCCTAAGATTTGTAGGGGTTTTGCTTGTTTATGATGTGAAGGAGGAGCAGACACAATTTGATTCACTACTAATGTCAGACCATTTCCAAAACTTATACCCAAATAGGAAATGAGTCTTCTAGCAAGGGAATAAAATGCAATGCTTACATTCTTCTCCTGAAGCCATGTTTATTTATACCTTGCATGTTATAGGCATTCAAAATGTGTCATCATTAAGGTCTCTAACTTATCTTCCCACTAAATAAATGACTACCTCCCTAATAAGAAAGAGATGAGAGCAATAACTATTGTATAATTAGTTGATATTATGTTTATATATCCAAGCTTAGAGGAGATAATAGAAACATATCTAGCTTGGTTAATTTCATTTCAGTAAAGTTGGGAAGAGTTGGAAATATAATTTAAATTACAGAAGTCCAAAGGGCTAAGGATTTATCTGACTTCACCTTCTAACCCTGGGTGTGTGTGTATTTTGCAAGTCCTAGGTTTTGATATGTGATCATGCATCTGGAAGGCATCTAACCACATAGATTTTTTGTTGTTGTTGTTGGTTGTGGGGCTTGAACTCAGGGCCTGGACACTGTCTCTGAGCTCTTTTGCTTAAGGCTAGCACTACACCACTTTGAACCACAGCTCCACTTCCAGTTTTTGAGTTGTTAATTGGAGATAAGAGTCTTGTGGGGACTTTTCTTCCTAGTTGACTTTGAAATGTAGTCCTTAGATCTCAGTTTCTTAGGTAGATAGGATTATAGGCATGAGCCACCAGTGCCTGGTCCACATAGATTTTAATTCTAACAGAATAATACAAACTGGCCATGAAGAACAAGGAACATTTTGCAAACAAAACTTAATATTTGTTCTGATGTTCAACTAGATACTGATGATATGTTAATGCCACTTCAAGAAGTAAGCTCTATGTAAACATATCATCTTAAATCCAGGTTAATAAAGTAGAATGAAAAGCAATAAGTAAAAGAATGATGACTTCAAAACCAGAAAAAATGGCATAAGAAGTCATCACTGGAATTCCATGGCAGCTGGGTGTCTTCACTGTTCATAGTTAGAATATCTATTAGCTGTAGTTCTTCAATCGACTTATTCTTATTGATGATATTATTTCAGGATTCTAAAATTGGTTAGGAGATTAATAGTTTAAGAGATTTATTTTGTTCAGCTCCCTCCTTCCCCCCCGCCCCCCAGTATCTGGGACCAAGCCCAGGGTCCATATGGCTGGCCAGGCATCCTACCATTTGCGCTAGGCCCTAGCCCTCCTGTTGGTATGGTTTTGAAATGGGATCTCACTACCTTTGCCCAGGCTGGCCTTGACTTTATGATCCTCCTTCCTCCTCCGGTTAAGTAGCTTGGATTACAGTTCTTGTTGATTATTATGTGATTTTATGTAGTCCCCAAGAAACTATTCTTTAAAGTGAGAAGTCAGGTTTATCCAGAGAGAGATAGAGCCCACAAACTTTTCTATTTTTGAGGTTGCTGTATACTAAAAACAAGTTAACAAGTATGATAATTTGTGAGCTTAGATGACAGAAATTCTGATATGCTCTAGTGCTTGCCTTGAACAAATGCAGTGGTCTGTCTGGTGGAGATGTTTTCCTCTCCGTCTCTGGATATGTCATCTAGTCACACGAAGACCCTGTGGCTGAAGCTGGGACCTTTGTAAATATCTCCTAATGGACCCAGATGATGCGGCCAAGCTTGCCATGATATCAGTGGCCATTTCCAGGGAGAAATAAAGATTTCCACTGACTGTATTACAGTGGGTTAGTGTTGACATGGGCCAAAATAAATGCCCTGGGTTTGATGCCAGCTCCACCAAGAAAACATAACTAAACCAGTTTTTTAAACTGTAAAATGGAGATAATGATAGTTGGAGCCAGTTCACAGAACTCAAATGATTATACATGAGTTGCCTAGTACATGTTTGCCTAGTACTGGTTTGAGCATGCTTAAAGCTACTGCTGACAGTTGCTGATTGTTGCAAGTCCACAATTTAAATCTGCCATTCTTGCTATATTTATTGGGTTCTGGTTTGACTCCCCAGGTTATCATGCAGATCTTGATGCTGCTTTCCTAGCCTTTGGTCAGGGATACCCTTAGGCTGTTTGCTGGGTCCATTTATCAGGTCCCTACCTGTTGTTGTTTTTTTTTGTCAGTTGTGGGGCTTGAACTAAGAGTGTCATGGGGACTTTTCTGCCCTGTCTGACTTTGAACTGCGTGGGTGGGCTTTGAATCGTGATCCTCAGATCTCAGCCTCCCGAGCAGCTAGGATTATAGTAGGTGTGAGGCACCAGTGCCTGGCAAAGTTCTCTATCATTTTTATTTTTTTATTATTTATTTATTTATTGTGAACATACTGCACAGAGGGGTTACAATTACATGGGCAAGATAATGAGTACATTTCTTATCAAGCATTGTAGCCTCCTCCTTTGTCCCTATCATTTTTAAAGTCAGGATTTCTTCTTCCTCCTCCTCTTCCTTTTTCTTCTTCTTGCTTGCTTTCCCACCTTCCTTCCTTCTTCTTCCTCTGTCTCCTCCTTGTCCTTCCTCCCATCTTCTCTATCTTCTGTTCCTTCTCATGTGTTGCTATATAGCCCAAGTTGATCTTGAATTTGTGATTCTCCTATGTCAACTTCCTAAGTGTATGGATTACAGGTATATACTGCTACACCCAATAAATACGTCTTTATTTCACGGAGTAACAAATTGTCCATTGATTTCCCTGCCCTGGCCTTGTAATCAGCCATTTTTCAAAAATCCGGTTCTTCATCATGGAAAATAGTATACAGGTTCCAGCGTCTAAGTACTATGTGTGTTTATTGCTATTGGCTGTCATCATTTCTTCCAGCAGAGAAATCTAGAGAACACACACATTCATACATACAACCATACCTGTATCTACATATACAAAGACTAATACTGCTAATACTGCTGATTCTAATCCAGTACCTCAGGGCTCTATGTAGCCTGTTATATTCCATATTCTTAGGTTCCTTCTCAAATCATCAATATGCACACTAACTTGTTCAGTGCCAGAAGTGCTAATCATACTTTGAAAACAAACCCTATCCAATAAGTGCTCAATTGATTTTTGTCTCTGTAGACAAAATGCAAATACAAAACACAAAAAAGTTACTTTAGGATGAATTCTGTGGCACGTGAATTATAACTCTATAAATATTATTTTTAAGTTACTTGGATTAATTTTCCTCTCCATCAGTGGGGCCATGCTATTTTAAATATAATTTACTCATTTTTTGGTTTGTTACATTCTAGGATCTCTCTTTCCTTCCCATCTCATTTATTTAGCATAATTTGATTTTACTTTGCAGTATATGAGCATTACTATAGTTCTAAAAATCCATGTCATACAATAAGATACCCAGAGATGTAGCATTCCTTTCTCTCATTCAATTCCCTGTATACCTATATAGCAGGTAACTTAATATAGAATTTCTGTATATGTATAATTCTATATCAGTATACAAAATATAGCAATATATATATATATACTTTTTGCTCTTTTTTCTTGCTTAATGGAATACTCTAAAAATGCTATTTGTTTATTGAGCCTTCCTTATTCTTTATTATAGACGCTCAGTAGTCCATTGTATGACTGTCATGGGTATCCCATATTTCCTATGGTTTATGGATGTTCATATGTCTCATTTGATCTTCACAATAATTCTGTTAGGCAGATGAAATCTGTGCTATTCTCTTCATTTTATAGTTGAGAAAATAAATCCAGAGAGGAAGCAGGGATAAATAATGATAGAGTGGGGCCAGAAACTCAGTGCTCACACTGCAGTCCAGCAGTCCGGAGCTTGCGTGGTGCCCTGAGGTCTTCCGGTGTCTCCTCCTCCACACTGAGAGCACCTGAGTAGTCTGGCCACTCCTTAGGCCACGCCTGTCTCTAGGTTTCAGGTTAGTGCTGATAATGCGAATGTGCTCTGTGTTTATGCAGCCACTTTCAAACAGCATTATGTAAAAATGAAACGAACAATTTGTAAAGATCCTACATCAGGATCCTGAATATGCTCAAACTTGGTAACTTGAGAAGAGTGAATAAAAAAGACTTTGGTTGAGGGCACTGAAAATTAAAACAATAAGACAACAGCAAGGGTTTGAAAAGCAACGGATGGCAGCTCTGATTTTTCTACATCCTTGTCAATGCTGACTTTTTATATTGGTCATCTCAGTGGCTGTGAAGTGGGTATAGGAGATATCCTTTGTACATACAGCACTGGGGTTTGAACTCAGGACTTCCTACTTGCCATGAGTCACTCTACCACTTTGAGCCACAAACCCAGCCCTTTGTGAGTAAGTTTTCAAATATTGTCTCACTTTGTGCAGTAGACAACTTAGAGCATGATTCTCCAATTTTTGCTTTCAGTGTAGCCGAGATGACAGGTGTGCACTGCTGTACCTAGTTGTTTTTGTTGGTTGAGATAGGGGTCTCACGAATGATTGAAATGGGTCTTCCTGACTTCTTGTCTGGACTGACCTCCAGCTATGTTCCTCCCAATCTCAGCCTCCCTAGTAGCTAGGATTACAGATGTGAGCCATTGCACTCAACTTCACTATGGATTTATTAGCATATACTAATAGTACAAGGGGGTTTTGTTGTGATAGTTCCATAGATATATGCTTTGAGCGTATATTATTAAGAATACACTAGGGGCTGGGAAGGTGGCTCAGTGGTAGAGCGCTTGCCTTGCACGCATGAGGCCCTGGGTTCGATTCCTCAGCACCACATAAGCAAAAAGAAAAAAGCCGGAAGTGGCGCTGTGGCTCAAGTGGTAGAGTGCTAGCCTTGAGCTGAAGAGCTGAGGGACAGCGCCCAGGCCCAGAGTTCAGGCCCCACGACCGGACCCAAAAAGAAAAAAAAAAAAAGAATACACTATTTGAGCTCTCCATAGGGTCTATTATATTTCAGTTAACTCATTTGTAACCACTTGTATACCATCCAGTGTTTACTTATAGATGTATAGGCACATTCTAGCTACCATAAAGTAGGGAAACATTGCAACCTTTGTTTCTCTGGGTCTAACTTACTTCACTTAATATAATTTTTTCCAAGTCTTTCCATTTCCTTACAAATGGTATACAATGCCATTCTCTCTAATAGATGAGTATAGTGTATATATACCACATTTTCTTGCTCCACTTGGCCATTGAGGGACATGTGGGCTGATTCCATATCTTGGCTATGGTGAATAGTGTTGCAATGAACATGGTTGTGCGGATGGCTTTACTGAACTTTGTGTTCTTGGGGCAAATGCCCAGGAGTGGGATTTCTGGGTCATAGGGACAGCTCTATGTTTGGATTTTTGAGGAGCCTCATATGAGTGGTGGAACAAACTTACACTGCCACCAACAGTGTGAGAGAGCTCTTTTTTGTACATATCCATGCCAGCATTTGTTGCTCTTTGTGTTCTTGATGATAGCCATTGTAATTGGGGAAAAGTGAGATCTCAGTGTTGTTTTGATTTACATATTTTTTTTGTCAGTTGTGGGGCTTGAATTCTGGGCCTGGGAGCTGTCCCTCAGTTCTTCAGCTCAAAGCTAGTGCTCTATCACTTGAGACACAGGGCCACTTCCAGTTTTCTGGTGGTTAAATGGAGATAAGAGTCTCATGGACTTTCCTGCCTGGGCTGGCTTTGAACTGTGATCCTCAGATCTCAGCCTCCTGAGTAGCTATGATTACAGGCATGAGCCACTGGTGTTGGGCTGACTTGCATTTCTTTTATGGCCAGAGATGTTGAGCATTTCTTCATGTGTCTATTGGCCATTTTTACTTCTTCTTTATTGTTTAAATTATTTGCCTGTTTTTAAAATTAACTTTATTGTTATGAGTTGTATTCTGGTTATGTGTACCTTATCAGATATATTATTCAAAAATATTTCCCTTTTTCTAACTTGCCTTTTAACTTTCTTGATTGTATCCTTTGAAACACAAAAATTTAAATTTTGATGTATACAATTTAACTATTAAAAAATGTTGCTTGTACTTGGTGTCATATTTAGGCCCAAAGAAAAAGTCATATGCTTCCTGGTGTTTATTTTCCAGGTTATGTTAGTTTGAGGGCTCAGAAACCTATCCCCATAGTATGGAGTTGTGGTGTGCTGAGCACTTGGAATGCATTGAAGGTCTTAGAAGTCACCTCAGAACCAGGGTCTCTCAGCTTCCTATCTCTCATCTCTCACTTTACACAGAAGTGAGTCATAGAAACTGGAAATTATCTTCTGCAAGACAAGTCATAGAAACACAAATGTCTTTTCCTAAAACTAGCTATAAAGATTAAAAATATGACTGCCTCCTCCCTCAGTCTTTCTGTGGAGGAGCTGTGAAGTCTTTCTGTGAAGGAGTTCTCTGACCTTCCTTGTCTGAGAGAGGATCATAAAACCTCCATTCTAAAGAGGTCCTGCCCAGACCGGGGAGAAGTGTGGGCGAGAAGACTTTGCAGACAGGCCTTGCTGTTACCCTGTTCTTTACATTACATAAATGGCTACATTTCTTCAGGGATGTTATTCTTCATCAAGCCTGCACATAGAAATAGACAGTTTTCCCTGGGCCTTTGGGTTTCATTTCCAAAGGCTCTGCTGCCACTTAAAACGCGGATTATGTTAATTTACCATGCTTTTTTCCTGTTCATCTGTCTTTGTCCAGTTTACTGCAGACATAGGCAGGAGCTCTTGCAAAGGGCTGAGGAAAAGTTTTCTTCCCCCTTATTAGCATAAAGAAGAAATAATACAAGCAGTGTAAAGAGTAAAACAGGATTTTATCCTTCTGGGAGAGCAGTCTAGCACATTCTATGAGTCTTCCTTGAATCATAAACTACTACAGGTAAAAATACCATCGGGTTTGCAGTTGTTCTGGACAGCATTCTCTGTCACAGAAAAAAACAACAACAACATACAGATGATCTGTCTGGGTCTTTTTGATCTCAAACTCCTAAATCCCGATGACATCAGAAATGGAATGAAGAAGTTCTTGGAGAGTTGAGTAGTATTATGGACAGGAAACCCTCAAAAGCTAGAGTTCAAAATGACTGTCCCAAAAAATCAATAAAACTTGGCAAACACATGAATTGGCAAGGGGAATGAGGCTGCGTGATTCCACAAAGAACATTTTAATGAGTAGGTTAGCTTTATTGCTTTCTGGCACACAGGATCAATTCAAATGCCAGATTTCTATACAAGTTGTAAGATTATTTCTCTTGATATAAAGGTTCCAGTTCTCAGTGTCCCAAGAGTCAGCATAAAATTGTCAACTTATGCCACGATTACAACACTTTGGATCATTTATTTAAACTGTTGGTTATCCTCATATATTTATCTAACACAACATTTTCACACTTTGCTGAAATAACTTCAACTTATTGGGAGATCTGTAGTATGATCGCCTGTTTATAGCTCAGAAGTGTTTTTGAGTTCTAAACATGTAGTCAAAGTGACTTGGGCAGCGTGGCCCCCATCAGAAAAGATACCTGGTATCCCTTCCTAAGTTTTGAAGCACATGGGATCCCATATTCTTTATGGGGAAAGTGTCCACAGGTAATAGTATGCTTTCAGAGGACTGCATAATTTAAAAACTACATTTTGAACAGGAAGGCCATTCAAATAACTTGAGCCATGAGATGACTGTTTTCCACATTAGGTAGTCAGGCTGCTGAGACACCTTGAGAATCGAGATAGATGATGTCACACAATGTGGATATGGAAGAAGATGGGAATAACGTTCATAATGTACCTGGCCTGGTGAAAAATGGAATCTCCAAAAAGATACAAATGAATGAGGAGGGGGGTTATAAAAGCAACTATTTCTGACTTACTCACAAATAGAAAAGAAAATAACTATCATCTAATGTAACAACAACAACAAGTTCATCTGACATTTAACCTAGATCATTCCATCTCCAATTATGAAATGACCTACTAAAGGTCCATGTGAGAACGTTTATCTTGCAAGATGAAAATCAAAGTACCCTCTAGAAGGTACTCTGAGAATCTGCCCTTACTCATAAGAAGTGGAACATCCTCTCTTAACCATATTTTATTTTTAAAAATTATTATTCAATCAGATTTTAAGGATCAATTCTGAACTGCATCTTGGAATTTCTCCTTCCTTTTTCATGGTATAAGTCCAAATTGGCAGGGGAGCTTTCACTTGTAACTATCAAGTGTATATTGTATGCTGAAGCTCCTGAGAATGAGAGAGTCCATCACCTCTGTTTGTAAGCTGGCACTTTCCAAGACTCAGGAACATTACCACAAGGGTGGAAAACTCCACAGATGTGTATGATTTGAGATTGGCAAAGTAGAGATGCCTCTGAGATATTAGATTTTCCAGTGACATTGCCTAGCAGAGTGGTAATTTTCCATCTGAAGAGATTGGTATGATTGGAGAAATAGCTACAAATAGATATAAATCGATAGGTATAGATAGATAGTATTCTGCTCACATAGAACAGTTCTATATTGTTGCTGATGGAAGAATATATTGTAAAACATTTATATGTGAGGGGCTGGGAAGTTGGCTCAGTGGTAGAGCGCTTGCCTTGCATGCATGAGGCCCTGGGTTCGATTCCTCAGCACCACATAAGCAAAAAGAAAAAAAAAGCTGGAAGTGGCGCTGTGACTCAAGTGGTAGAGCACTAGCCTTGAGCTGAAGAGCTGAGGGACAGTGCCCAGGCCCAGAGTTCAGGCCCCACGACCGGACTCAAAAAAAAAAAAAAAATTATATGTGAGACCAGCTGTACATTGTATAAACAGTAGTCACTCTTTATTTGCAGTTTTGCTTTTTTTTTTTTTTTATAGGTTGTGGGGCTTAAACTCTAGGCCTTGAAACTGTCCCTCAACTCTTCAGCTCAAGGTGAGCACTCTACCACTTGAACCACAGTGCTACTTCCTGTTTTCTGATGGCTTATTGGAGATAAGAGTATCATGGACTTTCCTGCCTGGGCTGGCTTTGAACCGAGTTCCTCAGATATCAGCCACCTGAGTAGCTAGGATTACAAGTGTGAGCCAACAGTACCCGGCATATTGTTTTATTAATAGTGGTTACCGATTTCTCACTGTGTCTGATATACAAATTAAACTTCCAGTGAATACTCTGATTTGCTCTCACGTGTCTAGAGAGATACATTTTCTAACACAAACATTTATACTGCCATTACGTAATTGGGGATGGAATGATGTAAATCCAATCCATTTGTCAATTATTACTCTTATTTCTTGAGCAAATAGAATCATATTCAGAAAGTCTGTTGCCTGTGCCTGTATCTTCAAGTGGTTTTCTTTGTAATGTCAAAGTTTTGGGTTGAAAAAGAATGAAATTATGTCATTTGTAGGAAAATGGACTGAACTAGAAATCATCAGGTTGAGCAAGATAAGCCAAGCTCAAATAATAGTTCATACATAAAGATAGACATACATAGCAAAAAATAAATTTATTTTGAACCTGTTCATAAGCCATAGGCATTCAATACGAAAAAATGGTTTTTTGATTCAGACTTCATAGATTTGAAGCCAAGTTTGACAGTTTACTAACAGAAAACTTCAGGCAAATCATTTGATTTCTCTGAGTCTCTATTTTTCATCTCTAAATTTCATATTAGCTACTTTGCAGACTTATACAGATGATTCATTAAAATATCTGCCACATATTAAGGACTCAATAGATGATAATTATTGTCAATCGACGAGAAAGCATTTCTAAAATTTTGTGATTGTTAATTGTAAAATTTAGATATGCGTAAGTCTGAGGTTAAGAACATAGCTCAGCTTGCCTAGCTTTCTTTCCTTCTTTTTTTTTTTTTTCCTTTGGTAGTGGGCTTGAACTCTGGGCTTGGGTGCTGTCCTTGAGCCTTTCAGCTCAAGGTGAGCACTGTACCACTTGAGCCACAGTGCCACTTCCAGTTTTCTGGTGGTTTATTGGAGTAAGAGTCTCATGGACTTTCCTGCCCAGTCTGGTTTTGAACCGCGATACTCAGATCTCAGCCTCCTGAGTAGCTAGGATTATAAGTTTGAGCCATTAGTGGCGGGCTTGCCTAGCTTTCTTAAGGACCAAGATTCTATCCAACACTAGGAAGGAAGGAAGGAAGGAAGGAAGGAAGGAAGGTAGGAAAGAAGGAAGGAAAGAAGGAAGGAAGGAAGGAAGGAGGGAGGGAGGGAGGGAAGGAAAGATCCTGAAGAGTTTCAGAACAGAAATGAGATATTTGAGAAGTTGGTCTCAGTTTAAAATTTTAAATCATAATGTGGTAGAGCCTTTTACAGTTTTCTCTTTTCCTGTTGGAATCTTTTGCCATTTCTTGGATTTTATTATTTCTTATTATATCATATGTTGAAAGAATAAAGCTAAGAGATTTTTCTGCCTTACACATTTTTCGATGTGTAAAACTTCTGTATATTTTAGTCTCTGGGTTTTTTTCCCTACTAGTTTCATTTTCTTTAAATCCAGCTCTCTCCATTGAGTTGTCTGAAAATCTAAATCATAGCAAAGCTGATTTGGAGCCAGGGGTTTGCTAGAGATGGCTCATACTAGTTCCTGAGGGCTGTGTTTGTATATAGCTTCCTAAGACTATATCCAGTGACATCTTGTTATTAACTGAAGTTGGCCATAGTAGAAGTGTTTACATCATAGCAATCCATAGCACTATAAGCTCTCCCTCCCTCACTCCCCCCTCTCTCTATCAGACTTATAACCACATCCATGGATATGAATCCCTGTAATTTCTTTCTTGTTTGCCTTTATTATTTTAAGTGTTCCTTTTCAAATATCTATTTTCAGTTTTTCTCCTTGGAGCTTATTTATTTATTTTTTTTGGTCAGTCATGGGGCTTGAATTCTGGGCCTGGGCATTGTCCCTCAGCTCTTCAGCTCAAAGCTAGTGCTCTATCACTTGAGCCATAGCGAAACTTGAAAGTTTTCTGGTGGTTAATTGGAGATAAGAATCGCATGAATGCTCTTGCCCCGGCTGGCTTTGAACCACAATCTTGAGATCCCAGCCTCCTGAATAGCTAGGATTACAGGCATGAACTACTAGTGCCCAGCTGAAATGAAGCTTTCTAAGGGTAGAGACTGTATTTCATTCACTAGTGACTCTTGAGGGTCTATAGAAACAAATATCCCCAATAAACACACTCTTACAAGTTGCTGCTATTCTGTCTTCCATTGCTCAAACTATCACTAGACTGAAATCCCAGTTTAACTCTCTAAAGCAGGAAAGGCCTAGAAAACTGTTAGGAAGGAATATGATTATCAAATACCAACTTCTAGTTTAATATAGCACCTCTGATTTTTTAAAAATACCACATAGAGCCAGACTTCCCTTGAGAGGGCTTTGTCCAACAGACTATCTACAAAACAACTTCCAGGTCATTCAAACAAGGCCGGTGGTCATCTATGAAGTAGAATTGCTTACATTTCTACCTAGAAGCTATAGAGAGGGTTTGTTTTATCTAAGGAAGAACTAAGAAAATATGTAGCTTCTAAAAGCTGGTCCTGGACATAGTAGGTCCTTGCCATTCTTGTGAAATGGTGCTTTGTCTTCTTCTTTTTATGTTTAAGAACAGACTGACAATGGTTCTGATTAGACCTGGGCTAAGTTGATAAAGGAGAAAGAAGATTTGTGAGCATATTTATGATCAAATAGTTGACAAATAAAATGGTAAATTGGTTGGAGAATTTGGCAGGTGTTGTGAAAAGGTTGAGTTAGTATAAAAATTTCCTTCAATGCCTGTAATCCTAGCTACTCAGGAGGCTGAGATCTGAGGATCACAGTTCAAAGCCAGCCCGGGCAAGGAAAATCCATGAGACTCTTATCTCCAATAAGCCACTAGAAAACCGGAAGTGGTGCTGTGGCTCAAGCGGTAGAGTGCTCGCCTTGAGCTGAAGAGCTGAGGGACAGCACCCAGGCCCAGAGTTCAAGCCCCATGACCGACCAAAAAAAAAAAAAAATTCCTTCAAGAGTGCAAAGGAGAAACTAGAGAATTGCCTACCACTATTTTTGTTTTTTGTTTTTGTGCTGGGCATTGAAGCTAGGCCTCACAGTCCTAAGCATGTGTTCTATACTAAGCTGCACCCTATCTATCACTCTGTTTGAAGAGGAAGATGCTGAGTGTGGTTTTGGAGTGTGGAGGCTGAGGTGTCAGGGAGACATTCCAGTGGAGCTGTGATAAAGCAGGCACTTGGCACTGGTCCAGCATTCTCCTCGGGGTCATGCTGTTGCTACCAGCCATTTCACCAAGTTAGAAAAAAGATAATAAACCAAAGACATATGCCTTTGCTTTATCCAACTATTTCATCTTAGTCTCACATCTCCTTTTTCTCACTATGCCAGCTACAATCCCGTCCAAATAGCTTGTTAAAACGTGATGAAGAAAATTCTAGGGTTCAACTCTTAAAAAGGTTGAACTGTGTGCCAGATACTCGGATATGGCATTAACAATTGAAACTCTGGAGGTAAAGTTTATGGTTCAAACACAATACAGCTCCCTGTGTCCTCAAATGGGCACTCTGTGACTTTCAAAGCTGCTACTGAAACCTTTGAGTCTCCCTTTCAGTCTTCAATAGTGGCTGTCTGTCCTTCAGCTACTTCTTAGAGATTCACATTACGCATCATCAGAACACTGCTCAGGTCAAAGGTCCAGTTGAAACAACTGATGTCTGCTAAAGGCCTTGACCCCAAGCTTCCACAATTGCTTCCTCTGTTTCTCAAGTCAAACCTCAAGTAAAACTAGGACTCAGCTTATGTCCCTGTGGTACCTTCATCATAGAAACACAACTTCATAGTGTGCCTCAGCTTGTATCAAAAGGCTACGTAAGAAAGAGCTGAGTAGAACTTTTGTGCTTTCTTTGTAAGGTTTCTGAGAGCTCATTGTCTAGTGTGCTGCTCATTCCAGCTCCTCACTGGACAATTTGCTCTCAGATACCAGAGCCAGAGAAAGTTTACCTCATGATGAACTGGAACGTGTTGTTTTCTAAGACAGTGAAAAAATATGTAACGTTGTATTTCCCTCTTTGTCTCCCCCAAGAAATTCATGGCTGGCTATGTGTAGCACATTCTCTCAGCCTGAGATTTCTAGTTCAGAACTGTTCTGATCTTCCCTCATTTCATTTTTGTTGTTATGGTAGTAGTTTATGACAATTCTGCATCAAAATCCATTTTGGAAAAGGATAAATATAAACTCAATACAATTTTTTTTCTCTGAAAAAAATGAAGACGTCTCATATAGTTATCATTCTAAAACTTTGGGTTCAACTCCAAAGGCTCAGTTCAACAGTAAAGACTTGACCTCAGATTTTCTTCTTCAACCAGTCAGCAGGTTTATCTCACATTTAAAGTCACCCTAGGTGACAAATATCCACAAGACCAAGCATTTCTATAAATGATGCCTCTGCCATCCAAAACACAGGCTCTCACAGCCCAATTAGTTGTTCAAACCCTTCTGGTACTTCTGCATTCCGCCATTATCCACAAACAAAGCCAAACCCAGGGGCATTGTTTGAATTATTCTTCCTCCTAAGCAAACTTTAGAAGAAAATGCTTCCATGCTTGCTGAAGGCACTTTCCCCATGCAGAGAAGATCAAGTTCAACTTAATGCTGCTTTTCTTCCTTTCATTTATGTTAATTGTACACATTTCAAAGGAATAATTTATATAATGAAGCAACAGAGCCTTCTCCAGCCCATGTTTTAACTCCAACTTAGCTCACAAATGAATCCAGCTTTTCCCCTCAGAGCTTCATTGCTCTGTTTCAGTAATCATCTTCTGCTTATGATGGTCAGAATTGAGTAGGAAATAGTCTGTCTTCTAGATGATGAAGACAGACAGGTCTTAACTAAAGAGTGTTAAAAAATTCAGGTGCTTTCAGGGTGTCCAGATTTGTAAAATGAGACAAAAATGTTACAGTGCCAGCTCTCTCAGGGACTCTTTTTGTTCACGTTGAAGGATGATCTAACTCAGAAAAGATGGGGAGAACTTAATTCATTTAATGAAGACAAATCTTACGGGACACACATGGGTAGTTTTTGTGCTTTTAGGTGAGAAGAGTATAGCTATTTTTCCAGTGGCTTTTTCAACACATTTCATTTTCTTTTTAACTAAAAGCCATGACTTACATTTTATTACCTGTGTGCATATTAAGTTATTGTTACTTTCTTGGTAGAGATTATAAACATATTGATATTATGCCATATATACATGAAGTAAATAAATGCATTACTCTGTTCATATTTCAAGGCTGTAGAGGACATATAACAACAGGATTTGGGTCTGGGAAGTTGGCTTAGTGGTAGAGTGCTTGCTAGCATGCATGAAGCCCTGAGTTCAATTGCTCAGTACCACATAAACAGAAAAAGCCATAAGCAGTGCTGTAGCTTAAGTGGTAGACTGCTAGCCTTGAGTAAAAAGAAACTTAGTGACTTTGTCAAGGCCCTGAGTTCAAGCTCCAGGGCTTGAATTGTCAAAAAAAAAAACAACAAGAGGATTTGAAGGGAAGTGACTTGCAAACAAAAAGCTGAGGAATCCAAAGGTGATAACAATGCTGCAGTTAGAATCACACAAAAACACAGAATTAGCTAGCAGTTTTCTCCACACAAGTGTTCTATCTTATCGTAAAAAGAATCTGTAAAGACCTCACTGATTAGCATACTAAATATCATCTAACAAAATGAAACAGCAGGCTCAGTCAGCCTGTGGAGCTGCTTCTCCTTGGCCTGGTCATGAGCAGTACTGATTCTACTGCTCTGAACTACAGGATGATTACTGCAACCTCAGCAGTTACAGTTCCAAAATTTTCTTCATGGGTCAACAGGAAAAACCAAAAATTTTCATTCCGGTTTCTTATGCTTGAAGCTGTTTAGACAGCGAAGTGGGAGGAACCTGTGTACACATGAGCAGAGGCCCAGTGTTGTTTCCGGAGCCAGCATTGCTCTATGATAATCTACTCTAATTATAACCACAAAACTTCTGTTAGAAAACAGAAATCACTTAGCATTGTCCTTGTTTTCCAGGTGAGGAGACTTTCCTAGAGTGACTTATTGGAGACTCATCAGCTAAACATGAAGTAGAGTCTATTCTTTCTCCTGTGATATGTAGCCATTGGCTTCACAGCAAAGAGGCATTCGGGAAGAATCTTGTAACTAGGCCACAGAAGATGACAGTTCACTGTTCCCACATACTTGTACACATCCCTATACTGCAGAATACAGGCAGCTGTACCACAATATAGCAGGTATTTGTCTACCTCAGCAGTACAACCATGCTGTAGAAATACAAGATAAAAGATGAAAGATGCAGGGACCCTTCCATGAGGTGGAAACTTTATAAACACTGTTTTTTTAAAAATCTTCACTAATAAATTAGCATTAACTTACTGTAACCTTAGTTTTACTTTGTTAGAGCTTGAATCTTTTAAAATAATTTTAATACTTCATCATCCAAACATAACATATATGGCGATATAAAATACTCTATTTAGATTCTGAATCTGTAAGGATTTCCCTGTTTTGAAATTTCAAAGGTTGGTTTTTATTCTTTTAAACTTTTCTGTTAAGAACTAAGCCACAGTACACACACACACTAGTGTGACCTCATTAAGATAAAGATCACCAAAAGCAGCACCTTTCACCTCCACTCGCCACCCTACTGCTGGGACTCATCTCTTGAGAACACACCTTCTTCTGGAATCCCTCCCAGAGCACCTGCCTACGGCTCTTCCCAAAGAAGTGTCAATCTTTTCAGAAATGTGTCAGTGGAGTTTTGCTTGCTTGTTTTCCTACCATGGACTTGCTCATAAGCAGAGAATAAACTATGAACATTCCTCTCTATTGCTGACAACTTTCTGGTGTCAGGGTCCTTGTTTTCTAACTTTCAGAGGCGCATGTTGAGGTTTGCCAGAGTTTCTGTTTTCATTGTTCTCGGTAAATTTTCTTGGTGGTTTTCTTTTTCTTCTGTAATTTCCTTTTCTCTGGCCTCTTCTTCAACTGTGAATTCCTTTTCCAGTTCCACTACAGTAATCTCCTGGGGACCACTGCCATCCATCTATATATATGGCCTGACACTGAAATACTATCAACACATGACATGTATTTGTGGGCAAAATTTAGTTTTTAGTTAGGGAATTTGAAAGGAACTACAGATCTGATGTCAATGAAAAACATTAAAAACAATTAAAAACAAAGAAATTAAAAACATTAAAGACATTCAAAACTATTCAAAGGCTATACAGTTCAGGCCATTCTAAAGCCAAAAAAAAAAAAAAAACCAAAAAACAAAAAACAAAAAAACCATCAGTCTAAACATTACTAAAACAGACATCCACATATCCTTTCTTCTAATGTGATGCAACAAGAAATACACATTACCATTTATGTAAGATTTTTGCATTAAAAGTCAATCCTGAATCTGATTGAGACTCTAGACCCAACTACCAATCTAAAAAAAATACAGAAGATAGAGGAACATGTCAAATGACACCACAGAGAGGTCAAATCCAAACTCGATTACCCAGATGCTTCCAAAACAACAAAGAATAAAGAGTCAGAAAAGGGGAAGTACTACACTGTCAAAGGCATATAATATGTACTGATCAAATTCAATACATACACTTTGACTATGTCTAGATTTGAATAAAAAAAACACTTTGTATAGGAGAAACAGGAGAATTAGAATATTGGCAGATATCAGGTGATATTAAAGTTATATTCGGGGGCTGGGAAGGTGGCTCAGTGGTAGAGCTCTTGCCTTGCATGCATGAGGCCCTGGGTTCGATTCCTCAGCACCACATAAGCAGAGAAAAGAAAAAAGCCGGCAGTGGAACTGTGGCTCAAGTGGTAGAGCACTAGCCTTGAGCTGAAGAGCTGAGGGACAGCACCCAGGCCCAGAGTTCAGGCCCCATGACTGGACCCAAAAAAACAAAAAATAAAGTTATATTCGGAATGATTTTAGTTGTGTATCCTTTAGAGGTATAAACAGGAATGCTCACGGGTTAAATAATATAATATCTGAGAGTTGCTTTAAAGTTATCTGTGCACAAGTTTTGGAATATACAGCTGGAAGATTTCATTGATATTGAAAATTTTTGAAACAGATTGGGATAGAAGTATTCAATTATTCTATCTTTGCCTTTGCTTGACAACCTCCAAAGTAAAAAGGTCAAAATTAAAAATAAAACTAAGAGACACAGAACGTGTATCCAGATGTGCAGAGTCACCACTAATACACACATATTCTGTTGCAAAATAAGATTTTTATAGGATTTAAAGGACTGTGAATACTACAAGGTTTAGGAACTAGACATGTGTGAGTCTTGTGTTGCTATTTAGTTGTCTGGGGTGTGAAAATCTTAGCTACATGATGAGTCATGTGTACTCACCTTCTTTAGAACGTTGGTATAAGGTAGATACGTTGCATATCTAGGTCTGGAAAGCTCTAGACATGAAGACTTGGATCAAGTTCTTGAGGTAGTTTTCTATTCTAGACTCAGCATGTAAAAATATCTTGAAGTTAGGAGCTGGAGATGTAGCATACCAGCGGAACACTTGTGTAGCATGAGGATCTCAGCACTGCATGAAAAAAAAATCTTGGTGTTAAGGATATGAACATATGTATGCATGTATGTATGGCTCAATATCATATTGGTGGCATTATTACAAACAATTCAGGCTAAGCATGGGAGTTCATGCTTGTAATCTCAGACTTGGGAGGTAGAGGCAGAAGGACCTTAAGTTCAATGCTAATCTGGGTTATATATCAAGTCCATACAGTTAAAAGAAAATCAAGGGTGGGTACTGATGGCTCACACCTGTAATCCTAGCTCCTCAGAGCCTGAGAACTGAGGATCTCAATTTAAAGCCATCTGGGGAGAAAAGGAGGTGGGGGAGTACGTAAAACTCTTATCTCCAAAACTGGAAGTGGTTGAAAGGGAGTGGTTGGGATAGAAGTATTCAATTATTCTATCTTTGCCTTCATTTGACAACCTCCAAAATAAAAAGATGAAAAATAAAAATAAAACCAAGAGAAACAGAACACGTATCCAGGTGTGCAGAGTCAGCATTTAATACATACATATTCTGTTACAAAGATATTTTTCATAGGATTTAAAGGACTGTGAATATTACAAAGTTTAGGAACTTGCTAGCCTTGAGCAAAAAAGCTCAGGGACAGAACCCAGGCCCTGGGTTCAAGCCCTAAGACTCTCTCTCACACATACTCCATCAGTGATTTGGGGGGTCCAAAACTCTAAGAAGTGACATTTTGTACAAATTTGGTTATATTCTTTCTTTGCCGTGAATGTCATTAATGATGACTTTGATGAGGCACGAGAAAGTTGATTCCCCAGGCCCCATCCTTGAGTAGTCTTTCAGGCAGTTAAGTTGTTGATGTTGTTGTTGTTGTTTTGTCAGTTGTGGGGCTTGAACTCAGGGCTTGGGAGCTGTCCCTCAGCTCTTGAGCTCAAGGTGAGTGCTCTACCTCTTGGGCCCTGGCACCACTTCCAGTTTTCTAGTAGTTAATTGGAGCTAAGACTCTCATGGACTTTCCTGCCTGGGCTGGCTTTGAACCGTGATCCTCAGATCTCAGCCTCCTGACTAGCTAGGATTACAGGCGTGAACCATGGGCACCCTGCTTTAAGTTGGTTTTATATCAATTCGCTCAGTTTTGACTAGCTTCCCTTGGGTAGTGAAAGACAGTTGTGAAATATTTGGGAGTCATGACTGGGATCTATAGCAGTGTCCTTAATCATTCTTTGTTTCTTATCTTACTTTTACTACTGATGATTTTAAATGAAGTTCCACAGAGTGTTGGGAGTTTTCCTTCTTCCTTCATGGGCTGATATTTTGATGAACTGTAATGAGAGAGCAGTTTAAATTATGAGTTTTCAGACTGAGGCCATAAGAGTCCTGTTCAAATGCAAAATTTGTTACTAAAAACTTAAAATAATAAACGTAAAAGGACTTCATCTATTTGTTGAATACATTATCTTTTAAATTTCACCTTTATTTCTTACCTATATAATGTCATTTTTAAAAAGACTTTCAAATATGAGTTTATTTTGAAAACACTTGATCCAATGATATAGTAACAAACTATACCTTAAATTCTATTTATGATGTATAGAAACAAAATTCAGAGAAAAAGAACTGTGTTTGTGTGGCATGCTCCCCAATGATCAAAACTCCTATAACAAGTATTACCATACAGTGAGAGTGGTATGTGCAAAGTTAGATGTAGAACAGAATTAGTGAATGATGGATGACCAATAATTAGATAAAGCTTAATTTTGTGAAATTTATATGAATTTTAAAATATCCTTAAACACCACAGCAAGCTATGCAATTATGTTGGTAAGCTGATTTCATCTTGATTTTGACACCTGTGGAAATTTTAAAAGCACAAGTGATGTTCCCCAAATATGTATCAGTTGTCAGTGATTAAAGTCAATTTCTTTTTACGGTTGATGAGAACTGTGAATTGTGCAAATACTCATATGAATATCAAAACTTCATGGGTGAAAATATGCTCAGAATTCTACTTTGTTATCCACATATGGCT
The DNA here is from genome assembly GCF_019054845.1 of Dipodomys spectabilis. Lineage (NCBI taxonomy): Eukaryota > Metazoa > Chordata > Mammalia > Rodentia > Heteromyidae > Dipodomys > Dipodomys spectabilis. The sequence goes on along the minus strand of NW_024870743.1, from coordinate 4,011,719 downwards.
CACTTGGCTCAACACAGCCTTACGAGAAAATACTTGGATCAAATATATTACCCAGACCATGGAATGAGACCATTTCCCAATATGAAAGATTTATTTCACTATCTACAGAAATATCATCAAAGAGGAAAATATTACTGTGTGCTCATGTTTGCATTATACCCCACTGCCTGCCACTTCAAAAGTAGAACTGACTTGTCTTAAACTCATGTATCTTCAATGTGGTGGTTCATTTGTAACTCACCCTCCCACTTTCTAAATAAAACATCCATCTTCTCTAGAAATACAAGAAGTCATTCAGCTTGGAAGTCCAGAGGCTTATGAAATTGTATACATTTAAAAGAATGTCAATTTTTCTTTACTACATTGTTAGCTTGACAAAATATTTATACCCCAAACCTTGACAAATATCTTTATTTAGAATATTGTGTTCAGGCCAGGCACTGGTGGTTCACACCTGTTAATCCTAGCTGTTCATGAGGCTAAGATCTCAAGATTGCAGTTTGAAGGCAGCCAATAAACTCCTCAGAAAGAGCCAGATGTGGTGCTATGGCTCAAGTAGTAAAGCACTATCCTTGAGCAAAAGAAGCTTAGGGATGGTGCTCAGGTCCTGAGTTCAAGACTCAGGACCAACACACACACACACACATACACACACACACACACATACACACACACACACACAAGAAAGAAGAATAGTGTGTTCATATATCAATAAGAAAAAACTAAGATTGGAAATACTACCATAAATCTGTCTAAATTATCTATTAAAAGTTATATGCATTTGTAAGAAAGTCTTGACAAAACTATAAATTCAAAATTCTGGGCTGGGAAGGTGGCTCAGTGGTAGAGCGCTTGCCTTGCATGCATGAGGCCCTGGGTTCGATTCCTCAGCACCACATAGGCAGAAAAAGCCAGAAGTGGCACTGTGGCTCAAGTGGTAGAATGCTAGCCTTGAACTGAAGAGCTGAGGGACAGCGCCCAGGCCCAGAGTTCAGACCCTACGACCGACAAAATAAAAAAAAAATTGTGATTAAAAAAAACAAACAAAATATTAAATTTGCTCATATGTAAAATAAAGTATTTTAAACTATAGACCATGTACTTTTGTTTTTCTTTTTAAAATGAAATGTAATTAAATTGTGTGTGTGTGTGTGTGACAGGGTCACCTATGTTGTACAAATACTCATATGAATCTCAAAACTTCATGGGTGAAAATATGTTCAGAATTCTACTTTGTTATCCACATATGGCTCATTTGGCCATGGCTCATTTGAATCATGGACTCAAGTAGCCCACTCACCTCAGCCTATCAAGGACTTGGAATTTCTGGCAGTCACCACCATACCTAGCTTAAAGTACAATTCTTAATATGTGTACAACTTTCCATTTGGAGACAGATATTTGGAAACTTCTGATAAATACTCCATATTCTTTGATATGGTATTATGTCTTATGATATATAAAATTATTTAATGGACATTCATTCATTAAAACATAGTTCAAAGGGATAGTTTAGTATAGATAGACATTACTCATAGTGATATTCATTTCAAGTTATTTGTTACACACTATTTTAATATGTTGTGATAGATTCTCCCTTATAATTATGGTAAAAGTCACTACGTCAACAAAACCTACTGAACAGTCTATAAAAATGGTTTCCTCCTTGGAAACATCTAGCATTTGGAGTCAGTAAAGATGCTGTTCTGAGATTGGTACAGTATTGTGAAAATCATAAGCATAAGGGGGTGTTCAGATTTCCTAATGTTCTCACTTATATTTCGTAAGTAGTTTAGTAATGATGTTAATAATGGTACACAGTGAGCTGATGGGTGCAGTCTTTGTGTATTCATACAGGTATGTTCTGAAGGCTCACGAGTTTGCTGTTCTATTACAAAATTCTCTTCTTCATAACATGAACATTTTTAATGAAACATAGTTCATTTAATTACTTTTATTGTGTGTGTGTATGCGTATGTGTGTATGTGTGTACTAAGGTGTGGAGTCTAGAACTCTTACTTAGCTTTTATGCTCAAGACTGGCACTCTACCATTTGAACCACACCTTTACTCTGGCTTTTGGCTGATTAATTGAAGATGAGGGTTTTTCAGGTTTGTAGGCCTAGTGTGGCTTCTTTATCTCCTGATTGAGATTACAAATGTGAGCCACCTATGCCTGGCTTGTTACTTTCATTATTTACAAGACTTTTCATTGAGGGAAATGTACACACATGTATTTTTTGCAAATGATTAAGTGACAATATTGGAAGATTAAATAGTAAATCAAGAGAAATCTAGCAGATAATTTTGAGAAAGTCATTTAGAAGTTCTAGAAAATAGATATAAAAATTAAATAGGAACAATCTAGGAAGTCCAATGTTATACCATTAAGAATCCTATAAAGAGAACACAGAAAATGATAGGGGAAAATTATCAAGTAACAAGACAATTTCCCTGAATTGAATGTTGTATATTTCTAGATTGAAAGGGCCTACACAATATTCCCTACGAATAGGAAAGACCTACCCTACAACACAAGAGTGAAGGAAAAAATATTCAAAAAATCCTATAAAGGGAAAAATAATAAAAAAAAATCACATTTAAAGGATAAGGTATTACAGTAACTTTTTTTTTCAACTCAGAGCTAGGGATGGAACTCTGAGCTTCAGGCATACTGGCAAGTTTCTACCACTGGGCTGGCTATTGCCCAATGCTAAGGTGACATTTCTTAACAGCACCATTGTAATCTACAAGATATGGAGCAATGCTTTCAAAATTCTAAGTAAAGAAAGGTATCAATTTAGAATCTTAGGTCCAGCTTTGGCTGATGCTATGGACTAGCAATCTCGGTACCCAGGCCCCCTTATTCTGCAGTGTGTGCTGTGGACTCTGGAAGTAATTCCTGCCTCCCAGGATCTCTGGTAGCCTCCATTTCCTAGGCACTAGGAGAGCATTAAGCAAACTCCCCTCACATACACTGGAAGGTAGAGAGATAAACCAAGCAGCAACCATACAGGGGTACTGAGTTTCTGGGGTACAGGTCCTACCATATTAGCATGCCTGAGCTTTCCCTCACTTTCTTTTTATTGCTGCTCTTCTGTGGCCCTTTCTGAAGATATTTTTTTCTTAATTGCCCCACCCATGAAATTTTAATTCTACAGATATGCTGTTTATGAAATCTGTGGATATTTGTGTGTTATACTTTCAAAGAGTAAGCATGTTTTCTTGGTTGGTGTTTTCTTTAGTTTCCAACCCCAAAAGAAATTTCCACTGCAGTTGGTAAAGCATGTACATTGTTTGGTCCCTAGGATCATAAGTACTACACAGCAGCTGGCGGTGGCTATGGGATTACTATTAGAAAAGTCCTGTGGTGGGGTTGGGTGTAGTCCCTGGCTAGGTATCACATCCAAGTGTTCCAATATAGAAGAGGGGTGAAAGAATCCCTTCACTACAGAGAACAGTAATCCTCAGCTGACAGCTTGCTTCAGGGCTGAGAGCAGTCAGTACAGAATGGAGTAGGAGGACATAGTGGGAAGGACATTTAGGAACACAGAACGGGCAATTACCCTACATGTATGGCCAGCAGGAGCTGCAGGACTTTCTGGTGGTGTTTGGCAAAGAATTTGAATTAGTATTAGTGATACTTACATAGAAAACTGAATAAAGAAAAGGCCAGTATTAACTCCAGAAAAAAATACAAGGTTTTAGAAGAATGGAAATGCAAGCAAATAATGGAAACATATCTTTGGTTTGCCCCAAGTGTGCCTGATTCTTGTCATTTCTTCATAAATACGTATTGGGAGGATAGAGAGGAACTGAGAAGTTGTATTCTTTATCACCTGTATTAATGTCATCAATGTGTAATTTTTAAATGAGAAAGCCTTACAGTATGCACATCTCTTGGAATAAACAGTATTTAGGTGAATACTAGCAGCTATGGCGTGGCTGTGGTATGTGTGAGTCCGGACGGGAGCAGCGCTGAAGCTTAGTGGGAGGTAATTAGGTCATTGTGGATGCTGCCCTCACCAGGAACGCATGCAGCTCCTGTGGAGCACTGGTTAGTTCCCACAAGAGTAGGCAGTTATAAAAAGAGCCGGGGCAGAAAAGTCCATGAGACTCTGATCTCCAATTAGCCAGCAAAAAGCAAGAAGTGGTAGAATGCCAGCCTTGAGCGAAAAAGCTAAAGAACAAGCCAAGCACCAGTGGCTCACACCTGTACTCCTAGCTACTCAGGAGGCTGAAATCTGAGAATTGGGGTTTGAAGCTAGCCCAGGCAGGCAAGTCTGGGAGACTCTTATCTCCAATTAACCAGTAGAAGGCTAGAGTGGAGCCATGGCTCAAGTGGTAGTGTTGTTGGCCTTGAGCAAAAAAGGTCAGGGACAGCATCCAGACCTTCAATTCAAGCCTCAGGACCTCTAACTTCCCATCTTACCATGTGGCCTCTTCTGAATACACTGATCCTATCGGCTTTGAGGACCTGAAAGAAGCTACTATTCATGCTCTCTGACTTCCAGATCCGAGAGCTAAATAAGCCTCTTTTCTTTACAAATTATCCAGTCTCAGGTATTTTTTACAACAATGGGAAAATGAACCAAAACAGCAATAGTTATGAGGTGAATGTTAACTACAGGAAGCAGAAATCAGGAGTTAGGAGAGGTACAACAGAGAATTCTCTTTTTCTTAGTATACTATTTGTTTTTTTTTTTTTTTAAGATTATTCATTTATCATTCTCCTAAAAACAGAATGATGCAGACATGTGGCTCATATATGTAATCTCAGCTACTTGAGAGATAGAGAATGGGAGGATTGTGGTTTTGAGGCCACCTTAGGCAAAAACTTTCAGAGGCTCTATCTCTACCAATAAAAACAGCTGAATGTGGCTTGTTAGTCATCCCAGCTACAGAAAAGCATACATAGAAGGATTACAGTCCAAGGATGTCCAGTCAATCCCAAGGCCCTGTTTAAAGAGTAACAAAAGCAAATGGGACTGGGGGCCTGAATCAAGTGAGAGAAGGTCTGATTTTTGTCACTTCTTCCTGATCTATTAGTTTTTGTCTAGTACCTTTTTCTTCATAGAAGAAGACCTCAGACACATAATTCTTTGGCAATGACTTTAGATATGCATACTACATATGTGTCTTATTCTAGATGAGCCACTTACACTGAAAACTATGCTACAGGAGTTCTTTTTTACTTTCCAAATTCCTACTAATCCACATGAATAGTGGATCTAGCTCATGCCAGTTGTCAAACACAGAATCTCAATGTTAACATATAGGTAAGAAACCAGTTACTCAGAAACACAATGGAATATTTATATCTTCATTTTTATTATACACACATCGTCAATAAGAATTAACTCTGAGCATTTGATGCTTATTCTATCTAAATACTAAAGTGGTCTAGAGAAATGTTTGTTGCCACAGTAATTACTACTAATATGAATTCACATTTCTAACAGGGAAAGGGTTACAGATTTCTTATTTGTAAATTGGAAAAGCACTTTAAAAAATCTAATTAAATACCTTGTCTTGGCATAAGAATGAGCACCTGTGAATCATTTTTTGTATTTGTTTAATTATAATAAGGTTCTTAACAAAATAAGAGCTACTAAAGGCTAGGACATTGGTTCTTAAACATCAGTAAGTGCTTAGGAATGGCCCATAACTACTACAGTAAAATGCAGACTCTAGGCCCCTGCCTAGAAATTTTGATTCTTTTTGCTTTGGGTATCAACTAGGAATCTGGGTTTTAAACAGGCACCCTTGGTGATTCTGATAAAGATGGTAGTAGAAACCAGAAAAGATAAATACTACCTTGTTGTGTTACGTCAGACAGACTTGTGTTGGCTTTATTCATCTTTTAATTTATTTCTTGATGACACTCAAGAACTCCAAAGGGAACAACTTTAAGTGCTCTCTTAGAAAAGTATCTAAGGACCAGTAGCTGAACGCATTTTACATCAGGAGAAATAGAGTAGCTTTATGCAATAAGACCAGGCTGCTGGCTCCTGTCCTAGAATAATGTAGGATCGTTTCATTGGCTAGCAGCTGGACATGAACCAAAAAAAGATAAGTACTTGTGGATTTAGAAATGGCATTCAGAAAAACACTGTACTGAAGGATGATGGTGTCTAATGGCGCCTGGAATTTTCAAAATCATCCATCAGAGTAATCATTTTAAATGTGTTTCAAAACAATACTCCAAATTATGAATTATTCATTTGCTTTCTTAGCTCTTACCCATGAAATCCTTATATAAATTAGTGTTTGTCTTTTTAATATCCATTTCCTACTATGTATGTTGTAAGACTCAATAGATACAGATAAAACCAAAACAAACTTACCACAGTAAGTTTAAGGAGAAAAAAAAGTTTAAAAATTGGTTGTTATCCTCTTAATTTCTGTAAATGCACATGAATGTTTTCAGGTGAAGTAGATCAAGGTTTTGTTACATCATTTAATATACTCTTCCCAGTCCTAGTATTAGCCAGGTGTGCTTTATTTTTCCTTTAAATGTCAGGGGGACAAGCTGACTGAAGCACCAATGTGTTGTTCATCTGTACTTCCACCAGTCTATGAGGGTCTACCACAAGATCTGCATCCCCTACAATATTAATGGTCATGGGGTTAGAACAAGTCTTAATGACAGCTTACAATGTGGCAACCACGAAGTGCTTTAAGTTTATAAAGATACTTGAATGGCACTACAAAGTATTATTATTCCTATTTCACAGGCGAGGGCACTGAGAATTGAGGAGATTAAGCAATTTATCCAAAGTCAAATATGTATGGAATAAGTGACCTTCAAAATCAGGCATCTAGTTCCAGGGCCTGACTTCTTTACCTGTTTGCTGCCTATGGCTCTACCCTTCAATGCCTCAAAAACTTTAAAGACAATATTTCAAATGAAGAATCTAAAAAAAAGTTGTCTTTTGGTGGTATTTCCACTTGATCTGTATCTTCACTTCTATACTTATTACCTATATATATCTTTGAACCTGTTATCTATAAGTTTACTAATATAATTGTTAAGATTTCCTGGGAACGTTTGGTATCTCTTTCATGATTTCCTTTTAATGAATGTTTTGTGGTTTTAATAGCAACTGTCTATGATATACAATATTTTAGACCTACAGCAGAATTTACACACAAAAACTCAAATTGAGGGCAGTAACTATCTGCATTCTCATGGAAAATAAATTAAAAGATAATTTGCTGAAATCGAAACTCAGGCTTATCTGATTGTAAGGACATTCCTTAGCAGGTACTTCACGTTTAGCTTGCAGTCCTACTTGTTCAGGTGAGCAAGTCTTTTGGCAAGAGAATTGGGTTAGATGTGGTAACCATAGACTTTATTGGTAGGATTGGTTCTCATTACTAATTCTTTACTGGCTAGGACTCTGATGTTAGTGTTGTAAATTGTGGACCAAATTCACAACTAAAATAAGCACAGTAATGAAGGAAGTAGGAGATACAATATGCTAGTCAGGTTCATTTAAAGATACGGAAATCTGCTGAAAATGACAGACTTCTGAGGATAATAACATGGAGTATTTCAGAGCTGATAACAGATGAGGGTGAGCAGAATCCCTCCTTAATAGCTAATGATGTCAACATATTTCAGGTAAGGAACTCTTCTTACAACTGTAGATAAGAAGGTGATATTATCCAAAAAGAAATGTACTCATTACTTGACTTATGTAACTGTAACCCCTCTGTACATCACCTTTATAATACAAAATTACAAAAAATGTCATAAGAAAAAAATGCACACTTGTAGTTAAGCAGAAATCACCTGGACTGTCAACTAGAACTGAGAAAGGGGCCTTCTTACCCAATGTACTGCCCATGAAATAGAAGGTGAAGGCTATTACAAAAACTACTGTGGTTCTAGTGATTTACAGTCAAGATACTTCATAATCTGAACACAAATACTATCATATAAATGTGTAAACTTAAAACAATTTTGAACTTGGGGTTTCTACACCTAGAGCTCAAGGGTTAAATAAAGATTGATTGCATAGTTATAAGAAATCAGTACAAAGAGGGTGCTATTTTGAGATTTTTCTAACAGTGCTTATATTACTTTTGCTGAAAAGAACTGACTCCTTACTTGAGCCAATGAATTAACAAAAGCAGGAGAAAAGCTTGGCATCCCTGTCTGCATCTTTTCCTTGTGATCTAGGAAGGACAGGAATTATAGATACTATTTTTCTAAGGAGGGATACAGAAAACTGCCCCAAAGGAAGGAAACATTGATGTTTATCAGGACAGAGGAAAAACTTCTCTGGAACTCCTCCCCAGAGACTGAGATAATAATCTACTCAAACAGAATTGTGACCAGAACCTCTAATAATTATGCATACTTCTCCCCCACCCTTAGTTCTTCATTTATTCCTAAAACTCCCATGTTTGTACTGTAAGCATTATGCCCACCTTCGGTCCTCAGCTCCACCCAGACTTGAGCTTCCCCCAGCCCTGGAGTTCTCACCCTGCAGCTGGCCTCTCCCTCTCTCCACCCAGACCCACCTGAGCTCCCATCTACCTCACTTCCTAGCCCGAGACCCTGCTGCTACCTACCTAGATAGTGGAGGCCGCCAGGTGCTCCCTTTCTAGAGGAAATATGGCTCCTCTAATAAACCTTCTAATAATCTCTCTCCTGTGCCTGCATGCCTCCCCGTGGTCTCCTGGGATGGATATGATGGAGCCTTTCATGTACCACAAAGATGGCTGAAGATGGGTTAAAGTGCTATCTTCCTGTAGCTAGCTGCCTGTGCCACATAAGATATCTCTTTTCTCTGCCCTAAGCCATAACCATCTTCTTACTGGTATAAGGCTAGTGGCTGGATCTGACAGAAGTTTGGGCCTAGAGCCCAAAACTCTAGTTGCAGCTCAATTCATTTGCAAAAAGATGATAAGCTTCTCTAAGTATACCTGCAAGGAAAGTGGAAGATTTACCCAGGATAAAAGATTTAAAACAGGTCACTGAGAAGAAGTGAGTCGTGATATGAAAATTAGATGATTCTGAAACCTGTGGAGTGCCGAGAAATCAATGCTGCTTCCCAAATTGGTGAACAATCATTAGTTGTATTTGAATCTATTAAGCTAAATAACCCTAGATAGAATGTTAGGCTCAGTGAGACAGAGAAAGTCCCAGAAATTCTTGTGAATCATATAATTTTAGAAGAAGAGATCACTGAAATAATTATTTTAAAAAACCTCTTAATACGTAGGCAATGAAATCAGAGTGACTTATTTATTCTAGTCGTCAGTGGCACAGACAGAAAATAGTGGAGCCAGAACTTTCCTTTGCATCTGGCATCTCTTGTTCAGCCTCTAGTGAATTCTTGATTGAAGCCTAGTAGATCTTTTTATTTTATCACAAAGATGCTGTACTTAGGGGTTACAGTTACATGAGTAAGGCAACGAGCACATTACCTGTCAAACATTGCTACCCCTTCTCTTATTGTTGTCCTCACTATCCCTTCCCATGGCCTACTAGGCCTTAAAGGGTGACTTTCTCAGTTCCAGTGTTTGGTCTTAGGTTGGTGCTAAAAGATGCTAGTCAATTAACTGTTCTGACTATTGGTATATTTTAATGCCTATATCACCTAAATTATTCCACAGTATAAAGGAAACAAAATACGCAAAATAAGTGCTCAAGAACTCTACTTTCATGACACATACCATTTTTACAGAACAAAAAGCAGCTTAGCAGATTATTTCTTCTGAGTGGTTTATTTAAAGTTAAAAATAATCTGAAAGGGGAACATTTCATGTAGCAATCTTTAATCATCATAGCCAGTTTTGGAGACAAGGGCAAGAAAGCCAAGTGAGAACACTGCTACCCTGCTACCTTGTCATCTTTGAACACGGCTGGACACTCTTAATACTTTGTTGAAGTCAGTAATTCCTGTTAACAATGTGGGTGCTATATTAAAATATCTTTACTACTTATTATTTCTAATACTGATATTACTAGTATCTTAAAATACAATTTAGTCTATGATTAATTTCATGCATGGTGAAGAAAGACAGTTACTATTATCTATAATTAACAAGGGGAAAGTAAAGGCATAGGGAAGCTGCTACTTGATATAAAAGTCAGAATTAAAGTTCAGGTCTTTTGACTTTGACTAAGATCCTTTGTTCTCATGAAAGTGATTTTACTTGGTACTTTTTTGAAATATTTTGTGTAAAATGACTGCTGCTTCTTTTGGTTATAGGCATCCCTTATTTACAGCATCACACACAGTTCCTTGAACATAATAAGTACTCAATACATGTTTTCTAAGAATTAAGCACATATAAGTTGCTTTTACAGGATAGATATTATTTAAAGCAAGACAGTGAGGAATTACATATAATTAGTTTCTTTCACCCCCACTTAAGGGCTTCTGGTCTTAATAGATACTGGTCAGGAGGTCTGTATCTAATTTATACTTGCATCACTGAGTTGTTAACCTAACATATGGCTCTTGGTTTCTTCACTGGAAACATAAAGATGCAGTATGTTTAAATTAAGGTGTAGCTTACAAATACAAAGTGTATATTTGAAGTATACCACATGATGTTTTGAGATATGAGACATATACATATACACTGTGAAACCATTAAACCCAGATGTATTTTTTGTTGTTGTTGTTGTTCATGGGGTCTGAACTCTGAATCTGGGCACTGTCCCTCAGCTCTTCAGCTCAAGGCTAGTGCTCTACCACTTGGGCCACAGCACCACTTCCTGCTTTTTCTGCTTATGTGGTGATGAGGAATCGAACCCAGGGCCTCGTGCATGCAAGGCAAGCACTCTATCACTGAGCCACCTTCCCAGCACAGATGTAATATTTTTGCAAGGGAAATAAGTTTTTTTTTTTTGTTTTTTTGGGTCCGGTCGTGGGCCTGAACTCTAGGCCTGGGCGCTGTCCCTCAGCTCTTCAGCTCAAGGCTAGCGTTCTACCACTTGAGCCACAGAGCCACTTCCAGCTTTTTCTGCTTATGTGGTGCTGAGGAATTGAACTCAGGGCATCATGCACACAAGGCAAGTGCTCTACCACTGAGCCACCTTCCCAGCCCGGGAAACAAGTTTTTAACTTCAGTACTGCATCAAATTTTCTGGATCACTGATTTAATGTGTCAACTTGACTGGGCTAAAGGAGGCCCAGATAGCTAGTAAAGCATTATTTCTGTGTGTGTCTATCAAGGTGTTTGTAGAGATGATTAGCATGTGAACAGACTGAATAAGGAAAACTGCCTTTTTCCTATGGGTGGGGATCAATTAATTGCTTGAAGGCCCTCTCTTGAAAGCTAGCATTGAACAAAAAAGGGTGAGAATTGGATTTCTCTGCTTGTGTTTGGACATCTATCTTATAAAGTTCTTGGACAATTGTGTTATTGGGTTTCAAATTTGGACTGAATTATACTGTTGGTTTTGCTGGTTTTTTTTTTTTTTTTGTACCTCTGGGCTTGTCTGGAGCTCTGCTGCTTGCTTTCCTTGTTCTCCAGCATACTGATAGCAGCAGATCCTGAGATGCTTCAGCCTTCATAATATCAAGCCAATTCATCACAGCAAATTGTTCTCTCTCTCTCTCTCTACATATCTTGGTTTGATATACAGATACAATATATATACATATCTATATATATCTATATATATACATGTAGTTATAGTACACATTTGACAGTGTACAAAGCGGTGGTGAGCTTTTCTAATCCACAGTTATCATGCATGTTTTACAAATAAGGAAACCCAGGCTGACAAAGGTTTAGAAACTAACCCAAGACCTTACAGTTAATAAATAGTGGGAAAGCCTAAGGTATGTCTGACACCAAAAATCTAAGCTACTATTAATTATTCTGCATATTTTACCTATTGCCTTTACTGTGATGCAACTAAAATTTCCCTGAGGCTAAAGACCTGGCCATTCTACATATTAAATCATTTTATGGAGTTATGTAACAGGTACTCAGAAACTGTCTTGGCTTAAAAGTACTGACTTCTCACTTGGACCCAGAAGGTAACTAAAAGCAGGATAAAAAGCTGGCATTCTCAGCTTTCCTTTTGTATTTGATCCTTTACTTTGGGCCAGATTTCTATGTTATTCTGTATGTTAATCATCCAAGGAGTGTCTGTCTAAAAATGGGTGCTGCTTATTGCCCTATCCCATCCCCCTTCAAGGATGAAGACACAAATAGTAATAATGGGGGTATCTTATGGTGGACTGTTAGACCCCCCCAAAAAGTGCCTGAAAATCTCCAGGCATTCTCCCAAACCTGCAGTCATCATAAAGGAATAGCAGAGTCTTGCAGACAGATCATCCAATGATGAGATCACCTCCAAGCAGAAACCCTCATTTCAGAAGAAATGGATTTCCTCTAGCAATAAGGACTTTTACAGCCCAGAACTGAGATCACAATCAATTTGAAGAAAGCTGCTTAATTACGCACATTTCTCTCTCCTTCCCTAATTCTTCCTGTTTTTAAACTTGAAGCCTTTGTCAATTGGCTAAAGATGGGTTGAAATGCTTAATTTGTATCTTCCCAAAGAGATCATTTTGCTTAAAATCATTTCCTACTTTCTCACCATTAGTTGTGTTTGCTTTCTTTAAGGCAAACCGCCAGACCCGGTGTGCTGGAACTCCTGGGTCAGGTCTCTGGTTATGAAGTTCCCCTCCCAGTGGAGGTTGTGTTCTGACCAGCTCTACTGAAATAAATAATCAGCAAGGAAATTCCTTCAGGTAGACATTATTTGTTCTAGCTCTGGTATTATATCTTTATGCTGCCTACTTTAGGTTGCAATATGTTTCTACCACCCACCTTTAAGTTTTTAAAAATGGTATTTAAATTTTTTCCTTCAGTTTGGATGCTCAGCCACCTGTACACTTCCTTTCCACTTCCTCAAAGTAGAGAAAAAAGGGGGAGGGGAACCACCATGTTTCTCCCCAAACTTATATTAGTAAAGAGGTCCTGAATTAGGGGATATTTTAGTAAGTATCTTATTGAGCAAGTTGGTATTCCAATTGTACCTCATCGGTACAATGCCCCAGGAAGAATGAAAGTCCTGGCTTTTTTTTTTTTTTTTTGGATCCGGTCGTGGGCCTGAACTCTGGGCCTGAGCGCTGTCCCTCAGCTCTTCAGCTCAAAGCTAGCGCTCTACCACTTGAGCCACAGCACCACTTCCGGCTTTTTTCTTTTTGCGTATGTGGTGCTGAGGAATCGAACCCAGGGCCTTAGGCATGCAAGGCAAGTGCTCTACCACTGAGCCAACTTCCCAGCCCAAGTCCTGGCTTTTTTATCCTTTGAATTTTTCTCCTTTCTTCTATTACTAAGTTGAAAAACTACCCAACGAGAAGAAAGCTGAGCAATTTAAGGTACAGACAGGGTTGTACTAATCAAAATGTACTGACTAGTTTAACTACCCTCTTTTTAGAGACAAATGAAGACTGCAGACAGATTTACTGAAGCCCAAGTTCCTTTTCGAGTTTAACATCTAAGACTCTAGTGGGCCTCAGATGGTGTTTCTAAGCAGCCGATGGGAATTTTTGGACCGCCTGTATGTTGAGGAAGAAGGCCTCGTGTTAAAGAGAGGAGATCTGAGGTAGGTAACTACTTGGATTCCAATCTTGGGCTATTTAGCTCTTAGTCAAGTTATGTAATTTTTCTGTTACTCAATTTCCTAACGCTAGACTGTGGGTGGTTAGAGCAGCTAGCTCTCCTGGTTATTGGGAGGAAGAAATGATTATTCAATTTCTACCCCAAATCTCAAATCCTTCAATCCCCCCTCCCCTTTGGTCAGTTGTGGGGCTTGAGCTCAGAGGTGCTGTCCCTGAGCCTCTCCGTGCTCTACCACTTGAGCCACAGCGCCACTTCGTTTTTGAGTGGGTAAATGGAGACTAGAGTCTCAGGGGGGTATCCCCGCCGGGGCTGGCTTCGAACCTTGATCCTCAGATCCCAGCCTCCCGAGTAGCTAGGTGTGATCCTTCCGCGGTCTCCCGCTGGCATTTCTCCTCGGAGGGCCTCTTCCAGCGAACGGTGACTTACTTTTCTTAAGTTTGGGGCACAGAGGTTCTGGACGCAGGTCCCGAATGGGAGGCGCGTGGCCGCAGCGGGACTCCAGTGTGGGAACCGTGCAAGGGGTGAAGAGATGCTCTCGGCAGAGGCGGGACAGACAGCTGGCCACCGGGACTGCCACTTCGACCCAGTGGAAGGACCTGTTTCCCTGCCGGCTCCCGGCAGGCCGCGTCGTCGGGCGTCGTCGAACCAGCCGGGCCTACGGGCTCCCGGGGGCCCAGGTCGGGCAGCAGGGGAGGGGCGGCCCCTTGGAACCCTTCCCAAGTTCGGGCTTCCCACACAGCAGGCCCGAGACAAAGGGACTTGTCGGCCAGGTCACTTCCCCGGTCTGCCGCCCTGCGCTCGCCAGCTCCCCGCTTTGTCCCCAACTTCCCGGGCGCTGGCCCCGCCGCAGCCCTCACAGCCCCTTTGTCTGGCTCCCACCCCACGCGCCTTTGTGGTCCCCGGACCCTCCCCGTGAGGGATGGGGCGCCGCCCACCCTCTGAGAGAAGAATGAAAGCGATGCTGGGGAAGTAGCCGCCCCCACACGCGCACCCCCGGGCCGGGAACGCGGCCCAGGCCGCCCGCGGGCGACGGCCCCACCCGCACCTCGGCCCCTCACTCGGGTCCTCGGCACGGAGGAGGGGCGCGGCGCGGCAGGCGTCCTCTGATTGGCTGAGGGCGACGGGGCGCCGCGCCGCGATTGGGCCGCGGGGCTGTCTGGCGCGCGAGCGCGCGAGGTGGGGAGGGGGCGGTGGAAGCTGCTGGAAGTTGTGGGGGAGCGGGGGATGCGCGGGGGCGGCGGCGCGGCGACGGCGGCAGGGACCGCGCGGCTGCGGGCGGAGGCGGCGGGCGCGGGCCTGCGGACGGGGGCGGGGGGGGGGGGTGGCGGCGGGGAGGGGCGAGCCGGGCGCCGCCCCCGGCCCCTCCCCGGCCCTCCCCGCGCCGCTCTCCGACCGCCGGCGGCCCAGGGGCGGGCGCGCCGCTGCATCCCCATCCTCCGCGTCGCCCGGCACGGCGCGAGCGGCGAGCGGGCGGGCGCAGCGCCGAGGCCTGGCCATGGCCACCACCAGCACCACCGGCTCCACCCTGCTGCAGCCCCTCAGCAACGCCGTGCAGCTGCCCATCGACCAGGTACCGGGGCTGCGCGCCCAGGCCGCCGCTGCCGGCGGCCGTGCCCCGGCCGGGGCGGGAGCGGAGGGTGGGGGCTGGGGCTGGGGCCGGGGCCGCGGCCGCTCTGCCCGCCGCCCGCCGGGCCGGGAGGGGGGCGGCGGGCTGTCATTGTCCCTCCCGCGGCTGGCGGCCTCCGTGCCGGGCGTGCTCGCCCAGCTTCCACCCCGCGTCCCCCCCATCGCGGCCCCGGGCGGGGGGGGGGGGGAGTGGGCGCGGGCGGCGGCGCGGGCGGCCGCCAGCCGGGACAAGCTCCCCGCACCGACGTGCGTGTGTGCGTGCGGTCGCTGCCCCCTGCCGCCCGGCGCTGGGAGCCACGGCGTCGCGGGCGCGGAGTGGACCCGGGCGCTGAACCCCCCCCTGCCCCTCCTGCCGCCCCCGGTGCCCGGGCGGAATGAGGGTGGGCTGGGTGCCCAGTGCCCCGGACTGCGGGGTGGATGGGGCTCCGCTCCGGGACAGTTCGAGCGTGGCTTCCACGAGAGGCGAGCCGTGCGCGGGGCGGACGGGGGTGGGGGGGCGGGAGGCCAGGCAGGAAAGTCGGAGCGGGCTCACGGCGCCGCGGTGGCCGGCGGCGAGCCCCCTCGCCCGCGGCGCCGCGCCTCGCCGGGTCCCCAGAGCGCCGTCCTCGCCGTCCGGGCGCGGCTGGCATTTAAACGTGTAAAGGGCCGCGGGGTTAGCCTCGAGCCTTGCGATACGAAGGGCTGCGCCATTTTCACCCGGAGGAGAAAGTTTGCTCGGATTTGGTCCTGCGTGAGAGGCGGGGGCCGCCGTGGGCGGGAGGGCCCCTCGCCCCGGCCCCGCAGGGAACCGCGTCGAGGTTGCGGGAAGGATGGTCCCCGGCGCGGCTCTGCCGGGAGGGGCTCGCGCCGCCGGGGGGGTGTCGCCCGGACGGCTCGGGACCCCGGGACCCCGTGCTAGCCGGCTTGTCCCGAGAGGCACGTCGAAGGAGTGTCATTAAGAAAGCTCCCAGCGTGGGTTCCGTTCCGTATTCATCCCGGCCACAGCTTTCGGCTCGTCCGGAAATAACTGATGCTCCCGAATCTTGAACCGCGGTTAGGAGTTAATGAAACGTCACTGCCAGGTGCCGCAGGTGCCGCGGGCAGTCACCCCGTCGTCCTCCCCGTCTGAACTGATCCGACCACACGGCTTGGGCTTCTCCGCTTCTCCGCACCCGCGCTGGTGCGCTAGCTGAAGCGCGTTACACCAGAGAGGCCGCGCCTGTGCCCCGCGCGTGGGGCCGACCCGGCCAACGCCTCCTCGCCGACACGCGCAAAGCAGGCAGCGGCTTAGACAAACCCTTCCTGTCTGTGAGGGAGGCGGGCATCGTTACTTCACCCACTTTTCTCTACCATGATGTTTTTAATTGTGAACGCTTCTAATTTTATGTAATGCTTACGCTTTTAAAAGCGATTTAATATGCAAGTGGCGCTGGGCTCAAGTGGTGGAGCGCCGCGCCTTGGGCTGAAGAGCTGAGGGACAGCGCCCAGGCCGAGTGCAGGCCCCATGACCGACCCCCAAAAAGAGGCTTAGTATGAACTCTTTGGTATACCTCAGTTGTCAAGAGAAAGTTCTTTCCTATGCTGAAAAGCGCAAGAGAGTCAAGGGAAAGTGATACTTCTTTTTTTTTTTTTTTTAATCTTCCAGCTAAAAATGGTCTTCATTTGATGTCTCGGACAAGCTTCATTCTCTTGCAACTACTCAAATCTGTTTAGACTTGAATTTGTATGGCCATTTGACCAATATTTTGGGTTGTTTTTCTGCTTTAAGCAAGTCTTAAGCGTTACTGGATTACTACCACATGAGCCTTAATTTTTTTTTTTTGGTGCTAAATTATTTCTTTAAAACATCAAAGACTTAGCCCTGTGCCAGTGGCTCATGCCTTTAATCCTAGCTCCTCAGGAGGCTGAGATCTGAGGATTGCGGTTCAAAGCCAGTCCAGGCAAGGAAGTCGGCGAGACTCTTATCTCCAATAAACCACTAGAAAACCGTAAGTGGCGCTGTGGCTCAAGTGGTAGAGTGCTCGCCTTGAGCTGAAAAGCTCAGGGACAGCGACCAGGACCAGAGGTTCAAGCCCAACGACCGACAAAAAAAAAAAAAATCAAAGACTTGACCCTTTTTATTAATGAAACTTGGAATAACCAAAAACTAGATGAATAGTTAGCCATTTTAAAATGGAGCTAAACAGAAAAATTTTATAAATGTAAGTAACTGAGTCCAAGTTGAGTGGAAACAAGAATTGATTGTACACAAATAGTGTGATTCAAGAGGAAAAAGACAAGGAAGTGAGAGGGAAAAATGATAACTTGTTAGTAGTTAATTTGACATATGCTAATTAACAATGTTTTGAAATTTAGGAAATTATAAAAGTAGTCATTTGAGGAAGAACTTTTGTGTCATAAGATCAAGTGGCGTATATAGTGTACAGTGAATAGTGCTAGAAATCACTGGCTTGTGTGGAACAGTGGGGTGCACCTTGCACGGCCAGGTAGCAGGGAAAGGAAAGGAATAAGGGTTGAGCAGTAAGGCTGAGGGAAGGAAGGAAGCAAAGATCTTATCTTGGACTCCAGGATTATTAAATCTTAATGAAGATTCCAGAGTGACCTTGAGTAGCCATAGTATTTTTCAGTAGGCTTGCAATTTAAGTAAATGTAGAAAATTTAGTATCGAGTAAGATCACCTGATGTTTTAAGATAACAAGTATCTAGCCTTCGGTGATTCCTTTTTCTAGGCCTTGCTTTCTGGAAATTTTATTTGTAGGGTGTGACTAAGTAAGAGCTGTAATCCCCATCCCAAAAGGATCAAAGTGGGATATATGTAGGCAAAATTATATTCTGGATTAGTTGCTGATATTGGTGGACTTTGAAGACTCCAAAGCAAGTACCAGAATGAAACAAGGAATAATGTCGCAGATAAGCCTTCTTTAAAAAAAATTAACATTATTAGTTGAGTGCTGGTGGCTCATGCCTGTATTTCTGGAGGCTGAGATCTGAGGATCTTGGTTAGAAGCCAGTTCAGATAGGACAGTTGAGAGGCTCTTATCTCCAATTAACCACAGAAAAGCTGGAAGTAGAGCTGTGGCTCAAGGAAGTGAAACTGTGGCTCAAGCACTAGCCTTGAGCAGAAAAGCTTAGGGATAGTACCCAGGATCTGAGTTCAAGTCCCAGGACTGGCATAAACACACACACACACACACACACACACACACACACACACACTATCATCATTGCATCTGTTACTTTTGATTTGCCTAGCTTGCTGCTCTTCCCCTTCTCTTTCTATTTTCTTCCTTTAGTTTGTATGATGATGTAATTACTAGTATGAAACGAGTAGATTACTATGGTGATGTGATATGAGGATGGCATACTAGACAGAGGGCTGATTAGGGGTGAGTTGTTGAACAGCTCTATTTTAAGACTGGGGTCATTGGTTTAGATAGAATATTCCCAACTCTTCGGGGCAGGGAGAGAGGGAAGAAGGAAATAATTGAAAGGTTTGGAGAAGAGTGAAGAGAATAGTGATTAAGTTGGAAGGACTGTTGTAAGTTACTAATGCCTCAACGCTGAATTCCATCTTACAGATGAAGGAATAAAGTGTAGCGCCTTTTAAAGAATAAACACACTTTTAGTGGAAATTGGTGATAAGTACAGTAAAACTAAGAATATTTTGATTTTGGAGTCTGGATTTGAATGTTTAGTTTAATTACAGGTTTCAAGGGTGGGTAACTTGTTTTCTTCTAATGGCCGTTTGGATATTTATAATAACATTTCAGGGCCATATGAAATTATCAGTACAGGCAGATATGGCTGGCAGCTAACAAGCAGCATGTGTTTCTGCCCCATTATGTGCCCGTCGTTTAAAAAATTTTTATTATCTTCAAGTAGTTGTACAAAGGAGTTGCCATTTAACAAAGTTGTTTTTGGATACAATGCATCTTGATCAGCGTCACTTCTTTCAACCTTCTCATCCATCCCTCCTTTACATTCCCCTTCCCTTACTCTTCTTCATTTTATGGAATAGATGTGGAGTTCTTGACTGTATTTTCCCATCTTCTCCTCTTCATTTGTCCAGTCCTCCCCTTGATCCCACTCCACCCTTTTCAAGTACCCACTTCCTGGTTTTGTTGAGCTTTGATTTTTGCCTTTCTAAGGAATTAGACTATTTGAGTTCTCCGTTGAATCTACCACACTTCATTTAATCCTTTTGTATACACTTGGATACTACCCATTGTATTAACTGGTAAGTGTACAAGCTAATTCTAGTTCCACTTAAAAGGGAAAACAAGCTGAGGGCCTTATATATCCTCAGGCTGGAGAGTGCCCTTAAGTCTTAGGATGCAAATACTCAGCTCTTTTGTCCCTTGACTGCTTTTATAACTATAATGAACATCAATCTCCATGGAGACAACTCTGTTCAAACAATTTGTGCAAGATTCCTTCCAATCAGGAAGGGATGTGTGGCTGGAATCACCCTATCCATTAACAGTTTTGGAAATGTCACTTCAATAAATGTTTCTTCCTGTGTGAAATATATATTGGGCTTAGATTTAAAATTCTGATTTTCTATTTAACTGGTAAGTTACTCTAGTTTTTTCTGGACTAATTTGGAGAGAATGTTAGTTAAAAGTTAGAGGAAGATCATGGGGACCAGGGTCTTGGTAAGACGTTCTGGAAGCCCTTCAGTTGCTCTCCATCCAGAAGAAAGGGTGGCATAGGCTCATTGACACCACATGTGGGTGGGAGGGTGGCGAGTGCTGAGTTTTACACACTGCCGATTGTTTGCATAGGGCTGAGATGCAGTCCACACCTAGGGAGGGTGGAAGGGAACAGCTTACACTGTCAGCAGGAGACTGCCTGGAAGCTGGTTGGCTATAGCAAAGGTGAAGGGCTGGGATAAGGAGTGTGTGTGCCACTGCAGATGGAAAGAGGGGCAGGGCCTACTCTGTATGTCAAGGAGGCTCAGTAAAGACTGCTTCCAGGGGCTTCAGCCAGGCAAGAGAAAGGAGGGCTGGAGTCTCCATAGTGGCCTTTGTAGTAACTCCATCCTAAGGCACGTGACTTGGCCCCTAGGTGCTGTGCAAGGGAGGAGGCAGGCAGGAGGCAGGCTGACCATGGTTGTGCAGAAGTGTGGTTCTGAGTAGCAGCAAGACCAGTGGACTCCACAGTTTGGATCAGATGGTGAAGTGCATTGATCTCACCGTTGATGGTGAGATAATGACTTCCTCCTGGCTGGAATGTTCTGGGTTGTCTTCTGATAATGAGGGAGAACAAAGGCACACAGCACTACCCCTGGGTGCAGCCACACGTGCCACAGTGATGAAAAGCCCACAGGCACAGCCAGGAGATAGAAAAGATGCAATGTTTACAGCAAGAAAAACACACCTGCAGTTCTCAAAACAGAGGGCCTCTCTAAACAAGCCGGGCTCTCAGCTGTGGGAGCACTTACAGCCTGGGAACTGCTTATAATCACAGCAACCTGGCTCACCACAAAAGGAGTGGGGCAAAGCACCTTGGATTATTAAAGTCATTAAAAAAGTTCAAAAAAAAGTTAGAGGAAGAAGGTGAACTAATGATTTTGGAGACATTTCTAATAGTAAAGAGTTTAGTTGAAAGGAATGGAGCAGGATCCCACCTGCTCTGAGAGTGCCCTTGCCGCAGCTCCCCCTGTGCCCCATTTGCCTTCACTCGCGATCAGGTGGTAGCGGAGTGGTGTAGCAGAGAGACATGATTAGGCTTGGAGACGTGCTGTGTCAGCCTTGGGCTCTGCGTTTTCTTTAAATCTTAGTTTCCTCATCTGTGCTAATAAGTAGTGTGCACCTGAGGGTCATTGTGAAGATTAAAACAATGACATCTGTGCAAAGTCTGGCTCCTATCAGATGTTTGACACATAGTTCCTCCTCCTGTATAAATTATGAAGCATTTGTATTTTGTTTTTTCCTTTGACAACATCTGTTCATATAAATTGCGTTTTCAGTCTTTGGGTTTTTCTTTTTATAGAAGGGGAAATAGAAAGCTTGGGTTTAGTTATAGGCCCACAAAGGGATCAAAGTAAGATTAAAATCTAGTTTTGAAGTTGAAGTTAAAAGTGGGTTTTCTGCCTCCTTTCTGCCTTGAGAGTTCTTTGTCTCCCTGACTTGAGGGCAGGTTTGGGAAAAAGCAGCAAGGGACAGTTTCCATGCCATGCACTCGATCTGAAGGAAGGAACGTCAAGAAGGTAACTGCAGATCCAGGCTGCGTGGCAATGGGGAGGGAACTATCACTTTTACTTGAGGAACTCTGCCAGCTTTCAGTGAGCAAGCCTGGGGCTTGTTGGGACCCTCTGGCTCTCTTCTCATTCTTGTGTCTGCCGCAGGGATCTCCTTCAGAGGACAGAGTGCTGCTTTGAGGAATGAAACGGAGAGCAGATACAGAGGGCCGTTTAAGTACTCCTGCAAATGATACACTTGCTGTGATATTACTCTTTTGTTTACCTGATGAACACAAGTGCAAGGCTCCAGGCAGGTTAAGATCTTTCCCAAAGCCAGGTACATGGGCATGATGAGCTGGGATTTGTTCCAGTCTCACAGCTTACATGATCAATTATGTAAACTTTTCTCAATACATTTCCCTACCAACTCTCTCCCTCTGATTAAGCAATTTTCTCTGAAATCCTCCTCCTTTTAGGGCTGGTCAGTCTTTTGCAACATGGAGCTAAATCCTGGGCTGTCTGAGGAAGCTCAGACAGAGGTGTCCTCTTGCCAGTCACTGGCCTTCTATTTTGGGCCTCTGATCTGTGTCTAGACATACATCTACTCTTAAGTATATATAATACTTGTGCTGTGGGCCCTGCACATTCCAGGTGTGCAGATAACTTGGAAGGCTTTCAAAGAGCTGCATTCTACATCCTCTGGAGCATTCTGTCATGAGGTCATGCTGGGAACAGACCGAGAGCAAAAGACAGCTGTACCCTGCCTGCCTCTCTCCTCAGTTTTGGACCCTCACCAGCCTGACACCCAGTTCTCCCTTTCTTGGGAGTGATTGGCAACATTCTCATGGGCTCCTGGTCAAATGTGGGTTTCCTCCCTAGGAAATCCACTCTAGGAGCAGTGCACACGGGTACTTCTTGAGTGCCCCAGGGACTTGACTGCCCTGTAGGTCAGGGCTCTGGGCAGTGGCCCCAAGCTTGTCATCCACTTTAAACTGCTCTTCTGGTCACACCTGTAGAGCATGATTGTTTTTATGTTTACAAGTCCTCTCACCAAGCTGGTGGTGTATCCCTTATGCTTAGACTGTGCCTGACTTGGAGTATATCTATCTAGAGGAGTGGCACTAGTATGTTGGTGGGCATAGGCTGGCTGGTTGCTGAGTTTTGTAAGTTTTATTTGCTTGTCTCTAAAATGGGTGGATCCTAACCTGGGAGTCCTGACTGCTAGGGTCCATAGCTGGGTCCAGGGTCTTTTCTAGTCAACCCTGCTTTTCCTCCTGGGACGGATAGTAGCTAGAGAGCTGGGATCTGGGAGTCCTGATTCAGGCGCTAGGAGCTGCTCTGTGCTGAAGCTACCCTGTTTTGGTGGTCAGGCTTTACTGAAGAACAGCACACAGATCTTTGTTAGGAAGAGGAAACCATATCTTCTCACGTGTTGCTAACAGCTGTTGTCTGTGAAACAGTGAGGAATTTTGAAAGGGGGGGGGTGTAAATGGCTGATTATCTGTGAAGAAATTAAGATAACTAAGATATTCTTAGCTAAAGGCACCTCTGGTGGAAAGATAGCTTTATCAGCATTTCAATCAACTGATTTAGATAAAAGAAGCCTTCAGATTATCCAGTTCCTTGTTCCTTTACAGAACAAAGGACTGCCATTTTTATTGTCCTGCCCCTTTCTACCTCAAGTAGTTGTTCTCACTATCCCTGTCAGAGCCTGGGCAGCCAGCTGATCCTCCCAGATTGGCTCAAAAGAGCAGTTGAGTTGGTGTCCTTGGGAGCCAGGAAGCCAGCAGGCTCCTCACTAGGTGGACAGCAGGTTTCTGATCAGCTTGTCTTGCTCTTGTCTAAGCATTAGATAGGTATCTACCACCCCAATGTAGTTTTTATTTTTTAAGTTTTTGGAAGTTTTCTTTGTTATACTATGCATTTGTGAAACATTAAGAGATATAGCTGATCCATAATTTAAGGTGTATTGACATTGTTCAGTTACATGTATGTCAAAATAGTTCCTTGCCTATGCAAACAAAATTCTAATTCCTTTTTGAACCTAAATTAGTGGCATAAATACTTACCTAAAAGACATCAAGTGACATTTATCCTGTTGAAACTGTCTGGGGAGAGGGCCTCCACCTTTTGTAAAACTGTTTCAAAACCATGTGTTTACTGGGTCTTCAACAAATAGTGATTAAACAGAATGTATCTAACCTAATGGTACTAAATTTCAAGATAAATGTAAAGATCAGCAGTGAAGGTTTAAGAAATTAACTATCAACAGAAGCTTAACAAAGATTAGCAATATATTATCCTTGTTTATTTTAGGGTGTTACTCATTTGACCATATACTGGGTTGATGAACCAGTTCAAATGCCCAGAGGCCATCTGGTGAGAATCAAAAGTGAGTATGAGCAGAGGTGCATTCCTTTTCTGTGGACTACACCAGGTCCATCTGGAGAGCCCATACTCACTTTGCTAATGATTGCTATAGAAGAATGTTAGCTTGGTGCTGCCTGAGGAAGCTGGAAAACTGGAATTTTTTTTTGTGAATGAAAGAATAGAATTTTAAATAATTGTGGCTGAAATCTCGTTTTCTCTTTTGGATCCCTAACAACTTATCTTTAGCTTATTGGCCACCAGGAATTAGGTATCAGTGTCTTGTTACTGCTTATGGTGGTCTGTCTAATATGAATGGTACTGTTCTGTTCAGGGGTTTGGGAACTTAAACGATTATAATCAGCCGGACACGCAAGGTCACAGAAAATGAATCTATGCAAAGGAGTTCCTTATATTTCATCATCTGGTCATTTCTTTAATTGGCCAAAAAAGCTTGCAGTTAATTTGTATCTCTGGTTCTTTTTCTTTTTTTTCTTTTTTTTTTTTTGATTGTGATTAAATGATTACATAATTTCAAAGTCACAAGTTCATTCTAACTTCCCTGGAGCAAATTGTCTACCACAGTCTGTAATATATAACAGTGTTCACATGTTATATACCATATTTGTGATCAGCAGCATGGGGATATTTAGTAGTGGTTCAGCCAGATGAGCGGGAGTTCTTTGTTTCTTAAGTCCTGTTAGTTTTATCGTATCACCTAACCTTTTGGATTTAGCATCCACTTATCAGGGAGACCATGTACCGTTTGTCTCTTCGTTCTTGGCTTACCTCGCTCAACATGATTCCTTCTAGCTCCATCCATTTCCCTGCAAATGCCATTATTTTGTCATTTCTAATGGCTGCATAATATTCCATTGTGTATAGATACCACAATTTTTGGATCCATTCATCTGTGGTGGGGCATCTAGGTTGTTGCCATATCCTGGCTATTGCGAACAGTGCTGCAATAAACATGGAGGTGCACGTGTCCTTGTATATTGGTTCCTGTTGTTCAGGGTAGATGCCTAGAAGTGGTATGACTGGGTCGTAAGGGAGGTCAATCTTTAGCTTTCTAAGGACCCTCCAGACTGCTTTCCAAAGTGGTTGTATAAGTGTACATTCCCACCAGCAGTGTAACAGGGTTCCTCTTTCTCCACATCCCCTCCAGCATTTGTCGATGGCTGATTTGTGGATGTGGGACATTCTGACTGGGGTAAGGTGGTATCTCAGGGTTGTCTTTATTTGCATTTCCTTCACCACCAGGGATGATGAACATTTCCTCATGTGTTTCTTTGCCATTTTTATTTCTTCATTTGAGAAGTCCCTCTTTAGTTCCCTTTCCCATTTAGTAATTGGTTTGTTAGGTTTGGGAGGGATTAGTTTCTTGAGTTCCCTGTATATACAGGATGTTAACCCCTTGTCTGATATATTGCTGGTAAATATTTTTTCCCAATTAGTTGGTTGTCTTTCTAGCTTAGTTGCGATAGATTTAGCTGTGCAGAAGCTTTTTATTTTAAGGTAGTCCCATTTGTCCAGTCTCTCTCCAACTTGTTGTGACCCTGGGACTCTGTTCAGGAAGTTCCTTCCTGTGCCTATTAGTTCAAGTGTCTCTCCTACTCTGTCCTGTAGTAGTTTCAGAGATTCAGGTTTAATGTTAAGGTCTTTAATCCATTTTGAGTTGATGTTGGTGCATGGTGATAGGCTGGGGTCCACTTTTAGTTTTCTGCATGTGGCTGCCCAGTTTTCCCAGCACCAGCGGTTGAAGAGGCTGTGTTTCTTCCATTGTATGTCTTTGGCTCCTTTGTCGAATATCAGCTGGCTGTAGGCCTGTGGATTTATATCTGGATCTTCTATTCTGTTCCATTGGTCTTCGGGTCTGTTTTTGTGCCAGTACCATGCTGTCTTTGTGATTATAGCTCTGTAGTAGAGTTTGAAGTTCGGCATGGATAGCCCTCCCATATTGTCTTTATCCCCTAGAATTGTTTTGGCTATTCTAGGTCTTTTGTTGTTCCATATAAATTTTTGGACTGTTTTCTGTATTTCAGTGATGTACGTCATTGGGATTTTAATAGGAATTGCATTGAATTTGTATATTAGTTTTGGAAGTATCACCATCTTTACTATATTAAGTCGGCCTATCCAGGAGCATGGGAGTTCTTTCCATTTCCTAGTGTCTTCTGCAATTTCTTTCTTTAACTTTTTATAGTTCTCATTAAATAGTTCTTTTACATCTTTGGTTAGGTTAATTCCTAAATATTTTATTTTTTGGGAGGTTATTGTGAATGGGGTTGCTCCCTTTATTTCCCTCTCTTCCTGTGCATTATCAGTGTATAGGAAGGCAACTGATTTTTGTGGGTTTATTTTGTATTCTGCTATTTTGCCGAAGTGACTTATGATTTCTAAAAGTTTGGGGATGGAGTTTTTGGGATCGTGGAGGTATAGTATCATGTCGTCTGCAAAAAGGGATAGTTTCACTTCTTCTTTCCCTATGCGGATCCCTTTAATGTCTTTTTCTTGCCTTATTGCCCTGGCTAAGGGTTCTAGGACTATGTTGAAGAGGAGTGGAGACAGTGGACATCCTTGCCTTGTTCCTGTTTTTAGGAGGATTGGTTGTAGCTTTTCCCCATTAAGTATAATATTGGCTATTGGTCTGTCATAAATGGCTTTTATTGTTTTTAGAAATGTTCCTTCTATTCCTATTTTCTCCAGAGCTCTCTGGTTCTTTTTATTTGGAGAAAGTCACATCTTGGACATGATCTTGAAAATTTAAAGTAGAAGGTTGGACTATTATACTACTATTTTTTTTTCTATGCAGTCATTTTTTTTTTTTTTTTTTGATGATCATGGGGCTCGAACTCAGGGTGTGGGTGTGGTCCCTGAACTTTTCTTCTCAAGGTTAGTGCTCTACTTTGAGCCACAAAGCCACTTCTGGTTTTGTGATGGTTAATTGATAAGAGTCTTGCAGACTTTCCTACCCAGGCTGGCTTTGAACGGTGAGTCTAAGATCTCTGGCTCCTCAGTAGCTAGGATTACAGGTGTGAGCCACCAGTGCCTGGCTCAGCCATTCTTATTAATTGGTTTAGCTTATGGATATGATATTGAAGAATAGGTCTAGCTGGTATGGAATAAAGTAATACTTTGGAAAGACCTTGATTGTCTTATAAATCCTGTCAGTATTTTCAGTTTTACTTGATTGTATATTGTTTTTTGGCGGGAATGTTTTATCGTGTGATAACTGTTCTGGCTTTAGAGTTGAAGCGTAATCCTCAGTCTGCTGCACTGTTTTTTTTTTCTTTTTTTTTTTTTTTAAAGGGATGTTTCTTTAATCAAGCTTAGTATTTTTTTTTCTGCTTATGTGGTGCTGAGGAATCGAACCCAGGGCTCATGCATATAAGGCAAGCGCTCTACCACTGAGCCACCTTCCCAGCCCCTGCTGCACTGTTTTAATACTAGGATGGACACAGCTGTTCACGTTAGCTGCTTCCTTAAAAGTGACGGAGACTTTTGGTGTCTGAGTAGAGACAAGAAGATGGAGAGGACAGTATGGAGAGGAACCCTTAGCACTTGGGGAAGTACTGTTAGCCAGTACTTGGAGAGGAGGTACCCTTAGTCAGTATTTGGGGAGGTACCCTTAGTGAGCCCTTGCTTTCTTTGGAGAGGACAGTGTGGGAAGTACCTTTAACACTTGAAGAGGTACCCTAACTCAGTTCTTGGTTTCTTTGGAGAGGACAGAGTGAGGAAGTACTCTTAGTCACTTAGTCAGTATTTGGAGGTACTCTTAGTACTTAGGGAATGCAGTTAGTCAGTATTGTTTTCTTTTTTTGGAGATAGTTAAGTGCTCCTTAGTAGAAAATTATAATCCTGGGTGCTGTAATTGTAGTCCCTCTATATTTCCTGCTTTCAGGCTGGTTACATCTTTACCTTTTGTTTTGGAAAATCTACTAAAGCCGCATAATAACTTGGTATCAAAGTATTGAGCTCCAGCCTTTCCATTAGATGTGAATAGTGATTCTGATGTACTAATGAAATTTGAAGAAAAGAATCTAGAATATTATTGAATTGTGTAAGATTTTTGAGACAAATTAATTAAAGGAATTACTTTCTGAAGACTATGTGTCTTTATAAAGTATGGGAAACATAAATGAATGGAGAAATATGAAGTCCCTAGAAGGTTTTGGCATAGACTCAGAGTTTTACTACATAAAATTGTAAAATCTATAATTTGCTTTTAAAGGAATATGGGATTGAGTTGGAAATGTTTGAGTAAGTTTAAAAAGCCCTATTTGGAATATTAAAGGTTAAAGAATGTTAGAACTATTGCAAGAAGGAAAAAAGAATACTAGAATAGTTCCAGAAAGCTGGTCTTGGATTGATTTTCTTTTTGTATTTACTGAAAGCAAGAATCTCTAGAAAATAATGAGCATATTCTATGACTTTTTTTGTGTGTGTGTGTGTGCCATTCCTGGGGGTTGAACTCAGAGCCCCAGTACTGTCCCTGAGCTTTGGTGCTCAAGGCTAGCACTCAAATACTTGAGCCATACCTCCACTTCTGGCTTTTTGGTTGTTAATTGGAGATAAGAGTCCCATGCCCAGCTGTCTTTGAACTGCAGACCGCACTCAGCCTCCTGAGTAGCTAGGATTATAGGCCTAAGCCACAGTGCCTAACAGTTTTTATGTAAACAGCACAAGTTGGTAGGTAGCTCTGCTCCACCTGGTTATACAGAGACCCATGTGTGTGTGTGGTTTTTTTTTTAGTGTGTGTGTGTGTGTGTGTGTGTGAAAATACAGTACAGAGGGGTTACAATTACATGGCAAGGTAATGAATACATTTCTTATCAAGCATTGTTGCCTCCTCCTTTGTTTCCCCTTCACATCACCCCCCTCCCCCAACACCTCCCCCCATGTGTTTTTCAACACATTTTATTAGTCTGGCCGATTCATTAAACAGATTGTTGTGTTCACATGGCTGTACGCATTTACATTCCCACTGCTCATGTGCAGAGAGGTCCTCTTTCTCTATGTCCTCACCAGCACTTGTTTTGTTATGTTGTTTTGATAGTGGATATTACTACTGGAGTGAGGTGATAATCTCATTGTGGTTTGATTTATGTTTCCCTGATGATTGGTGATGTTGAACATTTATAGTCCTCAAAACAATTAGATAGAACTACTATGTGATCCAGCAATCTTATTGCTGTGTAGTAGCATTTCATGAGATCAGTATATGGAAGAAACATTTCATATTCATGTTTATTGCAGCATTATTCACAATAGCCTCAAAAATTAAAAAAAGGAAACATCCAAATTGCCTATCAACTGATAAATGGGTAAAGAAAATACGGTTCTATATCCAAGGAAATACTGTTTAGGTATAAAAAGAATGAAAACCTGCTATTTGCAACAATGGATGGAATCAGGATTTAGTTGAAATAATCCACACACAGAAGGATATATACTGTGAGATATCACTCAGATGTGGAGTGTAAAAACTTTGATTTCATAGAAATTAAAAGTTGATGGTAGTTACTAGAGGCCAGCAAGAGAGGTGGGATGGAGGGAGAAGGAGAGGAGGAAGGAAAGAGAGATGGAGAAAGAGGAGGAGAATGAGTGAGACTAGTAACAGAGGTTGACACATGTGCTAAATTATATATAGGAGTTAGAAACTCTGGTTTGCTATTACACAGTAAGATGATTGTAGGTGGTGATAGTGGACTGTAACATTCAATGTTTTCACCATAAAGAAATGCTAAATAACCAGACCTAGTGGTATGTCATATCATATCATATGTGAATTCTAGCACTTGGGAGGCTGAGACAGGAAATCTTGAGGTCAGTCTGGAATATATATGTGTGTGTATATGTGTGTGTGTGTGGGGGGGGAGGGTTCTGATTTACTGAGCCAGGGTTGGGATCTATTTTTATGTTACTGCTTTACAGCTGATGTGAACACTAAAGAATTTTGGGAGTTTCCAGGCATCCATTTGGCCTTGTGACACCAAGACACAAAGCATAGCAAATAGCAGATATCTTTTATCTGTAAGTTAATCAATGAGGTGAAATTAGATATGCTTTTTTACTGGGGTAAGGTGGGATTCTCCTTTATAAGTATTGACTTATGTATACTTCCATTTGTTTTCATTGATGTAGTACAGTAGATAACTAAATTTACTTTGTATATTTTAGCCAATTAAGAATCTTATCCAGGGCTGGCTCAGTGGTAGAGCGCTTGCCTTGCATGCATGAGGCCCTGGGTTCGATTCCTCAGCACCACATAAGCAAAAAAAAAAAAAAAAGCCGGAAGTGGAGCTGTGGCTCAAGTGGTAGAGCGCTAGCCTTGAGCTGAAGAGCTGAGGGACAGCGCCAAGGCCCAGAATTCAGGTCCCATGACCGGACCAAAAAAAAAAAAAAAAAGAATCTTATCCAGATGCTGCTAGTGGCTCACACCTGTATTCTTTTTTTTTTTTTTTTTTTGGGTCTGGTCCTGGGGCCTGAACTCTGGGCTTGGGTGCTGTCCCTCAGCTCTTCAGCTCAAGGCTAGCGCTCTACCACTTGAGCCACAGTGCCACTTCTGGCTTTTTTTCTTTTTGCTTATGTGGTGCTGAGGAATGGAACCCAGGGCCTCATGCATGCAAGGCAAGCGCTCTACCACTGAGCCACCTTCCCAGCCCTCACACCTGTATTCTTAACTGAGATCTGAGGCTTGGAGTTTGAAGCCAGCCTGCGCAGGAAAGTCTGTGAGACTCTTATCTCCAATTAACCACCAAAAGAAACCAGAAGTGGAGGTGTGGCTCAAGTGGTAGAGCACCAACCTAGAGCAAAAAAGCTCAGGGCCAGCATGCAAGCCCTTGTTCACACTGGCACATACACAAAAAGGAATGTATTGCTTTTTTTGTTGTTGTTGCAAGTCCTGGGGCTTGAACTCAGGGCCTAGGCTGGGGCACTGTCCCTGAGCTTTTTTTGTTCAAGGCTAGTATTCTGTTGCTTGAGCTGCAGTGCCACTTTTGGCTTTTTCTATTTATGTGGTACTGAGCAATTGAACCCAGGGCTTCATGCATACTAGGAAAGCACTCTATGACTAAGCCATATTGCCAGCCCTATATTGCTTAATTGTATAAAATATGAAAATAGATGGATATAAAAAGTGTAAAAATCAACCTTTAATTTTTTAAAAGAATGTGTATATTTAGACAAGATTGGGCTCATACTGAATATATAATTTTTGGAAACTTTTGTTTAGAGAGTAATTTACAATTTTGTTAAATTGCTTCCTGAAAGGATAGGATTCCATTTCTCTGATGTATCCATTTATCCAAAGGTTGTTTCTAATTTTCTACCACCCTGACTTTGTACTACATTTCTTATATGCATCTTTGGTACATATACTTGGATGTCTTTGTTTTTTTTTTTGGAACAACATGGAAAAACACTGGTTTTTAGAGACTTCTGAGAATTTAGGATTTTCTTTTCAGCTAATACAACTTAACACAATATTCCTTTATTCCTCCTACTCACTCTACTTCTTGCCCGTTGGAAGTTTTCTGTTCCATGGGATCTGAATACATTCACAGGTGTGATAGGCTCCTGCCCCGCATAGTGGGCATTGGCTCCTGTCCAGGTGCGGTGCTTTCCCCAGGCCTGGGGTCTTCAGGGTCGGCCTGGATGGACTGGGCATTTCCTTTATTAAGTTGCTTGCAGCTCCCTCTGTTCCCCTCCGGCCTTGGCTGAGCTCAGTGATCTCTGTACTCGTGCTGGTCTGTGCTGGTTACTACAGCATTTCCCTTGTCCTGAGCCCTGTGGGTGCAGGTACTAGGTTTTGCTGCCTCTCTCTCTGAGGTGAGGCCTACCTCTGCAGGCGTTTGGCAGTGTTTGTATTGCATCTAAGTGTATAATGGTGAGATATTGTTCATGGTTAGAAATGTGGGACTAAGTTAATTTTTACTTAGAAAGCACTAAAGAATGTCAGTGCTCTGCTTATGGTGTTTGTAGGCTCTGACTTGTGCTCTGGGCTGGTTTCTCTTTGCAGTTCCTTGAGCATTGACAGAGACTTCCTGTAAAGGCTCCTTGGCCCTGGTGGAGCGGGCGCTGCTGCACAGGGAGTTAGGTGCTCACCGCAGTCTCGGCTCTGTTGCTGCCTGCTGCTGACTTGCCTTGAGCCATTCGTGACCAGGGGCTGTGGTCAGTGTGTACACACTCCATTTGGCCTTGGTCTTTTCTTAGCAAGTCCTCCTTGCTAAGATCCCTGCTCTTCCCTGATTTCTCACCTGTTTTGGAGAAGAAAGTAGAAATGAGCCCATTGTAAAGAAGTGAAGGCAGACATTTTGTGTGACTTGCACCCTGTCGCTCCCTTGCTTGGGGCCTCCAGGGAAGTCCTCTGCCGCGTCTCCTCCCGTTCCTTTGTCTTCTATTTCCCCAGCCCTGGCCCTCTCACACAGTTCCTTAACAAGGTCAAGCGTGTTCCCACCCCAGGGCCTTTTCACCTGCTATCCCTGCTGCTCGGGCACTTGGAAGACTTCCTCCTGTAGTGCAGCTTCCTCAGCACAGTGCCTCAGCGTGCCCATCTCAATACAGAGCCTCCTATATTCTACTCCTCTAGCCACACTTTAAAAAAATTGACCGGATACTGTGCTAGCTATTTTGATAGTAATGAATTCAAATACGTATTGTCTGTGCTGTTAGTAAAAAGCAGCCAGCCTCTGTGAGAGCAGGGCTTTGTGTTGTGTTTTCTTTTTACTGGTGTGCCTGCTGTGTTACACTGTAGGTGCTTGGTCAGCATTTATCTATGAGATTATATTGTTTATGGGCTATGAACGAGGTGATGTGGTTTATGTTAGGTCACATTTCATAAACCTAACTGAATATTCTTACTTGTTTTTGGTGCTAGTCCTGGGTCTTGGGCAATATCCCTGAGCTGCTTTGTCTCAAGGATAGCACAGACACTTGAGCCACAGAGCTACTTCACACTTTTTCTAAGTAGCTTATTGGAGATAAGAGTCTCATGTACTTTCCTGCCTGGTCTGGCTTCAAACCATGATCTTCAGATCTCAGCCCCTTGAGTAGCTAGGATTGCAGACATGAGCCACCAGGACTGAGCTAACTGGATATTTTTGATCATCAGCCCAATAACTTAGTTTAGCATTAGGGTCTCTTTTCTCTTTGGAGTTTCAACTGGAGATGACGGGATTATGCTCAGGGGTCCCTTTTTTTCCTGAAGGAACAGTGGGATCCAGTGTTGAGGATATAGCTTAGTTACAAGGAAGTCACTTAACTGCTCTAAGATGTAGGAGCCTCTGTTCTCTCACAAAGTGCAGATAGTCGTGATGTAGGAGTTTCAGGGTTTTAGTTAAACTCTCTTGCCTGATTTGGACTTAGGTGTGAGAGTGCTAAGTTGGATAGATAGGGATCCAGCTGGGCCAGAGAGTGTGACTAGATGTCTGCTACAGCCCAGCTCCTAAGACTTCACTCCTCAATGGCTGTGACTTGCCCAAACAGCTGAGCAGGGCATCTGCAGGCTTCCCCGGAAAAATTGGCATATACTGAAATGAACACTTTTTCAGGCCGCTGGGTCCAAAAAAGGCACGGTAGATTTAAGTCAGTCCTCAGATGGGGCAGCAGGGTGAGGGGTGGGATGGGGCGGGGAACCGTGATCTGGATCCTGGAAGTAAGTAAAACCTGGGCCCAGAAAACAGAGGGTGCTCCCCGACCAGTGCTTACTGTGGTGAGGGCCTCTGAGCAAGCTGCCTTGGGAAGAGGTCTGCAAGCAAGTTGGTACTAGGGAACTGTTAGCCAGTAGTATTTTTTCTGTGTATATATCACTACTTCCAGCATACTGGATTGTAATATTATTTTCTTGTTTCCTCATTGGACTAGAGTGTAAGTTCCTTGGGGGAGGAACTATTCATTATAGCTAATTTGGCTTATTAGTGAATAATTGTTGGAAATGAATGTCATTGTGGAAATAAGGTGGATTTTAGAGTCAGAAATGAAGAATTTTCCTTAAGTTCTTTTTAGACCAAGCAAGGATATGAAAAAGTAAATAGCAGCCGTGCACCAGTGGTTCACGCCTGTAATCCTAGCTACTCAGGAGGCTGAGATCTGAGCATGGCAGTTCAAAGCCAGCCTAGGTAGGAAAGTCTGTGAGAGAGACTCTTATCTTCAATAAACCACTAGAAAACCAAAAGTGGCATTGTAGCTCAAGCAGTGGAGCGCTGGCCTTGAGCTGAAGAGCTCCCCTTGAGCTGAAAAGCGTAGGGACAGCTCCAGTCCCAGAGTTCAAGCCCCATGACCAACAACAGCAACAACAAAAATAAATAACAAGAACCGCAAGTGGACTAGTACACATAGATAGTTAAAGGTTTTAACAACAGCAATTAAAATAGTTTCTGCTTAAAGAGCAGCTTCAAACAAAATAACCATATCAGGAGTATTCCCGCTGATAGGTATTTTACTGTGGAAGAAACTAGTGTTTAATGTAAGAATTCCTATATTGATAGATCCTTTTTTTTTTTTTTTGGGGGGAGGGGGGTCCGGTCGTGGGCCTGAACTCTGGGCCTGGGCGCTGTCCCTCAGCTCTTCAGCTCAAGGCTAGCACTCTACCACTTGAGCCACAGTGCCACTTCCGACTTTTTTTTTCTGCTTATGTGGTGCTGAGGAATCGAACCCAGGGCCTCAGGCATGCAAGGCAAGCGCTCTACCACTGAGCCACCTTCCCAGCCCCATTGATAGATCCTTATTATCAAGAGTGAGGCAGATGTTGGTGGCTCATGTCTGTAATCGTAGCTGCTCAGGAGGCTGAGATATGAGGATTGCATTTTGAAGCTAGCACTAGCAAGAAAGTCCTTGAGACTCTTATCTCCAGTAAACTATTCAGAAAAAGCCTGAAGTGGCACTATGGCTAAAGTGGTAGAGCGCTAGCCTTTAGCACAAAGAGGCTCAGGGACAGTGCCCAGGCCCTGAGTTCAAGCTCTAGTAAAATACTCAGTCTAAATACATACTAATCTTAAACATGCTTCAGCAACAGATGCTACTATAGGTAGACACTAACCTTTTACTTTTTATCTCCTCTGCCAGGCATCTTTTTTTTGTGGGTGTCAATACTGGACTACATACAAGTCTAATCCGTGGCCTGTCTCCCTGTCTGACCAAGAGTCCCATCAGTGGCCTGTCTCCGTGACTGACCAGGAGTCCCATCAGTGGCCTGCTTTCCTGTATAATACTGTAGCCATGGAGGAATTTAGAATTTAAGCTGTTGAGAAAAGAAATAGGAAAATTTAATCCCCTCTCCACCCCCAGAGCTGTGAGCACATATTCTGAATTTCAGGGACAGCCAGCGTACCAGCGCATCACACCTGCTCCTCCCTCAAGGGAAGCCAGTGGAGAGTGGGAGGCTGCTGAGCGAGTGCGCCTTGACGGGGCTGCCGGCTGTCTCCTGGGCTGGTGGGAGCGGCCCTGTCTACCTCTTCCTGCATCCTCCAACCTCTGGGAATAGTTGGCTCTCTTGTCTTGACCCCTCTCATTTTGATAATGAAGATAGAGAGATGATAAGATTTATTATTTATTTACTTATTCTTTGACTCCGTAATGGGAACTAAAAAAGTATCTGGCAGTCCTTCAGCGTTGCATAGCATTTGACCATAATCATTGACAACTTAAAATTGCCATGTAGAAGTTGACTTGTTGTTTAGAAAATAGAATTTTAGTTTGTATTATTAGAATTTTTTGTTTTCTTGCTTTTCCCTCCCTCCCCCATAGTTCTTTATTTTTAGAACTTTCTTGTACCAGTACATTCTCCATTTTCTGAGGAGTTGATTTCAAAATCAGATTTTCAGGAGAATAAATACAACCACATACACTTTTTGAGGATAATGTAAGCTACTCCCACACTTGAAATTCAAGAAAATTTCAGGCTCCTATGTTCTTCTTTTAGATCTCATTCTAGAGGATTGGCTTCTGGAATATTGGGCTTATTACCTTGCCTTTCTTCAGTGTTAACCTCAGTTGTATGTGTGTTGTTCTAAAAAGCACAAAATATGCCACTCTAGCTAGTTTTCAACATGTAGTTTAGTAGTAGTAAGTATTCGTATTGCTGTACAACAGATTTCTGGAACTTTTTCTTCTTGCAGAATGAAACTGTGTAACCTTTAAATGACTCACTCCAGGGAACTTTTTTTTTTTTTTTTTTTGCTGGTTCTGGGGCTTGAACTCAAGGCTGGGTGCTGTCACCTGAGCCTCTTTGTGCTCAAGGCTAGCGCTCTACCACTTGCGCCACAGTGCCACTTCTGTGGCTTTTTCTACATAGTTTATTGGAGATAAGAGTCTCACAGACTTTTCTGTCCGGGCTAGCCTCAAAATGCAATCCTCAGATCTCAGCCTCCTGAGTAGCTAGGATTACAGACTTGAGCCACTGGGCACCTGGGCAGAAAATATTGACTTTTTGTTTCTATGAAGTCAGCTATTGTAGATACCTAATATAAGCAGAAACCTATAGTGTTTGTCTTTTCTGACTAACTAACTATATATATTTAGCATGATATATAAAAGTTCATGTTGTCAAATGTGTCAGAATAGCCTTTCTTTTAAAGGCTGAATAAGATTCCATTGCATGAAGTTCTTGTTTAATGTGATTG
The DNA here is from genome assembly GCF_019054845.1 of Dipodomys spectabilis. NCBI lineage: Eukaryota > Metazoa > Chordata > Mammalia > Rodentia > Heteromyidae > Dipodomys > Dipodomys spectabilis. The sequence continues at coordinate 3,975,330 of NW_024870743.1, read as the reverse complement.
AAATTGAAAACCTTTTGTTCATGATTTTTAAGTTTTTCTTCCTAGTTTACAAAGTTTTTAATTTTTTTTTTTGTCATGGGGCTTGAACTCTGGGCTTGGGCACTATCCTTGGGCTCTTCAGCTCCAGGCGAGAGCTCTACTGCTTGAGCCACAGTGCCACTTCTGGTTTTCTAGTGGTTTATTGGAGATAAGACTCTCACGGACTTTCCTGTGCAGGCTGGCTTTGAACCGCGATGCTCAGATCTCAGCCTCCTGAGTAGCTACCGGTGCCCGGCTCGAAGTTTTTAATTTCTGAGACCATAAGTTTATCCTCCTATGTTGCCTTTAAAATAAAATAACTGATTTTAAAGCAGTGTTATACTTAGCGGAAAGTTAAAATACAGGTTAGAGAACTTTTTTTGTGGGGGGGGGTCTAGTCATGGGGCCTGAACTCTGGGCCTGGGCGCTGTCCCTCAGCTCTTCAGCTCAAGGCTAGTGCTCTACCACTTGAGCCACAGCGCCACTTCCGGCTTTTTTCGTTTTGCTTATGTGGTGCTGAGGAATGGAACCCAGGGCCTCAGGTATGCAAGGCAAGCACTCTACCACTGAGCCACCTTCCCAGCCCTAGAGAACTACTTTTTTACCTGAACTACTTGCTGACTTGATGCTCATCACTTCTCATAACCCTGTCTTAGGCAGGGCCACCCCCATGCTTATATTACATCAAAGACAGGGTCACACCCACTGGCCTATTATGTCATAGACAGGGCCATACCCACTTTTGTATTATGTCATACACATGGCCACACATACTCTCATATAAGTCAGACAGGGCCACACCCACCCTTGTAGTGCATCATAGACAGGCTCCCACCCACTCTCATATCACATCCGTGATAAGAGTTTTACCCACTTTCATATTATGTTATAGATAGGGCTACACCACTTTTAGATAGGGCTTCGTATTACATTATGGACAGGAATACCCACTTTTGTATTATATCATAGGGTTGTGCCCACTTTCATATTATAGAACTATGGCATAAGTAGGTCATTAAAGGAAGCAGTAACTTGGTCAATGCCGGACCGAGGATTTATATTTCTGTTTCGTTAGTGGTAGTGAGCTGCTACTTTAGATTGGTGGTTGTTGGCCTGCTGTGATACAGTGGATGGAGTTTGTATGAGATACTGTGCACAGAAAACACATTATTTATTACATGTGGTTCAGGAAAATGGATTGTGTCTGTACTTTTTTCTTGCATTGTCTGTAGTATTAGGTTATATATGTATGGACTGTATTTTATTTTGATTTATATTGTATTTATTTCAGTAAAACCAGGTGCCAGGGGCTCACGCCTATAATCCTAGCTACTCAGGAGGCTGAGATCTGAGGATCAGCGTTCAAATCCAGCCCAGACAAGGAAAGTCTGTGAGACTCTTATCTCCAAACCAAAGCCACTCGAAAACCGGAAGTGGGGATGTGGCTCAAGTGGTAGAGTGCTCGCCTTGAGCTGAAGAGCTGAGGGACAGCGCCCAAGCCCAGAGTTCAAGCCCCATGACCGACCAAAAAAAAAAAAAGTTGGAAATATGAAATATGTTCTATTGTGTATTTGTTTTTTTCATGCTGGGGCTTGAACTTACAGCCTAGGCAATGTCCCTTAGTTTTTTTGTTCAAGGCTTGTGCTCTACCACTTGGGCCACCACTTCTGTTTTTTTGTTTTGTTTTGGTGGTTAGTTGGAGATAAGAGTTGTACGGACTTTTCTGCCCAGGCTGGCTTCAAACCTCGATTTTCAGATCTCAGCCTCCTGAACTGCTAGGATTGCAGGCATTAACTTGTATTCTTAATAGTTGACTCTGCTTGACTTTAAGCAGTCTCTTGAGACATTGTTCCCTCCCTTTGTTTTCAGTGAATTAATAGCACAGGTGGAATCTGGTACTTTACTCAGGGGTAGGAATGAATGTCTACATGACTAAAACTTGCTCCTAGGCAAGTTCAGTCTAAAGAGGAAGTCAGAGTCATAGACATACATGACAGTGCTTTGCTAAATTCTGCATAGCAGATAATTTTTTTTGATGCTGGTCCCAGGGTTTGAGCTCAGTGCCTGGGCTCTGTCTGTGTTCTTTATTGCTCTAGGCTGGTGTTGTACCACTCGAACCTCAGCTCCACTTCTGGTGGGTTTTGTTGTTGTTTTTTTTTGAATAGTTTATTGGAAGTAAGAGTCTCATGGACTTTCCTGCCCAGGCTGGCTTCAAACTGCAGTCTTCAGATCTTAGCCTCCTAAGTAGCTGGGATTATAGGTGTGAACCACTGGTGCCTGCCTTAAAACTTTTTGCAAGCCTTAAAAGTATGTACAAAAGTTCCCAGATTTCTCACTTGAGTTACCGACTGCAAGTAACCCTGTTAAAATATGGGAGTTAGGACGAAAATCTGGTTTCATGGGATGATGAGCTTGGTTGGTGTACAGGTGGAACAGAAAATTCTGATCAGTTTGGATGTGTCCAGTTTGAACTTTGTGCAGAGTATATAATCTATAGATTACTGATATAATATACTCTGGTAGTTCAAGAAAAAATATGTTCTGTATGTTGTAGGTTTGAACATTAGATCATAGTTATTGAATTAAATGTCATGATTGCTCTAGCAGAAGTGTTTATTTTCTGCTTGAAAAAGTTTTATTAAAATGCTATAGGACCTATGGCATTATCCTAGAAGTGCTTGGAAATGCTATATTCTTCTTTTTAATTTAATTTAATTTTATTGTAAATGTGATGTACAGAGGGGTTACAGTTACATAAATAAGGTAATAAGTACATTTTTTGTTGAACATTGTTACCCCCTCCTGCTTGTATTCTTTAAATTCAGTGAGATCAAACTAACATTGAAGATCTAGTGTTATAGAAATGAAATAATTAGGGCTAGGAAGGTGGCTCAGTGGTAGAGTGCTTGCCTTGCATGCATGAGAGGCCCTGGGTTCGATTCCTCAGCACCACATAAGCAAAAAAAAAAAAAAAAGCCAGAAGTGGCACTGTGGCTCAAGTGGTAGAACGCTAGCCTTGAGCTAAAGAGTTGAGGGACAGCGCCCAGGCCCAGAGTTCAGGCCCCACGACTGGACCCCCCTCCCAAAAAAAAAAAAAAAAAAAAAAAAGGAAAAATGAAATAATTACTATCTTAATACTGATGCTGGTTGCATTCATAAATTTGAAACCAAACACATAATAAATGACGGTGTTGGACGATATAAACAGAGTGAAACACCTTGAGAAGTGAGTCAGCCAGCCTGCTGCGCATTCTTCCGGAGGTTTTCTTTTCTTCGGTCAGTTGTGGGGCTTGAACTCTGGGCTTGGGCGCTGACCCTGTGCTCTTCAGATCAAGGTGAGTGCTTATGGCTTGAGCCACATAGCCACTTCCACTTCCGAGTGGTTTATTGGAGATAAGAGTCTTACAGACTTTCCTGCCCTAGCTGGCTTGGAAACCCGATCCTCAGATCTCAGCCTCCTGAGTAGATAGGATTACAGGCATGAGCCACCGGCACCCAGCTCTATATTAATTTTTTTTATGGTACTGAAGTTTGAACTCTGGGCTTATCCTTGTTAAGCAGATGCTCCACCACTTGGGCTATGTCTGCAACACTTCTTGTTTTAGTTTTCGTGTTGAGTCTCATATTCTTGGCCTGGGCAAGGTTTAGACCATGATCCTAACTTCCTATTTTGTTTCATAGGTGGGGTTATGTGTGTGCAAGGTTTGTTTTTGAGTTGGGGTCTTGCTAGTTTTGCCTATGCTGGCCTTGAACTATGATCCTCTCAATCTCTACCACTTGAGTAACTGGGATTACAAGCATGAGTCACTGTGCTCAGTATCTTTATTAATTTTAAAATCAAGCAAGGAAAAGGCTATTGATATTTTTGTTGAACAGGTGTGTGCGTGCGTGCGTATGTGTGTGTGACTAGAGATTGAACCCAGGGCCTACCACTGAGTTACATCCCAATTCTTTTTTGAAATTTAATTTAAAGACAGGATCTTGCTATGCTGCCCACACTGGCCTTGAATATCAGATCTTACCACAGCTTCCTGATATTCATGGTTTTTTTTTTTGTTTTGCTGTTTGACAATACTGGGAATTGAACTCAATGCCCTGAGCTTGCGAGGAAGGAATTGCACTGCTTGAGCCACTCCACCAACACCTTTTTGTTTTGGTTATTGATGGCCTTGCTTTAGGCCTGAGCTGTGATCCCTCTTCTGTGCTGGGGCTGAGGTGCATACCACCATGCCCAGCCACTGGTTAAGATGGAGTTGTTGTGAACTGTTTTCACTGGTCTGGGCTGCAGTCTCCTGATCTCATCCTCTCAAGGAGCTAGGATTACAGGCTCAAGTCACCTGTTCACTTTCTTCCTGTATTATTTAAAAATTTACTATGTGTATTTGTATTTCCCAGCCATGGGACTTGAACTCAGGGGGCCTGGGGACTGTCCCTGAGGTTTTCTGTTGAATGCTAGTGCTTTACCACTTGAGCCACACCTCCTATTCTGGCTTTTGGTCATTAATTGGTGATAAGAGAGTCTTATGGACTTTCCTGCCTAGGCTGGCTTCAAACTGATCCTCAGATCTCAGCTTCCTATGTAGCTAAGATTATAGCCAGGAGCTACTGGCACCCAGCTGTATATGTATTTCCCAGATTTTCAGTACTTTATATTTCTTGTTGCTTCTGTACATGGGATTTTGATATTCTATTATATCTTGTTACCAGGTAAAGATTGGTAAGTGGTTAATGATACTAATACCTAAGAGCAGTGGGTTTCTAAAGCCATTGTGCTACTTGATGTGTTTTCTTTCTCGATTGCTTGCAGTTGTTCTGAGCTGGTCCAGATCCTCTGAAGAGCTTTAGGGAACACTCAAAGAGTTAAAGCTACTTACATTGCCAACAAGAGCTGTATCTCTATAGTAGAGTAGTATTTATTTAAGTCTGAAAGTAAATCTTCATGGAATATTGTTTTTTTGTTGTTGTTGTTACTTCAGGTTTTCCAAAATCATTTGAAAATTACAAGTGTTTGAAGTTGATGAATGTGATACTTTGTGAGTCTATATTGAGTCTATATTGTGTAGACATAGTCTTAAGTGGCATTGGCTCTGACACTTGGTACACAGAAAACCTGTCAAGTTTTATTTCTATGTTTCCTAATAGACTACTTCAATTAGCAATTCCAAACTAGAAGTTTGGAAGCTATTCTGACACTGAATTCAGACACACTGTTTAAAGTATAGTGTTTAGTCAATGATGAGGTCATCTCTGAATGCTACTGACATTATTTGTAACATTTATTTCTAACTTGAAGTGAAAGTATTGCTTAAGAAGGAGTCTTAAACTATGAGTGAATGCTGAAGGCAATGGGTTCTTAATTTGAGAGCAATAATGTATGAGTAGGAATGGTGCTTCATATTTAGGACTTGTTGAAGATTTTAAGCTCAGTTTTCTGAGGAAAAAGAACAGTTTATTGTTTTGATACCAGGATCAGTGAAACATGATGTAAGGCCTTACTTTAACCATTGAAATCCCATTAGTGTTGAGACAACATAGAAAGTTCGTTTTCTCACTCTCTGAAGGAACACATTTGAAAGAAGAATTGGACTCTTTTTTTACCCTGCTTACCAAAGAAAATATTTAATTAAGATAAGCTTTTTTGTTGAGACTTTTTCCTTTCCCTTTGTAGTTCCTTAGAGCTTTTTACGGATTCTGAATATGTTTCCAATGTCAGAGCAAGTAATGAATTCTTAAGCAATGTTCTGTTTTCCACATACAGTTAATGTAGGATCCAATTGTGATGTTAATAAAATAATTTTGCTATTGTAGCATGAAGAAAATGTTAGATTACAGTACAGAAATGCAAGCTTTTCTTAGTAGTATACAGACCAATGTGGAAACAAACGATATGAAGTTGATGCATATAACATTAGCTAAATTGGACTGACCTAGAATGGACCAGGTGCTCTTCAGGTTTCCAGGAATTAGCCTCTGAGAAGGTGATGAGAAGGTTTATATCGGTACAGACACTGCAAACCAGGCTAGTTCCTCCAGTACCAGATACTGTGTTTCACACATAGAGTTTGGTCAGGAATCGTGTCTGTCCTTGAGCAGCTCATAACAGAGGGCAGGTGACAGATAGGACACCAGATGCTGTGGAGGAAAGAGGTGCAGGCACTGTGGGACCACAGTGAGGAGCACCTGTCTTGGTTTGGGGGCTGAGTAGAGGCAAGGTGATCAGCAAGGAGGTTCCAGAGGAAGGGACAGTGAGGCTGAGTGGTAGGTCTCAGAAATGAGAAGTAGACAAAGATAGCGTTGGGAGCACTGATAATTTGACTTACATAAGAAATAGATTGAGATACAAGTTTACTGCCAAAAGTGGACATTTCAGATTTTTCTGATTTCTCTCACTCAGCGATATACTCTTACTTGCATTATTTCCTCTTTTGTTTTGTTTTTTAAATAGCCCAGGAGTTACACAGATACATGTCTGTAGACTACAGTTGTATATATGGTGTCAGAAGCAAAAGCCAGAGAGTACACACCCCCAAAAGAAAATCTCTCCTAGAAGAAACTATGCACAAAGATGGAAGGCCAAGGATTCACTACAGCGCTGCCTACAAACAGTCTATCAAACAATGGGTTCCTTAAAAAAGTTAATGAGGAAAATTTAGTCCAGGAGACACATGAAAAATGCCTGGCTAGTTATCAGAGAAATAAACTAAAAATCGTGAGATAACATTATTTTTCACTCATTGTCTTGGTAAAATTACAAGCCTGACAGTACTAGTTGCTACCACAGAGCAGTGGGGTCCTGCTGCTGCGTGGGAGGGAGGCAGTACAAGCTAAGCTGCCTGCCAGAGCAGAGAGCACTGTCCGAACAGGTACCGGCCCTGGAAGTACTCTCCAGCTATTCACACAACAATGCTGTGCACAGGTTAGTAAATAAGGCAGAATTACAGTTACCACCTGTGTTAGAAAGAATTGCAGCAGCTTTCATTCAACGTTCGGCCATTTTAAACAAGTTGAATATTCACAGCAATGCCGTGTAAAATATGCCAGAGGTGAAAGTGAAGACGCGAAGGCTAGCATTTGTGGGATTGGCAGGGCAGACTGCTGGAAAGGAAGGATTCTCACGGGAGGTTTCATTGTATACACAGGGTTGGAAATACTAGAACAGTTCAAGTCCATGTCTTTCTCCAATTCCTTTCTTCCTAAAGGGGCCAGGTCTAATGGGTTGATGTCTAGATTTTCTGGGCTGGAGCATATGGAAGCTCAGGAGCCTGTGCTCTGGAGCCTGGGCTCTGGAGTAATGGTGCCTGTGTGGATCACCCAGCTCTCTTGAAAGCCCGTCACATAGCACTGTGCCTGCCACATACCAGGTGATTGCTGAGTGCTGACAGAGACGTATGGTGTATGTTCTTAGACAGAATGGAGACTGTATCAGTGTCAAGCATGTAGTCACTGCATAGCGGGCTCATCATAACCAGATCAAATACACTTTAAATGAATGTATGTATACACACATTGACTTGCCTCCTGTCTTATAGTTTATGCTTGTTACTTTAACCATATATCTTGATTTTCCAAATGACCATAATATATAGATCCATACCATTCTTCTTACTGCATTAAAATCATTTTACTGGAGTTCCTTTTGTGACTTGTACATTAGTTTCTTTCATGATGTTTTTCCTTTTTCTATTGGTTTTAGAAGTTCTTTGTATATGTTTGTATATGTATAGAAAGGACCTTTCACTTATGTAGTCTAGACTTAAACTCTTGAGTCTCCTGCCCCAGGCTCCAAAGTAGCTGGAGTTACAGGTGTCCCCAACATGCCAGGTTTGAGTACATTTTTACTACTAACCTTTCATTTTGTAGCTCATGGGTATATATTTCTTCTACATTGTCACAATATTTTTATCAAATTTTGTTGTATCATTTTAAGTTTTGTATAGGAAATCTGTTTTTAAATTATTACTTATAGGACATAAGATCATGCAATCTTACATTTTTATCTAGGCTATATTTATCCATGTATGTATATGCATATGTATTATTAGTTGTATCAAGTCAGGATAAGATAGGCTTTACTGCAGTAAGCCACCCCCGATCCTTCTTAATCACTGTTTAATCTCATGAGGCCACTGTTTTGCCTCACATCTGGAATGTTGCAGGCAAAAGGTACACCTGAAGATGCTCATTCCCGCAGCTGAGGGCTCTGGCCCAGAAGTAACACACAGTCCTTCTCACAAGGCACAGCCACTGAGGGGAAAAGTAGCTTCTTATTGACGGGATTAGCTTATCCGTCTTATGGTTGAGAGAGAATAGAGAACATTGTTCAGATTTTATTGGACGTAGATATGTGTAAATTGTTGTGCCTTTTAGCCCAGCTTTCTTTTGGGGTAGGTCATAGTCTTCCCATAGATATGTAAAAGTTCTTTATTAAGTGACTTTCATATCATGTCTTGAAAACATTTCCCCCACTTTTCACTGTTCTTTTGCCATTCTCTTTCATTTTGCCATATATAGTTTTAAAATTTACCACTTTTCTTTATGATTGTCTGCGTTTTAGCTTTTATAAGTTTTCAAAAAATGTGCAGCTGATGAAAAGTCTTCTTTTGAATAGCATGAGGTAGATTATAAGTAAATCTCAAAATAGCTAAGATTATATTTGTGTGTGCATTCGAGCATGAGTGAGAGAGAGAAAGTGTGTGTGTGTGTGCGCGGCGCGCGCATGCATGCGCGCATATGCTAGTATACTGGGGCTTGGACCTAGGGCCTCCTGCTTGGCTTTTTAAAAAAAATTTTTTTAATTATTAAAAAAAAAATTATGTTGGTTGTGGGCCCTGAATTCTGGGCCTGGGCGCTGTCCTTCAGCTCTTTAGCTTAAGGCTACCACTTGAGCCACAGCACCACTTCTGGCCTTTTCTGCTTATATGGTGCTAAGTAATCAAACCCAGGGCCTCATGCATGCTAGACAAGCACTGTACTACTGAGCCACCTTCCCAGCCCCTGCTTGGCTTTTTTACTCAAGGCTGACACTCTAATCACTTGAGCCATGTCTCCATTTTCTCTGTTACTTGAAGAAAAGAATTTCATAGATTTGTCTGCCAAAGCTGACTTTGAATTATGATCCTTAAATCTCAGCTCCCTGAGAAGCTAGGTTTACAAGCATGAGCCACCAGTTCTCAGCAATAGCTAAACTTTTTCATCTTTGGTCAGTCCTTCTGTGTTCTTCCTGCTCTCTAAACCTACTTCCGAATTACTAAAGGTAATTTATTTGAAGGCACATCACCTTACATCCAGGTAACTTTAGTAAGATACAGTCACCCCCTGGGATCCAGGAGCAGGGAATGGGTTCCAGGACCCTTCTCAGATGCCAAGATCCGTGAATGCCTAAGTCCCACATATAAAGTAACAATACGTGCAGATAACGTAGTTACCTTCTTGTACATTTAAAAATCCTCTTTTGAATGACTTAAATACATAATACAATGTAAATAATATGCATATCATTGTTATGCTATATTGTTTAGGGAATAGTGATGAGAAAACAGTCTCGACATATTCATCTTTCTGTTGGTTGCATCTCTCAGTGTGGAATCTACAGATAAGGAGGGCTAACTGTGTTTTCAAGAAGATAGTTTTGTCTAAACACATTTCCACAAAGAAGAAAGTTGGCCTGCAGCAAGCCAAATATCCTAGTGGATATAAGATTTTTTAGATGGCCTTTATTAGCTCTATGAAGCAGCATATGGTGATATTTTTCTGAAATAGGATGGAAGTGTCGGGCAGGTAACAGAATCTCTTTCAGAACCTTGCCTTTAGCATTTGTGTTTGATCTGAGGTGGGCTGTGGAAGTAGAGGCTGGTTCCATAAGGTTTGGGTTCTAGTCTGGGTACCACCCCTTGCTATATGTGACCTTGGTCTTAGTGCCTAGGTTGGTTGAGTAAAATGGGGGAGCAGCCTCCTGTCCTAAGGACTGAGACAGTTGGTGTGAAGTACCCCGCCCATGACGGGTAGTCATGACTGGTATCTGTGTTCATGTTCAGGACAGCATCTCCTGTTACATCTTCGGAGACACAAGTCACCTGTGTGCTTGTTCTCCAGGATTCTGTGCTTCTGCAGCCTACCCTACCCGTGAGAGAATAAGTACTATGTGGCTTCCATTTGGAAAAGCTTTATATTCTGGGCCTTTCTCAAGAGCTATTTGAATATCTGGATGTGTGTCTTCTAGTCTTTTCTAGCAAAGTAACAGACAGTCTGGACTTCTTCATCACGGTGTCTACAAGTCCTTTTTGTTCTTTTTGGTTGGTTGTGTGGCTTGAACTTAGTGCCTGGACAAAAGTCCCTGAGCTTCTTCAGCTCAAGGTGAGCGCTCTACCACTTTGAGCCACCATGCCACTTCTAGTTTTCTCACCGTTATTTGGAGATAAGAGTCTCATGGACTTTACTGCCTGGGCTGGCTTTGAGCCATGATCCTCAGATCTCAGCCTCCTGAGTAGCTAGGATTACAGGTGTGAGCCACCAGCATCCAGCTGCTTCTGCTTCCTCCTCTTCTTCTTCCTCCTCCTCCCTGCCTCCTTTCCTCCATCCCTGTTTGTTTGTTTGTTTGTTTCTTTCTTTCTTCTCTCTCTCCTTCCTTCCTTCCTTCCTTCCTCCCTTCCTTCCTTCCTTCCTTCCTTCCTTTCTTTTTTCTTTCTTTCTTGCTTTCTTTCTCTCACTTTCTTTCCCTTCCTTCCTTCCTTCCTTTCTTTCTTTTTTTCTTGCTTTCTTTCTCTCTCACTTTCTTTCCCTTCCTTCCTTCCTTCCTTCCTTCCTTCCTTCCTTCCTTCCTTCCTTCCTTCCTTCCTTCCTTCCTTCCTTCCTTCCTTCCTTCCTTCCTTTTCTTCCTTCCTTCCTTCCTTCCTTCCTTCCTTCCTTCCTTCCTTCCTTCCTTTCTTTCTTTCTTTCTTTCTTTCTTTCTTTCTTTCTTTCTTTCTTTCTTTCTTTCTTTCTTTCTTTCTTTCTTTCTTTCTTTCTTTCTTTCTTTCTCTTGTGCTGCTGCTTCTTCCCAGAGTTCCCACCGTGTGGTCTGTCCATTTCTTGTCCTTTATTGGTCAATTCTAAGGCCACTTCTGTTCCAGGGATGCCATTGGGGCTTCCCTCTGGCAGGGGAGGCACTGTCCTCCCTGAGCTTCTGGAGCTGGAGCTCCTAGTTGTGACTCAGACTCACTGTGTTTTCTGAGTACCATCCTTTCTCCTGCACAGTTAGCCTGGCAATTAGTGAGGGAGAAATGTGGGTTATTCTTACTCTGTATGGTTTTAGTCAGGTCCCCTAAATACCAAGACTGTTAGCTTGTCTATAAAATCTGGCTCTGGGGAGTTTCAACTACTCTTATTGGTTACCAATAAGGCTGGAATCACTATATTAGGTGCAGCTTGATTCAGTGCCTTATAACATCTGTCAGTGACCATTCTTGAACAGCAGACACCTGCCAACCTCCCCACCAGGTCTGCTCACTCCCTGACACTTGACTTGATGGTGGGTGTGAGCATCACAGATCTTGATTTTCTGTGGTTTTCTTAAAGCTATGTCCCTGATTCCCAGATTTGCAACTCCAGTCCTGTTTTTCTGAGCCACATTTGGAGCGTGCACACGTGGCCTTCTGCAGACTCCCACACCAGGCATACCTGAGACAGAATTTACTTTTCCTTAAACTGTTTTTGTTTCCCTTACTTGGTTCACAGTGCAGCCCTCCATCCGCAGTCGTCTGCATTTTCCGTTCCCTCAGCCATGGTGGCTGTTTGGATTGGTTTGTTCCACCCTCCTCCCAGCAGCCCCAGGCTTCCTGTTCTACACATGCTACTCCTGCTCCTTCTTTTGCAGAGAGAGGGTGGTCACAACATTTTCCTGTTTGACAAATACCAGTGCTTTTTTTTTTTATCACTATAAAATAACTGCACAGCATAGGAAGCTCCTGGTGAACCTCCCCACTCTCACGTCACCTACCGTGCTGTGCTCGTCTGTGTCTTCACACCTGAGTCCTCCCCCTTAGAATGCGTCCCCTTATTTTCCAGCACCCTAGTTCCAGTGACTTGAGCTTTACAAGAACCTATATTATGCTCTTTTAATACAAACTTCAGTGTCAGGGATTTTGATTCCATGTCTGGAGTGAGGCCTGATTTCATTTTCTTGACCTGAAAGACAACAATATTGAGAATGAGTGATTACAGAAATAAAATTCTCTGACATTAGTCCAAGGAGATGTCTATAATAATCATACTGTACTTTTCATCATATAAATCTACAGCCATGGGAGGCACAGAGGATGAAGAGGGGAAGGGAAAGAGAAGCTAGTCAGATGGTGCTGGAGTCTTGCTAGGACAGGAACAGGAAGCCAGTTAGTGTGTCAGCCGTTAAAGATGTCACTCTGTAACGTCACCCTCAGGCTCCTTCCTTCTGCTGCTCCTAAAACATTTTGGTGAAAACTTTTAAAAAGAAAACTTTTCATGTTGATTTAATTTCTTATGTGTGTATTTTTACTTTTCTGTTCAATTCTGAACCAAACCTGGGTTACTTCTGGGACTAAATTTTCAAGAGTTCCCATATTTTGCTTTACAGATTGAGACATTTGAAAGTTTTTAAGCTAAATGAAACTATGCAGGTGTGAATAGCTATTAGTGTCAAGAATACAAATTTCCCTGATCTATTTACTTCTGGCTTAATTAAAAGAATCTCTTGGGAACCGTTGGGGAGAGAACAAGTGCTCAAAGTATTCGAAAAGTCATTTTGCTTGTGCTGAGTGTGGTTCGGAGAACAGTGGTCTCTTAGACAACACACTACAATGGCCAACTGTTTTTTCCTTGTACTGCAAGACAAGAACCTACTTGTTTGTGCCTTTAGGAAAAGGTACCTTTTATAGATTTTCAGACACATTTTTCTTCTTTCGGTGAGACTATGCCTCACAGAAGAGAGATGGAGATTTTCCTTCAGCCTCCACAGACACCCTTGCTGTCAGCCATGTCTGTGGAGAAGGAGCAGCCACAGGGTGTGTGCACTCTGCCAGTGGAGACTGCCTGTAACTTGGTGAGGGCGTCAGCTGATGACCCTGGTCGACTGGGTCTCTCTCCCCATGCACCCCTGCTTTCTGAGGGAAGCCTCCTTTGTAGTCATTCATCCTTACCATCCCTCTACGACTCTGGAGCCCATGGTTCACAGTGGTGATGTTAGATCACACCATGCCCTCAGCGCTCCACAGTTCTGTGGCCCTGGGACCTTCCTTAGCTTTGGGAGGTCTGGGGTAGCTCCACCCTGTACATTGTGCATTGTGAGACACTTCGAGCTCTTCTTTTTCACCTGCTCTAGGGGCTCTTGAGTCATTCAGATAGGTTCCTCTATTCCTTAAAAGCTTAGGGTGTCCTGTGCTTTCCATCTCTGTTATCCACTGTTGTCCAGGTTCTTTGTCCAGGTGCTTCTCTCCACTTCCCCCATGTGGAGACACCTGAGCCCTGCCAGGAGGTAGTTTGAGTGGTCTAGCACTTTGAACTTGAGGTTCATCCACGGGAAGGCTGCTTATTGTTGCTTTGTTTTTGGGATACTAGAGATCTTGATTTTATGTAATCATGGTGTTTTTGTCCTTATAATTTAAATGTAACAGCAAATGAAAAGTTTTAAGTGTGTTGCTAATACAAAATTTTAATTTTTCTTTACAGGTCAACTTTGTAGTGTGCCAACTCTTTGCCTTGTTAGCAGCCATTTGGTTTCGAACTTATCTACATGCAAGCAAAACTAGTTCTTTTATAAGACACATAGTTGCTACCCTTTTGGGCCTTTATCTTGCATTTTTTTGCTTTGGATGGTAAGTAATTATTTGATCATGTTTAAATGAAGACTTACTGGGATAGATTTGAGAACTGAGTGTGTAGAAATAACGAATATAGGGTTTTATTCTTATAAAGTAGTCTCTCATGGCTAACTTTAATTTTTAAATACAAGAACAAGAGAAGAGGAATGAGTTCTGTCTTTAGTTTGTTCTTGGAGAGGAATTTACTATTTATAATTTATGAAGAGGGCAGTTAAAAAGCATATGTAAATATGTTTTAATCTGTCATGCATAATTCTTTTTATCTATTCTGCATTTTTTCTAGCGTGATAAACCCCATTTTAAATGTTTTTGTTAACCAATAACAAAAACAGACATTGGTTGCATGTTTGCCAGATAATTAGTTTTTTATACAATTGGCTCTGTGTGTGTGTGTGTGTGTGTGTGTGTATGTGTATGTGTGTGTGCGTGTGTGTGCACGCGCACGCGCGTGCAGGCATGTATGCATGTGTGTGCATGTGCTAATACTGGGGCTTCAATTCAGGGCCTAGACACTGTGTCTTAGATTTTTCACCCAAGGTTAGTACTCTACCATGTTAACCACAGCTCCTCTTCTAGCTTTTTTAATGGTTAATTGGAGATTAGAGACTCATAGACTTTTCTGCCCAGTCTGGCTTCTGACTGTGATCCTCAGATCTCAGCCTCCTGAGTAGCTAGGATGGGATAGTGTGAGCCACCAGCACCCAGCTGCAATTGGCTTTCTTTTTCTTTTGAGGAAAAAAAAAATTTTTTTTTTTTTGGGTCCGGTCGTGGGGCCTGAGCTCTGGGCCTGGGCGCTGTCCCTCAGCTCTTCAGCTCAAGGCTAGCACTCTACCACTTGAGCCACAGCGCCACTTCCGGCTTTTTTTTTCTTTTTGCTTATGTGGTGCTGAGGAATGGAACCCAAGGCCTCATGCATGCAAGGCAAGCGCTCTACCACTGAGCTACCTTCCCAGCCCCTGAGAAAAAAAAATTTTTTTAATATCTTTTTGTTCTAGTTCTTGATTATTTTATTATCAATCATATAATTGTACTTTCTTGAATTGTTCTTTAGTATTAAAATAAGCAACTAATAATTAAAGTGTTTTGGTCTGCAGTTGGCTTTTAAGAATGTGGTAAACTCAGTTTTTATATTCTACCATTTCTTTGCAAAAATAAAATTTGTTTTTGAGAAAAATTAGTTAAGATGGAACACTTTTACTTGTGATCTTCCCATGAGATTGCATGTCATTCCCTCAGCCTCTTCCTCATCAGGCTGACAGGATAGAAATACTGACCTTCTGAGGTTGGGAATGTCTTAGTGGTAGAGTGCTTGCCTTGTATGCATGAGGCCCTGGGTTCGAGTCCTCAGTACCACATAAGCAGAAAAGGCTGGAAGTGGCTCTGTGGCTCAAGTGATAGAGCTCTAACCTTGAGCTGAAGTGCTGAGGGACAGCGCCCAGGCCCAGAGTTCAGTCCCCACAACCAACCAAAAAGAAAAGAAAAGAAAAGAAAAAGAAATACTGACCTTCCTGTTAGGTAGCTGTGGTGGTGTCTGATAGAAGGAGGCCGGACAGGAAGGAGCACACTCTTGGCAAATGAACATAAACTCAGTGGAAGGGCTCTTTGTGACTTCTGAGTTTTCCTTTGTCTGTGTGCTGCAGTGTTTGTGAGGACTCGTTGGCCTGTCCTGTGGGCTGATGTTTGACATGAGAGAGTTAAATGTACTTGCTTGGTCTGTGCTTTGGTAGTTTCTGTTATAGAGTAATAGAATCTCTGTGTGGGTCCTAGGTTGATAGTTTTAGTTCTTATGAGGACTGGGTAGCATTAGTGGTTTTTAATCTACTTTTTGCCTCTGGAAATTGAAAATGTTTCCTGGATAGTCATGAAAAATCAATTAAGATAGATTCTGTAGATAGGTAGGGACCAGCAGGAGGGGGTTGGTCTAGTGGGGAGGATAAAGGAAGGTGAATACTGTGGAAACTATTTGCATCGATGAAAATGAAATATTGGGGACAGGAGAAGAGTCCTTGTGATAGAGGGGGTGAGATTGATTAGAATATGATGTAAGCATGTGTGGAGATACAACAATGAAATCCCCTCCAGTATAATTAATTTAAGCCAAATAAATAATCAGTTGAGGATAATTTATTATGTGTCTACTCCATTGTTACCAGCATTCTTTTCAGGTATAGATTGCCACTGGTAGGAGTGTGTGGTGTTGAGGTTTGACAGACCTGAGTGTAGTCTTTGTCATATTCTTGACCACATCAAGTTTATGTCATTAGTGAGTTTTTTTTTTAGCTTTCTATTAAAACATGTTGTCTGGGGTAGTAGATATTTTTTTCAAACACAAAAGTACAGAGAATGATATGATGAACCTTCATAGCCTGTTATCCAGCTTCAACAATAACTGTTATTATATCATTCTTATTTTGTCCTTTTTCTGGCTTCATTTTAAAGCATATCTGTCTCAGTCTACACATTCTCTAATAAACAACTTTGCTATTGAGCATGTGTTTGTAGCATGGTTTTCTAAGGGGTGGAGAAGGCTTGTGTTCAGATTGGCTAGCAGTCCTACTTCACTTTGTGGTCTGTGGAAAAGGAGAGAGCCCCTCAGAGGTGAGGATGGTTTTCTTTACTAGTTATCCTTTAGTGAGCAGTTCTTTCTCATAAAATATTCTTAGATGCCTGTAACGTGGCATCCAACAGTAATGTTGAGTAGTCTTAAATATTTCAAGTTGTGTAGTAGCATTTATTTTTTCTTTTTGCTGGTCCTAGGGCTTGAACTCTGGGTCTGGGTGCTGTCCCTTGGCTTTTGTCCTCAAGGCTAACGTTCTATAGTTCCAAATCTGGCTTTTTGGTAATTAATTGGAGATAAGAGTCTCATGGACTTTCCTGCTGGGCTGGCTTTGAACCACAATCCTCAGATCTCAGCCTCCTGAGTAGCTAAGATTACAGAAAGAGCTACTGGTAACCAGCAATACAAGTTACTTTTTTTGTTGTTGTTGCCCATGGGTGTCTCTACTCAGCTTTTTTGCTTAAGGCTGTTGTTCTACCACTTTGAGCCACAGTTTCATATCCAATTTTTTTTTCAGGTGGGTAATTGGAGATAAGAGACTTACGGCCTTTTTTGCCTGGGGTGGCTTCAAACCAGGATCTCAACCTCCCGAGTAGTTAGGATTATAGACATGAGCCACCAGTGCCCAGATACCAGTTACTTTTAACTGAAAACCAATTTAAATTTATATATAGGGTAATGAAATAAAACATAGACTTAGAAGTCAGAAAGAGCTGGATTGGGTCAAGGTCCCTTGCTTTGACAGCTATGTGACTTTGAATTATAATTTAACCTCTGGAATTTACCTTCCTCATCTGTAACATGGAACCAGAATTATTGTGAGGACTAGAAGCCCTCACACTACAGAAAGCATGGCATAGAAACTAGTCATCCTCAGCAGGGATTGTTATTCAGGCCCAGCTGTCTGTTACAGTTTTGGGACCAAAAGTGTTTCAGATTTTGGAGTGTTTCAAACTTTGGAGTATTTGCATAGATCTAACTGGTTCTGTATTTTTTTTTCATAAACCTGCAATCAAGAATTCTCCAAAATCCAAAACATCTGGGGTGGATTTGTGGGTCAGGGATGCTTAAGCCATTGCCATCCTCTGGTTGGTGATCCAGGTTGAAGTGGAATCTGAAGTAAAAGCCTTGTGTCTGCTGAGCTTGCTTGCTCGGCTGGCAATCTACCTTTGTTCCACACCTCCAACCTGGGCTTTCGCTAGTTATTTTAGAAATGAAGTCTAGTTGACTACTCTGTCCTAGCTGGCCTTGAATCACTGTCCTCTAGACCTGAGCCTTGTGAATATCTATGATTGCAGGTGTGTGTCACTGGCACCTGTCTTCAGAATGGATATTTTTGTGTTTATCCAATCTTTCTGTTTTTCTTTTTTTTCTTTTTGGAAGTATTAGAACTTGAAATCGGGGGCCTTTATACTTGCTTGGCAAGTGCTGTAGCACTGGAGCCAAAGACAGCTCTTTGTGGCTTGAATCATTTTTCAGGGACAGTTTTGAGTGTTTGCCTGGGACTGGATTCAGATCATGATCCTCTTACCTACAGCCTCCTGAGTAGTAACTGCCTCATAGGTACATCCACTCTACCCAACTTATTGACTGAGATGGGGTCTTATCAACTTTTTGCTGGAGCTGCCCTCAAACCTGGATTCTCCTGACCTCCACCTCCCATGCAGCTGTGATCACTCACATAAACCACTACACGGAAGCTCAGTGTTTTTCATATAGTATTGAAGAAGCTACTGCTAGTGCATCTCTTTCTAGGCTGCAAGCTCTCTGAGGATAGAGACTGTTCCATGTACTGTCCAGTTGAGTAATTTTTCAGAAAACTCATTCACTAGTAAGGGGTGTAGCTCAGCAGTACAGTGCTTGACTGACATGTAGTAGGCCTTGGGTTTGACCTCCCAGCCCTGCCAAAAACAAAACAGAAAAATGCAGATATTCAGTAGAGATTGGTTGAACAATTAGTAGGAGCTTTTGAACTTTTAAAAACTTGTGCATTATTTTGCTAGAAATACATTTTATATCTATCTGTAGTGTGACTTAAAATACAGCATAAATAAAATGTATTATCTGAAAAATGACCTTTTGGGACAAGCATTTTTATTTTTTAAGTCTTAAGCAGTTTGGAAGATTGTGATATACATTTTACCATATCCCACCCCTTGAAGAACTGGCCAGTGATACATTGGCCAGAAACAGCTGGAGTTTTTATGTCAGTCAGGATATGTGATCTTAGCAACTGTGAAACAGTGTGGGTTAGATAGAATGTATCTTAAAAGCCTGTTTAAGATTTGTTTTAATAGTACTTAATAGTTGGGTGCTTTTTGTGACAAACAGCCCAGTGAACATTTTTCATGAGTTTTCTCATAACCCTGAAACAGTTTCAGTGGCTATTATGTATTTATGCTGTCCATATTTCTAATTAGGACAGGCTGAATAGCTTAGTACAAGAAAGTTGAAAGCTCAGTGCTGTAACTGAATAGAAAAGTAACTTGATGCTTGATGTGGAGGTCAACAAAACAGAGCTGACTGCAGAGCAGGTCAGTACTGATAAACTTGCATTATCACAGGGGCAGAGGCTTATCTGACAGCCAGCTGCCTGAATGTTGCCCTGCCTCCGGAAGATGGCCAGGCACGCCCTCCGAGGCAGTGCTGCTTGCTGGAGAAGCAAACTGCAGCTTCAGAGTGGTCCTGGTCCTTGGCTTATAATCCTTGGCTTATAGTGACATTTTACTCATCCTGAAAGAAAAATTCCCCAGCAGCACTCAATCATGTTTTCATTTTGTAAGATAAGTAACTTTTATGAGTTCTAACCCATTTTCAGAGTCCTTAAAGAAATATCCATCAGTCCCCCTTTCCATGTTCACATGTGTTAGTGAATTGTTAGTGTTAGAGCAGTGAAGAGGAGGTAATTTTCAAAAGTATTTTAATCATGAGGAATTTGTTTTCAAAGCATCTTTCTGTTTCCGTTTGTGCGTGTATAAGGTTTTCTGCGTCCTCCTAGCCCTCTGATTATAGCAGCACTCTAGTTAAGTGTGGTTTTCTCAATGTGTGTGTGTGTGTGTGTGTGTGTGTGTGTAGTACAGACAAACTTCTCTGTCTAATAGTGAAGCAGATTTCTTCTGTGAATCTGCTTTGGAGTGTATTACTCCTTGTTTATGATGTGTCTGGAGTATAAAAATACAGCTTATTTATAATGTCAAAAATTTAAACAACTGGGGTTTGTTAAACCTGGAGGTGCTGGTTATTACATAATGAGTAAGTTAAAAAGTTATTTTAACTATAGGTTAAGACCCTTATTAATAAACTGTGTATAATGATTTGAAATTTTTATCATAAACTGTGCCATCAAAGTTAGAAAGAAAATTGAGAGCATATATCTCCCCCTACCCCCAATTATAATTGCAGTGATAATTCAGATTGATTTTAGTCCCTGAGATTCAAATTGTACTTTGCCTAAATTTTGTGAAGTATTTAATGTTTGATTTCTATACCAAAATATTAGAAAGTACTGTCATAAGTTAGAATGTTGTTATGGACCTACAATACAGAAAGTTAAGAAATGACTAGATTTATGTTATAGTTTGAGGATAGATTTGAATATTTCTTAGAAAATTGTAATACTTAGTTCTTTTTGTTGTTCTTTGAGTAATACTCAAAATATAAAAGCAGATTATAAAGCACGTATAGGAAAAGTTTGGAGAAATAGCAGGTATTCTGTCAGAGCTTTTCTGAAATCCATGTTTCTTGCTTTTTTTCTAAGTCATTGTTTCTTGAGTTATGAAGAAAGCTGTAATCCTTGAACCACATAATCCCACACTGCTTTTGTGTTGCTAGGTGATGTGGATTCCCTGGGCACAGCTTGGGGTTGGTTTTATTTGTCTAGCTCTTAGGGCCTGTGGTATGAGACGCCTTCTCCAGGTGTTCCCTGCTTTTGAACATAGGAATGTTTTGGCTAATACTAAATACTTTTTATCTTCAATTATTGGAACCTGATATTTGTGACTTCTTCTTACCATACTCTTCTTGCCTTTTCTAGGTATGCCTTACATTTTCTTGTACAAAGTGGGATTTCCTACTGCATCATGATTGTGATAGGAGTGGAGAGCATGCACAAGTGAGTGTTCAGCTTGTTCACATGTACATGTGCATTGCATTTTAATAGCGTGTTACTTATTACACTCAAACATAGTTATGGGTTATAATAGTTTCTTAAGGAACTGCCATTAATATAAACACTTGATATACATCATTCCTCTGCTTACTTAAACTTTTCAATCACAGTACTGCTGACATTTTAGGATGGATATTCTTTGATGTTCAGGACTGATTGGATATTATGAGATATTTAGTAGCGTTCCTGGTTTCTACCCATTGGATGTTCTAGCATCTACAGCTCCCCCGAATTGTGACAACCAGAAGTGTTTCTAGATGGTTTTAGATGTCACTTGAGGGCAGGATTGCTTGTAATTAATAACTACAGGCTTAGTCCATAGATGATATCAGTGGAGATATGGACTGAAGTGAATATACTGGAGAGAGGTTTAGAAGGAATGAGTGCGATAGGTAGCACAGGAAAGTGTCGAGGATATACCAGGTTCTCCACTTGAACAGTGAAGGAGACACAGCCCTGTTTCCTGAGGTAAGAAATTTGTTGAGCAGATAGAGCATTTTAGGTGGGTATTCAGTCCCTAACACAGTAATTTTCTGAGTAAATGAATGTTGACTTTAAGGTAGCTGTGAGTTGCATAATAGAAGCTGATACCTAGTTAGACAGGTGGTAGGAAATAGGTAGCTGGTCTGGACATGCAAATTTGGGAGCAGGGTTATAAAAAAAGATACTTGCTTGAAACTCAAGGACAGAGTGTACAGCATTCTAAATATTACTGACATGTGATACTTGACAAAACATTATTTCTGAATTCTGAAACACATGGCTATAAGAGTTTTACATAAGGAATCAGATCCATTACTAGAAGCTGGACTGTGATGCCCATTGGTGATAGCATTAGATGTGCCCACTCGGGAGAATGGAGCGAGCTTGTGCTTCTGACTTCCTCCTTTCTCACTTTTGTGTCTTTATTTGTGTCTTCTGTCTTTTGATATTATTGGCCACCTCCTCTGTGGTGCTGTGCTTTCATGTTAGTTGGGCTTCCCTAGAGGAACAGAGGTACATGTGGGTCATAAGAAGGATTAATAGAGTGGCTTATACTGTTGGAGGCAGGATAGTCCTTCAGTGACTGTCTGCATGCTGGAGAAACAGGGAATCCTCGTATCTTCTTAGTCTAAGAAGCTAGAAGCTTCAGAACAAGGAGGACCCATTGATGCAGCCTTTGTCCAAAGTTGCAGAGCTGGAAGTTGCCTGGAGAATCACTGGTGAGAGACTGTGTTGACTGAAGAAGCTGGACTGTGATGCCCATAGGTGATAGCATTAGATGTGCTCACTCGGGAGAATGGAGCGAGCTTGTGCTTCTGACTTCCTCCTTTCTCACTTTTGTTCCATCAGTGTCCCTAGCCTACGGACAGTGTTATCCACATTCAGTGTTTAGTATAACTAGAGAACTGAATGATAATAGTGATAACTTATAATTAGACGCCAAATAATATGATGATTATAATTATTTTGGGATAGAGATATTATTATTGAGGTAAAGAGATAGGCATTATTATAATTATTTTTGTGCCAGTCTTGGGGCTTGAACTTGGGACTCAGGCACTGTCCCTGAACCACTTGAACCATAGCTCCACATCCAGCTTTTTGTGGTTATTGTAGATAATCTGCCTAGGCTGTCTTTGAACTGCGATCCTCGGATCTTAGCCTCCTGAGTAGCTAGGACTACAGGAGGAAATGTGAATGGGGCACCCCAGGGGAAGCTGGGTGTGGTTAGTCTTAAATAATTAAACACATCCTGACCTGTAGTCTAGTAACAGTGTTCCAGAAGGGATGAAAGCCCATTCCATACCAGTGCTATTTATACTACCACAGAGTGTAACAACCTGTGGCTATGTGCTTCTATAAACCTGGGCACATCCTCGGTATGGAGTATTACTGAACTAGGAATATGTTACAACATGAATGAATCTCACAAACTACATGTGAAATGAAAGAAGCCAGACACAAAATACTGCAGTGTGTGTGGTCCCATTTATATGATATTTCTATAAAAGGAAAGCGAGTGATAGTAGACCAGAGATTGCTGGGTGCTGGGCTGGAGATAGGAATGAGGCTGCACATAGGAATGAGGAAATTTGGGGGGATAATGGAAGGATTCTAAACCTGGAGCCTGACTGGCAATGAACTAAGATCACTGGATTGTGAACTTAAACTAGGTGAATTCTACAACATGTAAATTTATGCCTTATATAAAGCTGCTAAAAATAAGGTAAACTTTTTTTCCAGTCCTGTGGCTTGAACTCTCAGTGCCTGGGCACTGTCCCTGAGCTTCTTTGGCTCAAGGCTAGCACTCTGCCACGTGAGCCACAGCTCCACTTCTGGCTTTTTCTGTTTATGTGATACTGAGGAATTGAACCCAGGGCTTCATGCATGCTAGGCAGGCACTCTACCACTAAGCTGCATTTCCAGCCCCGTAAGATGAACTTTATAAACGTTAATACAATAAGGAAGATCAATGTTCAAATGAAAAGTTTTTAAAGTTGGTTCAAGGATTTTAAGCAAATACATGGATGTTCATAACCAACCACCGTTTTCAGTGTTAAAAGAATAAAGGGTCAGAAAGAATCTTGACTCTGAAAGGAAGGAAGCTTCCATATCAAAGGTGACTGGTGATCACTCCCTTTCAACACTTGAGTGTTGAAAGGGAGCAGGTTTGCTCTGTCTTTGGATTACTGAGGTAGAATTTGCTGCCATTAGTTGAAATGTGAAAGTGCATATGTTTGTCTCAAGGAAGAACACCATTAGTAATGGTGAGAATGTTTGATAATGTGGTGTGTAGAATATTGTGCATGATCTTGGAGATGATTAAATACGTGCCTAGAGGACCATTGATTCAGATTCTGTAGGAGATAGTACTGGCTGATTGTACATTTTCTTTGCATGGCAACACTTGACAAGCCACAGTGGAATTGTTGGAGCCCCAGAATGTGTGATATTTATGAATGAATTTTCCCCTTACATCCATACAATCTGTCAGTTGTGGGGCCTGAATTCTGAGCCTGGCGCTGTCCCTCAGCTCTTCAGTTCAAGGCTAGTGCTCTACCGCTTGAGCCACAGTGCCACTTCTGGCTTTTTCTGCTCATGTGGTACTGAGGAATCAAACCCAGGGTCTCATGCATGCAAGGCAAGCACTCTACCAATGAGCCACCTTCCCAGCTCCAACTTCTTTGTTCTCAGTACTGACTTTCTCCCTTTTATCTGCTTTGTTTCTCTGGATAGTAGTATCACCTTAATGCTTTCTGCCTCCCCACAGAATCTGGGGAAAGGAGAGATTGCTGGCTTGGCATCTGCTGAAGGCCTTACCACTTCAGAGGACTGGTGCCTGGCTTTATGAATGGACAGCTCCAGCCAGGCACTGCAGCCAGATGATGGTGACTTCAATCAGCATCTCTTTCAGTAACTTTGTTTCATTTGCCTCAAACTCATCCACATTATTTATCACAGGTAGTTTGTCCTTTATCTTGTGTGAAATAAAGAAATAATAGATATCAGCAGACATGAGAATCTTTCTGGAGAGGTAGGCTGAGAAAAAGTAAGTTGCTCTCCTTCTTCAGGTTTTGACAACATCTGTTTTAGAACTGTCTCCAAGTTTATATTCAGTTTATATTCATTGACTCTCATTCATATACTCCCTCCCTCCCTCCTTCCCTCCTTCTACCCCCGCCATGTGTCATGCATTCTGGACAGCAGCTGCAGGCCTTCTGGGGCCCATGAAGTGCCAGGCCCAAAATGTGTTTGTCCTGGTTCTCTCTCTGAAGTGGCGCTTGCTTGTGTCAGCTCAGGACCTGAAGGGAGCCTCCCGTTTATCCATCTGTCACTAGACACTTTCCCCTCTGCTGTGCCCTGGGGTCAGTTCCATCTGATGCCATCCTGTCAGTTTCTTTGACTTCAGTCCCTCACAGGACATCTGATGCTGGGGAGAGGGACTGACCATGGGGTTTGCCTGACGACCAGATTTGCTCAGGCTTCAGACTAGCAGGTTTTGCATAAGGCATAGTGGGGGACAGGTGCACTCCATCAAGGTGAAGAGAAGAGTTGAGGTTGATTTTCTGAACTGCACTTGTCAACCTCAATCTAATGCAAGGTCACTTCCTGGTTTTTTGGCAGAAAGGAGTCCTATAAGGACTGTTTATTGGTTTCTTGACTCATGCTTATATTAATTTTATTTTTTTGACCAAACTTCCACTTTGTTCTGGACCCTGTCCTGCAGCTTCTTTCCTCAAGGACTTGGGCTGGTGAAAAGTGTGTGAAGTCTCCCCCAGTCCTGGGGCCTGAACTCAGGGTCTGGGCACTGCCCCTGGGCTTCTTTTGCTCAAAGCTAGAGCTCTACCACTTGAACCACAGTACCACGTTTGGCTTTTTCTGTGTATGTGGTACTGAGGAATTGAACGCATGCCTTCATGTATGCTAGGCAAGCACTCTACCACCAAGCCACCTTCCCAGCCCTGAAGTCTGTTTTAATGTCATGTGCCAGGAGCTCTGATGAGTGGCGAGTTTGTAGGAGTAACCCACCTAGCAGCAAGACCTTCCTGGACAACATGGTATGTGAATTTGAGTCAAGGGCCCTAGCTAGCTGAAGAGGTAGCATGGATACCATGCATGGTACAGTCAGCTTGCTAGATAGGGGGAATGGAAGGATGGTGAGGAGGATGGCTGCGTGAGGGCAGGAGAGGAGACCCAGCGCCTTCCCCTCCTTGGTTCTTTGTTCTTTTGAAGCAGTCTTTCTATATGGCTGGCTCAGTCTAGCCTTAAACTTATGATCCTACCTCATTCTCCTGAGCGCTGGGATTATAGTTATGTATTACACGCCTGACTTTACATTCTTTTTTATATCTAGCATTTACCTAGTATATATGATTTAGAATGAATGTGTCATAAAACTATGATCTGGTTATGAGAATAATCCCTATGTGTTGGAATGCTTTCATTAATATATGATGAGACTAGCCATCAAGTGTATTTCCCCCTAAAATCTCCCCCTCTCCATCCCCTGTCCCGTCCCCCCCCCCCCAACCTGTGCCTGCAGTCCTCCTTCCTCTACCTCCCAAGTCACCAGGGTACCTGTATGTAACACTGTGCCCTTCTCCTGGCTTACTTTTCCATCTCAAGGGGACAGCAGAGTGCCTGGCACGTGGAGGGTACTCAATAAGTATTTGACCAAATAGTCAGCGTAGGGTGAAGTCTGCTTTCTTCATCCTCTGCCAATCTCTCTTCCTCGTTCTCATGGCCCAGCTGGAGAGCATTCTGTCTCCTCCTTCGACAGGCTTTCCCCTCTCTGCCTTCGGTCTAGAGTGTTCTTCCTCTCCACTTCTTTCTTTCTTGCTGATCTTTGAGATACATGTTGCTTGAGCCTTCAAATTACGCCATAGCAGTCATACCTTGCTTAATTTGTTTTCTGGGTATGATACAGTACTAGGAGTTGTGTTCTCAGTATTCATCACTGAAGGAAAGAAGGGGCAAAGTGCTTGACTGTGTCAGGTGTCCTGGAGCTCCTGCTGTTTGGCCAGTTTTTACCTCCCTCCCCTGAGCCACTGGGCCCTAGGAGGAATGTCATTAGCCACCACTTACTCCCTGTCTCCTCCCACTCCTGAGCGTGTCTCCTTTAATGGGATGCCTAGTGCTACACTGCCATCCCTGTTCTCAGAGATGAGCCCAGCCCCCACTCTTCCATCTCTGTTTCAGGGATAATGATGAGTTCCACCCCCTCCACACTTGTATCTCTTTCTCAGGGCTAAGGATTGGTTCCCCCCCCCCCACTTCTATCTCTGTGTGACATGAGGACGGAGTCCCCTGCCCCTCTGCCTCTGATCTCAGACATTAGGCTGGGGTCCCCTGCCCCTCTGCCTCTGATCTCAGGGATGAGGACGGGGTCCCCTGCCCCTCTGCCTCTGATCTCAGACATTAGGACGGGGTCCCCTGCCCCTCTGCCTCTGTTCTCAGGAATGAAGATAGGATCATGGGGTACCCCTTTCCACCTTATTGTAGAAGAGGGAGGGAAGAGGCATATGCTTCAGGCACACCCGTTAGCCTTAGAACAGCATTTTCCCCAGAGAAAGGGCACCATGAGTCTGGGTTTTGGTATTCTAATGTGCTAAATAATTCCTTTGTGCATGGGTGTGGGAACCAAACAGCCTTCTTGTATTTCATTTTTTTGTTTTTTAATTTTTCTGTGGGAATAAATAACCTCACATTTTTAAAATAGCAAGAGAACTGCTATTATTCATATAAATAGAAATGTGGAATGGTTAAAACAAAGAATGGGAAAGCCCACTAGCCTTGAGCTGTTAAGCTAAAATATTTTCTTTATAACTGGAGGTTTTCAAAGAACAATTCATGACCTCAAGAAAAGAACATAACTCTGTAAGAGTTCACAGTAAAATTGCACATGTCTCTTGTGTTGCCACATTGTGTATCGTGTATTTTGTAAGAGGATTTTAAACCTCCCATCATGTGGTTCAGCACCCATCTCCCCTAATTTGGACCAGCCTCATTGTGCACCACAGGTTCAGATCTCAGCAGTAATGGTGATGCCAGCCATCCCTGCTCTCAGAAACAGTGAGCTGGGAATGTTAGCAAGTCATCCAGACAGCAGCTAGCAGTGATGCTGGGATTCTGTGATAACTGAAAGAGACTGACTCTGTCACTTCATGGAGCTTAAGCCAGGCTGCCGCCACAGTGTGATCACTGAGGGCTGAGAAGGAGGGGCAGCTGACTGAGAGGAAATCAAGCTGTGTGTCAGCCACTGACTGGTAGGATGAAGCAGTTTGAAACATTATGCAAAAGTGCCATTATTTTAAAACATTGGGAAGTATTAATGAGATATTTTCCTCAGAAGTCTGTTAATAAACTTGGTGGCAGAGTAGAACCCAAGAAAATATCAAATTCAACCTGTGACCTCCATCAGGTAACCTTAGTGGCTGATTTTGTGAGCCCTGATTTGGAATGAGACACATATGAATTGAATTCATATAGCTTTGGGACTTTGACCTTGTGGGGCTTGGTTGTATTATTTCAGTCTCTAAGCTGAGTAGCACAGTGCTTATATACATTACGTGGTGGGAGTCAAGGGAAACTTTTATTCGTATAAAGGATTTGGACACCAAGGAGAGGTATTTAAACTCTATGAGATTTCAAGGATCACTGTTCTTGGTGATGTTATGTCAGAGCCTATAAACATTGAACCTGTAGACTTTACCTCCATGAACTGAGCTTACTTTGGTTCAGAATCTGAACTCTTGGCAGAATAGTTGACTCACCTTTCTTCCAGTGAGTTCAGTAAGTGGGATTGTCGGCTCTCTTTCATGCTACTAGGTGAATATTTGTGGCTTTTACTTTTGAACCTTGTTTTGAAAATCTGGTTGTTGTTGTTTGTTTGTTTGTTTGTTTTTGGCTGGATTTTAGTCCTGGTAGTAAAGAGATTTCCAGGCAGTTTGTTCATTCAGGCCATGTTCCTAGATCCCATGCTGTCTGGGACTGTTTGTGTGGCTTTGTGGGAATGCTCTCTGCCTTTCTTCTTACTTTCTGCTTCCTGAGCTCACCATAGAGCAGCAGAAAAGAGGTGAAGGCAAAGTGGAATGGAGTTAGGGAACGAAGAGGCAGCTTTAGCTGATGTGACCTAAGTCTCATTCTACCATATCTGGAAGGGGAGACAGTACCAGGATCCACTTTCATATTTTCTGCCGGTTCTAACATGCCTCCTACACCGTGGCTTCCTAGATTGAAAAGCAAATACATTGCCTCTACTAGGAGTGAAACATAGTTTTGGAATTGCTACCTGGTCATCAGAAGCTGCAAGCAATTTGAGGAATTGTCCCATGAAGTGGCTTCCTAGATTGAAAAACAAATACATTGCTTCTACTAGGAGTGAAACATAGTTTTGGAATTGCTGCCTGGTCATCAGAAGCTGCAAGCCATTTGAGGAATTGTCCTATGAAGCTGATGAGTAGTAGTTAGTTGCTCAGCAGGAACTCCATGGGGAAGATATTAATTTCTCTAGGGAGTTCTGTGACTTCATGAGTGATTAAAAAGTAGCAGGAGGGAAAGTAGACAAGATTTTTTTTTTCTTTATGGACCATATTCCAAAGTGATATGGGATTGCTGGATTTCAGTAGAAAACTATAATTCTGAACTCTTAAAGTGACTTTTAATATTACTGTATTCTCGTAATAATTCATGTTTCAATAGTTACTTTGTACCAGTCATTGAGCTAAGCCCAGTGACTGTCACTTTGCCTAAGCCACAGCCCACAAGGATGGGGCTGATACATTCGTTTCACTAATACATTCATTTCCCTAGAGTAGAGGCTCTAGGGTTTGAAATAGATGGATCTAATTTCACCTGAGCTCATTCTTTTTTTTTTTAACCATTGTACCATATTATTTTTAAGCATGAACTGTTAAAATTACACGAATGTGTCATTGACTAAGTACCATACACCCTGGGCCCTGTCCCTGAGCTCCTTTTGCTCAGTGCTAGCACTCTACCACTTGAGCCACAGTGCCACTTCAACTTTTGTGAGTAGTTTTTTGGAAATAAGAGTATCATGGACTTTCCTGCCCAGGTTTGCTTTGAACTGCCATCCTCAGATCTTTGTTTCCTGAGTAGCTAGGATTACAAGCATGAGCTACCCACCCTTATGTAGTACTTTAATGTTAGTTGACTAAAAATATTACTTTAAAACACTTTTAGATAAATTACCTTCTGGGAAAAATAGTGACTTTTGTTGTTATTAACTTAATAAACAGCCCTTTTTGTTTTATTTTTTGAGACATGGTCTCTCTGGGTATTCCAGGCTATTCTGAAACCTGGGATGTGCATGTCTCTGCCTCCTAAATGCTGTAATTACAGGCAGGCGCCACTATGTCCAGCTAAAACAATATTTACATAGAGAATATTTATGGAAAGAGATAAAGTGACATAGCGGGAAATTTAACGACTAAGAACTGTCTGTGCTTCACCTTCCTAAGGTTGACTCAACATTTGTACAGCATTTGATATAGTACCTAGCATATAGTAACCCTTTGGTAAGAGGGTTGATCTTTTGCTGCTGTTGTTTCTCTCCTGATACCTTAGGTGCATTATTTCCCTGCGGCTCATTTGTTCATTGTTTTTGCACTGGCCCTCACATTACAAGCTGGTCCTCTGACCTCTGTTTAGTCCTGTGCCCTGCTGCCCAGGTGTTCTTTTTGGTGTCTGTGTGATCTTGCCTCTCTAGGGCTTTAAACTCTGGACTGGCTCCTGTTGAGGGCCCCAGCCTGCCTTTCCACTCTGTTTCTAGCATGGCTCCTCAGCCTTGTGGTCATAATGAGCCATTTGTAGTTGCATACACATTGCTACTGTTTTACACTTGGTTTCTTTGTGCCTCCACGTGAGTTCATGCTGTCTTTCCTAGCCCTGTCCATCTGTGACCCTGTTTGAAGTCCTTTCTCCCTTCCCAGGGGAGTGGATCTTTGCTGCTTACAAAGCTGGGTATGTTCCCATTCTATGCTGAATGATCTGCACTTGCTCTCAGGGTCAGCTAGCCCCTATCTCCACACTACCTTCTCATCCTTACATCATTAGCTTGATCACTGCGTTCCTATTGCCTAGCTTCTTTTCTAGCCTCAGTTTCCCAATTTGTTAGTTGGGAGTGGTAATAATACCTCCTAGGATGGTAGTGAAAATGAAAGAAGACACTATCTCATTAAATACAAGATGACCTTGATTTTTTTTAGCTGTATCACAAAAAATGATCAAACACCATCAGTTGTATGGCGTTCTTAATTTCACTGTTGTTAAAATGGAAAAATATGTGTGAGGCTGAGTGGTGTGCCACCTGTGTAGCAGAGTCTGCCTCCTGGGCTTGCATGAGTCCTGTACCATGTTACCTCCCTAGGACCTCGTCCTTATTACAGTGGTAAATGATTAAAATACATGTTTGAAGCCAAGGGAAAGAAGAACTCTACACCTACACCCATGCTCATCATTTTCCTAGTACATAATTCTTCCGTGCTCTGGTTTCTGAGAGGCTCTCCCTAGCTCAGCATGTGGTGTCTTTTTCTTCTTCCCACCTCCTGGATCATTTGCAATATGAACCAAATAAAATGTGGGCTGCAAAGGACTGAAACTCATGCAGTCTTTCTGGTTGCCCTTGCCTTTAGGATTTAATGTTGTTATTTTAATTTTTTGTTGTTATTATAGAGGTGATGTACAGAGAGTTACAGTTCTATGTCAGGTGTACGTACATTTCATTTTCTTTTTTTGATAAAGGAAGTATTTTTTTTTTCCCCAGAGAAGTAGCAATGCAAATAGCCTGAAATCTAATGTGTCTTTGTGCATAAATGTCTCTTGTGGTAATTGTCAGATGTAATGTGGTCTTCTTCCTGATCCTCATCTCAAATTACCCAGGACCTCATGAATATTGGGTGTATACTCTACAACTTCAGACACATCCCAGTTGGATGTAGTTTGTTTTGGCAAAACTGAGGTTTAACTCAATGTCTTGCTTACTTGCCTTGCTTGTAGGACTGGTGCTCTACCACTTGAGCCACGCCCCAGCCCTATCTTTGGTTGGCCATTTTGTACTTTTCTGCCTAGGGTAGCCTTAAACTTTGATCCTCTAAATCTCAGCCTCCCTAGTAGCTAAGAATTTCAGGCATGAGAGCCTCATGCTCAGTTGAATATAGCTTTTGTTCTTGTCAGTTCTGGGGCTTGAACTCAAGGCCTGGGCTCTGTCCTTGAGCTCTTTTGCTCTTAACACTTGAGCTATAGCACACTTGCAGTTTTCTGGTGGTTAATTGGAGCTAGGAGTCTCACAGACGTTCTTGCCCGAGGTAGCTTCAAACTCCTCAAATCTCAGTCCCCTGAGTTGCTAGGATTACAGATGTGAGCCACTAGCGCCTGGCAGGCAAGTGTAGTTTTTGGTGATGCTAAAAGCTTTAACTTTTGTACCTGTATGTTGAGATACTAGAGGCTGCTATTCAAATGATATTTTTAGATTATAGCCAATGGTCTTGAGTCTTGATCTAAACTATGATATATTATTATTGTATGTTACTGTTTTATCATCTGAAGGACAAATAATCTTATTTAAGGCCAACAGCTAATTTTATTTGTGAACTGGAATCAACTTTGAAAAATTTCTTTGTAAACAATTCAATGACTTTATTACATTACTCATCTAGGTGTGGGAATGAAGAAATGTTCCATTTCTAAAACAAAGCAAAGCACTGAACAACAGCTAGGTAGCTTGTTTCATTTCTTCATCTGGAGACAAAGGGACTTGAGAAAAGAATCTATTGACTTCAAGTGTTAGTGTCATATTGTGTCTTGTATAGTGAATATAGCTAAGCTCCTTTCTTTTTTCTAATGGCTAGGGGTTTGTAAAAGAACAAAATCCCTTTTGGCTTTTATTACTTGTGTAAGTCCTAAAATCCCTTTGTTCTTATGAGGAAACACCTGGTCAGAATAACCCAGCAAGCCATTGACTTCCTAGGGATAGCAGTTTTTGTTAAGGGACTGTAAGATGATATGCAGATCTCCAGGAAAGATTCAAGTGTGTCAGTAAATACCAGAATCAGTCCATCTATTCAGGGAAAAGTACTGATACCTGTTCATCAGCAGTTTTGTAGATACATTTTCCCATTCAGAAGGTGGATTTTTCACTCTGTTGATTATTTTCTTATGCAGGAGGTTTTTTTTTTTCACTTTGATGAAATCCCATTGTCTGTTTTTGCTTTTGTTGCTTTGCTTTTGAGGATCTTAAAAAAAATAAAAATAGAACTGTCATATGACCCAGAGTCCCATTACTAAGTATATATCCAAAGGAAATAAACATCAATCTGTCAACTATCAGCCAGCCTCTGGTTGCTCATTTCTGTAATCATAGCTACTTAGTAGGCTGAGGTCTGAAACCATTCCAGACAGAAAAGACCATAAGAGGGGCTGGGAAGGTGGCTCAGTGGTAAAGTGCTTGCCTTGCATGCATGAGACACTGGGTTCCATTCCTCAGCACCACATAAGCAAAAAGAAAAAAGCTGGAAGTGACGCTGTGGCTCAAGTGGTAGAGCGCTCGCCTTGAGCTGAAGAGCTGAGGGACAGCGCCCAGGCCCAGAGTTCAGGCCCCACGACCGGATCCAAAAAGAAAAAAAAGAAAAGACCATAAGACTCTTATCTCAGATTATACAGAAAAAAGCTGAAAGTAACAAGTATGGCTCAAGTGGTAGAGTTCCAGCCTTAAGCAAAAAAGCCAAGTGAGAGTGCAAGTCCTTGAATTTAAGCTTCAGTCATAGCATGCAAGTGTACACACACACACACACACACACACACACACACACACCTATCCAATATATGTTAGATTACTGCAGCTATTCATGATAGCCAGATGTGAAATCAACATGTTAATCAACAGATGAGTGGTTACAGAAACTGTGGGATATATAAGCAATGCAATACTATTCATTTATAAGAAAGATTGAAGTATCCTACAATTTGTGGGAAGCTCATCTCAAACACAGAGAATAGAAGAATGGGTAGTAAAAGCTGAGGATGGGGGGCGGGTGGGAAGAGATTGTACAAGTTACACAGGAGAAGTAAATTCTGGTGTTCTGTTGCTCAATAGGGGTATGTTGAATATTTCAAAAGAGTGGGAAAAGAAGATTTGGAAATGTTTTTACCACAAAGAAATAATAAATGTATGAGGTGATAAATATTGCTATATTTAGCAATAATTTTGATGTGATTATAAACCAAATGTATAAGCATACCAAAGCATCATACTATGCCTCCTGAATAAGTAATTATTCAGTGTCAAATAAAAACAAAGTATCGTGTGATCCTGGAGAGACTTTAGTTACCCTTCAGAAGACAGCAGCACTCTAGAGTGACTGGGAACCAAAGAAGGGCCTCTGAATCTCTGGAGATGGCTGGACATTCTTACAACTGCAAAGCAAGTGAAGATGGCTGGGCAGTCTCACAATGGCAAAGCAAGTGGGCTTGAGTTTTTCTACTAGTGTAGCAAACTCAGAGATGGGTTTCCACCTGTAGACCTTGGTTTCCTCTCCCTCTTGGCATCTGGCAGTCTTCATACCTCTTGTGTAAGTTTCTGACCTGCAGGATCTTTGGTGGGACTTGGCTTATCTCCCCCAGAAGTGGTATATCCATGCTATGCTATAAAAACCGTTCTACTTGACAGGTTTTTTTTTTTTTTTAAGATATTGGTTAGAAAAGTTGGTACATTTTCTTTTCCAGAAAATATCTCTAAAGCTGCATCAACTCATCCAAACCATTTGGGGGCAGGTCAGGCCATGCATGTGGTGTCTTCATTGTCAGAGGTGATTGGCTGGACTTGGAGTAGAGGGCAGAAAGTGTACACTGGCTGAGCCTTGGTTCCTACGTTTCACAGGGAGAGCCTTAAGACTGCCATCTCCACACAACACTTGGGACTGCAGGAGTCTGAGAGGCTCCAGTGGGGGAGAGTAAGAGCTGAGCTGACTTGAAAAGGTTGGAACTCTGGATGAGCGCCTACCACGCAGATCCTTCCCGGAGGCAGGCCCCTTACTGGCTTGAAGTATTCAAACACAGCTCTTTACTTGCAGACATAGGGCAACCTCCAGAGGAAGGCTCAAAAGTAAAAGACTTCAAAGCACTGAGCAGACCTCAGCTGCCATGTACTCTGGGTGTGATATTCAGCAGATTACCTTCAAGTTAAGAAACAAAACCCAGCACAGAGTCAGAATACAGAATAACTACACTAGATAATCCAACATAGTCAGCTATAGATATAGATAAAGATGGAGATAGAGGTGTATATGCACATACACACATATGTGTGTGTAAATATGTGAGAAATAGGTTGAGAAAAAGCTGTCTATTGTCCATTAAACTTTTTAGATTGCATGGACATTGGATTTACTAAAAATATGAAAACAGCTGTTATAAATACATTCAGAGGCCAAGTGCTGGTGTAATCCTGTAATCCTATTCAGGAGGCTGAAATCTGAGGACCACTGTTCAAAGCCAACCTGTGAGACTCTTGAGAGCTTGTTTGGAGGTTCTAGCAGGGGAGCGCAGCTACTCTTATCCCTTGACCAGACTGGTCCTCCTCTATGGGGGATGGTCGTCCTTTTCGACCAAGCCCAGCACGCAGCTTCGGGAGGGATGTACATGGAGCGGTGAGGGAAGATGGGGACACCCGCCTCGCCAGCCAGATCAGCCCAATCAACCCTGACCATCAGTGGGTGACAGATGTCGCAGCCAGATCACCCTTACATCTGCTGTGAGATTCTTTATCTCCAGTTAGCCAGCAAAAAGCTGGAAGTGGAGCTGTGGCTCAAATAGTAGAATGACAGTCTTGAGCAAAAGAGCTCAGGGACAGCACTCATGCCCAGAGTTCAAGGCCTAGGACTAGTCTCCCCCACCCCCCCCCCCCCAAAAAAAAAATTAAAGACAGCAGTCCCCCCATATCTGTAGTTTTACCTTTGGAGGTCTTAGTTACTTGCTCTGATCTAAAATATTGAATGGTAAATTCCGAAAATCATTCCTTGTCTGAACTCGTGCTCCTTTCTGAATCGTGTGGTGCAGTCTGGTTCCGTGCTGTCTCCACACTATGGTGGAATCGGCTTTCTCCAGAGTGTCTACACCTTGCTACCCACCTTGCTACTCACCTAAGGGCTGCTCTGGTTGTCAGAGTGGCTGTTGTGGCATTGCGGGGCTTGAGCTCAAATTGAAGTAATGGCCCCAGAGTATAAGAATGAATGATGCTGGCAGTTTGGATATGTCAAAGAGAAACCATAGTGTACTTCTTTAAGGAAAAGGTAAAAATGGTTTTACTTAATAAGGAAAGAAAAATAATTGTGTGCTGAGATTGCCAAGATATATGATAAGAACAAATCTTTATGGAATTGTGAGGAGGAAAGAAAAGTTATACTAGCTTTTCTATTATACCTCAACTTGAAAAAATTAAGACAGAAAAACATTGTGTTTTTATGTATAGGAAAATATTTTATGTGTGTAGAATATGATGTGTGTATATATATTACTTTCTAGGGTTTTAGGCATGCACTAGTAGTCTTTGTATCTTCATTGGATGAAGGGAGCTGACTATATGTGCTTCTAGTGAAAGACTCAGTCTATTTAATAACTCAGCCTCCTGAGTGCTGACTGTATTTTAATGGCTGGGATACTTCCTGAGCAATGCATTGTTTCTGTAAGCAGCGTGTACTTCACAGGCCAGTCACTTGATGTGGCACTGAAAACAGGAGAGCTATGGTGCTACTGCCAGTGTCACTGGCAGGCTTAGAGGCTTTTGTGTACAGAAGGAGTACGCTTTGAAGTGCTGAACTGCATGGTGTTGAACATGTATAAGTTGGTAACTTCATCATTTCCTATCATTATGTAGGACTGTGTACTACACATAATTCTGTTGCTAGACTTTCTGTGACTAGCAGCTCAGCAGGGTTGTTTACACAAGCACCACTGCAAGCACCACAAATACCGAGGAAGTCTCATACTAGACATTATTATGGCTGCAGTGTCTCAAGAGTATAGGAGTTTTTTAGCTCTATATCATGGGACCATTTTTTCATGCACTCTGGTTTTGACCAAAACATCAGTGTCTGTGATGCTTCACTGTGCGCGAGTGAGCGCACACACACACATACACACACACACACGCACGCACGCACGCACGCAGAAGAGGAAGTTTGTAGTTTTTTTCCTGAGAAGGTAACTAGTGATTTTTAGGTAATAGAAATTGTTTCTTTAGTTTCTTATTTTTTCTATCTCCAGTACTTCAGAATAAAAAGCAGTTATTTAAAATGTATACTATACTTTCTTTGTTTAGCAAAGCCTAAGGGATCTGATTAAAGGTTTCTTTTCCACACTGCTTCCCTTCTTCCTCCAAGCAACCAAAATCCTTTCTGCTGAGAAAAAATATATACACAAGTTTATTTAGAGGGTTAAGTTTTGAACCTAGTATTTAAAACGAATGAGGCATAAAGACTAGTAACTATCATGCTCTATATTAATGCAATAGCTGATGCATTTTGTGCAAAGAACTACGTGGTAAGTGTTTGGAGCTTGATTTCAGCTCTGACATTGAACAGAGAAGGCAGATCCCAGAGGAATGGGTATAATTATGACCCAGTGACATTGAGGAAAAACTAAGAAGAAGAAGGCCATGGCTAGTATTAGGGCTGGAGTTTATCCACCTCGTGTTAGAGTATTTTTGTCATATTCTCTAAAAATAGCCAGTTTGTATCCTCCTGAGCCTAAGGTTCAATATGAATCCTAGGTTTGTACTCATACTCTCAATTATGGTCAAGTTATTTGTGTCTTATTAGAGGTAAAATCCATGGCAGGCAAAGGCTTTCCTGTTCTTTTCCATTCAGTTTTTAGTAATTTAAGTATTCCTTACTAAAAATATATTACTTCTGACTTGAAGTACAGCTTCTTCATATGTCTTTACCATAGGACTATATTGGTTTCAGGTAGACCTAAGTTTAATGTGTCTATCTCTTGGCTTACATGATCATATAAGAAGGTTCTGCAGAAAGGCAGGTAATTTTAAAAATGCTTTAATCAAAAATTTCTCCTATAGTGGTAAAGATAGGTCACAGTTCATCATGCTATTCTTTATTGTGCAGATACAAAGAACAGATGGTTTGTGAACAAATTGTGTGTCTATGTGTCCATCTGGGAGGTGAAAAGGGCTGCAGGTAGTGCTCATGGAGCTACAGCAGATGTGCAACCATCACCCCTTCTACTGTCTCTTTGTTCTAGGAATTTTCCTCTCCTGAGCTCTCCCTGCACAGGGGCATTCCAGACTCGGGCTTTTAATCCCAGCAGTCTCTTCCTGTGTTGTGTCTTGCTGTTTTTCACCAAATCTGTGGGAAACACAGGACCCTGTGGTAATCTGTCCCATCTTCCTGCACTTGTTTCTGCACTCTCTGCCACCTGAGCCATGCCTCCAGCGTAGCTTTTTTGTTGGTTATTAATAGAGACAGTCTTATGGATCTACTCAGGAGTGGGCCACTTGTGGGTGCTGACCATGTTTTCATGATGTGCAATGTTTTGCTCTTTGAATTGTAAAAACTGTGCATTTGAGATTGTCATAAAAATACAGAAGGGGATAGCTTTTTTAGGGATGGTGATTCCAAATAGCAGCATGCATGCAGGCAGGCTTAGGACACATTCAGACAGTATCAAAGAATAATCCCTCAGATATATTGCACAGAGTCATTTGTGAACCTGGCAAACTTCATTAATCACAAATGCTTTTAATAAGAAATGAATAATTTTAAGCAATCATCTTTTTAGTCTTTGATGGTTTTACTAAAGATTCTATTTCGAGATATACTCAGAAACAGAATGTTCAATTTGTTTCTTTTATTTCATTCATTCCTACGTCAATAAATTCTTTTTATGTCTACTAATTACATTTTTAGTAACATGGTTCATATTTTTAGAGTAAAACATTTTGCATAGTACATATTTACCATTTTAGCAAATTATTGTCATATATGTCGCATAGTTATTCTGTTCTAAAGATTCTGTGACTTATTTATTGAGTACTTTTCAATCCAGTGCCACTTTTGGGGTTAAATCCAGTAGATTCCCATAATACCTTTCTGCCCCTTACTGCCACTGCTACAATATTTACTGCTTTTTGATTTACATAGTTTGAAGCTTATATTTATTGCTATTCTGTATTTATGGTTATTGCTATTGGCTCATGCTTGCAACCCTAGCTACTCAGGAGACTGAGACCTATAGAATTGCAGTTTGAACTCAGCCCAGAAGAAATGGCTAATACCTGTAATCCTAGCTACTCAGACCCATAGAATTGCAGTTTGAACTCAAGACCAGGAGAAAGATCTACTAGACTACAACTCCAAGTAACTAGCAAAATACTGGACTGGAAATGTGGTAGGACTGTGAGCAAGCCAGTCAAGTGAGAGTATAATTCCCTGAAACAAAGCCTTGGTACAAACAAGAAAAGAAAAAAGGAAAAGAAATAGAAGAAGGAAAGGAAAGAATGGAGAGAGGGAGGGAGGAAGGAGCTAGCATGTGGTAGCATGTGCCTGTATCCAAGCTTACAAGGAAGATTGAACTTAGACAATCAGTGGATCGGGCTGGGAAGGTAGCTCAGTGGTAGAGCACTTGCCTTGCATGCCTGAGGCCCTGGGTTTGATTCCTCAGCACCACGTAAGCAAAAAGAAAAAAGCTGTAAGTGGCACTGTGGCTCAAGTGGTAGAGCGCTAGCCTTGAGCTGAAGAGCTGAGGGACAGCGCCCAGGCCCAGAGTTCAGGCCTCACGACCGGACCCCCCCCCCCCCCCCAAAAAAAAAAAAAAAAATCAGTGGATCCATGAAGTTTGAGACCAGCTTGAGCAAGACATTTTCTCAAAACAGACAGATATAGTAGGACTAGCTAGATTGGATGAACTATAGTTTTACTTACTTAGTTTTAAATATTTTCTAGAAATAGAAATGTGTAACTGCATAGAAATTTTAGACTGGATTTTGAGAGGACTGCCCTTAAGATGTAGATTTGGAGTTACTTACTTAGAGATTAGACTACCGAGTATAAAATTAGCTAACTACAATAAAGCTTGTGTGCCAAGAGGTTAGGAGTGAGGTTTCACCATAATAAGTTGAATAAAACTTAACCTTCTCTTAAAGTTTTTTTTTTCTCTCTTAAAGTTTTTATAAGGCACTAGCAATTTTAACTTTTCTTTTCTGTTTACTGTGTCCACTGAGCAGTTCTAAAGAGACAGAAGGACAAAAAGGGAGGAAACAGATGAGACCCAGGATAGTTCAGCAAGAAGCATGAAGGAGGGGTAACAAGTACAACAAGAAATGTACTCACTAGCCTGGCACTGGTGGCTCATGCCTGTAATCCTATCTACTCAGGAGGCTGAGATCTGAGGATCATGGTTCAAAGCCAGCCCGGGCAGGAAAGTCCGTGAGACTCTTATATCCAATAAACCACTAGAAAGCCAGAAGTGGCGCTGTGGCTCCAGCAGTAGAGCACTCGCCTTGAGCTGAAGAGCGCAGGGACAGAGCCCAAGCCCAGAGTTCAAGCCCCACAACCAACGCCCCCCCCCAAAAAAAAAAAGAAATGTACTTACGATCTTATGTAACTGTAACCCCTCTGTACATCACCTTGACAGTAAAAAAATAAAAAAAGAAGCAATAAAACAAAACCAAAGTTATCTTAAAAATAGAATGAAGCAAATCTAGCACAGATTGGAAATCATAACCAACTTGAGATGGCATTTCAGTACTTCCTGAAAACTGCTGAAATTTCAGTGGTCTGCTTGAGTGACGGGTGCTGTGTGTGTTGTAAAGCTTCTCAGAGTACTGAGTTTCTCTAGTAAATCTGAATTTATTGATTGTTATAAAAATTGAAGTGTACATAAATGTATACCAATTATTTATAAAGACAAAAGAAAAGATTTATTCTAGGGCATTCTTAAACTTGGATTTCACTGAGTGTGTGGTGGGTAGCAAGTTTGAGCAATGTGTGTATGTAGTGAACAGCAGACCAGCGTGAAAGGGAGGTCCCTGCTACACTGCTCCTAGTGGGGATTTGCTTCCAGGGGGATTACTCAATTTAGGGAATTTTTTTTGTACATAGATTTGAATATTGGTATGAGTGGCATGTGATATGAGAGATGAAGATTAATTTGGAAATTGGGTGTGGAGATTGGATGATCATTAAGATAGATTTAAAATGATGTTAGTATTTCAGGCACAGCAGTGTTAAGGTAGAAGAAACTATAGGAGGAGAGAGGGGAAAAGTTTTCATAAATTCAAGTTATTTTTTTGCTTATTGGCAAGTTTGAGATGCTAAGCTGAAATGTAAAATGACTGGTTTAGGAAACATGTCCAAGCTAGAGAGACAGATCTGAGAGCTATCATTAATGATCAGGTGTTTTAAATCATAGGACTGTTAAAATCCTCCCAGAAGTGAATGGAATTACAGAATCCCCAAATAAGAAAGAATCTGCAAAGGGATTCTGTAAAATTTAATAAATACGAAATAGTTGATTATTTTTTAGTCATCTTTACTTAGGTATAGCTGACCTAAAACAAAATAAAGTTACCTAGCCCATGAGTTTAAAAAATGTAAAACAATGTAATTGCTGCCCACATCTAGATAATGGGACATTTCTCTGATGCTAGAAAGACCCTTTGTGTCCCTTTGTGGCTGACCCACCTGTCCTCTGCAGCCAGCAGCTCTCTTCTGTCACAGTTCTGTCTGTTCTGGAATTTCATACAACTGTATCATAGAGTATCCAGTCTCCCCGTCCTTTAGCATTATATTTTAAAAATGCATCCATATTGTATTTATCAAATTTGTTCCTTGTGTTGTTGGACAGTCTACTGTTGTGTGCATATACTACAATTTATGTATCCTATTAATGAACATTTAGTTTATTTCAGTTTTGGCATTTAGGAAAAACTTCTAGAACACTTTTTTTAAGTTTGAAGACATTTTAATTTTCCTCATATCCCTGGACACAGGTCTAGCCATGTGGAACCCTGTGCCGTACCTTCTTCAACATTCTTTTTTTTTTTTCTTTTGGTCCGGTCGCGGGGCCTGAACTCTGGGCCTGGGTGCTGTCCCTCAGCTCTTCAGCTCAAGGCTAGCGCTCTACCACTTGAGCCACAGCGCCACTTCCGGCTTTTTTCTTTTTGCTTATGTGGTGCCGAGGAATCGAACCCAGGGCCTCAGGCATGCAAGGCAAGTGCTCTACCACTGAGCCACCTTCCCAGCCCCTTCTTCAACATTCTTGTAGGAGTCTTTTTTGTGGATATGTTTCCTTTTCTTGTATAAGTATATACAAGAAGAATTGTAAAAGCATAGGATAAAAGTATTTTAGTTGAACCAGGTGCTAGTGGTTCACACTATAATTCTGGCTACTCAGGAGGTTAATATCTGCAAGATCACAGTTCAAAGCCAGCCTAGGAAGAAAAATCTGTGAAACTCCATCTCTAAAATAAAAATTAAAAAAAAAAAAAAAAACTGGGCTAGAGGTGTGGCTTAAGTGATGGAGCTCTAAACCAAGTGAGTTTGAGGCCCTGAGCTTAAACTTCAGTATCACATAATAATAGTAGAAGTAGTAGTAGTAGTAGTAGTAGTAGTAATATAGGCATAAAATCACACACATACATTGTAAATATATGTGTATCTTAGGCACACCGCAAATCATGATACTTTCTCCATAACTTTAATGTTCTCTCTTGCAGGGTAGGAATACCAGTTGATGTACCACATGGGTTTTGTTTTTGTAGATTTTTCTTTCATATACTAATTGCATAAAACAATGAGTTTCACTGTGATATTCCCATAATTATATATTTATATATGTATATATTACTTCCCAAGTCATCCCTCTTTAGACTAAAGAGCCCAGAAATAAAGGCACAGATACATGGTGCTATTATGGTTTGCATCTGAAATGTGTCCCAAAGGCCATGTATTAAAGACGTGGTTCCCTAAGTAGCAGTGTTGGGAGGTGGAGGCCTAGTGAGAGGGGCTGTGGAGGCCTAGTGAGAGGGGGCTGTGGGGACCCAGCCCTCCTCCTCCTCCTCCCCTCCAACTTACTAGATGTGTTTTCCACTATGTCCCGATGCTTTCCTCCACAGGCCAAAAGCAGTGAGGCCTGTTGATCATAGGTAGAAACCCCCAGAAGTGTGAGGCAGAAGCTTCTATTTTTCTGATCTTATGACATTACCACTCTTAATCTTAAAATCAGATAATATAATTCCTCTATTTTCCCTTTAAAAGAATATACAAAGACACTTGAAACAAAAGTACATAAGCAAAAATCTTGGAAAGCATAGATTGAAAGGGGGAAATTAAAGAGAAAGTTAAATTAGTATTCAGATATTCAGACCTTTTGTGCAAGTGTACCTGACTTTAGATGGAAAGTAACTTCTTTTTTTTTTTTTTTTTTTGGTTGGTTGTGGGGCTTGAACTCTGGGCCTGGGCGCTGTCCCTCATCTCTTCAGCTTAAGGCTAGTGCTCTACCACTTGAGACATAGCACCACTTTGGGTTTTCTCATGGTTAATTGGAAATAAGAGTCTTACAGACTTTCCTGCCCAGGCTGGCTTTGAACTGCGATCCTCAGATCTCAACCTCCTGAGTAGCTAGGATTATAGGTGTGAACCACCTGTGCCCGGCTAACTTTTTTTTTTCAGTCATGGGGCTTGAACTCAGAACCTAGGTGCTGTTTCTGAGGGTTTTTTTGCTCAAGGCTAACACTCTATTATTTTGAGCCACAGCTCCACTTCCAAGTTTTACATCATTAATTGGAGATAAGAGTCTCATAGACTTGCCTGGGCTGGCTTCGAATCTCAGCCCTCAGATTATCACCTCCTGAGTAGCTAGGATTACAGGTGTGAGCCACCAGCACCTGGTGGGAGTAACTTTCTAAAGATCACACATGTTACATGATGGAGTGTTACTTACATCTAAGCTTGAGAATTTCAGAAAACTAACAGTTTAATTTGAGTACAGCACATTAGAACAAATATTCATTTGTTAGGTTTTGCTTTTTATTTCTTAACACAATTTTGAACCTTTCAAGGATGTTTTCCTTGTTTGAG
Source organism: Dipodomys spectabilis (assembly GCF_019054845.1). Classification (NCBI taxonomy): domain Eukaryota; kingdom Metazoa; phylum Chordata; class Mammalia; order Rodentia; family Heteromyidae; genus Dipodomys; species Dipodomys spectabilis. The sequence continues at coordinate 3,932,163 of NW_024870743.1, read as the reverse complement.
AAGAATTTTTTCAGTTTTGTCAGCTTCTCTAGTTCATTAATTCCAGTAGACTCCGAGCACCTTGTATTTCCCTGAACAATTTCTACTCTGATACCTAAATGAATAGATATTTGCAATATAGTTTCACTTTTGGAAATGAGGCAGTGATTCAGCGTTTTTTAATGAATAAGAAAAAAATGTTCTGTTGTGGAGTTACACATGGTTGTGGCACTTACACCCATGGCAGCAGCACACTAAGCTTCCCAAGCGCTCTGTGTTGTGCTTTACTCCCCAGTTCTGTCATGTGACTCATAAGCCAGTCAGGTACAAGGAGGCTGGCAGCTCCTCGCTGGCGTCACACTAATGAGTGTCCATGGGTGCTGAGTCCACGGCCTGCTGTGTGAGAGAGCACACAGAGTGATAGGGCAGTTAGTCAAGTCTAGTTCAGGTCTGTCTGGATTTCATTTGCATGTACATTATTGTATTTGAGGGCATTCAATGAGACTTACACAGTGACCTTAGCACTGAACATAGTATTGTGTTGTACAAATATTTGTCTCATGTCTACTTGGACTAGTGATGTAAAACTCACCATATGTAAAAATCTAAAACTTTCAAAATAAAAAACTCTAGTGATGTAAAAATCACAGGCTTTCCCTAACATGCCTCCCTGTAGACTTAGGGCTTTTGGTTGGAGATAGAAAAGAAACTTACCACCTGCAACTTTTTCTGGTGTTACAGTTGTCCAGAGCTAGTGTTAGAGTTCAACAATGTCAGTAAAGAAGCAGGTTCCTGCCAGGCATGATGGTGAATAGCTGGAATCCTAGCTGTTTAAGAAGTAGAGGCAGAAGGATCATGAGTTCAAGAACAGTCTGGCAAGGTTAGTAAAAGAAAACTCACAACAACAAAAAACAACATGGTTTGGAGCCTGGCTCAAGTAGTAAGGTCCTGCAGCTCAGTTCCCAGTAAGAACAACACCACCAGCAACACACATGCGCACGCACGCATGCGCGCGGGCACACACACACACACACACACCCCTAGCATTGGTGGGCGCGCGTACACACACACACACACACACACACACACACACACACACACACACACGTGTTCCTTGTCTGCTATGCCATCCTCAGCCTGTTTCTTACATCGTATGTGGGGATGATGACTGCAGCAACCATCAGACCCATGTGCAAGACCAAATGAAAGCATGACAGAAGTGTGGGAAGTCACACTGTCTTGCTCCATGCCCTACTCACTGCTTTTGTTCAGGAACAGCTAGCATCATGCAATAGTAATATGTGACAGATGCAATTCCACCACTTGTTGTTTTATTTGTTTGTGTTTTTTTGTGAATATATAAGCGTGCACATGCATATGTTGGTACAAAGGCTTTAACTTGGATTTATTGCTCATAGCTGGTGCTCTACCACTTGAGCCACATTTCTAGTCCAACAATTGTTATTTTTAATAATTTATGTAGTATATCTAAAATATCACTTAAAAAGTGTATTTTTTGTTTTGTTTTCATACTTAGTCTTGAAAATCTGGGGTATATTTCCTAGTTACAGAATATTTTGGTTCAGCCACATTTTAGGAACCCATAGAGGTTTTTCAGCTTGGCAGTAAATGTTTAACAACGAACTACTTTCTGGGGAAAATGTCCATGTAAATAAGCAGCCAGCCTTCCTTATCAGTGAGTTCAATACCTGTAGATCCAGCCAACTGAATAGGAAGTACTTGAAAATAATTACATCTGTACTGAACAAATGGTGTCTTTCTATGTCATTGTTCCCTAAGTAATATAGTACAATGATTATTTGCATAGCATTTGCATTGTTAGGTTATTAAAAGCAATGTTGAACTGATTTACAGTATACAGGAGAATGAGTGGGTTATGTACAAATACTGTGCTAGTTTCTATAAGGGACTTGAACACATGGATTTGAGTATCTGGGGATTCTGTAATCAATCCCCCAGGAAAACTGAGAGTCAGTGGTATATATGTTTATTATAAAACTTGTAAACTTAGTAGATTTGTAGTACCTAACTTTAAAATGAATAAAATATGTACTTCTCTATTGTAAATTCCATGTACACAGTTGATTTCAACAAAATTTTTGACTTTTGCCAAATTTTTGTAGCTACTTTGGTTACATCTCAACTGTGATGTGATGAAATCAACTACAAGTGCTTAGGCACTGTCTGACTCAGTAATGTCATTGGGGAATTAATGCAGTTTCAATATGAAAGCTGGTTGATATTTTTGTTTATGTTAATGAAATGATTATTGGTTTTCTTGTTGCTATTTATAATATAATGGCTACAGTTGTGACACTTTAAAGTTTCGTGTGCGTTATTACTGTTTTTATCATCACTTTAATTCTAAATTAAGGTCAGGGAACTTTTTCTATACAGGGCCAATGGAATATATTTTCTGCTTCCAGGGCCTCACTGTTATTGCAGCTGTAAGGCAAAAGCATCCATAGACTACAAACATACAAATGGGCATCATTTAGACAAATAAGAATTTATTGACAAAAATAGACAGTGGGTGAGATTTGGTCTACAGGCTCTCGTTCAGAATCTTGGTTAAGTGGTCAGATTTTTAGTTTGTCAATTTCAATCATGTAAGGACTTCTACAATGACAAGATTTATTGTTTTTTGCAATGGATTTTTCTTTAATATTAATGTTTTTATATTGGTATTTTTCTTTACTGTAATGGATTTGTTTCATTGTTTATGTTCAAATGTGCATATAATGTACTTTGATCACCCCTCAATTACCCCTTCCACCAATCCTTTCTTCCCAAATAGTCCTTCTCTAATGTGTTTGTGTATGCACATCACTTTTACTAGATTTTTTTTTTTTAGCTAATGGCTAGTGCTCTACCACATGAGCCATACCTTCAGACTATTTTTGCTAGTTACTTGGAGCCAAGAGTTGAGGATTTGTATGCCTGGGCTGGCTTTGATCTATGATCATCAGACCTAAGCCTCCATAGTAGCTAGGATTAGAGACAGAGTCCCCTAGTATTGTCTTTTTAAAAAATCTAGATACCAACTATGAGAAAAAAAAAAGTGTGATATTTATGTGAGTCTGGTTTTTTTCACTTAACATGGTGAGCTTCAGTTTCATTTTCCTGAAAGTGACATAATTTAATTCATTATAGCTAAGTAAAACTCCACTGTTTATTGTAAATCACATTTTCTTTATCTACTCATCTGTTGGTGGTCACTTAGCTGATTTTATAACTTGGCAATTGTGAACAGTGCTCCACTAAAAATTAAAATATCTATTGAAGGACAAATTATATTTTTTAATACTATACCTAGGAGTGGTATAGCTGGATTCACATATTAGTTTTATTTATAGTTCATTCAAGAACCATTGTACTGATTTCCATAGTGGGTGGACTAATTTCCATTCCTACCAACATTGTACGAGGAGTTAGATTCCATGTACATTTGTTACATACTCATTTCTTTACCCATCTTTCCCAGCACTTACTATAACCATTCCAACTGGGATGATACCACACTATAATTTTTATTTACACTTTTGTGAGGTTAAAGATATTGAACATTTGTTTCATGAATTCATTGGCCATTTGTACTTCTTTTGAGAAACGTCTGTTCCATTCATGTGTTCACTTACTGATTGGATTATTTATTCTCTTTTGAGTGTTTTACTATAGGTTTTGGATATCAGTCCTCAGTTGTATGTATAGCTGGCTATGGTTTTTTTTCCCCATTCTGTAAACTGTCCCTTCATTCTAGTAATTTTACCTTTGCTGTGCAGCAGCTTTTTAAATTTGATGTAATCCTGTTTGTCAGTTCTTGCTACTATTTTCTGAGTAGTTGTAGTTCTTCAGAAAGTCATTGCCTATGTCTGTAGCTTGATGTGTTTTCTCTGCAGTGTGGTACATTTGAAAGCTACTATACTAACTGAAGGCCATGAATGAATTGGGAAGAAGTTGGGAAGAAATGCTTTGTAGTTCAGCAACACAACATTGTATAGTATTTCTATCATAACGAGACTAGTCTTTATATTCCACAGCTTTTTCATATTTGTAATAAATGAAAGAAAGTAAAATGGGCAGTTCAAAGAGTATGTGCAAATCCCAATGTGTATTGCAAAATCACCCACTCAATATAGACTTGAAAATTTCAGCTTTACCCACCATGTTTGAGACAATCTGTGTCCCCTGGCCAGTATGGGTATCGTCTACTTTTAAACTTTTTCTGTTGTATGCACACAAATATTGTCGTTCTGATCTGCTTTCTCCTATCACTCTTGGTTATTCCTTGCCCAAATCTCATTTTTCTAAATGAATTGGCTGTTATAATTTTTTCCATAATTTGTTCATTGATTTTTCTCATCTGCTTTCCACTTGAATTCATAATCTTTCTTACTGATTGGTGTAATTTTCTGTTTGGGATTATTTTTCTTTTTTAGTATATGTAGTAAATTCTGATAAAAGTTTTTGTTTTGTCATATAGAAGTATCTGTTTATGTCATAAGTATTTGTCAGACTTCATCTTTAAGGCACTTGTAACTTTTTTGTGCTTATGAGGTTATCTCAACTCCAGGATTTTGAGATCATTTCTCCTTGTATTCTTTTTTTTTGTCGGTCATGGGGCTTGAACTCTGGGCCTGGGCGCTGTCCCTCAGCTCTTCAGCTCAAAGCGAGCGCTCTACCACTTGAGCTACAGTGCCACTTCCAATTTTCTGGTGGTTTATTGGAGATAGGAGTTTCACGGTCTCTTCTGCCCGGGCTGGCTTTGAACCGCGATCCTCAGATCTCAGCCTCCTGAGTAGCTAGGATTACAGGCGTGTGCCACCAGCGCCCGGCTTCTCCTTGTATTCTTCATGGTATCATTTTTGATATCTGACTAGATTTTTTTTTTTTTCTTGCTGGTTCTGGGGCTTGAACTCGGGGCCTGGATGCTGTCCTTGAGCTTCTTTTGCGTAAGTCTAGCACTCTACCACTTGAACCAGAGCTCTACTTCCAGCTTTTTTGGGCTTAATTGGAGATAAGAATCTCATGAACTTTCTTTCCCAGGTTGGCTTTAAACTGTGATCCTCAAATCTCAGCCTCTTGAGTTAGCAGCTAGGATTACAAGTGTGAGCTACTGGTGCCAAACTGACTAAATACTAGATACTTTTTACATGTATGTCTGATGTTACCTGGAAAATTATTTCTGAAGTGAGAGATGATTTTAACCTCATTTAACCTCATTCATCTTCTCACTGACATAATATGTCAGTGTTATAATAAACCTCCCATTTTGAACTGTCTCCTATATGGTTAATCTTTTGATCTATTTTTGAAGTCCCCCTGACAGTTTTCTATCTATCAGAATGGAGAAAGTCTTCTTCATCATATTTATTTCGCTTTCTAGGTGTTAAAAAATTGTGTGCTTAGACTCCACCAACAATATTGTTAGGATTTTGATTGGGCATATGATGCTAGAGTTAGAGATCAACTTTAAGAGACTGGGTTTTAATATTTGAGTTTCCAGTTGCAAACCTCTTTTCCATTCAACACTTTTTATCTGCTTACTTTACTGATTCCTGAAGGCTGAGAAGGCATTGTTTAATGTTAAGTATCCTTTTTCTGCCGGTGGCTTACCCCTGTAATCCTAGCTACTCAGGAGGCTGAGATCTGTGAGACTCTTATCTCCAATAAACCACTCTAAAACCAGAGTGCTCACCTTGAGCTGAAGAGCTCAGGGACAGCGCAATTTGATTTTATTTAACTTGATTTAAAAATGATTTGGATATCTTATTTTAAAATAACAGTTTCAGTGTGCTTCACTTTTATCAGGAATTATTCCAGTCTGTTGCAGCAAAGAAAATCACCTCAGTGTAAGGGCTGCCAAAAGGAGATCACCACATGGTTCGGGCAGAAAAGATTTTATTGGGAGGGCCAAACCACAGGGCCTTGCTCAGTAGGAACTAATGGCAGAAGGAGAGAGTATATAGGGGAGAGAAGGAGGTGTGACTGGAGCTGAGGAAGTGAGCTCCCAGCCTGGGAGACCTCCCCCTGACCCACAGGGGCCAGAGCCCAGTTACCTGGCTATTACAGGGGCTGGGTGGGGACTTCTAGGGAGGGCCATGTGGAGTTTTGCACAGAGAGAACAAAGCAGGAAGGGGTCTATGTACATGAACAGAAAACAGGGAAGGGATCATTTTTCCTGGGCAGACCTAACACTCAGATTTCCTGAGAGAATAGTTGATTGTCAGGGTCTGTGTGTATCCTGGGCTCAGCCATGCAGTTTTACTTGGGGGTCTTTTTTTTTTTTTGCCAGTTGTGGGGCCTGAACTCTGGGCCTGGGCACTGTCCCTCAGCTCTTCAGCTCAAGGCTAGTGCTCTATTACTTGAGCCAGAGTGCCACTTCCGGCTTTTTATGTGGTGCTGAGGAATCGAACCCAGGGCCTCATGCATGCAAGGCAAGCGCTCTACCACTGAGCTACCTTCCCAGCACTTACTTGGGGGTCTTATGTATGTTTGCTGTTAAATGGTGCCTGAATCTGCAGTCTGTTTTTGGCACCCAAAATGCTTGTTACAGTAGCACCCCACATAGAGTTACCAGCTTGGGTTCTGTTATGTCACAACATCAGAATACAGTGGCTGATATACTGCGTTGTTATCTTGCTTATGATTTTGTGGCTCAGGAACTCAGAAAGGGTTCTGGTGGGTCTTTAGATGTCAGTTTCTTCACTAACACATGGAAGGACTGATGCTTCTTGGTATGCACTACCCACACAGCACTGTCTCTGTCTTCGTCTCTCTACACACGATCTCTTTGTTCTTCAGAGTCTCCCCATACAGTGGTCTCAGGTCACACTTCTTTCATGACAGTCAGCTTCCAGAAAGCAAGAAGTAGAAACTTCCAGGCCACACCTAACATTAACAAATTGTTGCTTTGGAATAACCTGATGACTGGCACAGTTAGAAGGCCAGCCTGGATTCAAAGGGTGTGTAGAAGTAGGCTCTTCTTGTTTGGGAAGTAGGTCAGTGTGCAGAAGAGCCTATATCATGGGAATACTGTTGTGAACATCTTAGGAAATACAGACTTCCCCATGATATTTAGAAATGATTCCTTCTGGTTTGCCTATAATTTTCTGAATACATCTGCACATGTATACTGTTTTGTCAGGTGCTGTGATTATGAAAATATTCACTTGGTTTACCATTTGAATCAGGAAGCTTTCCTCCCTTACCCTTTGTTCAAAGTTTTTAAGAATGTTTTCGTAAAACCACCTGAGCTGCCTACATGACAAGCTTACGATTTTAGTTTAAACAAATATATTGTTTTCCCTTTGATGTTTTATGTATAGAAAGTCCTCCAATTTGAGAACATTTTAATATAGTTCTATTTGGTATGATTTTATATTTTATCTTCTATTCATTTAAAATCATTGTAGCATGAGATCAAGGCATACTACAACTACCTTCCTTTCTACCCAAGTTGGCCAGTAATGCACCTCTCCCCAGCAATCCCCCTCTCCCCAGCAATCCCCCTCTCCCCAGCAATCCCCCTCTCCCCAGCAATCCCCCTCTCCCCAGCAATCCCCCTCTCCCCAGCAATCCCCCTCTCCCCAGCAATCTCCCTCTCTCCAGTAATCCCCCTCTCCCCAGCAATCCACCTCCCTAGCAATCCACCTCCCCAGCAATCCACCTCCCCAGCAATCCCCCTCTCCCCAGCAATCCCCCTCTCCCCAGCAATCCCCCTCTCCCCAGCAATCCCCCTCTCCCCAGCAATCCCTCTCCCCAGCAATCCCCCTCTCCCCAGCAATCCCCCTCTCCCCAGCAATCCCCCTCTCCCCAGCAATCCCCCTCTCCCCAGCAATCCCCCTCTCCCCAGCAATCTACCTCCCCAGCAATCCCCCTCTCCCCAGCAATCCCCCTCTCCCCAGCAATCTACCTCGCCAGTAATCACCTGTCCTCAGCAATCTACTTCCCCAGCAATCAGCCTCTCCCCAGGGATCTACCTCTCCCCAGGGATCTACCTCTCCCTAGGGATTATCCTTTCCCCAGCCAGCTACCTCTACCCAGTAGTTTGCACTGCAGCTTTTATCTCATATAATGTTCCAAATCCTATAGTATGTTTCTAGGTTCCTATTGTCTTACTGAAATATAAATTATTTTTTCCATATTATGTTTTCATTATTATTTATACTATTTCAAACATATTGTTTCTGGAAGACACTAAAATAGGTCTGTGATGTGTAAGTACTGCCTGATGCAAGTGTGTGTCACAAGGGAATGCATGACAACCTGCTTTTCAAAGTTCAAAATACATTGTCAAAGGATTGCTCATATCGAAGCTATGGGATTGTTAGCATATAGCTGAGCCAGGTATTTTCATGGTAAATTTGGTTTTCTGGTAAGCAACAATTGAAACCCAGGTACCAAAAATCACATTGTTATGCATGTAATCAGGACTTAAAAATGTGCAATTTGATGTATGGATATCTTTTTAAAAAATTGAACAAAGGCAATAGTTAAGTAAATGAGGTGGTATTTATTAAATCAAGTTATTTGTAGAGTAAATCAAGCAGTATTTAATTACTAAGCCATATTATTTAGTTATTAAATAACTTGAAACTGAATGACTTACCAAACGAATCTCTTAGTTTCACTAACCCAGTTTTCATTTGGTTTTCAGATGCTGTTTTGTGTTTGCTTTAGGATATCTCACCGTGTGCCAAATTACTAGAGTCTATATCTTTGATTATGGACAGTATTCTGCTGACTTTTCAGGGTAAGATTAAAACTTTGATTAAATGACTGTGTTATCTATTCAAACAGATGGTTAAAAGGCAAAATATAGTTTTATTTAGTATTTCCAGTGAAAAGGCATTAAGCATTCTCGCTGAAAATTGCTTTGTGAAGTTTTTCTTATGATAGGTCATTTATAATACTACAAAAGTCACAAAAAAACTTGTGCTCATAATTTGTCTTATTTCTAAGTATATAGCAATGAAAATTTTCATCTGACATTCTGGTATCAAAAACATTTTTTCTAATTCTGGTAGAAATTTCTACAAGCATTTGTATGAAAAGGCAGTCCTCCTCAAACCTTCATTCTTGCTATTGATGCTTCTTCCCTCCCTTCCTCTCTCTTTTCTTTCTTCTTTTCCTTCCCCCTTTCTCTCCTTCCTTTCCTCCTTTTTTCCTTCCCTCCTATCCCGTCTTAGCATTGCTAAATCTCATTCTGTAACAAAGCTCATAGAGTGTCTGTTATGGATAACTGTGGCAAGGCACATATGAACTAACTTGCTCCCATCTTTGTAAGAGACATGTGTTAACACCTTGGAGCCAGGTGGGCAGTTGAGGCTTTTATTCCTTTTTTGTTCATCATATCAAGTCTGTTAGCTTTCCCCATTGAACAGGCTGCAGAAGACTTGCCTTTATGTCAGTCTTGAGCATTCTGGGCAGCCTCAGAATGAGTAGTCCATCTAATTTGGGGATAAATTACATTTTTCAGTAGGAAAAAAAACTGTACAAAATAATACCTCTTTAAAACATGTTCAACCATAAAATGGACTAAAGTTACATGAGAAAAAATTAGCTCATATAAGAACAAAAATTTTAGAAAATGGAATATCTTTTTCTCCCTAGTGAGATAAAAATGAATTTTATTACAGAGATTTAAAAAGTAGGCTTGGATGAAAGGAAGTTGCATCCAAAACCAACAACAAATGTATAAAACCAAGCCAAAACAAAAGGAATATAGTATACTAGAAAACCTAGTTAATCAAATTATCACAGTTTGAGTGAATTTGAGACACACACCTGGAATGCAGGGATGGAAACAGATACTGACAACTCAGCATACAACAGTGCATGTTCCTGAAGAACTACTGGACAGAACCAATGCATACGGGGTCACTGCAAAAATCCTTAGTGAATTTGAGGAGGCAGCCAGGTCATGTGTTGTTGTAGTGTAATGATGTTGGAAACTAGTTGTGGAAGTTTAAAAGTGTCACACTCACTGGGAAACCTAACTGTCCTGGGAATAGCAACCATATTGGTAGTGTTCCATTGGTTTTCCTCAGTGCTTAGCCCATAGGGGCACTACTTACTGAATCAGTAACAGTAATTCAATTAAAAAAGGATGATTAAAAACACATTGGGGAAAAAACAGACAACACAAATAGGAAAACCTGAGCTGTGGTTCGCAAGAGGTATTTCCCAAGATACAAATTCATAATTTTCAAAAGCTGTGTATAATACATGAGATGTGTAAGCAGTTAATATAAAATACAAACCAAAAGAACATTCTGAAGTCAGTTTGTAACTGTTGATAACAGAAACATTACTATTAGCAACTAGGAGTTTGTGATATTGCAGTCATGAGATTTGAAAGTAAACTTTGGACCTGAGAGTTCTGTACTCGATATAGGCAGGTGGTGGAGGAGCCATGTGGCTGTGAGTCCCTCTAGTCTTAACTTTATCCACATCTTTCTTTAGTTTATATGTTGGGGTTTAGCATGCTGTTTCATTGTCAGGTAACTTAGGGGGCAAGTAGGGTTGAGATAGATAGGGTGGGAGGAAGATAGAAGTGGTGACACCGATCAAGATGTAACCCTTCTGTACAGTATTTTCACAAGAAAAAGAAAAAGAAAACATAGAAAAGATGTATTGTACTCATAAATTGACACATTGAATTGAAGCCTTTTTGCACAATTACTTGAAGATAAAAAATATTCTTTCTTGAAAAAAGTGTGTTTTGCTTTGTTCTTTTAAACTACCAGATATAAAAACGCAAAATGTAGCATAATGAAATTGAATTGATTACACAACTGTAAAGGTTGGTACGAACACAAGTTTGTGAGTCTTGTTCAGTTGGATCTTTGTCATCAACTTTTAATGTCATTCATCTGCTATCCCAAACTCCTGTCATTCTCTAGTTCTTTAGGTAACATCATTCTGTATTAGTTAGGCATTGGCTAACTGATGCTAAAATAGCCTTATAATTTCAGCAAGTCAATATTTAATGACCAAGGAACCTTGCTTCTTGTGGGTTTACCTCCTTCAAGCTCTCTAGAATCTTCTTGAGTCAGCTGACCGAGGGAGGGCCCGGGCTGCTGAGTGGAAGCAGAGGGAGCATATGCCTGCTCATGACTCTGCTCACATTCCGTTGGAAAAGACCCTTACACTGGGCAAAAACTAGAGCAGAGTTTAAATCAAGAGCATAATGCCTTTTAAAAAATGGAGTTATAGCCGTTTAAGCCAGGCACTGGTGGCTCACGCCTGTAATCCTAGCTACTCAGGAGGCTGAGATCTGAGAATCACGGCTCAAAGCCAGCCGGGCAGGAAAGCCCATGAGACTCTTATCTCCAATAAACCACTAGAAAACCGGAAGTGGTGCTGTGGCTCAAGCAGTAGAGCACTCACCTTGAGCTGAAGAGCACAAGGACAGCACCCAAGCCCAGAGTTTTCAAGCCTCACAACCGACAAAAAGAAAAAATAAATCCAGTTATAGAACCGCACCTGTAATTCTAGCTACTGAGGAGGCTGAGATCTGAGGATCACAATTCAAAACCAGCCCAAGCAGTAAAGTCCCTGAGCTGCTGGTAGAACAGCAGCTTTGATCAAAAAGCCAAGTGAGAATACAGGTTCTGAGTTCAAGCCCTACACCCCCCCCCCCACACACACACACACACATACACAAAATTTAAGATTTCTCTTAAGTATTTAAATGTAATCTTGTTGCTGTTGTTGTTGGTCATGGGGCTTGAACTCGGCCTGGGCACTGTCCCTAAGCTCTTCAGCACAAGGCAAGTGCTCTACCACTTGAGCCACAGCACCGCGTATGGTTTTCTATGGGTTAATTAGAGGTAAGAGTTTCATAGCCTTTCCTGCCCAGGCTGGCTTTGAACCATGATCCTCAAATCTCAGCTTCCTGAGTAGCTAGGATTACAGGCGTGAGCCACCAGTGCCTGGCTTAAACATAATTTTAGACATTTAAATATGTGAAAGGAAAATAGTGTGGCATTTTAAAGATAGAAAACCTATTTCTAATACTCCCAGCTTAATGTATAATCTTTATCCTTTAGAAGGAAGTATTTGACCAATGTAAATGAACTGGTGGAGATTAGACACAGGGATGAATCAGCTGAAGAAGGTGCCCCAGGCAAAATGAAGTTAAAGCGCTCACTGTTTATTTTTATTTATTTTATTTGTCTTTTTTATTGTCAAGGAGGTTACAGTTACATAAGTATGGTAATAATGTCAGACTTGTTACCTCTTGCTCACTCTTTTTAAAATGAACACAGGTGGGAATGTAAATTAGTACAACCACTATGGGAGTCAATGTGGATAGTCTTCAAAAACACTAAAAACAGAACAACCCTATGACCCAACAGTACCCTTGGTGAGCGTTTATCCAAATATTCTCAAGTCAGAATAGAATAAAGACCCTAGTACACCTGTGTTTATTGCAATACTATTCATAATAGTCCAGGTGTGGAAACAGCCCAGATACCCTACAACTGAGGGAAAAAATGTGCTGTCTGTATACCATGACATTTTTATTCATCTATTAAGAATAATATTTGGGTAGAACTGAAAAAATTCATATTGAATTAATTAAGTCAGGCTTTGAGAAACAAGGGGCATATGCTTTCTCTCATATGGCCAAGTTAGACCTAAAAGAAAACATACATAAACGTACATAGAGGGGGATGTGTGTGTGCACTTGGTGAAACTGACTGCAGTATGTCTACTCAGGGATGGTTTCCATAATGTAACCCCTTTGAACAATTAACAGATAGCTTAACAAAATGAATGCTAGGAAGTGAAAATGGCAAGGATATGGGGAGGGATGAATGAAGAGAGGAAAGGAATACTCAGTGTACATACATGAAAATGGAAGTAGGAAACTTGAGCTGGGGTAGATTGCCGGAGGACAGTGGTCAAGGCAGAGATGCACTGTACACATAAATGGGTATGTCAAGTTGAAACACCTTTGTATAACCATTTGAAGGTAATTTAAAAAATGAAATGGACCCACAAAAGAAAGAGTCACTCGTGGGCATATGCTCCCTTGATGAAGCCCTCAGGCATGGGGACCCTTAAATACATTCTCAAACATGAGCAGAAAAGGTCCTTAGGATCCTTAAGTAGGTTAGTATTGCAGCTAGTCAATGAAATAATTCATCCTTGGTGCTTAGCTGTCCCATGCACTAAGGCTGGAAAGCACAGGAAATGAAGCCCAGCCTTTCATTAATGAGCCAGCATGAAATCGGTTTTGTATAGGACTGATTTACTTTCACAAGGTATGGAAAAGCTGTGTGTGTGTGTGTGTGTGTTCAAATATATTTTGTTAGGTTCAGGATATTGATTAAATAAAAGGGATTCTCCTTAATAGCAGTTTTTCTATTTTCAAGAAGGTAAAAAACCCAAAGTTTTTTTTTATTTTTATTTTATTTTTTATTGATTTTTTTGGGGGGTCAGGTCATGGGGCCGAACTCTGGGCCTGGGCGCTGTCCCTCAGCTCTTCAGCTCAAGGCTAGCGCTCTACCACTTGAGCCACAGCGCCACTTCTGGCTTTTTTTCTTTTTGCTTATGTGGTACTGGGGAATCGAACCCAGGGCCTCATGCATGCAAGGCAAGTGCTCTACCACTGAGCCACCTTCCCAGCCCCAAACCCAAGGTTTTATAAGCCTGGTGCATGTCTATAATCCTAGCTACTCAGGCGGTCGAGATCTGAGAATCTAGATTCAAAGCCAGCTTGGGAAAGAAAGTCCATGAGACTTACTTCAGTTACTACCAAAAAGCCAGAAGTAATACTGTGGCTCAAGTACTACAGCACCAGCTTTGAACAAAAAAGCTCAGAGACACTATCAAAGCTCTGAGTTCAAGCCCCAGTATTAGCACAAAATAAAATAAAATTGTTAGATAACCACATTTACTTCAGAAAAGAGATGCAGGAGATGTTTAAAACCAGTAACTTTCCTTCATATAAGCATATAAGTTAGTATAAGATAAAAGACTTGAATTTCAAAAGTAAAAAACTATGACAGGAACTAAACTGTAAAACCTTACTATAGGAAATGGAACAGTAGTAACTTGAGAAGCAACTGGTTACTTAGATAGTAGAATTTGGTCTTTTAAAGTTGCAATTCCATTCAAGTTAACCTGTCTATTCTAGAATAGGTTTTTTAGAATATGCTTGAGAATAGTGAATTCAACACAAATATATGAAAATGTTACTACTATACTAAGGTTTTCTAAAATATGGAACCTTTGAAGAAATAGACTAATCAAGGAAGCTGGAGATTTAGAAGCAGATTTTTATAGAAAAACAATGGTAGGATTATAACTCATTGGTGAAACCCTGACCAATTCTTTGAGAAATGTAATGGGGCAGTAGATAGAGCAAAGAAATGTAAATCCTTGTGTCACATGTGTAAAACTAGGTTGTAATGGTAGGCTAGAGTAGTTCTGTCAGAAACATAATGAGTTCTTAATGGGGATATGTGATGTCAACCAAAAAGAAATCCATGTGAAATAGTTTTCCATTCAAATCAAGACTGTATCTTAGCGCTAAGTAGATAGCTTAGAAGGTGCCAGTAGTCATGTGTGTCCCCTCAGCTGAGATAATCATGGGCAGTGCAGGTTGCAGGGTGCCTGCATAGGTAATAGTTCTTTAAGCATAAACTGTTGGTCTAAAAACAAAGATACAATTGTCATTTGAAGTCCAGAGTTTAATTTTGAACATCTGTCCAGTGAGTCATGAAGGCCTTTGTTGTTCTTCATAGTCTTCCTCTCACATTCTTGTCCAGTAATCATGTAGTAAAATAGAGATGTGCAATTTATTCAGCCACCCACAAACTTCAAGTTTCATTCCTCCTAGTTCATCCTGCAGGGAATGTCTCCCAACCCTTTGAGGTACCTGCATCTAACTCCAGGAAACATGCTATGTAGCTGCTGCTAGTGTGGTTCAAGTTACCATGTGTAAACAGACCTGGATCTGTTTATGATGTGCTTTGTCTGTCCCCCACCTCACCCTTGCCTTTTCTTCTGAATTTCTGTATGCTCACTGAGCAATGTACCCTACGTCTATCAGAAACACGCAGTGCCCTCCTCACTGTGGCCACCGAGTCCTCAACCGTGTGTCTGTCCCACTTCTTAGCCTGTCTTCTCTGGACTTTCTTCTTCAGCACTTTGACTCACCCTATTCTTTCTTTTTTTTTTTTTTTTTTTTTTTATTGTAAAGCTACTATACAGAGGGTCACAGTTACATGAGTGAGGTTATGAGTACACTTCTCACCCTATTCTTTCTTCAGAGCACCCTTGCAACTATATTTGTGTGTTCAAGCCCTGAATCTTAAAGGCTCAGAGTACATGATTTGTTTAGAGTCCTTCCTCAGCAAATTCAGTGTATATTTTCCCTCTTCTCTACACATTTATTCAGAAATCTTATTTGTTTCATCTAACAATTATTTATGTAGTTACAGTGCCCCTTTATCCATGGCAGATATAATTCAAGAGCCACAAGGAATGCCTGAAACCACCACAGTTCAAACACTATTTATATCGTGTGGAGTTTTTTGAATATGTAAATAGCTACAGTAAACTTGCATATTCACTTAAACAACTTAAGATTTCTCTTTGGCATATCTAGGAAATGCCAGCATCACTACTCTTGCACTCAGGGCCATTATCAAATGAAATAAAGGTCATTCAAGCATGAGCAGCATGGTACTGTGACAGTTGATCTGATAGCAGGTGCCTTTTGAAGGCCAGTGGATACAGTGCATGATGTATGGGAATTGCTGGACAAAGCAATGATTTGTGACCCAGGTGGGGCAGAATGGATATGCATAAGATTTTATCATGCTACTCAACCGTAGCACACAGTGTAAACTTAGGAATTTGTTATTTCTGGAATTTTCCATTTAATGTTTTGACTATGGTTGAGTGTGGGTAACTACTCAAGAAAATAAAGCAATGGCAGAGAGTGTCTTCAGAAAGAGTGCTTCCCTTTTAACTATTGTGTCTCTCAGTGCCATGTGCTTCTGAGCAGCTCCAGCATTTATGAGGGGAAGGTGTGGAGGTGAGAGGGGACTGCTCTTAGCAGCACCTGCTATGTCGCCCACGATGCATACGGTATTTGTCACAGTGCCATTTTGTTGGCTTCACGTAGTCGCACTGTTACCTCCATGTTATAGGTAGAACTGCTTTGAAAAATGGAAAGTAACTCCCTACTCTTCCACCAGGGTACATGGTAGAGCCAGGGTTTGTGTTTGGGCCAGCTGTCTGTTCTGTCCCCTGACCTCTATTGTCTGATCGCCACTATGCACTGAGGACACTATGCTGAGCTGCTGGTGTTCTGTTTCCCTGTTGCTTTTGTCCATTTCTAGGCAGAAAGTCCAGAGTTTTTATTAAAAAGTCTTCCCTTCCGATGAGCATTAGCTGTTCTCTATACTTTCTGCATTCTTAGCCATCTCATGGAAGAAAGTATTTGCGATACCAGTGAGTAGAGTGATGTCCTGTGAAAGGAAGAGGAAGTGTCACCTGAGGCACTGCCTCCCTCAGTGGAGGTTCTGAAGCCTGCTCCCCACTCCCGACCCTGCCCACTCAACTCCTTGCCTCCCCCTGGGGGACAGGAGATGGTCTCGGTGCTGGCAGGTGAGGTCAGCCTTCCTGGAGACTTAGGAGGGAATTGGATACAGGAGTGCCATTCATTACAAGGTCAGCAGAGTTGAGGTGTCGGTAATGGTGTGAATCACTCTGAAGTGAGATGTCCTGTTAAAACACACTGCAGCCAGACTCATTGGAACCAAGTGAATGTATGGGTTAATGACCATCCCTAACTAGAAAGAAAATGACAAAAAGATAACATATATTTGTAAACCAAGCAGTACTTGGAGTGCAGACCCTGTGCCAGGTTCTGAAGGCTCAGACAAATGAGGCAGTGTTCCTGCTGCTGAGGAGCTTGAGGCATTTTGGGGTGACCAAAAAGCAAACAGTTGGTTGTAGTACAGTATGGTGATTACTGTTTGATGAGAATGGACAGAGTAGCAGATTTTGACTAGACACCTACAGATTCCGTCAGGAACAGGCAGCTCAGTTACTCGCCCTGGGACTTTGTAAAGAGGGTGATACTGGCTGGATGCTAGGTCCTCAGGAGGTATCTTACCTCAGTAGACACAAAGGAGTGAGAACGAAATGAAGAGCGAGCCTGTGCGTGGACTCGGGACCGCAGAGCTGCTCCAGTAGGCCTCCTGGACAATGCAGCACTTAGGTTGAGGCCTGAAGAAGGTGTGGTGCTCTGCAGATGAGATCCAGGAAGAACAGGCAGAGTGAAGCAAAGCAGCACCTGCAGAGTCTGGAGCCTGGTGTCTGCTCCCGGCCACCTCCCCAGCTCAGGCTCCTTTAGGGGTTGGGGCTCTCTTGGAATCAGCACCGTGCCTTTCTTCCTCTCAGCCCACTGCACTGTCCTAACAAGTTTTGTGTCCTTTGAGCCCAAAGAAAAAGTTGCATGGATGTGAGGGGCACAGTAAAGACACTGAAAACAAGCACATATCTGCATTTCTAAAACGTCTTCACTTAGTATGACTAACAGCTTAATATGTCATTGTGGTAAGTTTAATAACTATTGTATCAGTTTTAATGAGATGTGCATGGCAATTCAAGTTAGAACTACAGGAGATGTTATAATTCACTGATAAGCTAAACTATAAAGTATTAGGCAGGGGAAGAAACATGGCCCTCCCTGATCCCACACCAGGGAAGTGAAGGATGTAGGGCATTTTTATAATCCTTCAGGGTGTGGAGGCAGAAACACCAGGCAACCAGGGGTTCCTGGCAGATTTGGGGGACTAAGTTGTCTGAGAAGGGATTTCCTTGGAGTGAGTAGTGTAAATAGAAGAATCGGCTTTAAGGGAACCAAGAGAAATCTCTGGAAATTTTAAGAGCAGCCCTCCTGTGACCTTGCCTGTTTGGGGGCATGTGAGAAGCAGACTTGCACATCTGCTTCCCAGTGGTGAGATGTTGAAAACAAGCTCTGGTAGCCCTAAGCTGACACTGAGAATCCATGCCTTCCTTGACTCCTGGCAAGACCACTGTTTTGCCAAAGGCAATGTTGGACGGTGTGATTGGTGGGAGACCACAATAGATCTGCCCTTCGTGACCAGGCTGCACAGTTAGGGTGTGGAAGGAGGCACCCATGTGACCTGCTCCGAGCATGCAAAGTGCGCATTCTGCCTTTAGAGAAAACATGACTCCCCACTTTTCTTGCCGTTTTAAGAATTAACCTGTTGGTTGTTCTTTCATCCATCTGTAAACTGAGGCGACAAAGGATAAAATGAAATGCATCCTGGGGCTTTATATAGTCTATATTTTTTCTTCCAAGTTACCCATTCAGTTAGAGTAATTTAAAAAATAGGAAGAAAGCTGGGAGCCAGTAGCTCACACCTGTAATCCTAGCTACTCAGGAGGCTGAGATCTGAGGATTGCGGTTCAAAGCCAGCCTGGGCAGAAAAGTCCATGAGACTCTTATTTCCAATAAACCACCAGAAACCTGGAAGTGGCGCTGTGGCTCAAGTGGTAGAGCGCTCGCCGTGAGCTGAAGAGCGCAGGGACAGAGCCCAAGCCCAGAGTTCAAGCCCCACAACCGACCAAAAAAAAAAGGGGGGGGGGGGGAGAAAATGCTGCCTTTTTTTTTTTCCCCTTGACACATTCTTTTCAAGTTCTCTTTTCTTGAAAATATACCAGGGTTCCTGGGCTGCAGGTGGCTGACCTGGCATGCCCTGTTTTCAGGATAGGGAGGCAGCACTCTCCCCTTCCCTTTCTCCCTGTTTCCCTATCCTGTCTGGCTCCCCACGCTTACACTTCTCACCCAGTGTCTTCTATTTCCTACCTGTCCCCCTTTTCCCAGGCATTTTACTGTTCATCCTTGTGGCAAAAGGCAGTGGTATCTCAGAAGAAGTGCTCATCAGTTGGGTCCTGGGCTTGACTGATGACAAAGCCTCGGATACCTGTCTCTGAAACCTCTGGATGGTCTTCTTTTAGGAATTTATTGATTTTGTTGGCATATAAGCTGAACAAAGACTTTTTTTCATATGTAACAGTATTTTTAAACTTTTTTCACTTAAAATATTTAATTTTTGTCTTATCACAGCCCAATGATGATCATTACCCAGAAGATCACTAGTTTGGCTTATGAAATTCATGATGGTAAGAATTCTGAAACTAATTTTTCATTGCTCAAAATAATCCTACTCAAAAAATCTTTTGCTTGAAATAGTATCATAACAGTTCTCTGTAGAGCAAGAAAAGGGATGGAGCAAGGTAAGGAAAACGTTTAGCTTTGCTTAGGTTATTAAAGTGTGCTTGTCATTTATAAGATTATTTCTTTGTTACTTTGTATGTTCCCCCTCCCCCCCACAGTATAACCCCTGCTTTCATTGTATTTGATGTCGGTATAATTTGTGGAGGGGAAGGGAAAAAACAAATTGTTTAAATAGGGATACAGGTGGACCCATTGCAACAATGAGATGTACAAGTCGTTATGTCAAAAATGAACTTCACAACTTTGGTGGGGGGGACAGGGAGGATTGGGGGGAGGATGGGAAGGGGAAACAAAGGAGGAGGCTACAATGCTTGATAAGAAATTACTCATCTTGCCCATGAAATTGTAACCCCTCTGTACAGTATTTTCACAACAAAAAAAATAAAGTGTGCTTGTTTCCCCTCAGTCTTCTATCTTTTTTGAAAAATAATTATTATCTTTAGTTCAAAAGTGGGGTTTTAATTCAACCTATAAATTTATGAGTGCAATGCATTTTGATCAGTTTCACCACTTCCATTGTTTTCCCTTATTAGTCGCAACTACATTTATCTTGATTTTTAATTTGATCCAATGACAAAAGATAAAATAGTATGATCTGATCATGTAACCCACATTTGTGGCAATTTGAAATATAAAAGAAATACACTTTCAGCCAGGTGCTGGTAGCTTATACCTACCTATAATGCTATCTACTCAAGAGACTGAATGCTGAAGATTGCTGTTTGAAGCTAGCCCAGGCAGAAAAATCCATGAGACTCTTATCCTGAGTTAAGCACCAAAAAAGCCAGAAGTGGCCCAAGTGATAGAGTGCTAGAGGGCAGTGCATAGACCTTGAGCTCAAGCCCCATGACTAGAACACGATGAAAAAACGTAATAGACTTTTGTCCTAAATCAAATTTCATTAATTCCTATCTCATCTGCTGTAAATTTGTATTCATCTTCCTCCTCCCCTGTATATTCACAATGCACATATTTGCATTTACAAAGATCTTTTTAGTATAAATATGTATAACTATCTTTAGTGAGTAGACCCCTTACTCTAACAATTAGGAAATGCCAACCACCGGGATTCTGAGTCTTGAGATTCAGGCTCTTGTTTCTTCAAAAATGGAAAGAATATCCCTGCTAGGGTTGTCTGTGTAGACCCACGTGCCCCATCCTGTGCCTACTTCCTGGTCAGATTTCCTCACCCATATTCAGAAGACCAGCCTTGACTTCTGGAGAAAAAGTAAACAACTTTCCATTTTCACTACTGACAACCAAAATAATTTTGGAGCAGGAAATTGATTTCTTTTAAATACCTTTGATGGTTGTTTAGTCAAATGTGCATGTTCAACAGCAATTGTGTTTCTGCCCTTCAAAAACTAGAGCACCTGCACAGAAGACAAATTCTCCCTAGAGATGTGGCATGGGCAGGGACTGTGCAGGTAGACTCAGGCTCCAGGGTGCTTCCCCAAGTAAGCCCACCATTTGATCCACTTTGTAGGGTCTTTGTATGAATTACAATTGGCATATCATGTCTCATAGTTCTTACATCCTGAAAAATGAAGTGGACAGAACTCCACCAAGTATGGTATAGTTATATGGCTCATACTTTCTCATTCTGTCAGATGCTGCCAGTGAGAATGTACAGTTGTATTTAGGTGCTAAGACTTCTGTGTTATGCTGATGATGGCTCAAGTAGGAGAATATAGGGAAGTCATGGCTCAGGGATACAATTTTGCCTATTAGTCTAGAAGCATCTGATGACATAGAGCACTTCAGATATATATTAGCTGTCTAATGTCTGAATTGTTCTGAATGCTTTAGTTTTTCAAGATGTTTCCTCCCCCATCCTGGTATCAGACATCCTGCTGGCCATACCCCATACCACCTTCTACTTCATACTGCAGGCTGGAATGGAGGAATGGTTCCTTATCTGTTAGGGGGACCCTAAGCCCATCCCTGGTTTGGTAATTTACAGGATTCCGCATGCAGTACTATTCGCTAGTAAGATTAATTAACATAAAAGTTCCAAGCAAAATTAGTAAGATAGAAATGCCTCTAGTGAAGTACAGAAGAACCAAGCACATGTTTCCAAGAGTCCTCTCCTAGTGCAGCACAGAAAATGCTCTGATTCCTTCAGCAACTAGTGTGACAGCACTTGTGAAGGACTAACTGCCAGGGAAGTCATTTGAGACTCAGCACTCAGGGCTGTCACCTGGAGGCTGGTCACCACACTTCTAGGCTCACAGAAGGAAAGCAGGGGTTCTGAATAATCATACTTTGGCATAGACAGTCTGGGTACAAGGAACTGTATCTCTGTTGAGACTGTGGGACCTTCTGATGCCCACCTTGTCAGGTGCAGCAACGCTGCAGAGCCCATTGGATCTGGGCCTCTGCTGTAGCTATTTCTCAGCTATCAGGCCAGCAGCAGCATTCATTCCACAGCATCAGGAGCAGGTGTCCTTCTGTAGTAGGAAAATTCTAGGCAATATTTGAGACACTTCATCCCTCTCACAGAATTGAGTCTTTCTTTCTACCTTTTTAATTTTAAACTGTATATGCAAGATCTTTGGGAGATCACTATAGCAGCCTGGGTGTGTTTGGTGATTATGAAATCTGACTTGTCTCACCAGCAGCCTTGCTGGATGCTGATACCTCATGTGGAAATAGGAAAAGTCTTTTCTCATCCATCATATGCTAAACTATATATACTGTCTTGGTTAGTGTTCTTGCTTTTAAAAAATGCTATCTTGACCTTAATCTGTTGTAAGTCATTCTGTTTATAAGTACCCAGATTTTGAACTGAGAAGGAAGACTGCTTGTTGTACTTGTACACTTTCCACACCAAATTGTTTTATGACAGTCTGTCTCTTAAGCTGTATGTCTAATTGTCCTTGGCTAGTTTTCAGTTCTAACATCATCATAACCTCTCTGGCCCAAATGTCAGACTATACTGACATAAGTAGTCTACCTTAAACCAAACACTTAGAAATGCTGAATTAATGCCCAACAAAATGTATATATACCAAAGTTTGACAACATGGATTTGGCTATTAACAAGGCTCTTTCCTAACAAAAGGAAGAGACACAGACTCAGACATATATATGCACACCAAGAGAGACATACACACATAGACATACAGCACACACATAATGTATTGATTTTTTAAAGTTACTTATGGTCATCATTTCCAAAGAAAGCCCTTTGTTTTGTGGGCAGAGTAGATAGCAGTGTCTGTCGTAGAGTTGTCTGGAGTATAGCATTCCTCTCTGTGGACTCCCTCTTGATCATGTGCTTCCTTTCCCTTCTCTTCAGTATTTTTTTACCTGCTTTCCTCTTCTGACTACAAAGAAGTAGACCTTGCTCATTGAAGAGACTTTGGATAGTACAAATAAATACAAAAAAAAAAGTGACAAGTCCTCTGTGTTTCCAGTTCTCCTCAGAGCCATACTTACTAAAGCTCAACTTCTTCCTTCATCTTCTTCCAAGATCTGGCTATCTATTTACATAATTGTCAAAAGTAGATACATAATTATTTTTCTTTTCCCTAGTTGTTGTATGTATAGGCAATTAAATTTTTTGTTATTGTGTATATGCTTGTCATACCCTTATCATAAGTTTCAAGTCAGACCTCTATATTATTATTTCCTTAGTTTAGATTACTAAGGTTAGGAGACAGAAAGATTTTCTCAAGTCTTTGCTGTACTGGTTTATAGAAAAATCATATAGGCTGGGTGCCGGTGGCTCACGCCTGTAATCCTAGCTACTCAGGAGGCTGAGATCTGAGAATCGCGGTTCAAAGCCAGCCTGGGCAGAAAAGACCGTGAGACTCCTATCTCCAATAAACCACTAGAAAACCGGAAGTGGCGCTGTAGCTCAAGTGGTAGAGCGCTCGCCTTGAGCTGAAGAGCTGAGGGACAGCGCCCAGGCCCAGAGTTCAAGCCCCATGACTGACAAAAAAAAAAAAAGAAAAATCATATAAATTCCTCTTAGTAGCTCATTAATATATATTCTTTCTTCCTACTAGACTATAAGTTACAGAAGTAGTAGGAATTTCTTAAGGCAATAATAATTTTCTTCCTCTTTTGGTAATGTGTGTATTGTACATAAAAATGTGTATATGTTGTCTAATACCGAGACCATGCTATATGAATAAGAGCCTTTAAAAATTCTGTGTACTATAAGTGAAAAATACCATCCTCTTAGTCTGCGTTTCTCTATTTACTGGGGTTCTTTTGCAGGGAAGGATGGAGACGGTGAACAGCTGCGGCTGATCTGCTCCCTAGGTAGCCTAGTCTGGCCTCAAACTCGGTCTTTTTGCATCAGCCTTCTAGAAATTGTTTTACTAATTAGTCTTTTTTCATTATTCATCATGAAATTAATATTTTATGTATCAATTAGATACTTGTATTTTATGACTTGTTTATGTTTTCTGTTTCTTCTCGGTGCTTCTTAATTGCTTTCATTGTGATTAGGGAGGAATATTTACGTTTTATTTGCTATAAATATTTTCTAATTGTGTTATTTGCTTTAAATTTAGTCTCTCTTTAGTCTCTAAGATGAATTTAGGGTTTACTTTTTAAAAAGCATATGGGTGTAGTAAGTGTGATCATAGTAATATGTCTTGTGTGGGAGGAAAAGGCAAATTCATGGACAAAGATGATATATTTGAAGTTAGTTTTCATTCACTGGAGTCATGGAAGAGAGAGAGATTGTTCCTTGCTTTACCTTGAGTAAATAAGTGAGTTATTTACCTTTTTTTTTTTTTTTTGGTTATGGGGCTTGAACTCAGGGCCTGGGCATTATTGAGCTTTTTTGCTCAAGGCTAATGCTCTACCTCTTTGAGCAACAACCCCACTTCTGATTTTTGAGTCATTAATTGGAGATAAGAGTTTCATGGGGACTTTTCTGCCCAGACTGTTGAACTGTGATCCTCAATTTCAGCCTTCTGAGTAGCGACAGTTACAGATGTGAGTCACCAGTGATTCATTGAGTTAGTTATTTAAATCATCCATTAATTGAAACTTTTAAATGCCTCTTTTTGGCAGGTCATAATTTTTACAAGTAAGGATAATTTTTTAAAGTACTAGCATTTGGAAAGTTTTATTAAATAGTTTTCATTTTAAAGATGAATACATTTCTTCTTGGACAGTGTTATCCCTTCCCTCACTTTCTCCCAGTTTTTCACTCCCATTTCTGTCCACATGTTGTATAGTTCATTTTCAACATAGTATTCAGTAAGTACCACTGCTGCATTTGTTCACCTTTCGTCATTCCATTTCTGTGGAGTTTTCTTTTCTTTTTTGGTCTGAGATTGGGACTCGAACTCAGTACCTGATGCTTTTACTCATTGGCTAGTGTACCACCAGCTGAGCCACGCCTCTAACCCTTTGGAAAATTTTCTGTAAAATAATTTCCTTTAGAGATAAATGAGATTCGTGGCTTTGTTTTTCCTGTAATGTGATATTTACGTACACAGACTTGGACATGTCACATTACATGATGGTCCTTTACATGATTTAGTCCGTTTTGCCCTGAAAAGAAGAGTGGTCATTAGATCAGAATTGGAAATATAGCATGAATTTCAAAGAGGAATATGATGAAAATGTGAATGGAAAAGATGTCATTCTTGTGAGAAATCATACCTGATAAGAGCACTTGTTTTCTGTTTCTCAGGAATGTTTCGAAAAGATGAAGAACTGACTCCAACACAGAAGGGTTTAGCCGTAAGGTATGTGTCTTTGCATCATGTCTTGCTATGGTTTAAGCACATATTACTCTTGTGGATGAGGCTTCTTGGTCCTTCCAGATCATGCCCTGGATCATGCTGGGCTAGGCATCCCTTTTAAGACTTGCTCACACCTTGCCTGTGTGCTGGAACAGTGTGCACCTTCTGTGGACCACAAGGCTTTCTGCTAGATTTTTTTGCGACAAGGCTCTGAGTTCCTTAAAAATAGGAAAGTAGTATGTCTACCAAGTAGTAATTATTAGTACCAGCAGCTTCCATTTCTGGACCAATAATGTGATAGCAGGGATTGGGCGAGGATGTGTCACGTTAACTTATCTATGTCTGTTAGTACATAGACATGATATTTTTGAAATAATGAAAAACTACTCAGATAATGATTATGCTTATTCGAGGAATTTTATCTGGGATAGGTTTCTGTTTCGTTGGCTATAGGTACTCGAAAGAGTCACCTAAGGAATGGCTTAATTTCTTGACAAAGTCTTGTCAATAGAATTAGAAATTAAAATACACAGCTGCTAGAAAAATGCAAGTGACATTGTGACTACCTATGTCAAGTGTTCACCTTTGATCCCAGGTAGCTTATCCTGGGGATATTCTTCTATTTTTCCCATCTTTAAGAATATTGTGTTTACATATTCTCTTTAGCGTGTCTTCACACATATAGGTAACCGTCCATTCGAATATACTTAACTGATGAAAAGTTAATTTGACCTGGTTCTCTCTTCCCTCGGAGTCCTTGGTCCATACAGCCCCCAATCACTTACAGTCACTCAGCTCAGTTTTCCCTTTTCCCACTTGGCAAATTCCCAGACCTAATTCAATTAATTTGTTACTTACTTGAACTGTAGAAGAAACCTGATGCAAAGACAGTCTTGATGGCTCAAATCATTTTTAATTTGTATCCCCAATTTAAAAATTACATTCCTGCTGAGGATTGTCGGCTCATGCCTGTAATCCTAACTACTCTGCGGTTTGAAGCTAGACCAGGCAGGAAAGTCTGTGAGAATTATTGCCAATTAGTCCCTAAAAAGCTGGAAGTGGAGCTGTGGCTCAAGTGCTATAATGACAACCTTGAATGAGAATACTAAGGGACAGGCCCTGAGTTCAAGCCCCAGTACAGGCACACACATTAAAAAAAGTATTTTCTTTAATATTATTTTCTTAGTTCTCTATCTTACCAGACTGTATATCCTCCTTTCATAATGGTAGCAAATTTTAGTTTTTGGAGAGAATAAGAATAACTGCTTCATTCTGTAACCACAAAGTCTCCCAAACTGCCTCAATCGTTACAAATACTTTCTTTCCTAGTACTGAGTTAATACTCATAGTCCAATAGTCCATAGTCCAATATAAGGGCAACTTTTTACTTCACTGAATGTGATTTCTTTTTTTCCTTCCCTCTGCTGCTGCTGGATCACTTTCTCCAAAATAAAGAAAAATCCTGCTTTACTGTGTGTTCTCGTCTAGACACTCCCTTCTGTGTAACAGCCCCACTTCTCTCTCCACGGCCTTTTCTCTCCTTCTCCCTTCTTCTTCCCTGTAGGCAGATTGTTGTTTCCACTCTCAAGTTTCCCTTAAGCTCAGCAGATTTCAGCCCTCCAGTGTTGGCCAGTTGATCATTCAACAATGAGGAGAAGTCATCATTTGCCTTCCAGGATGCTGGAATCTTTTGGTTCCCTTCTTCTCCCACCCACCACCCATTCTTACTCTGTCTCCTTTGCCTCACCTCCACACTATTGGTGAACCCGAGCTCAGACCTGGACTTTTCAATGTTCTCATGTGTTGCCATACAAATCCAGTGGCTTCAAATGCTGTGTTCACATGTTTGACATTGCCTAAATTTATGTTCCTACCTAGATTGCTCCTTAGCTCCAGCCTCATATATCCCTAATCATTTCATTTTTTTTGCGTTGATACTGACAGGTATGTCTAAAACAGATCTCTTGATTTCTGCTTCCATCTTCCTCCCTACCCTTCTGCTTCCATCTTCCTCCCTACCCATCTAATATATTTCTCTGCAGTATCACTTCCTGGGTTAATAATTATACTATTCATCACCTTCTCACTACAAATCCAGTCTCTAGTAAATCTAGCTGGTCTTCCTTTCCAGCAGTTCTAATCTGACCACATCTCTCTATTCCCACTCTAGTCTCTGTCCAGACCCTCATTTTACTCACTGCTTTCATGATCATTCTCCTTGTTTTTCCCTCCTGCCTTCTATAACCTACTTTAGCAGCCAGGGATCCTTTGAATATGCCTTGGATTATTTGTGTATTCTAATTCCTTGATTAAAAAAAAACAAAAACCATGCCTTTCCACGTAATTTAAAATTTCAAACCTTGGATAATTGCATGTAATAACCACCAAGAGCTCAGAGTTCTAGACTCTTCTTCACTCATCCTATTTTTGTTTTCCTTTTTGAGACAGTGTCTTACTCTTTATCCCAGGTTAACCTGGATCTTTGCCTCCCTAGTGCTGAGACTTTAGTGTTTGTCCCTATGATTAACAACCCACTCTTAACTATACAGACAACTCTATCAGAAAAGTACTCCCTCTCTACAGTCAATTTCTATCCCTTTGCCCTGCCTTGATATTCTTTATAATATATCTTAACCATTGGATGTTACATAATATATTGGTTGTTCTTACACTTAACTCCCAAATAGAAAGTCATTGGGAACAGAAACTTTGGTTTATTTTCATGTTCCCTTCAACTAAATAGTGGTTTAACACTGGGAGTGTCTTCGTACATGAGACATATACACTGCATGGAGACATTTTCAGTGGTCAAAACAGGGAAGAGATGCTGCTACTGACAGCTAGTGCCAGAGGCTCATGAATCCTCCATAAGTCCTGCAGTGTACCAGAGAGGCCCCTGCCACGAAGAATTATTGGCCCAAATGTCAGTAATATTACAAAAAAAAAGAATATTACAGTAGACTTAAGGTCTCATTTTTACTGGCCAATACTATATCTATTGACCAAAGTGCTTACAATGAGTTGCTTGGTATGACAGTTGAGCAGAAAATTATGTCACCAGATTTCTTAGATAAGAATTATCTCAGCTAGGGGCCAGTTGTTCACACCTGTAGTCTTAGATATTCAGAAGGCTGAGATATGAGGATTGCAGTTCAAAGCCAGCTTGGGCAGGAAAGTCCATGAGACTCTGACCTCCAGTTAACTAGCAAAAAGGCAGAATGGAGCTGAGACTCAAATGATAGAACTCAAGCGAAGTGCTAGTTTCAAGCAAAAAGCTCAGGGGTAGCACCCAGGCCCTGAGTTCAAGCCCCAGGACTAGCACACACACAAAAAAGTTTTCTCCAGGGGCATACACAAATAGAGGGAAGAATAGTAAACAAATACAGTCATTGTATTCAATGTACGTTATATAAAAACTGACTACATAACTTGGGTAAGTATGGGAAGGGGAAAATGGGAGAGAAGGATGGAAGAGGTTTATACTAATGTTTTGTACTTATTACCTAATTTATGGAATTGAAAACTCTGTTCAGCTACTTAATACTAACAGAGCTATCTCCTGTCCTTGCAAATTGTGATACACAGTTTGACTTGGTAAGATGGAGCTGTGCTGTGACAAGCTGACATTGTGTGGGGTCTGTGGTGTTGGAAATGAAGCTCTTTGCTAGAGTGCAAGGAGTTCTGTGATTGCAAGGTGCTTGTCTTGATATCCAGCGCACAGAGAAAGCTTCCTGCTCTGGGTTATTTACATAGGAGGAACTAAATAAGAAAATCTGCCAAAAACACTTTCCCTCCTCAATTTGATATCCAAAGGGAAATAATTAGGATTTAAGACCCTTAAGTATAGGAAAAACACTTCTAGAAAAGTTAGAAAAGGAGTGTTAGCAGAGTGTTTCCCCAGCTAGTTCCAGAAGGAGGGGGGGTACACAGTGTTGTTTTCCTGTTATCTTTACATGAAGGTGATACCTAGTATATAAGGATGTCCGTTTAGGGCTGGGAAGGTGGCTCAGTGGTAGAGCGCTTGCCTTGCATGCCTGAGGCCCTGGGTTCGATTCCTCAGCACCACATAAGCAAAAAGAAAAAAGCTGGAAGTGGTGCTGTGGCTCAAGTGGTAGAGTGCTAGCCTTGAGCTGAAGAGCTGAGGGACAGTGCTCAGGCCCAGAGTTCAGGCCCCACAACTGGACCCCCCCCCCCCAAAAAAAAGGATGTCCCGTTGGCTTTTATCCATACATAGTGTGTTTTTAGGGAGTTAGCATTGTATTTAGAGAGGAAGAAGCATGTTCAAGAAGGCTGCTTACCATCTCAGGTTCTTTTGTCACTTGTGGTTATTGACCAAAAATGCTTAGTCAACATTAGGGGGCTGTGTGCCATGGGGCCAGTCTTCAAGGTAGCAGGATCACAAATGTTTTGAGCCATCCTTTCTTCTTTCCATCTCAGACCCTACCTCCGATCTGCGAGCAACCTCATGGCTCTGCTGCCAGCATCTGTGCAGCTGCTGTCCCTCCTACCCCAAGGCAGTCAGCCCTGCTGGGAATGCTGCTGCTCTGTCCACATGTGGGCTCAAGTGAGGCCTCTGCAGCACACATGCCTTTAGACTTTACTGTGGTTTTTAAACTCATGAAGAACAAAATCTACCATTCCTTCCATGGTTTCTGAGGCCCCACATTATCTCACTTCAGCTCTCTTTTGCCTGCGTCTGTCCAAGATCAGTCCGATCCAGTCTTGTTGCTGCTTTGGTGCCAGTCAGCCTCAGCCTCTGCCCAGTATCCTCACCACTGACATCATACAACTTCTCATGTCCTACTGGTCTCTGGCCTGCCCTGTCTCACTGGGGGCCTTCTCCAACCTGTTAATATAATAAAACACCTTTTCCTTATAGCACTTAACATCTCTGAAAATATTTATGTTGTAAATATATCTGTGTGGTTCATTGATTGTTCTTTGTAACTGATATGTAAGATGGATAAATGCAGAGTTTCTGTTTTATTATGTCTGCAGGCCCTGGACCTGGCCAGACATGTGGTTGGTGCACACATGTGTGATCAAATAACTGGGAAATGACTGGTAATAGAGGGTTCTCCATGGCGTGTCACAGCTATGTTAGACATCTTCCATCATAAAATCTTAGTAAAAACTGTAGTTGCTTATACAGGTCTTAACATTTTCTATTTTGGCAGCTATGGGGTTTGAACTAAGGGTCTCACACTACCACTTGAGCTGTGTCTTCAGTCCTTTTATGCTTTACTTGTTTTTTAGTTAGGATCTTGACCTTTGGCCTAGGGCTGGCCTTAAACCATGATCCTCCTATCTCTGCCCACACTGGAACTGGAATTACAAGCATAAACTGCCATGCCCAGCTTGTTCTTTGAGAGAGTCTTTCTGCCTCAGCTAGCCTCAAACCACACTCTTCCTGTCTACACCCCCTAAATAGCTGGAATATAATTGTGAGCCACTGTGCTTGGCTCTTTATAAAGGTCTTTGTATTCTCTTACTGAAAACTGTTGTTGAGCATTACTATGTCCCTGTCTTTGTGAATCTTATGTATGTATACCAATGAAAAGTATGGCTTGTTTTCTTTTAGAAATATGAAGGCAGTGCAGTACATGGCATTTTCTCATGAAAGTTTCTGGAACCTGCTGTCACATGTCACAAAAGTTGCATGTCTTTCCATTGCAGGCGTATGCCCAGCCTTCTGGAGTATGTAAGTTACAACTGCAACTTCATGGGCATCCTGGCAGGCCCGCTGTGCTCTTACAAAGACTACATTACTTTCATTGAAGGCAAGTCACTCCACATGCCACAGTCAGGTGAAAATGGAAGAGAAGAGGTGCAGCATGAAAGAACAGAGCCCTCTCCAAATGTAAGACCCTAGGTTTAACTCAAGAACTCACTCATTTATTTAAACATGGGAATGTTGTCATGTTTTGAATTGCCCTGTCTCTTTGTAACTCTTTTTCAAGATAAATGACTGCACCCTAAACCTAGTAGCAATGCCTAGTAGAAATGCAATCATGATTAAAGACTTAAGAATAGGTTACGTAGAAGAGCCTTGTGCTAGATTTCTCCATGAGACGAATGCTGTGCGTGATGAGCTGTCTCACACCCAGCCAGCCCTCCTCATGGACTCGGCCAGGCCGCTTGTCCTGGCTTTTTCCTAACCTGCACCTGTGGAGACTGGGTCTCTTTCCTTCCCTACCTGCCCTCTCTTCTTCTCAGTTGTTTCTGGCTGAAATTTTACTCCTCTGAAGGCTTCCTTCACATGTCATCTTGTCCACATTTCTATAGTCAGCTGCAGTCCTGATAGCTTGCTCGAGGCTAGCCCTTCCCTCATGCCAGGTCATTTCAAAGCTCTGCGTGCAGCGGAGAGGCAGGTGCTGCCCTCACCATTTGTCAGGAGGACAATGACTTAGAGGCTCTGTGGTTTGAGCAGGCTTCCTCAGGGTGGCAGGAGAAGAATGGGAACTCAGACCCAGGCAGTGCGGCTCTGGAGACTGTGCTCAATCACTTCACAATTGAACACAGCACATTTGTTCTTCCTTTGAGATGCTGCTTCATAAGGCAGACTGAGGAAACTTCCCAGAGGCTGCTCCTGCTGCAGTTGGTCTGCTGCAGTCTAGATACCCAGGAGAAATAGGAAGCAAGGCAGGAAGTCTGTGAGGTGGAGACCAGGGCTGTGTGTTTCTCCTGAATGAGGACTAGGCAAAGTTTCACGTCCTTTCTTTGGCACACCCGCCATTTTCCATTTGTATAGGCAGTGAAGAGTGAATGAAGAAGAGTGTGTCCATTTGCAAAAGCTGTTGCATCACCTTTTGTACTGTACGGTTCATTGTGTCTTGTATTGGGGTGTTTTTGTCATGCTTTCCATTATCAGTTAAGTGTTCCTGGAGAAGTTACCATGTCAAATTAGGTTGTAGTTCAGGCTTGAAGTCAGTGTCTCTCTCTTCCATTGACAGTTTTTTTGTATGTGCAGACTGAGAAATAAACTTTTGCTGGGGGGCGTGGGGGGACAGTACTATGATTTGAACTTAGGGACTAGAGTTTGCTAAGCAGGTTCCCTACCACTTGAGCCCCTTTCTTCTGGACTCAGCCCTTCAGAGGTCTTACTGCTATAACAGAAAGTTGAAGATCCTGTAGTCAGCCCTCTGCTTCCAAGATTCTGCATCCACAGATTCAACCAGCCACAGACCAAAGGGACTTTAAGAATTGTATCTGTGCTGAATATGTCCAGGCTTTTTGTTGTCATTATCCTTTAAACAATAAAATATAACAGGTATTGACATAGTTTTTACATTGTATTAGATATTACAACTAAGCTAGGGATTATTTAAAGTATTTGAGGATGTGCTTATTAGCTTAAATGCAACTACTACACCATTTTGTAGAAGGGACTTGAACATCTGCTAGGTATTTCAGAGGAGGCCTAGAACTAGTCCTAGTAGATACCAAGGAACAAATGGATCTGACTCTTACTGTTGAGCCTTTCTCATAGCACTGTTACATAAAGTATTAATATATGGATGTTCCTTTATAAATTTAATTTAGTTAAATTGACTATGTGTCCTTTAGGGCACACTCTAAATCCAGTATACTTCCTATCTTTCCATCCATGGCCCTATATGATCTCTTCTAAGCACAAATATACCACGAGTGTGAAAATACCAGCACCATGAGCTGGTAATTGACTCTCATCACAATATTGTAGTGTTGCAACGAATGATCTCTTCTTTCCATCAATCCTTCATGCAAACTTTAGTCTTCTCAGGCATGCAGCTTTTCAGTGTTCTTGTTAGGTTTTGGTGGGGAGGGCATGGGGTTGAATTACTAGATCTTGCTCGTGCTAGGCAAGCTCTCTACCACTTGAACCATACCTCCAACCCTTAGTTTGATCCTTCTTGAAAGCTGAACTCAAGACCTTTTAGAGTTAAAGGGACATGTATTGTTTATTGCAAAAACAATGTCCATGAAATGTCTAGCATTTAAAAACACAGAAAAAGAACAGAATATGAATGTATGTTACATAGCATACGTTAAACTCGATTTTCATTTGAAAATCATGAAATCCACTACCAAAATTTTTCTGTGTATTCGTTTCTATGTACACTTATCCCTTGCTTGTGTTTGCTTTAGATTTTTATTCTCTGAAAGTTCTCCATACACAGTCTGAGTAAGTTGTAGATAGCTTAATAATGTTTCTGCCATGGGGTTGTGGAGGATCTGAACTGCTGGTGCAAGGTAGCTGTCCATTTTTGGTCTAATAGTCAGTAAGAACAACCTGTGCAGAGTACTAAAGGGAATGCAGATGAAGCTCACGACTTGTGTCTTGACTTTTTTAGCCGGCAGTCATTCAGAAGCTCATAGTCTGTGGACTTTCTTTATTATTTCACTTGACCATCTCCAACTTGTTACCCGTGGAGTACAACATTGATGAGCATTTTCAAGCCACAGCTTCATGGCCAACCAAAGTTACCTATCTATATGTCTCTCTTTTGGCTGCCAGACCTAAATACTATTTCGCATGGACTTTAGGTAAGTAATGTAAGTAGACTTATGCTGTTTGTGTTGAGTTGTATCTTAACTTGTAGGAGATCATATAAATAATTTTTTTTTTCCAGTGGTGTGGTCTCCATGTGTTACCCAGGTTGGCCTCAAATTCTGGGCTCAGCCAATCCCCCAGACTCTACCTTTCCAGTAGCCAGTAGTTGGTGCTATTGGCATGCCACCCACCAAGCTTGAGAGTGCCCCCTTGAGGATACAGAGTTAAACACCAATTAGAAAAATTAGTGTTACTCATGTAGAACTAAAAGTTTGTGTGTAAGGACAACCAAAAAACTAGATCAAGGCCCATTTTATTGTAAGATAAAAATCAAGGAATCGTTGAAATGACAATGTATTTATTGAATGCTTGTTGTGCTAGATTCTATTGTAGGAAGAATAGCCACTAATATATGTAACATATATCCTACCCTCATGACACTTGAAATTTAGTTTAATTGGGGCTGGGAAGGTGGCTCAATGGTAGAGTGCTTGCCTTGCATGCATGAGGCCCTGGGTTTGATTCCTCAGCATCACATAAGCAAAAAGAAAAAAGCCAGAAGTGGCGCTGTGGCTCAAGTGGTAGAGCACTATCCTTAAGCTGAAGAGCTGAGGGACAGCACCCAGGCCCAGAGTTCAGGCCCCACGACCGGATCCCTCCCCCCCAAAAAATAGTTTAATTGTATTAAAATTACCATATGATAACTTGTTTATTACTATATTATCAAATTACTATATGATAAACTTTTTTTTTTTTTTTTGTCGGTCATGGGGCTTGAACTCTGGGCCTGGGCACCTGTCCCTCAGCTTTTCAGTTCAAGGCCAGTGCTCTACCACTTGAGCTATAGTGCCACTTCCGGTTTTCTGGTGGTTTATTGGAGATAAAAGTCTTAAAGTTTTTCCTGCCTGGGCTGGCTTTGAACCATGATCCTCAGATCTCAGCCTTCTGAGTAGCTAGGATGACAGATGTGATCCACCGGTGCCCGGCCTTAACTTTTAACCATAGTATAAACTATGATCAGTGTCTTATCCATTCACTGTAGAGGGGGTTGTCAGTGATACCTAGTAGGAGGAGGATTAGGGGGAAACGGACATTCTGTTGAGCCTTCATGATTGAATTTCAGTGTATGGAAAATAGTTTACATCCATGATCAAATAAGATTGAACAAATAAGATCGGAAGTCAATAGTTTTTGCCACAGATATGAAAGAAGGAAGGAACCAGGAAGGAGACAGGTCACTCCCAACCCCTTTGCTGACTGCTAAATAAGCTTCATGAGGCTTCAGTTGACCAGTGCCTTAGACTTTGAGTAGTAAATCTAGCTGCATCTTGAGGGATGGACTAAAGTTAAATGTCACTTCATGGGAGAATTGAATCCTCCTTTACATGTGCCTGCTTCCCTTAGAAGCGTCTTTATTCTTCAGATTCTGTCTTGTTTTCCTTGCTCATATTTGATTTAAATGAATGTGCAAAGAAACATTTCAGCAAAGCACAACTCATGACAAGGCCCAAGGTCTAGCATTTTACTGTTGGCTTTTACTTCAATGAAGTATAGTTTGGGACCAGAATCTGTTTTCACTCTTAATAGCATCATTAAAAATTACTCTAGCTTGATAACTTATTTGCCAATAAAAATATAATTTTAACTGGTATCAATATTTTTTTTTTGCTGTTGTTATTGAGAACAGTGTCTAGCCAGGTGGACCAGGCTAGCCTAGAATTGACAAACTTCTTGCCCACACTTCCTGAGTGCTGTAATTGCAGGGTGTGACAGAATATTCACCTTCATAGAGCTGAAACTAATACTTCTTTAAGAATTGTGGGTACTGGTTAATCATGCCTATAATCCTAAGTATTCAAGAGGCTAAGATCTGAGCATTGAAGTTTGGAGCCATCTAGGAAAAAAAAAAATCAGTTCCCCTGTTTTCACCTTAAGGAAATAAAACATTTTGAAAGTGAGCTACTTTCAAATTGTCAAGAATTTTAAGAATTCTTTACCTAAGCCTATTCAGTTCATTATATACTTTTATTGTTTCTGTACTATAGTGGACCTAGTAATAATAGTTAAGATCCAAGTCCATTGTTGGAATGCTGGGTCAATAGAAAAGCAGAATTTGAGCCTCATTTCACCCAGCCTCACTTCACCAGGTCACACATCCATTAACTCCTCTCTCCATTGCTTTGTTTAAACACTGCCCATTTGTTCTTTTTTTTTTTTTTTTGGTCCAGTTGTGGGGCCCGAACTCGGCCTGGGTGCTGTCCCTCAGCTCTTCAGCTCAAGGCTAGCGCTCTACCACTTGAGCCACAGCTCCACTTCCGGCTTTTTTCTTTCTGCTTATGTGGTGCTGAGGAATCAAACCCAGGGCCTCAGGCATGCAAGGCAAGCGCTCTACCACTGAGCCGCCTTCCCAGCCCTAAACACTGCCCATTTGGTTGTCAGATTGTAGCTTGATGATCTGTGAACGTCCGAGAATGTGTCATCAGGATTCCAGGAGCTCCAAAGTTATTCTTTCCTTGTTTTTGCTTTTGAGTTTTGATGATAATTTTAAATGAGGAGTGTGTTCTAGATCCTAATTTTTTTTTTTTTTTGGCTGGAGGCCAAAATGAAGGAAAGAAGGAGCAAGAGATAGTGTCAGGAGGGAGGTATGACTATTCAGTAGCAATTTGTAGGGCTGTGCTGTATGTGTTATTAAAACCATTTTTCTATCTAATCTATCTATCTATCTATCCATCTATCCACCCATCTATCTACTTACTTTCTTACTTATGGTGCCATTCCTAGGGCTTGAACTCAGCCTGGCGCTGTCCCTGAGCCTTTTTGCTCAATGCTAGCACTCTACCACTTGAGCCACAGCTCTACTTTGGCTCTACTTTGTTTTTTTTGTAGTTATTAGAGATGAGTCTCATGGGCTTTGCTACCATTGATAGCTTTGAACCACAATCCTTAGATTTCAGCCTCCCAGGCACCCAGCTCTATAACTGGATTTAAAAAAGAAGACTTTTTGTCAGTCATGATTCTTGAACTCAGGGCCTGGGCACTGTACCTGAGCTTTACTTCTCATGTCTAGTGCTCTACCACTTTGAGCCCCAGCTCCACTTCAGGTTTTCTGGTAGAAAATTGGAGATAAGAGTCTCATAAACTTTCCTGCCTGGGCTGGTTTCGAACCACTATCTTCAAAACTCAACCTCCAGAGTAGCTAGGATTACAGGCATGAGTTACCAGTGCCCGGCTTATGACTGGGTTTTTTAAAAGGCATTATGCACTTGATTTAAATTCTGCTCTAGTTAGTAGACCCATGTCTTTTCCAACAGAGTGTGAGCAGAGTCATGAGCAGGCATATGCTCCTTCTGCTTCCACTCAGCAGCCTGGGCCCTCCCTCAGTCAGCTGACTCAAGAAGATTCCAGAGAGCTTGAAGGAGGTGAACCTACAAGAAGCAAATGCCTGGTTCATTAAATAATACTGGTTTTATTTTTAATTCTATTAAACATAGATGTTATTATATTAATGGGCTTACCTTAACGTTGTATAAATACTTGACCAAAGGCTGCTGATCTCATTCAACTTGAGTGGTAAATCTTGCTTGTTTTTGTCCACAGGTATAGTTTTCCTAAATTCTGTTTAAGGGTACTAAGACAGTAATTAGGAACCATTTAAGGATAAAACTTAAATGTTGCATACTGACTATATTTAATATGCAAGCATATTATTTAGCAGGGTTTTGATGGATTTCAGTTGTTTGTTCTCTCGTTATAGACCACACAATAGAAAGCTGAGCATTTCCCATTGCTTATTTGAGGCAGAAACTTCATTTGAAGCTTGTCAAGCAGGTATATAAGGCAAAGGTGACAAGGTGAACATTGTGATGCAAAACATTGGAAAACAAATTTTGTAAACAGAATTGTAGAGTCGGTTCTGATAAACAGAAGGAAAATATTGTTAAAACCTGTTTCACACACTCTTATTTATAAAAAGGTCAACTACATGAATGATAGCAACATGGCAAGCCCAAAGCAAAGCTTCTTCCGAGTAATTCCTCCCTGGGTGGCTGAGCACTCTCTGTTGCATTCCATTGAAGCACTCTTAAATTGTTTCCTACACAGTCTATACCTCTGGAGAGCCAGTGGTCTTCTGAACTTTTAGACACTACCGATGTTCATTCATGCCTAATGTCTGATGTTTTACTAGCTAACCAAAAGTCTTTGTGCATTTTCATTATATGTGATAATGTTGTTGGTCTTTCTTAAAAATTAGAATAAATCTACTTAAACTATTTAAAATTATTTAAAACTATTTAAAAATAAAAGTTATAAGCTGGGTGCGAATGGCTCTTGCCTGTAATTCTAGCTACTCAGGAGGCTAAGATCAGAGTATTGCAGTTCAAAGCTAGCCTGGGCAGGAAAGTCCGTGAGACTTTCCATGGTGCAAAAGACTGGTAGTTAGTCCCTGATTAACTACCATAAAACCTGAAGTAGAGCTGTGACCCAAAGCGGTAGAACAATAGCCTTGAGCAGAAAAGCTCAGGGACAGTTTGGAGACCTTGAATTCAAGCCCTGTGGACCAAAAAAATAAAGACTTAGTATATGACAACATACATTATCTTGGGAAATAAAGTTATAAAGTTTCTCTCTCTTTTTTGCTTTGTTACAGCTGATGCGATTAATAATGCCGCAGGTTTTGGTTTCAGAGGCTATGACAGAAATGGAGTGGCTCGTTGGGATCTAGTTTCCAATTTGAGAATTCAGCAAATAGAGGTTCGTGAATCACTAACAAGTTAGTTGCCAGTGATCATTTATGATGTGCTGTCCCAAGAGTGGTATGGAAAGATTTTTAATTACAGTAATATCATTCTGTCTCTTAATACGTCCTCATCATGGACCATGTGCCTCAGCCACCAAGGATGCAATGAGCAAGGCCAGTGAGGACTGTGCCTTCAGGGCTGTGTGTGTGTGAGAGTGTGTGAGTGTGTGTTTTACACAGTAAAGTATTACTATTAATATTTAAAGCTTCTATTGCTGGCCAAACAAAAAGGTTTCTTTGTTTTTCAGATGTCAACAAGTTTTAAGATGTTTCTTGATAATTGGAATATCCAGACAGCACTTTGGCTCAAAAGGTATGTTCCACAGGAACACTCTTTACTTGGCATTTCGTGTATAAGGTTGACCTTCACTGAGTTCAGATTTTGTTACGTTTATAGTGTGTTGAGTGACAATGGTAGCTTTGGTATTATCCAGAAAGAACATTAGCGTCCACCAAAGGAAGTGTGCTAGACTTTATCAGAACAGTTGGTGCTATGGGAAGAGTATCCCCAACCCACTGCCCTCCGCCTGCCTTTTGCTTGGCCTTATGGGGGATCCCCACTGTCCTTTGTGGCCTCTACTCTTATCCACTGGAGATTTATGTGGGGAAAAATAAAAGCCTGTACACAGTCACTCTGCATATGGCCCTGGATTTCTGGAAGCGTTCCAGTTTTGGGCTTTCTAAGTTAGGCACAGGATACACAGGACACAAGATGAAAAGGCTCAGTTCGACCCAGCAGTCACAGAAAATGGTGAAAATATTGTTGGAAAGACAAGTTTGTGGTGAGACACACGGCTGTTCTCTATAGTGAGGATTATGAGCAAGGGTAGGAACAGTGAGTACAAGACAAGCTTCTCAGAAGTAGCTGGAACTTGAGCCAGGACTTTGTTAGGAGACAGAAGGCAGGAAGGGAGGGTGCAGATACCCTTGGCGTGATCCATCTTGAATTTACTCCACAGATCCTGCCCCTGTACAGGCAGTGCTCAGAGCAGACTGCTTTGTGTTATCCTTTGTAAAATGACAACTGAGTGTCTTTATTCCTTGAGATGTTCCAGATTGCCCTCTCATCACTTCATGATCCTAGCCAGTCTTCCAAAGGCTTTCCCTTCGAAAATTGTTTTCACCTGAATTTTGCACTGTGTTATAGGACTATTAGACTAAGGACTCCCATTGCCAAAAACAGTCATGCTATTAGCTCAAAGTTCTTCGTGCATTGAAAGTGGTTATATATACCAGTAAGAATGAAATTTATGCTTCTAAATTTGACACAAAATAACTACAATTTCCCTGAGGTTGCAGACCAAGTTAGTGCTCAAGATAAACGGTGTTGCTTTCCTGGCTACCCTAATCCCGCCAGGTAATGCAAGGATTGTTGCTGGGTTTGTGAACTCAGATCTGCTCACTGCTCTTGGCTCTCTGTGTGTTTTGTTTCCAGGGTGTGTTATGAACGTGCATCCTTCAGTCCAACCATCCAGACATTCATTCTGTCTGCCATTTGGCATGGGGTATACCCAGGATATTACCTCACCTTTCTAACAGGGGTATTAATGACATTAGCAGCGCGAGCTGTAAGTATCAAGAATTTACTTTTATAATTCAGTAAGACTTTTGTATAAGGTAGACAGTATCTCCTTGGCTGTGATCAGCCCTGATCTGCCCACTCAAAAGATAGATATATAACTGTGTGCTTACCACATTCCAGGCTCCATGCCTATGTGTCTGAGGAGATGTGTCTTCCTTCCTGTGCCTAGCGCATAGTAGGCACTCTCAAAATGTTACTTATTTTTACTGAAGGTTCTGAAGAGATAAAGCAGTTAAGTAAAGGTGATCAGAGTGGTAGATTTATTTTAAACAATTTCCTAGAAGGTATGTAAAGTGTGAGTATCACAATCTTAGCAGAGGGGATGGACCATGCTTGGAGAGGCGTCATGTTAGAAACATGGCACTGTTCTTTAGAATAGTTGCTTGATTGGAAACTGGGCAGTGTGTTGGAAAACAACTGAAAGAGCTTGGTAATATGGGAGAGGAAGGAGAAGAATAATTTAGCATAAGGAAAGTCAGAAGAAAGTGGCATGAGTGAAAGTTTTTTAGGTTTTCTTTGCCAGTCCTTGGCTTGAACTCTGGGCCTGCACACTGTCCTTGAGCTTCTTTGGCTCAGGGCTAGTGCTCTACTACTTGAGCCACAGCACCATTTCTGAGTAGTTTATTAGAGATATGAGTCTCATGGACTTTCCTGCCTGGGCTGGCTTCGAACTGCAATCCTCAGGTCTCAGCCTCCTGAGTAGCTTAGGATTACAGGTGTGAGCCACTCCTGTCCAGCTTGTTTGAAAGTATTTAAGCAAGGTTTTTGTAGTATTTTTAGCTAAGATGCTTTCATTTAACAAACCAACAGATGTTTACCAGTGTTTGACTGTATTCAATTTAAGGTACTTGGGGAATATATAAAGGAAATACCAAGAAGTATTAACTTGATGCTAATTATTCATGAAACTGAGATACGGAGGATTGTGGTTCAAGGCCACCCTGGACAAAAAAGTTTGCTAGACTTTCTCTCTAAAGTAACCAGCAAAAAGTAGGGCTGGAAGCATGGCCTATATTATAGAGTGCCAGCCTAGTAAGTGCAAGGCCCTGAGTTAAAAAAAAAAAAAAAAAGTATTAACTAAGGGCTATACTCTTCAGTAGTTCATAATCTACTTAGGGGTATAAGTATGTGCACATGCATATATGTTTATGTGTATTCTTTGTGTGTATGTACATACCCACACATGCCTCACAGATACATGATAGACTCCATGATAGACATAGGATAAAGACAAGTCTTTCTTGCTTAGGTTCAGCAGAGGTATCCTCATTATGAAAGTGTTTAGATCTGAGCTTTGAAAAATGGAAATTTTTGCAGTGTTGAGTAAATTAGGAAGAACAAGACATGAGTGACGAGAGAAAAGCTAAATGGAGCGAAGAACGCATGTGTGCATGGGGAGTGAGCAGCACTGTACATGAAATGGGGAAAAGAAGGAGGGACGAAGGTAATAAATAATAAAAAGAACTTGAACACCAAGCTGGTAACAAGCTAAATGTGGCATGGAATGCTGAAAACCTTTCTGGAGGAAATGGATTTATCTTTGGACAGAATGGACAGGAGTAAGTGGCCTAGAAAAGAATTGTGGAAGAATTCACATGTTCCAGGATTTGGTTCTGGCCACTAAGAATGATGATCTCTAGATGGAAAACCATTGTATAAATGAACCCACCTCAGAGAAAGAAATCCATGCAGCCTTACGTGGCACATCACACAAGAAAGAAGGATGCAGGAAAAACTGGGAGAGAGTGAAGGAGGAGTGCCATTGTCTAAAAAGAAATACACTAGCCAGGCACTGGTGACTTACATCTGTAATCCTGGCTACTCAGGAGGCAGAGCTCGGAGGATCACAGTTCAGAGCCAGCCTGCATAGGAAAGTCCATAAGACACTTACCTGCCATTAATCACAGAAAAAAACTGAAAGTAGAGCTGTGGCTAAAGTGGTAGAGTGAGTCAGTGAAGCGTGCATGCAGCCCAAGGCATCTAAGGGCATCACAGCCCTGTTATTGCTGAATCTCGGGTGGCTGAACACCACGTGTCTACACAAACCTTCAAAACAAAGACAGTCTGAATGGTATAATCCAAACAAGATGAAAAATTCTCATCCAAACTCATCCACCCAGTGAAACTATCATTTACATTTGATGGTAAAAGCAAAACCTTCCATAACAAACAAACATTAGAGGAATTTATGATCACTGAACCAGCATTACAAAGAATTCTGAAGGGAGAAAACAATCAAAATCAAGAAAACACATCAGACAAAAATCACTAGATCAATTTAGTAACCACAGGAAAAGGAAAAAACAAAGTACAGGAAATCAGGAAAATGGCAGGAAGCATGACACATCTCTTTAGAATAACCCTAAATACTAATGGACTCAATTCTCCAATCAAATAACAGATTGGATAAAAAATAAGATCCTTCCATTGTTTGCATTCTGTTTTAGGTTATTGTTGAATTGATTAAAGCTTCCACCAATTATATGTCTTAATATATTACCTGTATGTCACATTTATTGAATAAATAAAAGATATTAATCTCTGATCTTAGATAAAAGAATTCAGATACAGATATTTGCACAAAATAACATACCTTTAGGTATCCAGAACATCATAAAGGCCACCAAGCTAACTTAAAATAGAAACAGCCTTATTGCAAAGAAAAAGAAGAGAGCCCAAGGACAGCCTTGGAGCCTAGAGTTCAAGCCCCAGGACCAGCAAAAACTAAATAAGTGTATTCTTTACCTGACTTATGCAACTGTAACTCCTTTATAATAACAATAAAAAGTTAACTTTAAAAAAGGAGGAATGCAGTGGAAAACAAAACCATGTTTAGTTAAATCTGCACATTCTAAAACTGAAATATTATGACCACTTCAAAAGCTTTTCTAAAAAAATTATAAAATTATGGATATTAGAAAACAGCTTCTTTTGTCTGGGGATATAGCTCATTGGTAGAGCGCTGATCTATTATGAATGAAGGACTGGGATCAAGTCTGACACAAAAAACAGGAAAGAAAACTTCTGTATATAGACCTTTTGGTCTGTCACAGATGTAGAAGTTGAGCTGGAGGTGAGGATATCTGCTCCATAGTGGTAGAGAGCGTCAAATAAATAAACGAGAGAGAGAGAGAGAGAGTGTGTGTGTGTGTGTGTGTTATATAATTTACCAGGTAACACATTGCCACACTGCTCTTTTGGGAAACTTCTCATTTTAATACAATTTTAAATAACAGAAAAATGTCAAAGAGCCTGTTTCCATATACCACATCTTGCCCCCACACAGCCTTTTCTTCCCTGCCACACCTGTGTTGGTTTTGTGGGAACCAGCTTTCTTCTTTTATTGTTATATTACATTTACATAATTCAAGTAATGAGTACATTTCTTTTTGGACAGTGTCACCCCTCGCCTTGTTCTTTCCCAGTTTTCCCTCCCAACCCCTCCTGCAAGTTGTATAGTTCATTTTCAGCATAGTGTCTAGTGAGTACTGCTGCATTTGTTCACCCTTCTTCCTTCCATTTCATTTTTTGTTTTTGTTTTGTTTTTGGCCAGTCCTGGGGCTTGAACTCAGCCTGGGCACAGTCCCTGTTGCTCAAGACTAGCATTCTACCACTTGACCCAAAGCACCACTTCTGGATTTTTCTATGTATGTGGCGCTGAGGAATCGAACCCAGGGCTTCATGCTCTAGACAAGCACTCCACCACCTAGCTCTGTCCCTCCATTTCTCTGCCCCTCTTACCCTCCCAAAGACAGGTGACTGAGTAAGACAAAAATAAAAGAAAACCTACAACAAAGGAAAGAAAAACCTTTTGTTTCCATTTTCTGGAGTTCATTTTGATCAGTATTATTTTATGTGGTCACAGAGGCATACAGGGAACCAGCTTCCTGCAGCAGATGCAGTTAGAGTCCCACCAGAGGTGAGAGTGTTGTAGTCAACACCCTGAGACCAGGATCATTTAATAAATAATGTTAACTTAAAGATGTTACAGATGTTTTTTATTTCTTTGTTTCAGATGAGAAATAACTGTAGACATTATTTCATCGAACCACCCCAACTTAAATTATTTTATGATGTCATAACATGGGTAGTAACACAAATAGCAATAAGT
This sequence comes from Dipodomys spectabilis, assembly GCF_019054845.1. NCBI lineage: Eukaryota > Metazoa > Chordata > Mammalia > Rodentia > Heteromyidae > Dipodomys > Dipodomys spectabilis. The sequence continues at coordinate 3,888,125 of NW_024870743.1, read as the reverse complement.
TACACAGTTGTGCCATTTGTCCTTCTTTCTATAAAACCATCGTTTATGTTTTACAGGTAAGTGTTACTCTTTCTTAAAAGGTGTCAGGTGGAGTAGCTATTTTTAAAAGGAAGTTCTTCTATTGGATGGTACTTGTAGCATAGCCTTGTGGATTACCAGTTCCTATTTCATCCTCAGCTAAGCAGTCACGAGTTTCTTCATGGGTTGACTCATCCCACTCAGCCCAGAGTGGGACTTGCCCTGGCAGAGGTTACTGGGTGAGTGGCCACACTGGAGAAGACGACATGTAATTGTTAATTACCTCAAGTAAGGATTGAAGAAAAGTTCTCATGGTTCTAACCCCTGTCTAGTAAGGGACTTTGAATTTCATCTGTCTCTGTCTCTGTCTTGTCTGTCTATCTAGCTATCTAGCTATCTATCTCCTTTCCCCATTCCACCAAATTCCCACCCCCCAAATTTTGCTACCTTAGAGATAAAAAGTTGTCTGTTCGTAAGTTTTTTTTTTTGGGGGGGGGGCGGGGTCTGGTCGTGGGGCCTGTACTCTGGGCCTGGGCGCTGTCCCTCAGCTCTTCAGCCCAAGGCTAGCGCTCTACCACTTGAGCCATAGCACCACTTCCAGCTTTTTTTTTCTGCTTATGTGGTGCTGAGGAATCGAACCCAGGGCCTCATGCATGCAAGGCAAGCGCTCTACCACTGAGCCATCTTCCCAGCCCCTGTTCGTGAGTTCTTTGTTAGCATAAGATGTAAGAGTGACTTAGCACAGTATATAGTAAAAAATTGTGGACGCAAATATGACAATAATCATACAAGAACACATGACACCACTGGTGAAATTCTCATTTTAACAAAATTACTTACTTTAAAAAGCATCTGGGCAGGTCACTGGTGGCTCATGCCTATTTGAGAATTGACATTGGAGTAAGCCTAGGTAGATGAATCTTCAAGATTCTTTTTCTCCAACTAACAGCAAAAAAAGCAGGAGCATAAGGGCCTGTGTTCACACACACACACACACACACACACACACACACACACACACACACACACACACACACACACACACACACACACACACACACACACACACACACACACACACACACACACACGAGCTGTTCAGATTTTTTTAAATCTCGATACCTCTTTTAGAAGCACTTGAACTTCCAACTATTGGAGCTATTTGGGTCATATTTGGTTTGTTCTTAACTTGGGGGATGATGTTTCTAAAATGATTTCTAACGATGTGTTCCTTACTTGTGGAAGTCACCATCAAACAGCGTTGCTTCTGCACCCCTGGCCTTGTCACTTCAGACTGCTGCGGACCTCAGGGGAGGCAGCAGGCCCCCTCTGCTGCTGTTCCCTGGGCTGATTCAGCCCTTGATCAGGGCACTTGGGGAGATGATTTGCAGTTTGTCCATGTGCTTTAATAAGCACTTTTTTGGGTATGTCTGGTTTAGCTTTATGACCATTACAAAACAGTGATTTAGTTTGATACCTAGAAGCAGTGTGGTTTCTATAATGTTTTATAATTTTTTTCAGCGTACACTGTAGACTTCATCTCCTGAGGGGAAAACTAGAATAATAAACACATCCTAAGAGAGTAATGGTAGTGTGATTACAATTTAATAAACTGTTCTTCTTTTTCAGCTCCTGGTGTTACTGTCTTCACATTTGTGGCATCTTAGTATTATTGTTGTTGCCGGTGAAAAAAACTCACAGAGGAGAGAATACACATGAAAAAGCTCAGCTCTCACGATCCAAAAAATTTGATGAAAGAGAAAATTCTTTGGGACAAAACAGTTTTTCCACTGCAAACAACATTTGTAATCAAGACCAAGATATAGCCTCTAGACATCCGTCACTCAAGCAGTGACGGGAGGACGCCCTGGTGACTGTTTTCCAGATGTGGACAGAAACCAATCTTAGCACCTTTCCAGGGGGTTTGTATTTGTTTGAAAAGAGGTTATCTGAGGGAAAAGGGACTGTGATCGATAAGGAGGTTCCTGTGTACCAGATTGGATATGGAATGAAATAACCCCACCCATGCCATGTCCCTGTGGGTCACGCCTTATATAAAAATATTCCCATATTTCAATGGGGCACTCCGACCTCAGCATATGTCCTTAAGGTCATATGTGTGCCCTGTTGCTGAATGTACGTTGCGTATCCCAAGGCACTGAAGAGGTGGAAAATAATTGTGTCAATCTGGATGATTGAAAGATTCACTTTTCAAAATGAATGTCTTGCCTTAAACCTTCTATTTCCTGAAATAATTGTTTCTACATGGTATTTTCAAGTGTAATATTGTGAGAAGACTATCTCAATTTTGATGTTGTATACTATAATGGAATTTAGGAGGAATTTTAAACAGATGTTTAAGATAGTGGCTACTTTAAAATGCAATAAACATCTCAGTATTTGAAGGGTTTTCTTAAAGTATCTCAAGTGACTATAATACGGAACAGTAATGGATGCCAAATTATAGGCAGCTTGTTCTGCTGGACAGCTTAATTACCTGTGTCAGAGAGCCCTTCCAAGAGGAGTTCCTTCAGCATAATTAAAGGTTGACAGTATAATATTTTAAGTTGATTTCCTTAAAAATAAGTAAGGGAGATGAGGCCAGAAGGTGCTAGTGAAGAAAACATTGTGTGGCTGGAACTAGAGGCAAAGGTGTTCTCTCCTGTGTCCCAATTCTGTATGAGACATAAAAGTTAAATAACTGATAACTACATGGGACTTGTAGATGAAATTTATTGGGCATAAATTACGTAGAATTAGAGGAGATTATGAGAGTAACAGTGATAGATGACTTGAAGGTTTGAAAGGAATCTCTAGTAATTAAGGTTACTATCTGCCTAATCAATTTCTTGTCCTTACACTTTAATTTCCTATTTGGGGAAGTCTTAAGGAAATGAAAATTTAGTCACTGAGTCTAAATGATGTTTGTTTGTTTTTTTAGAATAAGATAGTTTCCAAACTCTAACTCTCACATTAAAATTTTTCTGTTAACACTTGTTAAATGAGTTTTAGAGTCTATAAAAGGAAAATGGGCTATTTCACCATGAATAACTTGCCTTGAGTTATTAGGTGTCTGTGTTAACTCCAAGAGGAGTGTTGTGCGGGCAGGTGCCGCTGCAGGCACTGACCTCAGCCACACGGACCAGGTCATGCTCTGTGGGAGGGGAGGGGCAGGGCCTGTAACTTCACTGTTGTTTAACCAATCTTTTGTGGAATTTGTTTTCTTTCTGCCTTAACTTTTCAAATGAAATGAAAAGTGTCTATGCTGAGTCTCTCTCTTGTTGATGAGTAATATGTTTGCAGGCAAAGTTAAGGAGGAAACAAAAATGTGATTTAAACTGTCTCAACTAAAGAAGGCAAAATCACTATGCTTTGGGTGTTCTGAAGTCTTGTCTGCAAGAATGACAGTACATTGTTTCAGGACTTTGAGAAATAGCCTCACCTATTTTCATTCTTTGCAGACAGAAACTGTTCCCGTCAGAAGAGGTAACCCCTTCCCATCTCTCCCAGGAAAAAATAAATAGCTGAACTCTAGATTTTCTTAGTGTTGTTACCATGCACTAGAGTTCAGGTGGCTATACAATCTAAGAGGATAGAAAAGAGTGCTTGTAGAACAGAGAGGCCCCAAAATGTGTCCTCAGTTTACTGAGTGCTGTAGGGAATCTGATCACTATTAAAGAAGGAGAACAAACCCAGTGTTGAAAGGGCAGCCTCAGGCATGTCATAAGTGAAACCCAGCAAGCTCAATAAAAGCCTTTGGGTATTTTATTGGTTTAGTTTATCCAGCCACTTGCAAAACTAATCACCATTCATTTTATTGCCTGAATATATTTTATTTCTCAGTCTAAGTCACTATTAGCCTCCTTCTTGCCCAGTGAATATGCAGTTGAGACCCATCCACAGAGCAAGACACATTGGGTGCATCTTCTAGCTACTTAGAAGATGATACATCTCTTACTCTCATCCCCCTGAATCTGCTCATTGCTTTTATGAAACCGTTTTTGTATAGCTGTTTTCTGGTTTGGAGAAATAATCTCAAATACAAAATTCAAAAGGAAAGCTCAAGAAATAACTTTAATTATCCACACAATTTTTCTCAAGAGTTTCTTTTTTGTGTGTGTTGATCCTGGGGCTTGAACTCAGCTGTTTACTTTTGGGTGTTTTTTTTTTTTAACTCATAGCTGACACGTCACTTGAGCCACACCTCCAATTCCTGCCTTTTGCAGATAGTTCAGAGGATTTTTCTGCCCGGGCTGGCTTCAAACCTCAATCCTCAGATTTCAGCCTCCTGAGTTGCCAGGATTACTGGCGTGAGCCACCAGTACCCAACGTAAGATGTTATGTTTTAGAAAATGAATATGCCTTGCAGTGTGGCAAATACTACTGTATTTCTTTTTTTTTTTTTTTTTTTTGTCGGTCGTGGGGCTTGAACTCTGGGCCTGGGCGCTGTCCCTCAGCTCTTCAGCTCAAGGCGAGCGCTCTACCACTTGAGCTACAGTGCCACTTCCGGTTTTCTGGTGGTTTATTGGAGATAGGAGTCTCACGGTCTCTCCTGCCTGGGCTGGCTTTGAACCGCGATCCTCAGATCTCAGCCTCCTGAGTAGCTAGGATTACAGGCGTGAGCCACCAGCGCCCGGCACTACTGTATTTCTTAACAGTAGAAGAATTTAAAAATGAGTATGTCTCTCCTACTGTTAAGTATAAAAGGATTCTTACATTATGTGCTTGCTTTTCATTAAACAACCAGAATAAGATTCAGTGTGTGTATCTGTCATATTTTTCCATTTTTCATGTACTGTCAAGTCACTCCAGACATGATCAATCAACATCATGTACATTTTTGTTTATATTGCTCAGGGAAAGATGAACAAATGTAACTTTTCCCTCATTTTCATTTTCTTAAAACAATAATAGTTGCTTTAATGTGATATGCCCCAGGGTCATCACTTTGCAAATAGCTAGTGACTGGTTGGGGATCCTTTAGGTTTTTAAATGTCCAGAGGAGGAGTTGGAGGTGTGGCCAATGAGCAACAGCCAATGAATGAAAGCCCTAGATACCGAGTCTGAGTCCCGGTCTTGGACAAAAGTGAATAAGTACCCAGAGTAACAGGGGAGATTTATTTGGTTTCAAAAATAACTACTATGGCTATTATCAGCCACACCATGCCATTAAAAATGCTTTTGTTACGAAATTACCTTGTGCGTGACACTCATCCAAGATTTCCACACAGACCATTTTTGAGGAAATATTGCAGTAAAATGAGAGTTTCTGAAAGAAGGCAGTGACTCCCTGTAAGCAGCAGTTGAGGAGAGGGATATTGGATCTTTCCCTGGCCCAGCCCCGGGTGGGGAAGAGTGAGGACTGCAGGAATCAAGGGTCAGACTGCAGAGAGGAGTCACAGTCCAGTAACTCTAGTTTTATTAAGGTAGCTCATGTTATAAAAGGGTTGTCATAGCAACAAGAGAAAAGCCTCTTAATCCATTAATCCAGAAACTGTGGGAACAGATCATTTCTGCTTAATATAGCCCTTAAAATGGCTCTTTCATAGTGAAATAGTCCCTACTGGAAAACAAGCAAACAAAAAAACATTTCCCTCTGCTTTCTCTGCTTTTTTGGTTTCTGCTTGTATGTTGAACTGAAGAAGATATATATACTATTAAATATTTTATATAATTTACTGACTTTACTAGAAGGGTTTGCAACTACATAACATCTCAAATGTTATTTCATTCAAAAAATTAGTTATACTATTTTAAACTGCAGACAAAAATTACTTTAAAATTTTGCCAGCAAAATAATTGTGTACAAGTTCTACTTTTATTTCAGGATCAGATTAAAACTTTTAGGACAAGAATCTTTCCTATTTAAATTCAGACCTTGTAAATATTTGATTTGTATATTTGTGAAGAAATCTGGACATGTGTACTTACTCGTTTCCTTATCAGTCTTTCATAATTATTAGTTAATTGATTTTAGGATTTCTACAGTATAATTGACAGAAAAAATTACTTGAGAGAAGAATTGTTTTAAAATAATGTCTATTCAGTGTCCAAAGTTTTAGACATATACCAGTAGTATTCTGAGGGTTTTATTCAGGCATCAATAGCCTCTCCTGGCTGAAACTGAATACACCCAATTTAACATAGGTGCAGCGTTCTGGCTAACACTGTGAATATCACCTCAGTTGCTCATGAGGACTTAATACACCCAACCCAGAGGCATCTAGTGGACAGCTGGTGACTTATACACAACTCGGATGCTAAATTTCTGCTTTCTACTGCCCTTGTAAAAGTGGGTTTATATCAGTGTGGGTTTCTAATGTTCAAGAAAATATGTACATTTACAATGAAATCCACACTGACATTTGAGTTTGATGAGCCAAAATGTAGAGGGCTTTACGGTGTTCTGCAAAACCACATGTAGCCCAATATAGTTGTAATAGTAACTCTTTGGAGAAGAAAGCTTAAAATGAAATCTTCCATGTGGATATTTTGTAGGAATGAATGCTCTCGTAATCAGAGATAAAGCTACTCTTTGAGGCTCTTGCTGCACAGAGGAAGCAGCCAGTGAGATTTTAACTGGCAGGCTGCTTAATAATGTTTTGTATGTTTTAAAATAATATTTATTTTAATAGATTTTTAGCATAATGCAAACCCCAGTAAAGAACTGATGACGAGCTTCATAAGTCATTGTTAGGAAAACTGTGAAACAGAACCTAAAGACACATTTTTATGCCAATTAATTTGTCTTGCCTGTAAAACTGATTATAAGTCTTCATTTAATACAACTTTTATAAAGCAGAAAAAAGACCCAACCCCAAACTAGCCTATATATTCTATAAATAGTAGGTAAAGAACCATGTAAAACCATTGTCTGAAGTGATATGTAGTCATCTCTACCCAGTGATACATAGTCATCTCTAGCCATGTTTTGTTACATTTTGCTACTGTGAAAAAAAGGAAAGACAGTGAAAAACAAAACTTTACCAGATGACCAGTTTTTTAATACTATGTTTGAAATGGAAAAGTGGCTGCTGTTTACTGGAGTCTTAAATCAGTATTTCCTACCCAGTCTAGTTTGTGCTAACCTCTTGGAGAGATTGATTTGTTAATATTGTTCTGTTCTTTCTTGGGAAAGGACATGTGTGGATGGTTCTCAACCTTTAAGCATCTTTGGTTTTGTCTACACGGTTTGCCAATGAAGTACATTTTCTGCTGACTTTTTATCACATGCACACACAGACTCGGATGTTGAACACAACTATGTTCCATGCAGTCTTGTTCATCTTCTGTCCCCTTTATGTCACTGCTGCCCCAGAGCAGAAGGGGCCTGACATAAGGTAGCAAGAATGAAGTAAGTGAAACTGGCTGAGGTGAACAGTTCTCTGGCAGTAGATGAAATGTGCGATTCCATTCCTGCCTTCCATTCAAAGCGGTTTTCTGACTTCTGCCCAGTAGTAGTCGAACCTTTGTGTCCCAGACGTGGAGGGGAGGCCCAACTCCAGCAGCCAGAACTTAATAGTATTTACACTTGCCTTCCCAGGTTGAAAATATCACGTGGTATTCTATGCTTTTTGTTTTTATTCCAAAATATATTTTTAAAGAGGTGTTATTTTTCAACAGATTCACAGGTCAGTTCTTGTGGTGTGGTCACTTGAAACCACAACTGTGTCATTTAAGCTGTGATGTGATAAAGTCATAACCACTTGCTTCTGATCTGTGTCCTCAGCTCACTGGTGGCTTATTGCTGGGTTTTAAAGGTGTTTTTAACTACATGTGGGTTTTTTTTCTAACTTGTGTGTCTTTAAAATTGATTAAACGGTAGTTTAAAAAAACATGTGTGTATGTTTGCTATTTTCAGAGAATTGCATCAGAATGCCAGCCCCATCATGAGAATGGTAGTCTTCAGTTTGGTGACAGTATTGTTAAGGGTCACTGACTCCTCAACTGCTTAAACACTGTTTGGGGAGGCAATGAAGAAGAAAGGACCGGCTCCTGGTCCATACAGTTGACTTTTTTCCACCTCTCATGTCTGGATCTGGTTTTTGCTTTTGAGAAGTAGTCCCAGGAGCCCCATTTAATAAGAGATTTCTCTATCATGGTAACTTAGGGGAACTTGCGCATTCACTTCTTGACTGTTAACGAACTGTGGAAGAAGTACCTTATGTTCGTTGCTATTGTGCTGAGGCACTGGGCTAAACAAAGAAATAAGTCCAGTCACTTTCCATATGGAAGACCTTAGAATATCCAACAGATTTAATCACACCTTTTTGAGATTCTAGGCCATGCTGAAAAGTAGTGGGAACCAAAAGCAATTTGTGTAGCATTCCTATTCTTGTGCTGGGTAATAAGAGAATTGAACATCTTGCCTTTGAGGGAGCTATTTAGTAATTGCTGGGCCATAGACACCGTCAAAACTTTGTTAGATCCCTAGGGAAGTGCAAATGAAATGGAGAGGTGAGGAGGAGGGGCATGGGAAGGTCTGGGGTGGTTCCTTCGGGCCTTGCCTCCTGGCCTCTTGTAGAATCTTTTTTTTTTTTTTTTTTTTGGGTCCGGTCGTGGGGCCTGAACTCTGGGCCTGGGCGCTGTCCCTCAGCTCTTCAGCTCAAGGCTAGCGCTCTACCACTTGAGCCACAGCGCCACTTCCGACTTTTTTCTTTTTGCTTATGTGGTGCTGAGGAATCGAACCCAGGGCCTCAGGCATGCAAGGCAAGCGCTCTACCACTGAGCCACCTTCCCAGCCCTCTTGTAGAATCTTACTGGGATGAGAAAGGGAGTTGGAGAAAGAAAAGCTCTGCCAAAAATTCTATAAAATGTTTTCCACAACAAAATAAGAATAACAGTAAAAAAATATATTCAAGTATATAGAACAGGAATGGGGCTGGGAAGGTGGCTCAGTGGTAGAGTGCTTGCTTGCCTTGCATGCATGAGGCCTGGGTTCCATTCCTCAGCACCATAGAAGCAGAAAAGCTGGGAGTGGTGCTGTGGCTCACGTGGTAGAGCGTTAGTCTTGAGCTGATAAGCTGAGGGACAGCGCCCAGACCCAGAGTTCAGATCCCACAACCGACAAAAAAAAAAAAAAAAAACCACAGAAATAACAGGAATTATGCATATTTAATCTAAAGTTCTGTCAACAATATGCTTATTATTTGACAATTTTTCTCCCAATTTGGAAAAAGGAGTGATTGTAAAATTTATCATTTTTGGCACTATGATGTGTCTGCTAAAGAGAAAGAACCTATGCTTGTTGATACAGATGGATTCCTAATTCACACAAAGCAACAAAGTTTTGTGGAATTTGGTAAATTTAGAAGAATCTTCAGCATAATATGAAAAAATACTAACATCCAAAGTCCTGTAGGCAGTATTGGTGACCTGTCTAAACTCAACCAGTTTTGTGTGCTTATTAGTTAATTGTCCCCTCCCCTCCTCTATATTAGGCTTGATATAAGCAATAAAATACATTCAAATAAATACAACAATCATCCATCATCCTACTACTGACAACCAGTTTTAATATTTTTGGTATATTTCTTTCTGGTTTCTCAATTGGTGGATAAAGATAAATATATATAATACTAAATTCTGGAACTTCATTTTGAGTTTAACATACTTCATTACTGTTTCACTTATGTTTATGTGTATGGACAACAGCAAGAAGAAAAAAGAATGGATGGCAGCCTTATCCAGATGAAAGAATATGTATTTAGTGGACCTAGTCCAACACAACACAGGAAATAAGTTATCCTGTCTCGTTTGTGGTCTTGGAGACAATGAGGATTGGTAACTATGCATCTTTTACTTTTCACTGGAGCAGTGTTTTTACCTAAAGGTATTTTCTGGAGGACTATGAGCACACCAGCAATTAATTGAAATACCTATTAACTCTTACCCAGAAAGATCATAGAACAATTCAGGACACATTCAATATGAGGAACAGCTGTATGATGATCATCTGATTTTCTGAGTCAGTTTACTCATGGAACTGACTAGCACGGAAGAAGCAGGGCACTTGATTCCTGCAGTCACACGCGCCTGGCAGTGGGTTCTATCAGCAGTTTGTGGTGATCTTTGGTGGGATCTGTGTCTTTCTGTCAAAGCCCTTGGGTAGTGTCCTCTTGAACCTACACTGAAGTCCAGTGTCACCCGATGGCCCTCTCATCTCCTTGTCTCACTGCTCCTGCTGCTCTGGCTACCTGACACTACGGACCACTGAACATAGAGAACATGTCCCCACCTCTGGGACTTGGTCCTCATGGTTTCTTGTGCTTCACCACTCTTCCTCCCAACAGTGGTCTTTTCCCTCACTTCCCCTTGGCTCCTGCTTCTGCACACCTCAACTCTCTATATGCTGTGCCTCATGGCACTCCTGACACCTGCCACTCTACTGCTGGTGTTATTCATTGCCCATCTCTCTTATTAGAATAAAGACAGGTGGCCAGGATTTTATCTGTACATCCAGTGCTGCTGTACATCCAATGCTCAGAATTGTACTCAGCATGTTATAAGCATTCCACAATATTTGCTGAATGGTGAGCACAGTCACTTGAGGTGTTTGGAATATAACAGGACTCATTAACTTGGATGAGTAGAATGAGTGACCAAGCTGATCTCACAACCGAGATCTTCCTCTTCCAGTATAGTATTAAATATCCTATAGTTCTCCCATTGTTTACTTATGAACAGTTTCTCTCCTAGTAAGTCTACAGGGGCATTCTGTTTTGGAGACTACCAAAGCTTTATCTAAACCCTTATTATACAACTATTAAGCTGCTTTTTAAAATAAACCATTCCTCACAATCCTGCTTAAATAAAAATGCCAGTGCTGGCGGGAGTTTCTAGCCAACGTTGTAAGGAAGGACCAGTTAGAAACATTTTTTTTTTTGATGGCCTGTAACAGAATTTTACTCTCTACCATTGAGCCAGACCTTCAGCCCCAGTTCACATCTTACCTTGACCAATAAGTGTTCTAAGCTTCCTCTAGCTATAATTAATTTTTTCATTTGCAAAGCATGGATCAGTGTAGCATGCAGAGGGGTACAGAGGAAATCCAGGGAAGAGAGGAAAGAGAGGTGGTTAAAATCTGCTGTGAGTAAACATATGCGGAAGAGGGAGAGAATGTCAGAGAACTTTATCAAGTAGTATGAAGAACTATAAGGTATACACAAAGAGTGAATGATAAACCCCAAGATTAAATAGTGAAAATTCAAAAAGGCTAAGGAGGAGAATCTTAGATATATTCTAGAAAATATTGTGACTAGATAAAGACTGTACCATGATACATAGGCTCGAAGATGCCCAAATGCGTAAGTCAAGGTAAAGTCAGTATAGATTCACTTAGTGGGAAATTTGGAAATAGAGAAAATACTGCCTAAGAAGCAAATGGAAAAGCAGCTCTTTAGGCTAAACATTAGTTTTACCAAAAGTTTCAGGAAAAATTATAAAGTAAAATCAGAAACATAAAAAAAGGAATCTGCCGGCTACCGGTGGCTCATATCTGTAATCCTAGCTATTCAGGAGGCTGAGATCTGAGGATCCTGGTTCAAAGCCAGCCTGGGCAGGAAAGTCTGTGAGACTCTTCAATAAATCACCAGAAGTGGCACTGTGGCTCAAGTGGTAGAGCACTCAGTTTGAGCTGAAGAGCATAGGGACAGTGCCTAAGCCCAGAGTTCAAGCCCCATGACTGACCAAAAAATAAAAAGAAATCTATGGGTTGGGAAGGTGGCTCAGTGGTAGACTGCTTGTCTTGCATGCATGAGGCGCTGGGTTTGATTCCTCAGCACTACATAAGCAGAAAAAGCCAGAAGTGGTGCTGTGGCTCAAGTGGTAGAGTACTAGTTAAGCTGAAGAGCTGAGGGACAGCACCCAGGCCCATAGTTCAGGCCCCACAACCAACAAAAAAAAAGGAATCCAGTCAGGCGCCTGTGTCTCATGCCTGTAATCCTAGCAATTCAGAGACAGATCTGAGGATTGCAGTTGGAATCCAGCCTGGGTAGGAAAGGCTGTGAGATTCATCTCCAATTAATCACAGAAAAAGCCAGAAATGGTGCTGTAGCTCAAGTAGTAGAGTGCTAGACTTGAGCAAAAAGAACTTAGGGGCAGCACTTAGGCCCTGGGTTGAAGGCCCAGGACAAGGAAAGAAAGAGAGAGGGAGGGTGGGGGATGAGAGTGAGAGGAAGGGAGGGATAGGGCAAAGAAAGGAAAGAAAGAGGGGTGGAGGGAAAGATAAATGGAATTTAGTGCTGCTGAGTAATGTGCTGACCTCATTCCTTTTAGGATAAGATCTCACTATATAGCGCAGACTGTCTTGAACTTGGGGTCCTGTTCCCTTCTGCTTAGGAGGCATATGCCACAATACCCAGCTCACACTGAAAAAGTAATGAACCTTTACCAAGGAAAAATTGTTGGGTCAATTAAGATATGATAAAATGAAACTAAATCTTAGGTGAAAATATGGGGCTGGTGGAATTTCAGAACATACCAAGTGGTATATAGGACTTACACATGTTTATGGTATAAACTAATAAGGGCTGGGAAGGTAGCTCAGTGGTAGAGTGCTTGCCTTGCATGCATGAGGCCCTGGGTTCGATTCCTCAGCACCACATAAGCAAAAAAGAAAAAGCTGGAAGTGGCGCTGTGGCTCAAGTGGTAGAGCGCTAGCCTTGAGCTGAAGAGCTGAGGGACAGCACCCAGGCCCAGAGTTCAGGCCCCACGACCGGACCCAAAAACAAAATTTAAAAAAAAAAAAAAAAAAAAACCTCAGATAATTGAAGGTGTTAAAACCAATGAGTGGACCTAATGCACTACTAGGTGTTAAAAATCCCTGAATGGACCAAATGTATTAGCTTTGTGTATGTGTGTGTGTGTTAAAGGGAGGAGGGAAAGTTCACTTGTCAATACATTTTGGCTTCAGAGATTAATAGAGGTTCAAGGTGCCCACTTAGCTTGAATGAGATATTAAGATTCTGGAAATGGGCAGGGGTCATAGGTCTTAAGAAGCAAAGGGACTGGACCTAATGACTTAATTCTGTCCTAAAAATTAAAAATAGGGTATATATAAAAAATGTTGCCTGGTGCCAGTGGCTCATGCCTGTAATCCTAGCTACTCAGGAGGCTGAGATCTGAGGATCACAGTTCAAAGCCAGCCCAGGCAGGAAAGTTTGTGAGACTTGTATCTCCAATGAACCACCAGAAAACTAGAAGTGGCACTGTGGCTCAAGTGGTAGAACACTGGCCTTGAGCTGAAGAGTTCAGTGCCCAGGCCCAGAGTTCAAGCCCCATGACTGACCCCCCCAAAAAACAAAAAGACATTGATAAAAAAACCTTTAAAGTGGCTGGGTATTGATTTCCAGTAGTTTCTGACAAGGCAATGTCCATTCTCTTCCTCTTAGTCCACATCATTTTCCTGACCCCTGCTTGATCTCTCTGCTTTCTGTAGGGTCATTCATTGTTCAACTCCCAACTGGTCCCCAGAAGACTGTTCACTCTTCTAAGCTCTCAACTCTGTCTCCTAACCCACCTTATTCTGATAACATCTCTCTAGAATATCATTATCTACTTCCCCAAGTGGATTAGACTGTGAAACACTGGACTCTGCACCTTGTTTCTGCTAGGAAGAGTTTGGTGATGAGAAGAGCTTTCAGAGTCTGAAACAGCTTTGCCCACACATTGAGCTGGCGCTGTGAACAAGTGCCTTGCTTGTTGTGGATTTCATCTGCACTGAATCAGAATTCTCTCCAATTCTAAGTCCTCCTGACCAGGAACACGGGCTTTACACTGTTCCCTCCTCCCTTGCATCCTGTCTGTTCTTCACTCTGTCCTCTGGTGCATAACTGTTTATTTTTGGCACCATCCTCATGTTAAGGAACCTGCCTTCTATGTATTTTTATGTAGGAGTATGTAATGCCACAGAGCATCATGTTGCCCCTCTCCTCTCTAGCAATGAGTATCTCAAGTAATGAGTTTGCCTAATAGATGTGTGTTTCACATCCCTAAGAAGTCAGAGAATTCCATGCGGTGAGATTGAAGGGGAGCTTTCCCTTCAAATTTTTGTGTACTTTGCAAAATACAATGAACACATTCTTTTTATGATCCAAGAAGAACAAATTTGTTTTTCTTTTGCCAGTCCTGGGGTTTGAACTCAGGGCCTGGGCACTGAGCCTCTTGTACTAAGGCTAGCGCTCTACCATTTGAGCCACAAGCACCACTTCCGGCTTTTTCTGTGTATGTGACCCTGAGGAATCAAACCCAGGGCTTCCTGCATGCTAGGCAAGCGCTCTACTGCTGAGCCACCTTCCCAGCCCCAAGAAGCATAATTTTTTAAGCAATGTGTGTGAAACTTCTTGGGACATCTATGGAAAAGTGGGCAGGTAAAAAAAATGAAATGTAAGCCATGTGAAGCGAGTTGGAGTGCCGAGGTCATCATCCGAGTGTGCTGATGCTGTGGAAAAAGATGAGGAGACTGAATTAAAGTGCTGAGGGGAGAGTAATGAGGAATGCAGGGAACATTCCCAATTTCCTGGCCTACAGAAAACCACACCGCAAGGGCTGGAAAGGCGGCTCAGTGGTAGAGTGCTTGCCTTGCATGCCTGAGGCCCTAGGTTCAATTCCTCAGTACCACATAAGCAGAAAAAGCCAGAAGTAGCACTGTGGCTCAAGTGGTAGAGTGCTAGCCTTAGAGCTGAAGAGCTGAGGGACAGTGCCCAGGCCCAGAGTTCAGGCCCCATGACCAACAAAAAAAAGAAAAAAGAAAAAAACACACTGCAAGTAGAGAACCTGGGCTTATTTGAGCTGTGCCATTACAGCAAAACCTTTATGCTGCATTTGCTAGAGAGGCAAGCCATGTAAACCACAGGGATACCCAAGAACATGGAAAGACACAATTTGGAAACAAAACTGGTGAGAACTCATTTTAGTTATCCTTTGCCGCAAAGGCAGAAAGTGTTAGAGGCCACGAGAGTGGAAGCCCACAGCACTTGCATCAGTCACAAAACATTTGTTCTCAAAGCAGATATGTGCTGGGCACCAGCAGCTCACACCTATAATCCTAGCTGCTGTGGAGGCTGAGATCTGAAGCTCATGGTTCAAAGCTAGCTTAAGCAGGAAAGTCCATGAGACTCTTATTCCAATTAACTACAAAAAAAAGCTGGAAATGTATCTGTGGCTCAAGAGGTAGAGCACCAGCCTTCAGTGAAAAAGTTAAAGGATAGAGCCCAGGCCCCGAATTCAAATCCCAGTACTTCCCTCCACACATACACAAAAAGAACCCCAAACGGGGCTGGGAAGGTGGCTCAGTGGTAGAGCGCTTGCCTTGCATGCATGAGGCCCTGGGTTTGATTCTTCAGCACCATAGAAGCAGAAAAAAAAAAAAAAAAAAAGCTGGAAGTGGCACTGTGGCTCAAATGGTAGAGCGCTAGCCTTGAGCTGAAGAGCTGAGGGACAGTGCCCAGTGCCCAGGCCCAGAGTTCAGGCCCCATGACCAACGCCCCCCCCCCCCCCAAAAAAAAAAAAAGATTCCGTTGCATTTTTTTGCCAAGGCTGGCTTCAAATGTTGGTCCTCAGATCTCAGCCTCTTGAGTATTTAAGATAATGGTGTGAGCCACCAGCACCCAGATCCTTCTTTCATTCCTTGGGTTTTTGTTGTTGTTGTTGTTTTTGCCAGACTTAGGGCTTGAACTCAGGGCCTAGGCACTGTCCCTGGGCTTCTTCTTGCTCAAGGCAAGTAGTCTACCACTTGAGCCACAGCGCCACTTCTGGTTTTCTGGTGGTCAATTTGAGATAAGTCTCTCACAGATTTTCCTGCCAGGGCTGGCTTTGAAGCACCATCTGCAGATCTCAGCCTCCTGAATAGTGAGGATGACAGGTCCGAGCCTTTGGCGCCTGGCTTCTCAGCCTCCCAAGAAGCTAGGATTACAGCTATGTTCTACCACATGTAGCCCAGTAACTTTAATTGAAAAAAATTCAATTTCAAAGCTATTACTTAAACATTTCATGTATAAACTAAAAATATGCACACTGTTTGTGTGTGTCACCTATGTTTGTGTATGTCACCTCCAACTCCAGATGTCATGACAGAATTGAAATTGATTTCAGGGGGCTGGAAAGGTGGCTCAGTGGTAAAGCGCCTTGTATGCATGAGGCCCTGGGTTCGATTCCTCAGCACCACATAAGCAGAAAAAAAAAGCCGGGAGTGACACTGTGGCTCAAGTGGTAGAGCGCTAGCCTTGAGCTGAAGAGCTGAGGGACAGTGCCCAGGCCCAGAATTCAGGCCCCACGGCCAGACCCAAAAAATAAAAATAAAAAATAAAAAAGAACCCCAAACAACAACAAAACTCCCTGAACTACAACAAATAACTAGAAGTGTCTTAGTATAACAATTATTTCAGGCAGGAGAATGTAGTGTGGAAGAATCGTACAGCAACTCCATTTTCCCCAATGACTGCAAATTCCCCATATCCCCTTGCTGTTCACCCCTCTCATAATTTTCATCATTTCTTTCTATTCAGTTTTAGATCACAAAATGTTACCCAATCTTTTTTTTTTTTTTTTTTTAGTTGGTCATGGGGCTTGAAATCTGGGCCTGGGCACTGTCCCTCAGCTCTTCAGCTCAAGGCGAGCCCTCTACCACTTGAGCCACAGCGCCACTTCCGTTTTTCTGGTGGTGTATTGGGGATAAGAATTTCACAGCCTTTCCTGCCTGGGCTAGCTTTGAATTGTGATCCTCAGATCTCAGTAGTTAGGATTACAGGTATGAGCCATTGGTGCCCAGCTGCCTAGTCATTTTTAAGTCATTAAAGTTTCTCATTTTAGTACTGAAATGCTGGTCTCAATGATGTAAAAATAATGTAATAATAAAAATATGAGCTGAGAGTGTGTTCCTTCCTGGTTTAGATCTGCCTTGGAGCAGGAGCTGGTTGACAAATATATTCCCTCCCTCTCCTCACCCATCCCACCATGCATCCTGGTGTCTGATGCCTCAGCCATCTGACATTAAAATGTGGACTAAAATGAGGCTTGATTCTAATCCCTTCTGCTCAGATTGATATCAGGGCTTCTTTGAGAAATATTACTAAAAGCCAATTGGGGCTTAGGTATGGCTTACGTGGTAGAGCAGCTGCCTAGCAAGCTTAAGATTTTGAGTTTAAATTCCAGTACTGCCCAAAACAACACGCATGCACGCGCGCGTGCACACACACACGCACACAAGACAAAAACTTCACATGGAGATCTGTATTTGGAGGCAGAAGGAACAGGAGGTCCAGGCAGCCTGGGACCATGGCTGAGGCTGAGGTGGGCTTGGCCAAATTCTTCATAGAGAAATTCTCCCCAAATGGTTCCACAGGACCTGAAGGACATGAGTCACTCCTCGGGGGCAGAACTTGGCCTGGGCATGAGCCTGCACATACCTAAAGCCAGTGTCCAGGCTTGTAGAGAGGAGTGGTTTCACCAACAAAGCGGTAAGCAGTTACAGTGACTGGGGGTAGGGGCTCTGGCACCTGTGGGAGGTGGGTTACAAGGTGGGGGGGGGATGGTCAGGGGCCTTAGAGGCCAGCCCTCAAGCCCACACGAACATGGCTGCTATGGCTGTCTTTTTCTTTTTCAATGACGAACTACATACACAGTCCACATGGCCCCTGTGTCTCAAACCTGCTGGGAAACCTGGCCAGATGGTTCAGATGTTTGCTGTGTTTCAAATAATTCAGATAGCTTGAGAGGTTTGAGCGCAGCTCCCCGTTCCAGGGCCACAGTTCCACTTCCTGTGTTGCTATCACCTTTGTAAAAGGACACCTGTCCCTTCTGGGTCCTCAAAAATGTAATCTTCTGAGTAATTGTTCCGGACTTGAAACCGCTGATTTGGACAGTCTGAAAATGGACTTTCATTAGATCAGCTGGGAGCTGTTGTGAAATCCCCTTCCCCGGACCTTATCCTCAACCAGCTGCAGTTTTGATGTCTACAACAGTTCTTGGCCACAGCAGAAGTGCATCAGCCAACTCGGGAGAAAAACCACGGAGGAGTGTGCTCCGTGGTTGTGACTTAGAGGGACAAAGCGGGCCCTCGTGCCTGTGTCAGGAAGCCCCCGGCCGGCTGAGCCCCCCAGGCCTGTGTCAGGAAGCCCCCCAGGCCGGCTGAGCCCCCCAGGCCTGTGTCAGGAAGCCCCCCCCCCCCCCCCCCCCCGCCGGTTGAGCCCCCCAGGCCTGTGTCAGGAACGCCCCCCCCTCCTTGCCCCCGGCTGGCTGAGCCTCCCAGGCCTGTGTCAGGAAGCCTCCCGGCCGGCTGAGCCCCCAGGCCTGTGTTAGGAACAACCCCCCTCCCCGCCCCCGGCAGGTTGAGCCCCCCAGGCCTGTGTCAGGAAGCCCCCCAGGCCGGCTGAGCCCCCCAGGCCTGTGTCAGGAAGCCCCCCAGGCCGGCTGAGCCCCCCAGGCCTGTATCAGGAAGCCCCCCCCCCTCCCGGCCGGTTGTGCCCCCCAGGCCTGTGTCAGGAACGACCCCCCCCTTGCCCCCGGCCGGCTGAGCCCCCCAGGCCTGTCAGGAACGATCCCCCCCTTGCCCCCCGCCGGCTGAGCCCCCCAGGCCTGTGTCAGGAAGCCCCCCAGGCCTGTGTCAGGAAGCCCCCCAGGCCGGCTGAGCCCCCCAGGCCTGTGTCAGGAAGCCCCCCAGGCCGGCTGAGCCCCCCAGGCCTGTCAGGAACGCCCCCCCCCTTGCCCCGGGCCGGCTGAGGCCCCGCAGAGGACCAGTCACACTGGTGATTGTCCAGAGCTCTGCCACTGTCACCGAGTGTAAGGGGTGCAGTCTGACGGGAGGAAGCGGGGAACCACAGCCACAAAGCCCATGCCAGGGGGCTTTTCCAGGAGGGGCCGGTCACCCACGGTGTCCAGCGGGAGGCGGTGCCAGTTCTTCCGCGTATAATTGTGGTTTATTTCTCTGAATAAGCTTAACTGCCGTGGAAGGTTGGGTCACACGGTAACTATAAAGGGTGGCCCAGACGCCGAACTAAGATTGCCGGGAGCACTGGCGAAAATACACTCATCCGAGGTCAGCGGCCCAGCCGCGGGCGGCCCGGCCGCGCCAGCCGCGCCGGCCGCGCCTCGGCCCCGCCCCGGGGGCGTGGCCGCCGACGCCCCGCCCCCACGTGACCTGTCAGTTCCCGAGCCGGGGGAAGATGGCCGCCGGTCGTGGAGAGGGCGACGCGCTTCGAGCCGCAGCCTCTTCTTTCCGCGTCCTCTGACCTTGCCGGTGGTCCAGCGGGCGAGTCGCCGAGCTGAGGACTGAGGACGTCGTCTGCGGCCAGAGTGGCGGTAACCGGCGGGGTTTCGCGGGTCGCCGGGGAGTGGCCGGGGTGAGGTGACGTGAAGAGGGGGCCTGAGGCGGGCCGGCCCGGAGGGTCTGGGGCGAGTCGGTGTGGAGGCCGAGCGGGGCGGGCCCGGCGCGGTGCGGGCTCGGGGCGGTGCGCGGGCCGGGGAGCGGGGCGGGCCTGGGGGGAGGTGCGGGCGGGAGGGGAGCGGGCGCGGGGAAGGGTCGGGCTGGGCGGGGCGGGTGCGGGCCTGGGGGAGTTGGGGGTGCGGGTCAGGGGTAGGGTGAGGCCTGGGCGGGGTGCGGCCTGGGGGAAGGTGGGGGGTGCGGGCCAGGAGGGGGTGCGGGTCCGGGGGGAGGTGCGGGTCCGGGGGGAGGTGCGGCCCGGAGGAGGAATGCAGGTCGCGCAGGTGCGGGCGGGGGGGGGTCGAGGCCCAGCGGGGCGGGTGCGGAGTTGGGGGGACGGGAGGGGGCGGCGGGGAGGTGCGGGCCCGGGGAAGGGCGGCGGTCGGGCGGGGCGGGTTGCAGGCTGGGGAGGGTTGGCTGCCTGCCGGGGCAAGGGGCGGGGAGGGCTAGGCCGGGCGGGGAGGCGAGGTGCTGGCTGGACGGGGCTCGGGGTCCGCTGGGCGCCGGGAAGGTCTGCGGCTCGTCTTCCCGGGGCGGGCCGCGCGCGGGGTCCGGGCGGGCCGGGCCGGGCCGGGCCGGGCCGGGCAATGGTGGTTTTCTTCGGCCAGGCCCCGCAGCCGCTCGCACTCCCGCGGGAGAGCCCTGGCAGTCGGTGCTGGTGGGAAGGCCGACGGCCTCCCTGGCGCGGTGTTATTGTTTTGCTTGCTTGGCTTTCGCGCGGGGCCCCATTACTCCATTGTGCTGCGCGGGCTTTTAAAAGCTTTGCGGAGGACGGGCCGATTCTTCGCTCGACCGGAGCCCCGCACGCTGCGGCAGGTATTTTTCATCGCTCTACTTGGATGATCTCTTTGTCAGCCAGCAGAACGGGATTGTACTTTTTCGAGTTATTTTGGCATATAGAAAGGTTGAAGCCATCGAAGGTATTTTTCTATAAATAACAGTTTTATGGAGTCATCGCTGCTCCCTAGAGGTGCTTTTTAAGACTGCAGCTGCCCTGCCTGTTTATGTGGAACTGGGGCGTGGACCCAGGAAACACCTCTTGAGGGTAATTCTAATGTGTAAGGTTCTGCCTACATCTTGACAACACCTGAGAGCAAACAGCTACATTTTAAAAAGAGATCGTGTCAGGTGGAAGTGGAGAGCCAAGGTTGAAAGATGATGTAGCAAGGTGTGTTCTTTGTTCCCTTGTCCTAGTGTGATGGACTGTTTTATCAGTGTCCCGTGAGGGTGATTGTTGAAGTACCAATTTGGGGCCAATTTTGTAAGTCTACCGAATGGGTTCTCTGTGGGACAGTGTAGAGTATATGAGAAGCTCTTCAAATAGTTTTGATGTACACCAGTTTGAGAATCCTTTTGTATTTTTCTTCACTGTGTGAATGATTGCCAGAGTGACATTGAACTCTAATAATTTCCAGGTTTTCATTTCTGCCACCCAGCTATTGGAAGCATTTCACCTTCTCACTAACTCATCCGGCCTAAGTGGTGGGGAGAGGTGGGCATAACCATGCAAGAAACGCTGCTATTCTTACTGGCTTCTCTTCTTTTTGCTCCTGGCCGCACCAGTCTCCAGCCACATGCACAGACTTGTAGTCATCTTCCACCTGTTTCTTCTTCTCTAGTCAGCCACATGATAGGAATTTACTGGGATTAGCTTGAGTCTTGCACTTAATGGTAACCAGTACAGACCAGACAAGACCTCTCCTCCCCTCTCTCCTCTCTTCTCCTTTCTTCTCTCCTCTCCTCTTCTCCCCTCCCTTCCCCACTCTTCAAACCACAATCTTCCAATGTCAGCCTTCCCAGTAGCTAGGATTGTAAGTGTGAGCCACCAGCACCCAGCCTAGGTTTTCTTTATTCATCTAAAGTGTGCTGGCATCCTTTGTGTTCTAGACAACATCTAGCACTGGGGAAATGGTGGCAGCAATAGGGAAGAAAGGATAAATGCAGAGATGACCAGAATTTAAAGCATATATTGTCCAGCAGTCAGGAAAGCCCACTGCTGAATTTCTGACCCCAAATACACAAACAGAATCCTGTAATGAATCCATATATTCTTGAACCCATGTATTTTGATCCCTATCCAGTATGTTGCCAATTCTGTTTTAGGCATTTTCCTCTTTTCCTGTTACTTCCCTTCTACTGAAGAACTGAGTCTTCATAGGCAAGAATGGCATCTTATTCCACCCATAGCAGAGTACTTGCAAATTATAGGTTCCCAGTGAACTATTAGATTGAACTGTTACTGATGTGTAGCTGTGTAGAATGTATTTTCATGTGATTATGTGACAAAAATAGATCACCTTCCCTTAAATAACTAGTTCAAAGGACATCTTTTGGGTAGGGAAGGCAAAAACAGTTTTGATTTATGGTTTTAAAAACTTTAAAAAAATTTCTGCTTAATACTAAGAGTATTAACCTTTTTATGTTTTAAGTATCCAAAGATAACCAAGTTCTGGTGGCTCATGCCTGTAATCCTAGCTAGCTACTCAGGAAGTTGAGATTTGAGAGTTGTGGTTTGAAGCCAGACCAGGCAGAAAAGTTTGTGAGACTCTTATCTCTAAAAAAAACTACCCCCCAAAGGCTGGAAGTGTCACTGTGGGAGAGCACTAGCCTTGAGAACAAAGAGGCTTAGGGACAGCACCCAGACCCCAAGTTCAAGTCCAGGACTGGCAAAAAACAAAACAAAAGTATCCAAAGATGACACACATACAATCTTCATAACAGATTATGGGAGAGGTAACAAGATTGAAAAATCTATGACTTTGAGTCTTTGTTTTCTTTAATGGTTGAACTTGATGTCTATAGCTGCTTTTCTTAATTGCATTCTTCCCAGTTTTATGTAATACTGTGGTATTAAAAATATTTGGTCCATGGGCTGGGAAGGTGGCTCAGTGGTAGAGCGCTTGCCTTGCATGCATGAGGCCCTGGGTTCGATTCCTCAGCACCACATAAGCAAAAAAGAAAAAAGCCGGAAGTGGCTCTGTGGCTCAAGTGGTAAAGTGCTAGCCTTGAGCTGAAGAGCTGAGGGACAGCGCCCAGGCCCAGAATTCAGGACCCACGACCGGACCCAAAAAAAAAAAAAAAAATTTGGTCCATATTAGGGCTGCTAGATGTTTATGTGAGTGTTTCACATTTTTATGTTAAAGTAACTTCTACAGAATAGTCAGAATAGTACAAAGAACACTTGTCTTCATTCATATATACCAACTGTAAAATAAATGTGATCCTGTTCGCAAGGGTTTCATAGAAATGAGTGATTGTGATACATTGTTGTATTCGAAGATGTAAAAGCATATGTGAAAGTCTAAAAGCACAGGTGAAATGTGATGTATAGATGATATTAACAGGCAGGGAAGGGCAGTAGAGGGTTGAGGGGAGAAAGGGAGGAGGAGATCCAGGAGAGGTGACACAGAGCTGAGTTGAAGGACATGTTCCAGTTCAGTAGGCGTGCCAGTGCTGGGTCAGGCATCCAGGCAGGTGGATCAGCCCCGGGAGCATGGCACACTCATGGTTGTGCAGATACAGGGTTCTGCTTACTGCCAGGCACTTCTTTGAGCACTGGAGGTTGAGTACTGGGACAGAGATAGTTCCCATTCTCATTGAGCACGTTTATTGGGAGCAGGAGGGACGGGACATTAAAAATAAATGGTGTGTTAAAGTAGCTGAGTGCTTTCTAGAAGAATAAGGCAAGGTTATGGAATGGGGACTGATAGATGCAGAGGTGATGGCTGATTTATAGAAGATTTAGGGAAGCTCGGATCAGGTTGACATTTGTACTAAAACTGTGTGGCCTAGCAGAATGAAGTACTGAATTGTGGGAGATGAGCTCAGGGAGACCGGCAAGGGGTGAAGCAGATCAGATAGAGCCTTGTAGGCCATGGCAGGTATTTGGGATTTTATTTTGAGTGAGAGGATAGTTGTTAGGGTGGGGGAGGGCTGAGCTCAGAATACTTACAAGGTGGTCACTCTGGCTTCTATATGGAGGTGATGAGTACTGGAAATACTAGCACCAGGACACAGTCACTGCATTTGGGTCCTTGTGGTTGGAAACTTATGAGACACTTGGGATAGAAGAGGCCACAGGAATGTATTGTGTCATATCTGGGGTGTACCGAATTAGTAAGATTTGACAACCTGATTACTATTTTTGCTTTGATGTCCTTTGTTTGTAATGGGAGAAAAGTAGAGGGCACCTATTAAGCCACTGGTCCTTTCAGGAAAGTATTCTGAATATACCAAAATGTTGTTGATATGTTAAATTTGTTTACAGATTCTAAAAATAATATATATATTATATATATATATTTTGGGGGGGGGGTCCGGTCGTGGGGCCTGAACTCTGGGCCTGGATGCTTTCCCTCAGCTCTTCAGCTCAAGGCTAGCTCTCTACCACTTGAGCCACAGCACCACTTCGGCTTTTTTCTTTTTGCTTATGTGGTGCTGAGGAATCGAACCCAAGGGCCTCAGGCATGAAGGCAAGCGCTCTACCACTGAGCCACCTTCCCAGCCCACAAAAATATTTTCATAGCATTAGTATGGTTATATCTACTACTGAAAAATATGGCAGACTATATCAATTGTTTTTGCTGATTGTTCAAAAGAATACATATAATCTTATAGCCCCATTTGACAAAAAAAAAAAAATGCTTATTTATTTAAAGAATGCAGTGTCTTCTATGGGCCAAGAACTGGGTTAGGTGATGAGGACTTAGTATAGAACAACAAATAGTTCTTCCTTTTATATCCTAGTGGGAGAGACTAAGAAAGGGTGGTTAAGAGATGATACTTTTCTGTTATATAAAATAGCTGATATTTATTGTGCTATGTATTAGGCACCATTTTAATCCTTTTACATATTTTACATACAGTTATTTAAAGATGAGAAACTTAGACACGCAGCCCAAGAGAATCACCAAAGCACACCAAGTGGTCAAGTCAGGAGTCAAAACCAGCAGCCTGGCTCTGGGGTGCCTACTTTTAATCCCTGCTAAGACTGCCCTTAACAAGTTTTTCTTGAAGAGTCAGCATTGAGATTCATATGCAAGATGAAAAGCTGCATTGTTTTTTCCTTGTGATTTTTTTTTTATTTTTGGTGGTGGTATGAGGGAGTTAATCCCTCAGCCCTTTTTGTTTTTTGTTAAAGTTATTTTTGAGATAGGGTCTAGTTTATGTCTGGGCTGCCCTGGGTATCAGTCTTCCTGTTCATTACTTTCTGTGTAGCTAGAATACAGGGCATACCACCATGCTGTATGTTAAAATTTGGCGGGTGTCTCTGCCCTGGGTATCAGTCTTCCTGTTCATTACTTTCTGTGTAGCTAGAATACAGGGCATACCACCATGCTGTATGTTAAAATTTGGCGGGTGTCTCTAGTTTTTTCTGGGATTACCTTGAACTGTGATTCTTTTTTTGTTGTTGTTGTTGTTGGTCGTGGTGCTTGAACTCTGGGCCCGGGCGCTGTCCCTCAGCTCTTCAACTCAAGGCTAGCACTCTACCACTTGAGCCACAGTACCACTTCCGGTTTTCTGAGTGGTTTATTGGAGATAAGAGTCTCACTGTCTTTCCTGCCCGGGCTGGCTTTGAACCGCCATCCTCAGATTTCAGCCTCCTGAGTAGTTAGGATTACAGGCGTGAGTCACTGGTGCTGGCTTGAACTGTGATTCTTTTACTGTTTGCCTCTGGAGTAGCTGGAATTATAGGCATGAACCGTTATGACTGCCCTACAATAGTTTTTTTAAGTGAAAATAAATATAGATATATCAAGCAAAACAAAATAACACAAGAGCCAATCATCTCTGCCTACCTGTGGCTGCTTTGGTAGAGTGGATTGGAAGGTGTACCTCTAAGTGAAAGGAGCAAGTTGAGCAAAGGCAGGTGCATGCAGCAGCATGACAGGTGTGGGCAATAGTGCTTCAGTTGGTCTGAATGGTGGTGTGGTGAGGCTGCATAAAGCAAAAGAGCCAATCTCTGATGCCAGTCCCAAGTATTACGATTGATACTGTAAGTGCGGGAACAAAGAGCATGCTGGGTATTGGTGGTGGTGTTTACAAATCTCTTACTGGTTTCCAGAGATAAAAATATATGACATATTTTAGAAAGTCAAGGTGTTGTATACATGTCTTTGCTCTTATGATTAAGATTATGTGGCACTAAAAATCTTTACTTTTCTCTTTGTTTTAGAGTCAATTCCTAGAAATTACTGGATCAGATAGCATAAGCTTTGTTTGAGGATTTTGGTTAGTTTATTTCTAACTATAAATCATGTATTTTGTTTGTTTTTAACAGGTAAAGTAAAGGTAGCGACAGCTTTCTGCAAAAATGTCAGTTCTGATTTCACAGAGTGTAATAAATTATGTGGAAGAGGGAAACATTCCTGCTCTGAAAGCTCTTCTTGAAAAATGCAAAGATGTAGACGAGAGAAATGAGGTAAAGTCACATGTCTAAAATGAAGTTCTTTTACAGGTATTTTTTTACTGCCTGCTCTGTAACAGGCACTGAGTAAGATAAAGGTGATTCTGGCACATGCCTCTCACCTTTGTTATTCAGGAGATGGTGATTAGGAGGATCATGGCCTTGAAAGGCCAGCCCCAGCAAAAAGTTAGTGAGGTATCTCCCCACTCCCCTCCCCCGCCATTCCATCATCTTACCAGGTAAGCCAAAAATAATGGCATGTGTCTGTAATCCCAGCTATGGTGAAGCAAAGATAGGATTGTAGTCTGGGGCCAGTATCAGGCAAAAAAGTGAGACTTTACCTGGAGAGTCAATTAAAGGAAAAATGCCTAGCGTCCTTTTTCATGTAGTAGAATGCCTGCCTAGATAGTGCACAGCCCTGAGTTCAAAGCACTAAAAAGAAGAAATAGGTGATTCTGGGACTCTCACTCAGGCTTACTGGACTGTTGTCCATTAAGTGCTTCATTAAAGTGCTTCATTCTAACATATAAATGATTGAAAAAAGGTTGAATTTAGGATTCGAATTCAAGACTTGAATTCAGGGTCTCTTATTGCTAAGCAGGTGGTCTTACCATTTCAGCCCCAGCCCCAGCCTCAGATTGTGATCCTTCTACCTAAAATCTCTTGGAGAGAGATCACTGGCACACTCCACCAAGTCTGGCTTGGTTGAGAAGGGGTCTCACTAACTTTTTGCCTGCTCACCTCAAACTGCAGTTTTCCTGATCTCTGCCTCCTAATTAGCTGGGAGTACAAGCATGAGCCACTGTTTTTCCCTTAATTTCTTTTTCCCCTAATATTCAGGAAGCTTGACTCCTGAAAATTAAAGCTTCTAGGAAGCTTTAGAGAGCATCTGAGACTCCCTTCCTACAAACAAACTCACTAGACAAGATTAAGAATTAAAAACATTTTTTTCAGTAGTTTCAATTCTGTTCATTGGTTGTACATTCCCACACCTTAGGACTTTAGATGCTACATCTTTAAGAGAGAGCTAAATAAGTTATATGTTATTAATAAACATTGATTTAAGTAAGCTAAATGATACTGATACTCCATCATGCATAGAACAACTGAAGGTTATTTGGCATGACTAATAAACATTTTGGATACATTTTTTATTTTATTTTATTCTTTTTTTTGGGTCCAGTCATGGGGCCTGAACTCTGGGCCTGGGCACTGTCCCTCAGCTCTTCAGCTCAAGGCTAGCGCTCTACCACTTGAGCCACAGCGCCACTTCTGGCTTTTTTCTTTTTTGCTTATGTGGTGCTGAGGAATCGAACCCAGGGCCTCAGGCATGCAAGGCAAGCGCTCTACCACTGAGCCACCTTCTCAGCCCCTGGATACATTTTTTAAAAAGCAAAGTATGCATTTATCTTATAAACCTTAAGGAAAATAATTCTGTTTCTTAGAACTATATTTTCAATGGAATGTAATTTTTTTGTAGATGATATGATCTTTATGCGGGTCTAGGTATATATGTGTATGTTTATATGATATCTGTGTAAAGACACGTAGACATTGTTTATAATAGTTTTCGAAGTTCTGAGTTTGAACTCTGGGCTTGCATTGAGTGGTAGAACTGGGAAGGCACTGTACCACTTGAGCCAGGCCTTCAGTCCCCTATAAATTTTTTATTATGGTGAAACATATATAACATGAAATTTTCCATCTTAACTATTTAAAAAAGTACAATTGAGTTGTATTTGTACATTGTGTAACATTTTTCTACATCTTTTTCATCTACAAAATTAAAACTATAAATAACCCTCTCTTTTCTCCATTTCTTACCTTTGGAAACTGCCATTTCACTTTATTTGTCCTAATTTGATGCTTCTGGTTATCCTATACAAATAGATTTATATGCTACTTATTTCTATATTTTTGTGGCACTGGTCATTGAACCTAGGACATTGCATATGGTAGGCATGTGGTATTGAGCTAATTTCCCAATCCTTATTTGTCTTGTTATGACTGACTTGTTGTGACTAGCATAATATATCCTTGTATTTTATTCATGTAGTGACATATAACAGGAATTCTTTCATTTTTAAGCCTAATATTCCATTTTATGGAAAGACCATGTTTTATTTATCCATTCATCCATGGAGGATGGAAATTTGGTTTCTTCCCTCCTCTCTGTCTTCTCCTCCTCTGTTCCTTCCTCTGCTGCCTTGTCTTCCCATGCCATCCTCTCTGTTAGCTGATACTGGGGCTTGAACTCCAAGCTTTGTGCTCTTGCTCAACTTGTTCTCTCACTGCTTGTGGTCTGTCACTTAAGCCAAACCTTCATTTCTGGCTTTTTTCTGGTTAACTGGACATTCTCTAATTTGTCTGCCTTGGCAGGATTTGAACCTTGATCCTTAGATTTCAGCCTCCTGAGTAACTAAGATTACAGGTGTCAGCCACTGGTACCTGACTGCTTCTATTTATTTCTTTCTTCTTTTAAAAAAATTTTAATGGTTATTTTTTCCTTTTAATTTTTTTTTTTTTTTTTTGGTTATGTGATACCGAGGAATCAAACCTAGGGCTTCGTGTATGCTAGGCAAGTACTCTACCACTAAGCCACATTCCCAGTCCTGCTTTTATTTCTTGACTGTTGTGAATAATACTACTATGAACATGGTATGTTTTTTTTTTTGCCAATCCTGGGCTTGATCTCAGGGCATGGGCTCTTTTGGCTCAAGGTTAGCACTTTACCACTTGTGCCACAATGCTACTTCTGGCTTTTTCTGTGTCTGTGGTACTAATGAATCGAACTGAGGGCTTCATGCTTGTTAGGCAAGCACTTTACTACTAAGCCACATTCCCAGCCATAAGTATGTTTTTAATGCTGCTGAGTTGATAGTTATTATTGTAACTTCTTATTTTTTAGACAGAGTTTTGCTTTGTAGCTCAGGTCAGAGCTGAACTTATTAACTAAGCCAGTATAGCCTTGAACTCTATATCCTCCTGACTCAGCCTCCCAGGTGACAAACACTGCTATGCATGGCTGTACTTTACTATTTTTGAAAAAATGTTTATATATGTGCACATGTGTGTACGTGTGTATGTATATCCACTTAGACACATACATATGTACCCACATATACATTTCTTTTTTTTTTTTTTTTTTTGGGTCCGGTCGTGAGGCCTGAACTCTAGGCCTGGGCACTGTCCCTCAGCTCTTCAGCTCAAGGCGAGCGCTCTACCACTGAGCCACAGCGCCACTTCCGGCTTTTTGCTTATGTGGTGCTGAGGAATCGAACCCAGGGCCTCTGGCTTGCAATGCAAGCACTCTACCACTGAGCCACCTTCCCAGCCCCCCACATATACATTTCATTTGGGTAGGTAATTTTAGTTTAACTCTGTCACCAAGAAATGCTTGATATAAAAACTTGTTATTGCAACCAGATACCAGTGGCACATGCCGATAATCCTAGCTACTTAAGAGGATCATGGTTCAAGGCTAGCCTAAATAGACATGTAATGCTTCCTTTTCAACTACTAGCTGAGTATAGCTATATGCCTATCATCCCAGCTATATGGGAGGCTGAGATTGGGAGGATTGTGGTTTCAGGCCAGTCTATGCAGAAAAGTCTGCAAGACTCTTATCTGAATGAGTCACTAGGCACGGTGATGCAGGCCTGGCATCCTGGCTATAATGGGAATCATAATAGATGGTCCCAATCCAGCATGTGCCCAGAAAAAAGTAACACCCTCAAGCTAACCAGTTCAGAGAAGGACTGGAGGTATGGCTGAATGGTAGAGTGCCTGTCTAGCAAGTATAAAGCTTTAAGTTCAAACCTCAGTGTTTCCAAAACATTTTTTTTGTTATTACAATAAAATATTACCTAATGTTACTCAGTTCTGAAAAAAAATCTTTGTAGAATTTTAAAAATTTGCTTGGACTCCCCTCCCATTTTTTTTCTTTTTTGTTGGTCGTGGGGCTTGAACTCTGGGCTATCCCTCTGCTCTTCAGCTCAAGGTGAGCTCTCTACCACTTGAGCCACAGCACCACTTCCGGTTTTCTAGTGGTTTATTGGAGATAAGAGTCTCATGGACTTTCCTGCCCTGGGCTGGCTTTGAACTGTGATTCTCAGCTCTCAGCCTCCTGAGTAGCTAGGATTAGATGTGTGAGCCACCGGTGCCCAGCCCCTCCCATTTTTTCTTGTTCATATTAATAAGTTTTGGTTACCTCTCTTGGAAACACTTTAAAAAATTTTTTTTTAATTTTTGCCATCCTGGGGCTTAAACTTAGGGCCTGGGGACTGTCTCCGAGTTTGTTTTGCTCAAGGCTAGCACTCACTCTCCCACTTGAGCCACAGCACCACTCTGGCTTTTCTGTTTATGTGATACTGAGGAATCTTAACTCAGGGCTTCATGCATGCTAGGCAAGCAGTCTACTAAGCCACATTCCCAGCCCACTTTTTTTAATTTTTAAAATACTTTTTAATGTTATTATAAAGGTGATATATAGAGGGATTACAGTTACATAAGTCAGGTAATGAGTGCATTTCTTTTTTTTTTTTTCTTGGTCAGTCATGGAGCTTGAACTCTGGGCCTGAACACTGTCCCTCAGCTCTTCAGCTCAGGCTAGTGCTTTACTACTTGAGCCGCTGTGCCACTTCCGGTTTTCTGAGTGGTTTATTGAAGATAAGAGTCTTTCCTGCAGTGGGCTGGCTTTGAACCTTGATCCTCAGATCTCAGCCTCCTGAGTAGCTAGGATTACAGGCGTGAGCCACCGGCACCCAGCAAGTGCATTTCTTTTTAGACAGTGTCACCCCTTACCTTGCTCTCTCTGTTTTTTCCTCCTGCCTCTACCCACTTGAAAACAATTCTTTTTTTTTTTTTTGGGTCCAGTCGTGGGGCCTGAACTCTGGGCCTGGGCACTGTCCCTCAGCTCTTCAGCTCAAGGCTAGCGCTCTACCACTTGAGCCACAACGCCACTTCCGGCTTTTTTCTTTTTGCTTATGTGGTGCTGAGGAATCGAACCCAGGGCCTCATGCATGCAAGGCAAGCGCTCTACCACTGAGCCAACTTCCCAGCCCTTGAAAACAATTCTTAAACATTTGATCAACTAAATAAAAGAATGTAAGAAAGAGTATCCTGACACTATACTTACAGTACAGTTGGCTATGATCAGATTCCTGCTTCTTTTCTTTCTACTCTGTTTATAAACTCTGTAGATCTCTTGGCATGTAAAGAGTGCTCGTGATGTCAAGTCCTTGCTCCTTATTGGACAGTGAAAGACTTGTTTCTTTCTCTCTCTCTTTTGCACGTGCGTGCGTGTGTGCATGTGTGTGTGTGTGTGTGTGTGTGTGTGTGCGCGCGTGTGCGTCTGTGTATGTCTGTGTGTCTGTATGAATCCTGGGTCTTAAACTCAATCAGGGCCTGGGCACTGTCCCTGAGCCTTTTTGCTCAAAGCTAGTACTCTATTACTAGAGCAACAGCTCCACTTCTGGCTTTTTTGAGTTCTTAATTGAAGAGTCTCAATTAGAGTTTTCCTGCTCTGCTGGTTTCAAACCTCAATCCTCAGATCTCAGCTTCCTGAATAGATAGAATTATAGGCGTGAGCCACTGGTGCCTGTCTCATTTCATTATTTTTTGGTGGTCTTGGATGTTGAACACATGGCTTCATGCTTTTGAGGCATTCTCTATACCACTTGAGCCATGCCCAATTCTTTTTACCTTTGTTACTTTTTCAGGGTCTTGTATGTATGGCTGGGCTGGCCTGGACCACAATCTATTTGTACTTCCCACATAGCTAGAATGACAGGCATGAACTACTGCATTCAGCTCTTGATTGAGATAGGGTCTTGTGTTGATACCTGGGCTGGCCTTGAACTATAAGCTTTCCCTGATCTTTGACTCCCAAGTAATTAGGATTACTTGGACACTAGCACCTAAGACTTTTATTATTTATTTTTATTGTTGCAAAATAACAAAGTCAGCTTCTCCCTGGTACAGGGATAGTGTTGAGGTGGGACAGTATTCTCCTGGACAAGAAAATGAAATGGGCTATAATCTAGCTATTTAGGAGGCTAAGATTTGTGGATCATGAGTCAAAGGCAGGGGCTGAGAAGGTGGCTCAGTGGTAGTGCGCTTGCCTTGCATGCATGAGGCCCTAGGTTCAATTCCTCAGTACCACATAAGCAGAAAAAAACGAAAATGGTGCTGTGGCTCAAGTGGTAGAGCGCTACCCTTGAGCTGAAGAGCTGAGGGACAGTGCCTAGGCCTAGAGTTCAGGCCCCATGACTGAAAAAAAAAAAAAAAAAGTTAAAGCCAGCACAGGCAGGTAATTTCATGAGACTTATTTTCAATTAACCTCTAAACGGCTGGAGGTGAAACTGTGGCTCAAGTTGTAGAGTGCCATCCTTGAGAGAAAAAGCTATGGAACAGTGCCCAGGCCCCTGAGTTCAAGCCCCTCTACTGATAGAAAGGAAAAGAAAGAAAATGAAATGAGATTTTAGAGACAGATTTTGTTGTGTGTTTATAGACTAAAGGGAGTCTCAAAGGAAGATTTGAACATATTTTAGTTCCACTGCAGTTATTAGAAGTACGTGCATTCTCTTTGGAGATGACTGTCTAAAAAGGCAATGGTTATTCAGGTCTGAATCACAGAAATAAGTAGAATGGGGAGTGTAGGAATTAGGAGGAACAGAAAGAAGTTGAAATAGTAGATGTTTTTCATTGTGGCCTGGAGGGAAGCTGAGGTAAGGATCTACCTGCTGTGCAAAGTTCAGTCATGCATAGTTCTTCTGTTTCACGTGGTTTCTTTTTCTTGATGTTACTCTAGGCAGTAGAGCAGGCATGCTTTAGTTCATTTATGCTGCCTTGATAACAGAATTCCAGACTGGATAATTTCTAAAAAAAACAGGGTTTTTTTTTCCTCGTGGTTTTGGAAGGTAGAGGAGTCCATGTTCAAGGGGCTGACGTCCAGTGAGAGCCGTCTTGCTGCTTCACAGCATGGTAGAGGCGGAGGGCTGGAGGATGGGTGAAAGAGAAAGGGAATGGAAAAGATGCAAGGGAGCTGAACTTACCCTCTTATTAGGATCCCACGCCTGCAATAACTAACCTGTCTCACAGTGACACACTAATCTGTCCCTGAAGGCTATGCTTTCATGACCTAATTAAGCTCTTACAACATCTGCCTTTCAACACGGTTGCATTAGGGATTAAGTTTCCAACACTTAACTTTGGGGGATACAATCATAACAAGGGGATCTACAGCTTATACATCCCCAATTTTTTTTTTTTTTTTTTTGGGTCGGGTCGTGGGTCCTGAACTCTGGGCTTGCGCGCTGTCCCTCAGCTCTTCAGCTCAAGGCTAGCTCTCTACCACTCGAGCCACAGCTCCACTTCCGGTTTTCTTTTTGCTTATGTGGTGCTGAGGAATCGAACCCAGGGCTTCATGCGTGCAAGGCAAGCGCTCTACCACTGAGCCACCTTCCCAGCCCTACATCCTAAATTTTTGTAAAGGAATAGTCTTGAGATTTGATAGGGTATGTAAATCTTGATGGGAATGGGACCTTTAATAAGTCATTTTCAAATGCAAGTTAAGACATGGTAAGTTACTCTTTACCTCCATCTGCAACTATAGTTATTGGATTGGTTAAGCAAGAACTAGTAGTTAAAAAATAGAGTTCAAGATTCAATTTACAGCTGGGCACTGGTGGCTCTAAGTGTAATCCTAGCTACTCTGGAGGCTGAGATCTGATAAGCCAGCTCAGGCAAGGAAGTCCTCAAGACTTAAATCTCTAATTAACCACCAAAAAAGCTGGAAGTGGAGCTTTAGCTCAGGTGGTAGATCACTAGCCTTGAATAGAAAAGTTCAGGGGCAGTGCCCAGGCCCTGAGTTCAATCCACAGGACCAGTACACACACACACACACACACACACACACACACTTTTGAGTTCAAGCCACAGGACCAGTACACACACACACACACACACATACACACACACACACACACTCTTTTAAGAATCTAATAAAACATTACACATCACAACCTGCCCAGGCCCTGAGTTCAAGCCACAGGACCAGTACACACACACACACACACACACACACACACACACACACACACACACTCTTTTAAGAATCTAATAAAACATTACACATCACAACCTTTTGTGAAATTCTCAATAATGTAGCTACAATAGGAATATCAGTTAACTTTACTTTGCACAGCATATGATAGCTTTCAAAACAGTGCTTTGGACAAATGAAGGTTTTGTTTTTTTCATATGACAAACTAGTGGATCCATCCTAACGTTAGTGGCTTCTGGGCACCCTAGGAACCCGGCCTCTGATTTCCTTTTCAGCACTGAGCCAGTTACTTGCCTCAGCTGTATTGATACTTTCCAACACTCTATGTATATTGAGCAACAAGGGAGAAAAGGGCACAGGCCAGCTGATCTCCTTGGAGAGTCTCGGGAGACCTTGCTGAAGAAATGTAATGGGATCATTTGTTGCTGTAGGCAAGGAGGAGTAGTGCAGGCACACTACTGCCCAACAAAATCCTGCTCCTCTCTGAGAATGTAGGCCTACAACTAGTCAGACTACTGACGCCTTTAGCTCTAGTTAATCAAATTAAAGGCATCTTCCTTGTTTATATTACGGATATTTATGCACACTTACTTTTTTTTTTTTTTTTTTTGGTCAGTCATGGGGCTGAACTCTGGCCTTGGGTGTTGTCCCTGCACCCTTCAGCTCAAGGCGAGAGCTCTACAGCTTGAGACACAGCACCACTTCAGTTTTTCTATTGGTTAATTGGAGATAAGATTTTCACAGACTTTTCTGCCAGGGCTGGCTTTGAACTGTGATCCTCAGATCTCACCCTTCTCAGTAGCTAGGATTACAGGCATGAGCCACTGGTGCCTAGCACACATTTATATATATATGTATTTTTTATTGTAAAGATACTATACAGAGGGTTACAGTTACATGAGTGAGGTAATGAGTACACTTCCTCTTGAACATTGTTACCCCCTCCATTGTTTTCCCCCTACCATCCCCTCCCTCCCTCCCTTCCCCGAGGTTCTTTTTTTTTTTTTTTTTTGATTGTGATTAAGTGATTACATAATTTCAAAGTCACAAGTTCATTCTAACTTCCCTGGAGCAAATTGTCTACCACAGTCTGTAATATATAACAGTGTTCACATGTTATATACCATATTTGTGATCAGCAGCATGGGGATATTTAGTAGTGGTTCAACCAGATGAGTGGGAGTTCTTTGTTTCTTAAGTCCTGTTAGTTTTGTCGTATCACCTAACATTTTGGATTTAGCATCCACTTATCAGGGAGACCATGTACCATTTGTCTCTTCGTTCTTGGCTTACCTCGCTCAACATGATTCCTTCTAGCTCCATCCATTTCCCTGCAAATGGCATTATTTTGTCATTTCTAATGGCTGCATAATATTCCATTGTGTATAGATACCACAATTTTTGGATCCATTCATCTGTGGTGGGGCATCTAGGTTGTTTCCATATCCTAGCTATTGCGAACAGTGCTGCAATAAATATGGAGGTGCACGTGTCCTTGTATATTGGTTCCTGTTGTTCAGGGTAGATGCCTAGAAGTGGTATGACTGGGTCGTAAGGGAGGTCAATCTTTAGCTTTCTAAGGACCCTCCAGACTGCTTTCCAAAGTGGTTGTATAAGTGTACATTACACATTTATATTTTTATTTCATTTTGTGGATCACTTATCTTTGTGAACTATCTGAAGTATAACTGTAATCCCAGATAATAAACAGAGAACTCCTCTGTGACTTGGAAACTACTACCTTAAAAACTATTGTGTAAATTTCATGCACTTAAATTCAGGGTCTGGGTCTGGCTTTAATTTATCAGTAATAGCAGTGACTTTGATATCTCACCTTTTATCTAGTAGATTCTACCTGAAAGGGATGCTATAGAAAGAATGCCAAGAAATTTAGAGCTGACAGAGGTATTCATGGTGTAGTAATTTATGTCTCTAGTTATGACTCAGAATCATAAACATAATATTTAAGATACTCTGCTTAACAAGAAAAATTGCTCTTTGGAAAGGTGATCATCAAATTTAATGTCTAAAATAGAAGCTTTTTCACCTGGAAAATCTATGTGAAATACACCTCATTCCCTAATAAGTGATGTGCCTGTTTCATAGAATCTCATATCCGGATCAGTATGTAAGAATATCTGTTTAATGTAATTTACTTTTGTATTTTATTTAAACTGATATTATGTTTTAATCCTTAGTTGCATTATCCTCATAATTACATTTGTATTTTTACCAGTTATTAGAATTATTTACTTATTTGTATGTTGCTCTCATAGAGTTCTAAGTTCTTTGAGAGTTCATTTACTAAACAAATACTTGAGGAGTGCTATGTGGCAGTCCATAGACAGTACTGATGCAGCAGCAGAGCAGGGTGTGTCCACCCTCATGCGGTTCACAGGCCTTGCGAAAGATATAAAAGTCAGTTATTAATCATGTAAATAAAAATTAAGTCCAACTGAGAATTCATAGAGTACAGAGGAATTAAAGGTGCCCAGAAAGTAGGTGGGAATGGCACAGGAGAGGTGGAGAGGCAGACATTTCCTGGTCTGTGTCATTCAGGAAATCTGTAGCCATGGTAAGGATATGAATTCTTACCCAAAGATCAGTGTGACACTGAAGAGTATGAAGCCAAGGAATATTTCACATTGCCATTTAAAGAAAATTATCCATACTTTCCCCTACCCTAATACACAGTAAGTAGGTACACTAGTATTTGTGAAATTTAACTTAATTTTTTTCATATTTCTCTTGTGTTTTAGTACTGTTGGTACCCAAAGCTTAACTGATTTGTTTACCCTGTTTCCAGGTCTGTTGTATACCTTGGCACTTTAAGAAAGTGATGTTTATGCTGTGCTTGCAGTAAAGGAGGCTTCTATTGGAGGTGTTTGTTCTACCCCAGAACCACCTGCCCAGCCCTGCCCTGTTTTCAGGGTTAAGGGAGCTATCTCTATATTCACTTTAGAAGCACAGAACACACTGACTGGATTAGCCAGGGCTTTAGTCTAAATAATGATATAAGAGAAGGCATAAACTGCACATGTATATTATATGTATAACATCTATGTTATTTGTTTACTTTCTCTCGTCTTGCTCTAGATAAAGCATAAATATGATTAAAACTCTTCTATACCCTGTTCTTTCATTATTGCTAGAGAATTTGGTTGCTATAGATAGCCTGAGATTTTACTTCTATTTCATTAATTTCCAAATCATAATACTGTACATGTTTGCTTTTTAATAAATTTACAGTGCCTCAGATTATTGATACTATGGGAAGAAAATTACATTATATTCTTTTAAATTCTTCATAACACAAAACTAAAAGTTTAAGGCTGTTTGTAAATGAAAGGAAGACAATAAGTACTGCTTGTGCTGAACTCACCTTCATGGAAAGGCAAATGCTACATATCTAGCAGCAGTGCTGTAATGCATACAGGTTGTCTTGATAATCTCCTGTGTCTCTTCCATTCCCCAGTGTGGCCAGACTCCACTGATGATAGCTGCTGAACAAGGCAATCTGGAAATAGTGAAAGAATTGATTAAGAATGGAGCCAACTGCAATTTGGAAGATTTGGTATATGTTAAAAATCATTTGCTCATTCGTCTCTTTCTTTTTCCTTAACTGTCTTTTTTTTTAAGAAGTCATTCAAAAATAATTGATTAAAAATGGTATCTTCGGACATATCTCACCTTTACCTAATGTGCTATGTTTGTTAGAGAGTAATTCAGGAGAGAATTTTTTGCTTGTATTGAAAGATCTTGAGTCTTTATGATTTTATATAGAACAACTGGCTGAACAGAGAGCACACATGCATATATAATTGAATGCCTGCCTAGAAAATCTCCATGCGTGAGTCATGTTTGCTTCCTTCCTGTGGAAGTCATTATACTTGAAAATAGAAAGATACATCCTCTACTGATACAGCTTCTGGATATCAGAAAGGAATCACCATCCCAAGAGGTTGTATTTCCTTTGAATTTCCCTTTTTGTTAGAATTGGTTTTGAGTGTCACTTAGCTACATTTAAAAAATCAGATTATTGGGCTGGGAAGGTGGCTCAGTGGTAGAGCATTTGCCTTGCATGCATGAGGCCCTGGGTTCGATTCCTCAGCACCACATAAGCAAAAAGAAAAAAACCGGAAGTGGCGCTGTGGCTCAAGTGGTAGAGCGCTAGCCTTGAGCTGAAGAGCTGAAGGACAGTGCTCAGGCCCAGAGTTCAGGCCCCCACGACCGGACCCCACCCCCAAAAAAAAAATAAAATAAATAAAATAGGATACTTGAGTCCTTTATTTAAAAAATAAGGGAGAATAATTATCACATAATTTCTGAACTCTCAACATGGAGCTTTTGTCCTATAATAGCTTGTGCATGTGCTCTCCAATCAGATTACAGACTCTTTACTGTCAGTTGATAGTAATGGTTACTATGGACTTGAAGTTTTGGTGGTCAGTGATATAAGTAGACAGAAAAATCCTTAAGAGAGCTTCAGTAGTATTTTATAGAAATCAATTTGGTATGATTGTTTAGCATGTGAATTCAGCTTTTTTCCCCTATTTGGAATGTCTTTTTTTACTTTCAAACATGTAATTTTGTATATGTGTTCAAGGATAACTGGACAGCACTTATATCTGCATCAAAAGAAGGGCACATACATGTGGTGGAAGAGCTGCTTAAATGTGGGGTTAATTTGGAGCACCGTGATATGGTATGTCCATTTTCCATAGAATGGCATTAATTAACTGAAATCTTATTAGCAATAATAGATCCATCTTCTATTTTTGTATATAAAGTGATAGTAAAGTGATGATTTTAGGATTTGGTGGACATGGCTCTCAAGAATTTTTTCTTCATTATAGAGCTTGACCTCACAGCCTGGGTACTGTCCTTGAGCTCCTTTTTTTCAAGGCTAGCACTGTACCATTTTGAGCCACAGCTCCATGACCAGTTTTCAGGTGGTTAATTAGAGATAAGAATCTCACAGACTTTCCTCTTGTGCTGGCTTTGAACTGCAATCCTTTAGAGCTCACCTCCTGAGTAGTTAGGATTACAGACGTGAGCCATCAGTACCCAGCTCAAGGATATTTTAAACCCTGGTGGTCTCCCTCTTTTAGAATGTTCGTTGTCTTAATTTTCAGTTTATTTCAAGGTTTAAAATCTTGCTTTACAGATCAGTGCTTTATCATCATTCTGTTTTTATTTTTTTGTCCAGAGGTCCTATAGTATTTGGAGATTTCAGGGAAATAAATAATTGAATATGATTGTTGGAATTTCTGCTTGGATAAAGACTTATACAAAGAGGACAGGGACATAGAAAGTTTACTGAAGAAAAAGTTTTAAACAGCCAAAACCAATCTTAAAATTTTGGAGGAGTCCAAGC
This sequence comes from Dipodomys spectabilis, assembly GCF_019054845.1. NCBI lineage: Eukaryota > Metazoa > Chordata > Mammalia > Rodentia > Heteromyidae > Dipodomys > Dipodomys spectabilis. The sequence continues at coordinate 3,848,842 of NW_024870743.1, read as the reverse complement.
TGCATAGTCCTTGTTTCAGATTTTGTGATCTAGTGTAAACCTTAGAGTAATCAGTCATGGTTGTAAGAATTTTGACTCATTCCATGTATTCTTCCTTTTTTTTTGGCCAGTCCTGGGGCTTGAACGTAGGACCTGGTACTTTCCCTAAGACCCTTTGTATAAAGGCTAGCACTCTACCAGTTGAGTTACAGTACCACTTTCTGCTTTTTTGAATAGCTTATTGGAGATAAGAGTCTCATGGGACTTTTCTGCCCATGCTGGCTTTGAATCTTAGCCTCCTGAGTAGCTTAGATTATGGGTGTGAGCCACTGGCGCCTGGCTCATTCCATATATTCTTATACTTTGCTGGAGAATCTTGGGAATTTAAAACTACATAGTAACTTCCTTCACAAAACAATGGTGTTGCAAAGATATATCCAGCAGGAACTTGAGCAGTAGAATTTTTATGTATGGGTATGATTCGTTTTTATACCCTTTCTCTTTTTCTTTGAAGGGTGGATGGACAGCTCTCATGTGGGCGTGCTATAAAGGCCGGACTGATGTAGTAGAGTTGCTTCTTTCTCATGGTGCCAACCCAAGTGTCACGGGTCTGGTAAGTGTTCATCAAAATATTAATTCGTTAGGTAAGTGGTAAGTTTCTCAGAGAATGCTTAGGCTACTTACACTTGACTTATCATGTCAGTGATTTTAAAACACTTGAGAATTTTGTAAGCTAACTTTACTTTTTATTTTTTGTCAACAAGTCTTAGAGCTAAAAACATTTAGGTAAAAGCATTTAGCTCTAAGAGTTATGGCTATATTTCAAAAGGAAAATTTGAAATCCTTAGGTATCTTGCCTATGGGTATGCATTTTTGCATATAATTTTTCTATATATCTGTTCTATATATTTATACTCTTTTTAGTTTATATGCCTCTATTGAGTTGCATGTTGGCTAGTTACATTAAATGTGTTGACTATAAGAGTAAATGTGTTCATAATAATACTTCGTTAAGGTTGAATGTGTCTTAGTTGCCAGATTTGTGTTAGGAACATTATTTTTATTTATTTATTTTTTTGTCGGTCGTGGGGCTTGAACTCTGGGCTTGGGCGCTTTCTCTGAGTTCTTCAGCTCAAGGCGAGCGCTCTACTGCTTGAGCCACAGCGCCACTTCCGGTTTTCTAGTGGTTTATTGGAGATAAGAGTCTCATGGACTTTCCTGCCGGGGCTGGCTTTCAACTGCAATCCTCAGATCTCAGCCTCCTGAGTAGCTAGGATTACAGGCATGAGCCACCAGCGCCCGGCATTATTTTTATTTTTAAGTAGAATTGTTTAATTGTTTAATTTTACTTTAAAATACCTCGATAGTTACAAATATCTACCTAAAAGATTGGTTTTCTCCCTGTTTTCCCCTTCTTTCCTCTCTTCCTTCCCACCTACCTGTCCATCCCAGCAGTACAGTGTTTACCCAATCATTTGGGCAGCAGGAAGAGGCCATGCAGATATAGTGCATCTTCTACTGCAAAATGGGGCAAAAGTCAACTGCTCTGATAAGGTAGGTTGGCAAAAACTACCTGTATTCCGCTTTGGGTTAGTCTGCATGAAAGGTCTAAGTTATAATCATTTTCATATATCTTCTCTAATGTATTTTATATTTTGTATATTAGTGTATTTTATATGGACATATAGCTTATAGATGGACCTTTATGTGTATTACATACTACAGGTGTCTTTTTGATGTTTATTGTGTCCTATTAATCATTCTCAGTAGAATGAATTCATTTCTTTCCACCTTCAGTCCTATGTATTTTCTCTAAGTTGTTATAACAGTAAGCTTTCTAAAATTCATATTTGCTTATCTTTCTCATCTTTAAAACCCTAAATTCTGCCCCTGGTGTAATGAATGGAGATAAGCCTCCTCTCCCTTCCTCCTGCTGCCTGTACCCTAGACTTGAATACTAGTCTGCCAAATGATTTGTGGTTTCCTGCAGCCCTTGCCCTTGGCCTGGTGTCATGCCCTTTCCTCCTCAGCTTCTTTTGATTCTGGAGGACCAGTTTATTTGATGCTGCCTCCAGAAAGCTCTCCAAAATGTTCTAAATGTTCTGTTTCTTTTATTGTTTGTTTAAAAACCCTTAGCACTTACCTCAAAAATTGAGTAAGTACTTATGTAATGATCTTATCTTTCTTTTGGAAAACTTTGGTGGCTTTCACTGTTTCAGGATAAAGCCTGACAGTCTATAATCAGGCTGTCAGACTTCAGAAGAATTGAAGGCTGCATCTGTCTTTCCTAAGATATGAGAAACAGTGAAAGCTTGTTGAAAATTAGAAGCTGTGTGGCTGTGTGATGGAAAAATTGTTTCTGATTGTAAAAGTTAAATAGGGACTGGGAAGGTGGCTCAGTGGTAGAGTGTTTGCCTTGCATGCATGAGGCCCTGGGTTTGATTCCTCAGCACCACATAAGCAAAAAGAAAAAAGCTGGAAGTGGCGCTGTGGCTCAAATGGTAGAGCGCTAGCCTTGAGCTGAATTGCTGAGGGACAGGGCCCAGGCCCAGAGTTCAGGCCCCACGACTGGACCCAAAAAAAAATAAATAAATAAAAAAAAGTTAAATAGATAGAGTTGGTTAAAGAATAAGCATTTTGTGCAGTGATTCATCTATTCAGGAGGAGGAAGAAAATGAGAGAGATAGGATTTATCTAGGATTAAAATTATATTGATGTAAGTACTTAAGTGAAAATTTAATTTTGTTAAAATTCATATTTTGAGCTAGTTTCTTCAGTATGTATCTGATTATAGTTTAAAATGCTTGTTTAACAGTATGGAACCACTCCTTTGATTTGGGCTGCACGAAAGGGTCATTTGGAATGTGTAAAGCATTTATTGGCCATGGGAGCTGATGTTGATCAAGAAGGAGCTGTAAGTTTTTTTGTGTTCAGCCTGGTAGTAGAGAGATGTTTTTGGTTTTAGAGAAAGAACATTTTAACTTGGTATATGCCTAGAAAAACTTACTTCCAATTTTTAAATTGTATTAATTTAGAAAAACATATATTTTCTTTCTATTCTAAGTATGTTACGTTAAGAAAAGTATGATAAGTACATGTTTATATGTTTAATGATATTAATAAGTACATGCTAATGCACATAAATTTTGGGAGATCAAATCTATTAACAATAATTTTTCAGTATCCTATAAGCTGCTTGAAAAAGTCTTCAAATATTGTCAAAAGAGCTTTTATGTTCTATTAAAATACTTTTTCCTTAAAAATTTAAAATAGTAGTATAACCTAGCAGATGTAGATATCCCGCCTTCACTACTTCCTTTTAGGAGAGTTTGTCAGTATGGGTGACTTGTCTTTGTGGCTATGTTATTTTAATATGAGATAATGATAGCTAATTAAATGTACAGTTTTTAAAAGAACTACTTAAATAAGAACCTCTTTGAAAGTGGGTTTTTAGGTCACTGCTAGACAGTATTTATTCACTGTTTTACTTTAGTTTTTCCTATAAATTTTATCATAAAGAATTTTTACTTTGGGACTGAGGGCATGGCTCAAGGTAGCACCTGCCTAGCATATGTGAGGCCCCAAGTTTCGTCCCCAATACTGAGGGAAAAAATAGAATTCTTAGTTTGATGCTTGATCACCTTACTTCGTATTATTTAGTTTAGAGCATGTTTAATTTTTAGTCATTCTGTCAGTTAGTTTCTATTTCATTCCACTCATGAGAGCCTGTTCATTGTAAATATATCCAGTTTCAAGTCTCATTTAAAGCCTTGAATCCTCCCACTCTTCCTAATGACTGGAGAATTCATATTTCTTTAAAAATCGTAAGTACAACTCCCAGCCATTTTTGGTAGGTATATAGTTGTTGATTTTGAAATCTTACCATTGGAAAGACTTTTAGTGGCTAAAGGGTGTAAGTCAGTTTTATAGTACTTGTTAGCATGCTTGAGGCACTCTGCAGTTGATCTCCAGTACTAAGAGAGAAGGATAGGAGAAAGAGGAGAAAGAAGAAGAGATAAAGAACTTAGTTTGTAGGAAGTCATGTTTTCTAGAATTTACTAATTTCTTGGAATTTTTTTTTAAGAATTCAATGACTGCACTTATTGTGGCAGTAAAAGGCGGTTACACACAGTCAGTAAAAGAAATTTTGAAGAGAAATCCAAATGTGAATTTAACTGATAAGGATGGAAATACAGCCTTGATGATTGCATCCAAGGAAGGACACACGGAGATTGTACAGGATCTGCTGGACGCTGGGACTTACGTGAACATACCTGATAGGGTAAGTTAGGGTTTCAGATTTGCTTCTGGTGGCAAAGTGGCTGGTAGATTACCTTAGCTCCGTCTTAATCCCTTAAAGTTTCTTCATGTCTAACACAAAAGTTGTTATAAGTTTTGTTTCTACTCTTGAAATGCGTAAGTTTAAGACTATTCAATCCTTTTGAAGAATGTCCTTGGTTACTTTTCCTAAATAATTTTGTTATTGAAAAACATCATACTTAGCCAGGTGCTGGTGGCTCACACCTATAATCATATTTACTCAGGAAGCTGAGATCTGAAGTCGAGGTTCAAAGCCAGCCTTGGTGGCAAAGTCCCTGAGACTCTTACCTTCAGTTAACTACCAGAGACATGGAAGTGGAGCTGTGGCTCAAAGTGGTAGAGTGCTTGCTTGAGCAAAAGAGCTTAAGGACAATACCCAGGTCGTGAGTTTATGCCCCAGGACTGACAAAAGAAAAAGAAAAAGCAAGCAAGCAAGAAAACATGTCACATTTGGCTGGACTTGGGTTCCTTACCTGTAAGCCATGCCACAATGAAGGCATAGGTGACAGGGTCATGATCCAGGGCTAGCCCTGGGCCACAAGCAGGACCCTGTTTGAGAAATAACTGAAGCCGAAAGACTGGAGGTGTGGCTTAGATGGTAGCATGTCTACCTAACAAGCGTGAAACCCTGTGTTCACACCCTAGGACTGCCAGAAAAAGAAAAAAAATGTGACATGTACAATCAGCTTGTGATTGTCCTTCGTGTATATTGTTAGTCATAGCTGGTGCTATTCATTGTATCGGGACTTAAAGAAATTCCTTTACACTGAAAAGTTTCATAATTTGCTGGACATGCTAATTCATGCCTATAATTCCAGCTACTTGGGAGGCAGAGGTAAGGGAGATTACAGTTTGAGGCCAGCCTGGACAAGAAGTTAATGAGACCCATATCTCAACCAATAAGCTAAAGGTGGTAGTGCATTTTTATAGTCTCTAATGTAGAAGGGATAAGTACGTATAATCTTCTCAGTGTGGGGTATGTTGATTCTAGCACATTGGTGAGGTACAGTGAACTTCATTTGAATCTGCACTGGAGGAGGAAACTGTCTTGTGTGCCACTGGCCTGAGCCTGCCCAATAGCCAGATATCCATGGACACTAGTCTGAAAACCTATACTCACCCTTAATTAAATGTGGCTCTAAAACCAGTGATAGAGTGAGTTAGTGTTACAGTTCCCATTGGTGTGTGTGTGTGTGTGTGTGTGCGCGTGCATGCACACATGTGCATGTTTGCATTTATGCACATATGCATATATGTGTGTGTGTGTTAGTCCTAGGACTTGAACTCAGGGCCTCAGCAAGGTCCCTGAGTTTCTTTGCTTAGACTAGCACTCTACCCTACTTCTGGCTTTTTTTGGTAATTAATTGGAGACAAGAGTCTCAAAGTTGATTTTGAACAGCAGTCCTCAGATCTTAGCCTCTTGAGTTGCTAGGATTACAGAGATGAGCTACCAGTACCTGGCTCCCTTTGGCTTTTATATATAGCATTATCCCAAAGTTTTTAAAAATTATTATGTCATGTCCAAATGTATTTTCTCTTTACTGAAGCCAATGTTCATTTTATTTAACTCACATTTGTAATGGTAGATTAACTTCCAAAAGACTAGGTTTTCTAACTTGATTTGCTAAGTTTTTATTTCATGGATTCTAATTTTGAGGCATAATGTCCTCTTTTCCTTACACTGAAGACTATTAACATTAGGTATTATTATTATTATTATTATTTCTGTTTGTGACACTTTTCCTAAGAACGTTTTTGAGCAGTTCTATAGTGAGAAACTTTAACATATCAAAATTATCCTCATTTCATCACCATTTGATCTTGTTTTTGTCTTTTCAGAGTGGGGACACTGTCTTGATTGGTGCTGTCAGAGGTGGTCATGTTGAAATTGTTCGTGCCCTCCTCCAGAAGTATGCTGATATAGACATTAGAGGACAGGTGGGTGTGATTATCCAGCTCCTGTTGTTACCTTGGATGTGTGTCAACAGACCACAGTGTTATTATTCCAGCTTTCCTGTGGTGATAGGCTTACCTAATACATTTAATGGGTATATTATTATTGTGATTATTATTATATCTTATAAATATTCACATCAGATTAAATTCAGCTAGAAGTAAACTTGAATATTGATAGCTTTTTAGCACAAATGTCCCTTGCTTATACAGATCCATTCATCCTGAAATGGGCAGTTTGTGATGGGAGGCCTTGGTAGGTGTTTCTCTCTCTCTCTTTTTTTTTTTGCCTTTAAAAAAAAATAACTTTTTTTAAATTGTGAAAACACTGTACAGAGGGGTTACAATTACATGAGCAAGGTAATGAGTACATTTCTTTTTTTTTTGTTTTTGGGTCTGGTCATGGGGCCTGAACTCTGGGCTTGGGCGCTGTCCTTCAGCTCAAGGCTAGCGCTCTACCACTTGAGCCACAGTGCCACTTCCAGCTTTTTTTTTTTTTTTTTTTTTTTTAATCTTTTTGCTTATGTGGTGCTGAGGAATTGAACCCAGGGCCTCAGGCATGCAAGGCAAGCGCTCTACCACTGAGCCACCTTCCCAGCCCATGAGTACATTTCTTATCAAGCACTGTTGCCTCCTCCTTTGTTTCCCCACACCATCCCCCCTCCACCCACCCTCCCCCTGCTGCTGTCGCCCCCCCTCACCCCCCCAGTTTCTCTCTTTAGCATATGGTTTTGTCTTCTCTTTCCCATCCATGCAGCCTGCCTTTCCTAGGCAACTTGGCAGTGTCTATGGATTTGGCTTCAGGCAGTCACAGCTCATAGAGCTACAAAAGTATTTGTTTTTGCTCAGGAAAAGCAAAACAGCTCATAGAGCTATAAAAGTATTTGTTTTTACTCAGGAAAAGCAAAACAAATAGTAAAATAAGATCTAGATAACATCAAATAGTAGAAATTTATCTAATACTTTGAAAGCTTAAGATTTTTTTTAAAGTTCTTTTTTTTAAATTTTTTTTTTATTGTGAAAATACTGTTCAGAGGGGTTACAATTACATGGGCAAGGTAATGAGTACATTTCTTATCAAGCATTGTAGCCTCCTCCTTTGTTTCCCCTTCCTGTCCCATCCTCCCCCCACTAAAAATGTTCTTGAAGCCTAAAATGACAGTACTTTTCTGCTTTTTTTCCCTAATATTTGGTTTTAAAAAATCTATTATAGCTAAAGCTATTTTTGAGCTAATTTAATAAATAATGTATCTATTCTATGCTTAATACAGTGCTTTTGAAAACTGTATTTCAATTTTGGAGAGTTTATGGTTCTTGTTTTATGCTCTAGCAAATCTGAGAGTCTTCAGGTAGGTAGGGAAAGAGGGTTCACAAAAATAGAGGCTTTCAAAGGCCTTTTAAAAGATTGTTGGATTTTCATTATAAGAGCGAGCAAGAATGGGTATTTTGACTACAACTATGGTAATAATATGAGAACATTCAAAAAAACGGGCAAGTGAGGACTGTCCTAAAGTTAGTTTGTTGTGGAGGTGGTGAGGATACTGGGGTGGGCAAAGATGGAAATAGAGAAGTAGAGCAATCATCCCAGAGCACCACATTTTCCCATATTTGGTGGAGGTTTGTATACCACTGATCTGTCAGTCCTGCTTCCCTGTGTTGGCGTCAGTTTGGTTTTGTGATTATCTAGCTCACCTTGCCAGGTCAGTTGTGGAACAACTTTTTTGGATTTTGCATTTAGGAATCTGATCAGGACAGAACAGGATGCAGAAGGAATGCCAAAAATGATAACAGTAATAATGCTTTATGTCAAAATATATTATTTTACATTACCTTTAGAAAATTTGGGCAGAATTACTTATTATATATTATAGGTGAAACTCCTTAGGTCAGTTTGTTTTTTTTCTTTTTCTTTTTTGTTGTTGTTTTTTTTTTCAATCATATGAAAATGTTTACAATGTAAAGTTAGGTTAAAAAAATGGATACAGTGGTGGGGGAGGTTTGGGTGGGGGGGAGGGGGGAGGATGGGAAGGGATGGGAAGGGTAAACAAAGGAGGAGGCTACAATGCTTGATAAGAAATGTACTCATTATCTTGCCCATGTAATTGTAACCCCTTTGTACAGTATTTTCACAATAAAAAAAAAACAAGTGCAAATAAAAAAAAATGGATACAAAAAGCTATATCATCTTAACTGTGTGATATATATACCTAGAAAAGAAATACACCAAAAGTTTTTCAAATGATGAATTACAAGTTTTATTTATTTTTTATACTTATTTAAATTTAAAACTTGTTGGGGGATCCAGTCGTGGGCCTGAACTCTGGTCCTGGGCGCTGTCCCTCAGCTTTTCATCTCAAGGCTAGCCCTCTACCACTTGAGCCACAGTGCCACTTCCGGCTTTTTTTTTCTGCTTATGTGGTGCTGAGGAATCGAACCCAGGGCCTCATGCATGCAAGGCAAGCGCTCTACCACTGAGCCACCTTCCCAGCTTAAATTTAAAATTTTAGCCAGGCGCCGGTGGTCCACACCTGTAATCCTAGCAATTCAGGAGGCTGAGATTTGAGGATCATGGTTCAAAGCCAGCCCGGGCAAGAAAGTCCATGAGACACTTGTCTCCAATAAGCCAGTAGAAAACTGGAAGTGGTGCCGTGGCTCAAGTGGTAGAGCATAACCTTGAACTGAAGAGTTGAGGGACAGCTTCCAAGCCCAGAGTGGGGCTCCCAAGCCCCACGACTGACCAAATAAATAAATGAATAAAAATAAATTTAAATTTTTTCTACACTCTAAACCCTCACTTATCTAAGTAGAGGGATAGAAGTAAACAAAACTGTAAAAGTTTTAATAGGTATCTTTGTACTCCCAACCAAGACTGAGTGTGCTGGCATATTTATATGACTGGTCTAAGATTGCAAAGTTCAGACAGTGATGCCTTCTAAGCCAATGCATGGTCCTGAAATCAATTGAGTTCCAGAAGTGTAATTTATTAATTACATTGGAGTGTTACTCTTAATGTCAAGTAATAATTAAGTTTTCTTAGGCTTCTTCATAAAGAATTTCTCAAAAATAAATCCCAGATGACATACAGATCAGTACTTCCCTTCATGCTGCCTGTTATAATGGCTTCTGAGAGAACTGTAATTTACAAATAGCATTTGTCCATACTGTATCTTATAGGAAATATTTATTGGTGTGTTTTAATTACACAGGACAATAAAACTGCTTTGTACTGGGCGGTTGAGAAGGGGAATGCAACCATGGTGAGAGATATCCTGCAGTGCAATCCTGACACTGAAATATGCACAAAGGTAATGTCTTCAAGAGGAGGAATGTTACTTTCCCTTTGTAAAGGAGAGGATAGATGAATGAAGAAAAGAAGTGGGGGAGGATATAGTCAAAAATTCAATGTATATCCTATAAAATTAAGGAAAGTGAGGGAGGGGTGGACAGGGAGGGGTACTGATCAACACACTGTATTCATAAACTCCTTTCTACAATATTTAAAGTGCTTTCCATGTTAATTTAAAACTTTTTAAAGAATATTTTTTACCACTGTGTTTTTATTTCTGTTTACATTATATGGAACCTGCACAAGAATGGTGACTATGAAACTATTCACTACAAAATACAGAACTAATGAATCTATTACTATATTGGATTATAATTTAAACAAGGCACCTACTCCCTTTTGTAAAAGTCATCCATCTAATTCTAACAAGCTGTTTTCCTCTTTACAATGTGAAGGGGGGTTTTTTCTACTGAAAATTACATTTCTGCTGAAAATTACATTGGCTATGTGTACAAAAAAATAGAGACAATAAGACCCCATGGCACTAAAAAACTCATTAAGTTTTTTTTGTGGCAGTGCATAAAATATTATAAAATGGTGTGAAATTGAAATATCCTTCAATAATGAAAAATGGGAGGAGATGGAATAAATTCTTTCATTACCATCCCTATAGTTCCCTTCAGAATTTACATTTACAGCAGGACAAAGGCTGAACTAATGCAACAGTAATACTCACTGGACACTATGTTAGAAATGAATTTTACAACTTGAGTGGGGAGGGGAGAAGTGAGGGGAAAACTGGAGAAAATGAGGGAGGGGATAACAGAGTTCAAAGAAAAATGTACTCATTACTTAAGTAATTGTGACCCCATGTTCATCATTTTTACAGTATGTCTCCTAGATCAACGTACGTGCAGCAAACTTGTTTCTGAAAATAAACGTAAATTAAAGAATATTTTAAATGTAGACTACAGAAGAGTCAGATACTTTTAGTCATTTGCATTTGTATAATGTTAAACCTTATCTGTATCTGCAGGATGGTGAAACACCACTGATAAAGGCTACCAAGATGAGAAATATTGAAGTAGTAGAGCTGCTGCTGGATAAAGGAGCTAAGGTGTCTGCAGCGGATAAGGTAAAACCTGCAGAGAAAACACTTTTTGGCGAGCTGTTGGTGGACTGACCTCCACATCTAGTGGACTCAACCCCAGTCCTTTTGCGTTTAGTTTGTTTTTAATATAAGGTCTTAAGCTTTTGCTTGGGCCGGCCTCAAACCTCAATCTTGTCTCCACTCCCCTAGTAGGTGGATTGTAGGTGTGTGCCACCATACCCTACAGGTCATTTTCATTTAGCATCACAAGAAATCAGGGTAGCTGAAAACTGGGAATTTATTTGTTGGGATTAGAGTCATTGATTCACATATTTGTGAAGTATAATATGTGGCAGAATACTTGATAGACTAAAGAGGTTTTTTTATTCTACTTTACAGTTTTACTTAGTGTTTGTTATGGATACTAATAAGGGAAGAAGGCTGCTCTTAGGGGAGCCAGAAGATAGGGATAGTGGAAGAGATGGTAGTGGAGAAAAGGATAGATGTGGCACAAAGGACTCCAAATTTAAGGGTACACCACACTAGCAGATGGTTGACAAGTTGTGGGAGCTGACAAGGTTACTGTGCTGGGTAAGGAGGTGAAGGTAGCTGTGAGATAGCAGATGGAGTGTTGGAGGAGGGTGGTCGGTGTCCCTGGACAGTAAATGCTAGGATGACAGAGGGGTACTGAGGAAGTACAGCTTTCCTGTTTCAGTAAGTTCAGCGAGGACAAGGATGATATTCTAGAGAGCTGGGAAGAAATCATTTCTGAGAAAAGCTGGTGAAGAACTAGAGAAGGATTATGGAAAGGAGGGAGATCAAAAGTTATAGCATGTATGTACTAGGTGTGAAAATTTGGAAGTTTCAGATTTTCTGTTCTATAGAAGTATGAAAAACAATACTCTGTCTATACTGTATATGACTGTGTGACGTTTGAGTTACCTATATGACAGTGTGAAAGTTTTACAGAAAACACCACTCTGTCTGTACTGTATATCACTATGTGAAGTTTGAGTAACTTGCCATTGTTTTACAGAAGGGGGACACTCCCTTGCACATTGCTATCCGAGGAAGAAGTCGGAAACTGGCAGAGCTCCTTTTAAGAAATCCAAAAGATGGGCGTTTACTTTATAGGCCCAACAAAGCAGGAGAGACTCCTTACAACATTGACTGTAGCCATCAGAAAAGCATTTTAACACAGATATTTGGAGCCAGTAAGTATCAGATTTTATCTCTGAATTAAGCTTTGAAATAATGAGTGTCAAAAAGTTGAAAAACAAAAGGCCAACTTCTTCAGTTGTCATTTAACTGGAGAATATAAAAGTTAAACAAGTTATTATTTTCTTGTGAAAAAATAATCCCACTAAGAGTCTTTTGCAGTGCAGTATAGTATTCTGAATTAAGCACATTAAGTAACCACCTTTTAATGCTCCTAAAAAATCCATCCTGTTTTTCTAAGCTCTTCCATCAGGTTTACTTTGTGCTTTTATCAAACATGCTTTGTTTTCTGAGCATTTGTAGTTCTCAGCCTTTTTGTTTTGTCCACCACTGGCTGTGTTCTCTCTTCATCCTAGGCATATTCTGTACTTACTAAAATCACCTCTTCAAAGTTTATTCTTAGTCAGCTCCTCCCTTTTCTGTTACTTTTTATATTATTTATTTTATTTTTATTTTATTTTTTGCCAGTCCTGAGGCTTGACTTCAGGGCCTGGGCACTGACCCTGAGCTTCTTTTGCTCAAGGCTAGCACTCTACCACTTGAGCTACAGCACCACTTCTGGCTTTTTTGTTATGTGGTACTGAGGAATCAAACTCAGGGCTTGATGCATGCTAAGCAAGCACTCTTCTACTAAGCCACATTCCCAGCCCTCTGTGACTTTTTAATCTATTTAACTAGATAATATGTTTGTCTCATTTAAATACTTGTGTTTATTTTTCCTTTTTTTTTTTTTTTTGTCAGCTTTGGGGCTTGAACTCAGGGTTTGGGGGCTGTCCCTGAGCCTCTTTATGCTCAAGGCTAGCACTCTACCACTTGAGTCACAGCACCACTTCTGGTTTTTGAGTGGTTAACTGGCGATACAAGTCTTACAGGGACTTTTCTGCCCAGGCTGCCTTCAAGCCACAATTCTCAGATCTCTATTTTTCCTTTCTTATACTTATTATATGTGACTGTTACTCTATTTCTTTGAAATTTTGTCCCCTCTAGATTTTACCACATTCTTTAGGTCAGGAATGACTTCTCTTATCTCTTGAGTTCTCTGTAACATTTAGGATATTGAATATTGTAGTAAAAGACTTGTTACTTGAAAAGGATGCACATGAGAATAGTCTTTCACATGTGGTATTTTGAAACACAGATTCTTTTCTATGAGAACAAAAAAAAATAACTAGTTTCAGAAAGCAGCAGGGTATTGTAGACTCATCACCTTCCTGTTGGGCTTCTCAGTCATATCTTCTTTTGACATGTGTGTGAGTTTTTGTATTTGATTTTATATTTTAATTTAATTTTATAGGGTCTTGCTATGTAGCATAGGCTAGCTTCTCTTGCAATCTCCTTGTATAGGCACTACATCCAGTGGTAGTTTTGTATTTTAAAACATTTTTCTAATCATAATAATAATACATACACATTAAATTTCATGAGTAAAGAGCTGGTTGCTAGTGGCTCATGATGTCTGTAATCCTAGCTACTCAGGAGTCTAAGATTTGAGGATCATGGTTCAAAGCCAGCCTGAGCAGGAAAGTGTGCAACTCTTACCTTCAATTAGCCACCAAAAAGTTGGAAGTGGAGGTGTGGCTCAAGTAGTAGAGTGCTGAGTAATAATGTAAGTTTAAGACCTAGTACCAGCACAAAAGAAGAAAGAAAAAAGAAAAGACATGAATTTAGTAGAAAATGCACATTCCCTATTGTCACCAACTTAAAATTATTTCAATGACTTCCAGATTTTATTTAAAATTTTACATTTTTTTTACTTTATGTATAGCTTTAAAACTTAAAAATAAAATCATACCATATTATAAAAAGTTTTAATAATTTAGTATCATAATCTTAATTATTCCATGATCTTTCATTATAGATGCTAATAATACTTTCAATTCTCTTTTGATGAAAATCTAACTTGTTTTGTGGTAACAACTAGGGCTGCAGTGAACAGTGTGCTAATACCAGGGCTTGAACTCAGGGCCTCATGCTCTCATTTGATTTTTCCATTCATGCCTGTTACTCTACCACTAGAGCCACACCTCTACTTCTGGCTTTTTGATGGTTGATTGGAGATGGAGTCTCTCGGACTTTTCTGCCTGGGCTAGCTTCAAACTGTAATTTTCAGATCTCAGCCTCCTGAGTAGCTGGGATTACTGGCATAAGCCATCAATTTACTGGCATCAGCATACAATTTTTTTTTTTATTTAAGTGTTTGTTATATATACTAAATTTATTATCTTGTCCTCATTTTCCTCACTTTCCTTTTTCTCCTTCACAATTTGCCAGTATATATCTTAAAACTAATAGCTCTTGTAAGTTCCATGAAATATGGTATTTTTTAAAGACTCTCAACCTATTTTCACACAGATCTAAATGTATACAGTAAGTTTTTCCCCCTAATAATTAAGAAGTGAAAATTGATATTCTTTTCTACTAATAATGCCACTGTGTAACATAGGGATATGGTATGTTTTTAATTACAGGACACTTGTCTCCTACTGAAACAGACGGTGATATGCTTGGTTATGATTTATATAGCAGTGCCCTGGCAGACATTCTCAGTGAACCTACCATGCAGCCACCCATTTGTGTGGGCTTATATGCACAGTGGGGAAGTGGGAAATCCTTTTTACTCAAGAAACTGGAAGGTAAAGATGTTTGTACAAAGTCTGTGTACACATAACAATGTTTTCTCTGAAGTAAATAAAAAATACAGCTCTGTATAGGTATTTGTGTGACACAGTTTGCTGAAATAAATTGGTTGGGGTTTTGTGGGTCTCGGTTTTCCTCATGGTCATTTGAGTTTATTTCTAACATCAGGCCAAACCCTTAGCTGGGTTCACAGGAGGATATGCCAACCAGACATTTTTCCAGGCCTTGCTTTCTACACAGCTGCCTCCCATCCCTTTTGCCTGGCAAAATTGTGCTTATTCTCAGGACAAGTTTCAGTATTGCCTCACATTTTGTAGAAAGTGTGAGTGAGGGCTCATTTGGGATCAGCACACATTTGGGATCTATGGTTCTTAAATCTCATTGGAGGAAGAAGATGAGATCACAGAAACAAAATGGTGTACTTTTATTTTCTGCGCACAGAAACAAAACATCATTTGTATAATGCAAATGACAAAACACCAACAAAATCTTGACAGATGAGAGTATATGCGAAAGAGTTTGGGGCATCCTTCCTTAGAATGAAGCGGGGCAGTGGGTAGGCACGTAGGTGTGTCCACAGGAAACAAGTTGAAACCACAGAATTAAGGCTTCATATTCCTTTCTCTTTCAGATGAAATGAAGACATTTGCAGGACAACAAATTGAACCTCTTTTTCAGTTTTCTTGGCTTATTGTATTTCTCACCCTGTTACTTTGTGGAGGGCTTGGCTTACTGTTTGCTTTTACAGTTGACCTGAATCTTGGCATAGCTGTGTCATTGAGCTTCCTGGCTCTCTTATATATATTCTTTGGTAAGTCTTTCCTTTTATCTTCTTTGAAAATGAAGAAAAAATATTAAGACTAATTGTTTTACTTAAAACATGTTTGCCTTTTACAACTTATATGTAATTTTTCTAATTTGGCTAAGAAAATTGATATTTGCTATTTTAGAAACTGGTTTACAGGAACATGGTCCATAAGCTGGCTGCAATAGTTTTAGAACCTAATAAATTACTTGTTAGTATTTTAGCAGGACTCCTTTTAATTTATTATATTTACTGTATGGCTATTAATTACTTTAAATGTACATCTTTTTTTTTTTATGTTGGCAAGTACTAGAGCTGAACTCAGGGTCTGGGTACTCTCCTTTAGCTTTTTCACTCAAGGCTTATGCTCTACCACTTGAGCCAGAGCTCTACTTCTGGCTTTTTGGTGGTTAATTGGAGATAAGAGTGTCATAGACTTTCCTGCCCAGGCTGGCTTTGAACCATTATCTTGATATGGGATTATAGGCATGAACCACTAGCAGTTGGCTGTAAATCTTTCTTTGAAGAGAAAGCTATAGCCTTCCCTGTCTGGTTCTAGAGCATTTGACCATAACAGAAAAGGTTACTTTATCTAAACGCAAAGAAGAAAATACAATATAATCCCTGCCATTGGGAGTATCCTCAGTTACAAGTTCAGAGTTGCAAAACTGATCAATAACCTTGAAGTGCTTAGCATTTGAATCTGAGCCATGGGACTGTATTTAAATCATTATCTTTCTGTAATTCTTAGGTCATATTTTAGTTAGCTTGCATTTTTTTCACTTACCTTTTCTGTGATTCAGAAGTTAGTTAAAGAATTCTTTTTTTTTTTTTTTTTGGGGGGGGGGTCCGGTCGTGGGGCCTGAACTCTGGGCCTGGGTGCTGTCCTTCATTTCTTCAGCTCAAGGCTAGTGAGCACCACTTCCGGCTTTTTCCTTTTTGCTTATGTGGTGCTGAGGAATTGAACCCAGGGCCTCATGTGTGCAAGGCAAGTGCTCTACCACTGAGCCACCTTCCCAGCCCATGTTAAGGAATTCTTTGAGGAGTAGATTGGAATGAATGTGAACCATTAAAGATCATACTATTTGGGCTGGGAAGATGGCTCAGTGGTAGAGCGCTTGCCTTGCATGCCTGAGGCCCTGGGTTCGATTCCTCAGCACCACATAAGAAAAAAGCCGGAAGTGGCGTTGTGGCTCAAGTGGTAGAGCGCTAGCCTTGAGCTGAAGAGCTGAGGGACAGCGCCCAGGCCCAGAGTTCAGGCCCCACGACTGGACCCAAAAAAAAAAAAAAAAAGATCATACTATTTGGATGTCATTACTCAATAGTTGACTATTTGGAGAAAAGAACCTGCCTGATTAATGATTGTTTTCAATAACTTTTTTAAAACTGCATTTCAGTTGTCATTTACTTTGGTGGACGAAGGGAAGGAGAGAGTTGGAACTGGGCCTGGGTCCTCAGTACCAGATTGGCCAGACATATTGGATATTTGGAGCTCCTCTTCAAGTTGATGTTCGTGAACCCACCGGAATTGCCAGAGCAAACGACAAAAGCTTTACCTGTGAGGTGAGTTGTTCCCTTTGTTGGAGACAACTTCTAATAATATAAAGAAAAAATTATTTTTACTTAATAAAGTTTACATTGCACTGTGTTTCAAAAAACAATGGTAAAGGAACCTTTTATATGAAAAATAAAATAAAATTTAAACATGCTTACACATATGCTCATGCATTTCATAATGTGTATCTGTCTTTGTACATCATCACTTTTTTCTAAAAAAAAGTGTTTAACTCTGATTTGCTACATTTCATTTGTTGAGCTTACTATACACACACACATACACATACTCTTTTGGTTACCTGTTACCATCCTTTGAAGTTTGTTTTTGAGCAGCACAAAGCAGAGTTGGTGCTCAAACCAAGGTCTTCATGCAAGCTAGAAAAGTGCTCTTCCATTGAGCAACATCCCACTACTGCAGACATCCTTTGAGACACGATTTGAAAAGAACATTGGATTAAAATGGGATCCTACTGTCTGGAGCTCTAGGCTAGTGATCCGGCATCTCCTCAAATGAGCATGCAACCTGCGAGCACTCAGCTTCCTTGTCTGTACTGCTCTCTCTTCATTGCTGAAGGATTTCCATGTCTGTGTAAAATGATTCATATCTATTAGGAAATTTATGAGAAAATGTCAAAGATGAAAAACACTTAGGCCAAGGAATAAAGAAAATTGCTTATGGCTTCAAATAAAAAGTTAAATGAAAAAAAAGCAATTAGGAAATTAAAAGCAAAAGAACTTCATTAAGAATTAGCAAAAAAAAAAAAAAAATAGGACACTAAAGCTGAAAAACTTTCAAATTCTAGTAAGATAAAATACATGTAATTTAAAATAAAAAAAAAAATAGGTCAAACCTTCAAAACTGTATAAGAAAGAAAAGTCAGCCTTCATATCTCTGGATTTTCTACCTTGAGATTCTACCAACCACGAAAAAAAACATGTTTAAAAAAGGAATTTGCATCTGTACTGAAAATACACAGACTTTTCCCTTAAACAATATAGTATTATAAGAGCTACTGAAAAAGCTTTATGTTGTAGTAGGTGTTATAAATAATCTAGTGGTAACAAAGAATACAAATACTGGGCTTTTTTATTTTCAGTTGTAGAGCTTGAACTCAGGCCTGGGCACTGTCCCTGAGCTTTTCACTCAAGGATAGTACTCCACCACTCTGAGCCACAACGTCACTTTCAGTTTTCTTTGAACCACAATCCTCATATCTCAGCCTCCTGAGTAGCTAGGATTATAGGTCTGAGCCACTGGCACCCAGCTTGTGCTCTTTCATATGACGGACTTGAACTGGTCCTAAAAATCAGTCTCCCATGAATTCTGAGGGAATAGTGTAATTAACAGATGGGAATTAATTATTAGGAAAAGGATTTAAAGATGAGACGTTTAAAGGAAAACATACAGAATAGAATAAAATAATTGAGACTCTCCAATTAACAACAACAACAACAAAGCCATGAATTCTGAGGGAATAGTATAATTAACAGGTGGGAATTAATTATTAGGAAAAGGATTTAAAGATGAGAAGTTTAAAGGAAAACATACAGAATAGAATAAAATAATTGAGACTCTTATCTCCAGTTAACAACAACAACAACAACAAAGCCAGAAGTGGAGTGGTGGCTCAGGTGGTAGAGCGCTACCCTTGAGCCAAAAAAAAAACCCTCTCAGGAACAGCACCCAGGCCCTGAATTCAAGCCCCAGCAAATAATCAGCATTGATTCTGAGATCCAAGGTGTAAATAATTCTGTTATTTTTAAGAAGAATTGTTAAAAGACTATTTTACAACTATGTCTAAATCCATAGGTATTGAAGCTATAAATAAAATGAGATATTAGAAAAATTAGTTTATAAATAACATTACTAGGAGTAAAATTCTTTATGATTATAATATTTTCCCACGTTCTAAAGCCTTCAGTTGGTTTTAGAAAACTTCCTTTGTGCAACGTTTGTGGGTCATCTTGACATGGAGCACTGCCTTTTAATCACTCTACAATGCGGCCTGCTGAGGTATCTGATAATCCTTATCAAAGTTCTGCCATAGCTTTCTTCCTTCTGCCTTTAGAGTTACTTTGTATACATTAACTTTTGTTAATGTTTTTTTCTAAGAGAATAGTGTAAGATGTTGAAAGTAGAGGGTGCCTAAGTCCAAGGTCTTTCTGTGCTCAGAACTTTGAAAGCAACATCAAGAAAGTATAGAGCAAATGGGAATGACATATGTTCAGGTTATTTGTTGCTTTAGGTAGTTGAGTAATGTTTTGATTGTTTTTTTCCCAAGGTTTTTGTTTACAGACTACAATAGGCTGTCCAGTGTAGGTGGAGAAACGTCCTTGGCTGAAATGATTGCAACCCTCTCAGATGCTTGTGAGAGAGAGTTTGGCTTTTTAGCAACCAGGCTTTTTCGAGTATTCAAGACTGAAGATTCTCAGGGTAGGATTTTCTTTCTTCTTTTGTTGTGTGTGTCCAGGGGGTGAGGATGCAGTAAATAAACATTATAGTCACCAGATGCTATGATGCATTATTGTTTAAAAAAAAACCATTTGTTGTATTACAGGTAAAAAGAAGTGGAAAAAAACATGTTGTCTCCCATCTTTTATCATCTTCCTTTTTATCTTGGGTTGCATCATTGCTGGAATTACTCTCCTGGCCATATTCAGAGTTGACCCAAAACATCTGACCGTCAATGCTGTCCTCATAGCAATTGGATCTATAGTGGGGTTGGCTTTTGTGCTGAACTGTCGTACATGGTGGCAAGTGTTGGACTCGCTCCTGAATTCTCAAAGAAAACGCCTCCACAGTGCCGCCTCCAAACTGCACAAATTGAAAAGTGAAGGATTCATGAAAGTAAGTGCTCTTTAGCTATTACAAAGAATTTTAATGTGTATCTACTACCACAACCATGCTCACTTGGGCTTTAGAGAATGTGTTCTGTGAATGTTAAGGTGATGGATGAAGTGTGTGTGTGTTTGTGTGTGTTTCAGTGATGGAGATTGAGCTACATCTCTAGACCTGTTGGATTTTGTTGAGTTTAATTAGCTGTTATTCAAGACTATATTTTGTTTTGCTTTTTATTTTGTGCCTGTCCTGGAGCTTGAACTTAGGGCTTGAGGTTTCCCTGAGTTTCTTTTGCTCAAGGCACTCCACCACTTTAGCCACAGCTCTACTTCTGGCTTTTTGTGTGACTAATTAGAGGTAAGAATGTCATGGACTTTTCTTTGAACTGCAATCCTCAGAGCTCAGCCTCCTGAGTGGCTGGATTACAAGTGTGAGCCACTGGTACCTGGCTTCAAGACCATGTTTTAAAAGCTGTTTTAAGATTGTACGAAAATTCAGAGAACATACAGAGATATCCTATATGACCTGCCCTCCCACATGTACAGAGATGACTATTATCAACACCCTTAACCAGAATGGTACATTCATTACAGTTGATGAGTCTACAGTGACCCATTACGATTCCCTGTGATATAATTTACTAGGGTTTATTCTTGGTTATACATCCTGTGTGTTTGGACATGTGTGATAAGATATTTCCATCAGAATAGTATCATGTCATGAAATAGTATCATTGTCATGAAAGCCTCTGCTTCACCCATCATTTCTTTAGATCCTCCAACCCTGAGTTTCAGTGATCTCTTTACTCTCTCCACACTTGTGCCTATTCAAGAATATCATGTAGTTGGAAGCATATACTCTGCAGCGCTTTCAGATTGGCTGCTTTTACTTGGTAATCCACATTCGCATTCCCTCCAGTCTTTTCACAATTTCAGACCTCATATCTTTTTAACACTGACTAATATTCTAGTGCCTGAGTGTTCATCCATTGAAGATATCTTTATTGCATCGTTTTAGCAGTTATGAATAAAGCTACTGTAAATAACCTGTGTGAAGGTTTTTCTGTAGACATGTCTTCAGCTCCTTTTGGTAAATACCAAGGAAAATGATTTTTAGTTTAGTTTTGTCTAAAACTACCAAATTGAACAAGGCCTTATAGTGTGTACCTGTAACCTTGGTAGCTACCTGGGAGGACATGGGGATGGGACCCACTCCAGACCATACCTTGCACCCAAGAGGTTTCAAGAGTTCTACAGGCTCCTCATTTCATCAAGGTCAGAGGCTACTAGGGAACTAACAGTAGTGTAAAATTCAGCATCCAATTCCAAGTCTTTGGGTATTCAGAGCCTCTGATTTTTGGCAAGTAAATCATAACAGCCTCCACTCTGTCCTGACATGCTGAAGATGAAGTGGTCTGATTTATCTGTAGTTACCTTGCAAACAGTGAAACATTCCCTTCAGCTTGAGGTGGAACCTCAGCTGGGACAAGGACTTTGAATTTCTTTTCTTCTTGTTGGATATGACTTTTTACCTTCTCAAGAGTCATGTTTAATGTTCTCATGTCTTCTGTGCTTTGTGTAGGTTCTCAAGTGTGAAGTGGAGCTGATGGCCAGGATGGCAAAAACCATCGATAGCTTCACTCAGAATCAGACCAGGCTGGTGGTTATCATTGATGGGTTAGATGCCTGTGAGCAGGACAAAGTCCTTCAGATGCTGGACACGGTAAATACGTCTCAAGCATTTCCAAACTTGTCCTTGTTACTTTGTGGCAGAGGAAGGATGCATGACCACACAGTGTACTGTTTGAGTACTCCTGGTTTTTCTAGTCAATTTTCATTCACAAAAGCAACTATGCTTTGTGTAGAAAAAGAGTAACAAGAGTAAATGTTTCATCATGAAGACAATTAAATGATTTGAGTTAATGACAGTGTGAGGTGAAAGCCAAATGGAGC
Source organism: Dipodomys spectabilis (assembly GCF_019054845.1). Classification (NCBI taxonomy): domain Eukaryota; kingdom Metazoa; phylum Chordata; class Mammalia; order Rodentia; family Heteromyidae; genus Dipodomys; species Dipodomys spectabilis. The sequence goes on along the minus strand of NW_024870743.1, from coordinate 3,827,206 downwards.
ATCTCTCGGGGCAGGTGTGGCACCAGCTGTACTTTGCAGGTAGTTATGGTTATACTCCACAATATGGTAAGGAATCCAGAGAACTTGGAAGCTCTTTGTAACTATGCCATAACTGTGGGCCAAGACCAGTGTGCCTAGGACATGTGCTCACATATATTTTGCTGTGTGTTGATCTTTATTGTATGGATAGCAAATATCTCAAGTAGTTGTACCAAGGGGTTTCAAACAGCAAATCAGTTCGTAAGTACTATGTAACTTCATACCTTTCCTTCCAAATCTTTCTCAACCCTATCTGATAATTGTTTTCTTGTCAGGGTTTGTTACTGTCAGGTGGTGACGACCCCAGATTAAATAGAATAAATTTTGATGGAAAACGTCTACTTTTAGCATAGTCACTAAAGAATAGCATAGATTTCAAAAAGATATTTTATTATTTTGGACAATTTAAAATTTGTCTCACAACTATACATTTTTTTTTCTCTCCCACAGGTCAGAGTTCTGTTTTCAAAAGGCCCATTTATTGCCATTTTTGCGAGTGATCCACATATTATCATAAAGGCCATTAACCAAAACCTTAATAGTGTTCTTCGTGATTCAAATATAAATGGGCATGACTATATGCGCAATATAGTTCATTTGCCTGTTTTCCTCAATAGTCGAGGACTCAGCAATGCAAGGAAATTTCTGGTAACATCAGCAACAAATGGGGACATTTCTTGCTCAGATGCTACAGGTAAAGATCCAGCTCCTAAAGACTTATGTTCAAAGTCATTTTGAAGTTTTTTTTTTATGGTATCTCTCTTTATCTTAAAAAAATATCATTGGTATGTCACATCACTTGAATATTATACATGACAGAACTCTGCACAAGCTGCTTTCTTGATCTGTTTTTTCAGGGATACAGGAAGATGCTGACCGAAGAGTTTCACAGAACAGCCTAGGTGGGGAGATGACAAAACTTGGTAGCAAGACAGCCCTCAATAGACGGGTAAGATGTCATTTGCTTTATTAATTTAATTAGCTAATTAATTTAAATTTTTCCCTTTGAAAGCACTGACTGTACCTCTAGGCCTGATTCATTTTAGTTATGTATCTGTATTGCAGTTATTCAAGTAGAGTTAAGTTGATGCAACCTAGTCTTTTGTAAATATTGTATTAAACTCTTCTGACAAACATTATTACTGGATTTCTTGAGCTTTGGGAGTTTCAGGAAGTGTCTTCATTTACAGCCATAACCGCCTTTGAAACAAAGGAGGAGTCCCTGTCTCTCCCAGCCTGTTCTCAGCCCAGGTGCTAACCCAGATCTCAGTTGGATCAAAACCTGAATGAGATTTTTAATCAAAAGATGCATGTATTCATTCCTGAACATGTCCAGATTATGCCTGTTGTCCTCATTGCTGTAAATGGGGAAGATGGTATGCAAAAATTTGTGGATTTGTCTTTGTTCTGGCCTCCCTCCTTGCCTAATGTTGGCAGGGTGGAAACTCTCCCTCTACTTAGTGATTCTAGCTTTCCTAGACTCCGCAGGTTTCTCCTCCAACATGCTCCTATCTTGATACTGCTGTTTAGGAACAGCTATTGTTTCTTTTTGACTTGCCGTCATTAAATTTGAACATTTTACTTTTTAAAAACGAAGTGATTTTGATGACAGTCGATCTTTCAGTCTTATGCCTCTATCCTTTACAGGTGTGGTTGTAAAGTTGATACGCTGAATGACAGTTGACAGCACTAAATTCAGAGGAATGTGTGATTTGCCATTTTGAATTTCTTTCCTGGGAGGCTAGACTCTTCACCTTTCCCTTGCACCTTGACCTTAGATAAGGATACACCTTTGTTGTGCAGGGTCTCCTCTTCTGAGATGGAATTATCATTCCATTCCACCCTGTGGAGTGCTTTTTAATTCTTACAGAGGTAAAAGGATCATTAAAGTGGCTAGGCTTGTGATATAATTGTCACACACTTTAAAATTACCTAAAAATCAAATACTGAATCCTTAAAATGAGATGGGCTTAGTTGCCATATTATTCTAGGTTTTTATAAGTATTAAATCTCCCCAGGATGTGAATATAGTTTTCTTTGCACAATGTTGTTTGTTTTTAATGTGAAATTAATTTCACTAATAAATGTAAACTATAAAAGTGCAAACTTCAGTGCACTGAAGACAAAGCATTTGATGCAGTTGCCACTCATAATACTTTATAACTACTCTATCAAGTTTCTGCCTCAGGAATGGTAATGTGTACTCTTCTTCTGCCACTGATTGAGACACCTTATAAAGCCTGTATTCTCAGACTTGTGTGGGTTTGCTCTGTTTCAGGACACTTACCGCAGAAGGCAGATGCAGAGGACAATCACGCGGCAGATGTCCTTTGATCTCACAAAGCTGCTGGTTACTGAGGACTGGTTCAGTGACATCAGCCCTCAGACCATGAGAAGATTACTCAATATTGTTTCTGTCACAGGTGATTTTAGTTATTATCTGTAGTAGATGATAAGCTTGATGTTATTTTTGTGGTGCTAGGGCAGGATCTCCGGGCTTTCCAGATGCTAGGTGAGCAACATGAGAAACACACCAGCTCTGAAAATAAGCTTTAAAATTAACAAAGCAATTTAATTGCAGAAACAAAGGGTTATCCTGTCTTTATGCTTACATTGTTGGATATCAGTTTTATTTGTGTTAAGTGATGAAGTCAGTGTTAGTTGATGGCAAAAATCAGTATTAGTGTACACTATTGTTTTAAAATTTGATGGTTTTAAAAATCTTTCACTTCATCTCAGTTTTATATTATTTCTGTGTTTAAAGATAATTTTATGTTAATATATATAACCGAATATAGTTAACTTAAAATCTAAAATATGAACATTCAGATTGTACATACTACTATGATATTTAGAATTAAAAACATTTACAACAAAATGGAGGATTATTGCCTTCTGACTGGATTCTTTGCATGGAATTCTGTCCTCTACCATATTGAGACTTACAGCAATCACATAAAACTTGTAATTTAGATAATAAAATGGGTTTCTTACTCTGTACATTATTGATTGGTACTTTGTAGTATGTCCCAGTATTAAATGTAAGGAATTGTGTTATGCAGAATTGTGTTTCATACTAAGGTTGGGTTCATGCTCTGAATTTTATTATACATAAAGTTGTGTTTGATATATTTTTGAAAATTAAATAAGGTCTCATCACACTTTAATTGTTTGATCATGGAATTGTTTCACTATATTATTGATAACATTTAGATAGTCATTAAAAAATGTGTGGTAAGTCTCTGTGCCTAGTATCATTTTCAGAAATTAAGCTGTGAATAAGATCAAGTCCCTTTCTCAAGTGGGAAGCCTGAAGGTGGATGTCATGTAGGATAGTGAAATGGAGATAGTACTTAGGCAGTCCTTTCCTCCCAAGAACTTCTCTGGACTTGGCCTCTACCTCTAGTTACTGCCCTGTTTTTCCTGTTGTTTTCCTCTAATCCCTCTAAATTCGCTCCAAGTCTCTTTTGCTCTCAGCAAAATTATATTTTCAAGTCACCAGTAGCTGCCATATTTTAGAAGTCCATTGGTCAAACCTTAATCTTCGTATCTGACCCCATCAGCAGCAGTTAGCAATGTTTTTGTTTTTTTTTTTTGGGGGGGGGGGGGTCCAGTCGTGGGGACTGAACTCTGGGCCTGGGTGCTGTCCCTCAGCTCTTCAGCTTAAGGCTAGCGCTCTACCACTTGAGCCACAGCGCCACTCTCAGCTTTTTTCTTTTTGTTTATGTGGTGCTGAGGAATGGAACCCAGGGCCTCATGCATGCAAGGCAAGCGCTCTACCACTGAGCCACCTTCCCAGCCCCTTAGCAATGTTTTGATCAGTTCTCCTTGTCACACTTGCTTTCTTCCTCTGCCTTCCAAGTGCAGCACATACTGTGCTTTCCTCCTGCATGCTGTGGTTATTCTTCATCCCCACTTACCATTTAGTATTAGAATGCTCTTGGCCACAGTTCTTGTAGCTCTTTTTTTCTATTTAGACCAATTTTCTTTCTTTTTTTTTTTTTCTGTTTTCTTTTTTTTGTCAGTTGTGGGGCTTGACCTCAAGGCCTGGGCACTGTCTCTGAGTTTTTTCACTGAAGCCTAGTGCTCTACCACTTTGAGCTACAGCACTACTTTTTTGTTTTCTGGTGGCTAATTGGAGATAAGAGTCTCATAGCCTTTCTTGTTCTGGCTGGCTTCAAACCATGATCTTTAGATCTCAGCCTTCTGTGTAGTGGAGATTACAGGTGTGAACCACTGGTGTGGCCTGGCTGACCGACCAAATTTCATTTGCCATGCTTGCTATGGTTAGTTTTTAGATACATGCACTGTGGTTTTTCTTACTTCTTTTTAAGTCTCTGCTTTCAATGAGATCTTTTTGCACAAACAAAACTACCTATCTCTGGTAGTCCTTGCTTTATTCCTACCCTGCTTTGTTTCACTAATGTACTCACGATCACTTTGTTTTACTATCTGTCTCTCCCATGAGTAGAACATAAAACACAAATGGCAAGGATTTTTGTCTGTTTTGCTATTTCCTCAGTATCCACAACAATATCTGTGTCACTTTGTGGATTACTAAAAATTGAATGACATAGGAAGTTTTATGTATATCTGGAGAAAAACATTCTAAGCAAAAAGAACAGCAAATGTAAAGGATCCAAGGTAGGATTCTATGAACAACTAGAAGGCAGTGTTGTTGAAATTTGGAAGAAGAATAGTGGCAAGTGATATCAAACTAACTCATCTTCCATGACTTGGTTCTAAAAATTATTTAGAAGATTTAGCAGCTGCTTTTAGATTTGGTACTCGCTTTTTTCTTTTCATGAAGTAGTTCATATGTATCTCCAGCATAGCCCTTGCCTTATAGTTTTACAGTTTTCTTCTTATTTCTTCACCATCATAATCTGGTCCTCCAATTCAGTCCTCAAAGTTCTTACCAGTTTTTGCCTTCAGTTTAAAAGTTCTAGAAGTATGTCATCCATGTTGCAAGCATGTTTTAATGCTTTGCTTTTCATTGTCTGTTTTTTATTCATTTACTTCTACATTGACCTATTCTGCTTAATAGAGAGATTGTCTCTTGTTATGATTTATGATAAATTCATTTCATAGACTTTTGTTTAACTTTTATGTGTTCTCCTGAGAGTAGACATTGTGAAAGCCATATGTTCTTTAAAAGCACTTTATCCTCAACATTTGTACATCACTATTTATGATACATGTATGAGTATCAAAGTTCACTTGGATGGAAGGCAAAACCCTGTCACTGATCTAACAGACCAGATCCCATCTACTGGAAAAAGAGCATTCAGAGATAAAAGCATAGTTTGCATATATAAGTAGATTTGCTGACAGAAGGGAATCTGAAGATGCGGGAGTAACACATCTATAGTTGTTAGTAGTAGGGAAAGAAATAACTCTAATGTGAATCAAAAATAAGTAGCTACCTTATATCAGTTACATAATAAACTGGTAACAACGAAATAAAACAGTCCATGTTTAAAATTTAAAAAACTAATATCAGCAAATTGTATCTTTACCAAATCAAGGTGAAACTGATTATAATGAAGTGTAATGATTATGAATGAAAGGAAGCCTTGGTACTGAAAGTGTGACAGTAGCAACTGTCCACATGTAAGCATGCCCAGTGGTAGAACACTGAATTAGAATTTCCAGAAAACCCTACAAATAGACAGGGTGGTTTGATTAAATATACACATATACATTTAAAAAATATTGTAACTAAGTTGCTAGGTTACTGACACAAATTGCTATTAGTGCATAAAAAATGGAAGTCTTTGGGATTGTACATGCATCCATAATAAAGAATGGACCAATGTGTTTAGATCTCTTTAAGGCTTAGCAGTAGTATTTCCCTGGGTGAAGTGATATTCTACTATATGTTTGTGGGCAGCATTGAGACTGTGATACATGGTTTGAAAGAAGCAACAATAGCAAATCAAATAAAAGATAACTTTAGAATTAAGTAGAATCATTCTGATGCTTTAGAATCTTTATTTGACGTTATTCTTTTTGAGACAAGGTTGAATTCACAATCCTCTTGCCTCAGCCTCCTGAATACTAGAATTGCAAGCATGCACCACCACACCTGCCTCTGTCATTATCTTCAAAAACCAGGATTTTAGAAATTATAAAACACTAGATTTAAATTTGTAGTGTAATCAAATGCCAAATTAAAAAAAATTAAGTTAAACTATTTGTGAATTTGCTGAATGTTTTACTTAACATAGTATTATACAACTGTTAATTTTAACATGTATTTGTATTCCTTACAGGGCGGTTACTGAGAGCCAATCAGATTACTTTCAACTGGGACAGGCTTGCCAGCTGGATCAACCTTACTGAGCAGTGGCCATATCGGACTTCATGGCTAATATTATATTTGGAAGAAACTGAAGGTGTCCCAGATCAACTGACATTAAAAACCATCTATGAAAGGTACTTAGTGTGACATCTTTGTATTTAACTTCATCTTGGGTTGAGTCTCAAAACAAAACAAAATACATAGAAAAGCAAACAAATAAAAATAGTAAGTATAAAGTGTGTGCTTTTATACTTCTGAATGCATTCTCACTAATTTATACTTCTGGTCTTTGATCTTTTAGAAATCATCTTATGAGATAGATGAGTGGTATTTCCCTTCATTTTATAGTAAAATACTAAGCATTATTTCTTGAATAAATATGTCTGGTCTGTCATATCCTGGGCACTGTAATTATCAACACTTGCTAGATGAACACAGGTAGCCTGTACTCCTAGCTACTCAAGAAGCTGAGATCTGAGAATCACAGTTCGAAGCCAGCACAGGCAAGAAGTTCTTGAGACTTTCATCTCCAATTAACCACCAAAAAAAAGTTGGAAGTAGAGCTGTGGTTCAAGTGGTAAAGTACTCAGGGACAGCACCCAGACCCTGAGTTCAAGTCCCAGGATTCCCCAGACAGCTGAACTCAGGAAAATATTTCTCTAGGTGGGTTTGTGGGAGTGGGACACTCTGGAGAACTCTTTTTAAAATAGACTTTCTAATGAGTTGAAATTAGTCCTAATGCAGAAGACTTGGCTTCTTTAAACAGCACTAATTTCTTTAGCAGCCTCACTTTCCTTGGGACACCTTTACATGCACTTCTAGAAAATGAAAGATTTTCAAATTCTCTGCTTTGTTTTTGTTTTTTGTTTGGGGGGTCCAGTCGTGGGGCCTGAACTCTGGGCCTGAGTGTTGTCCCTCAGCTCTTCAGCTCAAGGCTAGCGCTTTACCACTTGAGCCACAGCTCCACTTCCGGCTTTTTCCTTTTTGCTTACGTGGTGCTGAGGAATCGAACCCAGGGCCTCAGGCGTGCAAGGCAAGTGCTCTACCACTGAGCCACCTTCCCAGCCCCCTCTGCTTTGTTTTTTTTTGCTTTTATTTCTCACTGTAAAACTGACTGAAAGCAGAAATAACTATATTACAGCCTGAATGCTGGGCTCTCTTCACATTTCCTTCATCATATTCATTAGTCCATCACTTGAAAACCCAGCTTTACACAGAGTCTTAGGACATGCACAGAATGTAGACCAGTCTTTGCCAAAATGTAATATGTGTGAACTCAACTATGAGACCCAATAGAAACCTCAGGACACATCTTTACCTAAATCTGTGATTCTGGTGGCATTCTGGTATTCTGGGCTCCCACCAGAATCACCCATTAAGCTCTGCTTACAGCATTCTAGAATAGCTTGCAGCTCTTAAGGTTTCTAGCTTTCTCCTGTAAATCCGCTGGAACAGTTTCTGAACCAGATTGCCAGGGATAGTCACAGAAACAACCATACTTCTTTGGTATCAGTTTTCTTCGTTAGTGAGACTTGTGTCACTGTGACAAAATACCTAAGAAAACAACTTACAAGAGGAAAGATTTCTGTGGCTCAAGGTTACAGAGGTCCTAGTCGGTTGTGTCAGGAGGGTGTGGCAGAGTGGAGAAGCTGGTTAGGAAGTGGTTAGGAAGCAGAGAGACACAGCGTGTGCTCTGCTCCATTTCTAAAAACTCCATCTTAATTTCCAGCACTTTGTACCTCATAAGAAACTATCAAAAATTTATGTTTTTAAATTAATTGAAATATGTATGTAGACAAAAGAAAGTATATAATTTAAAGGTAATAATTACGACATCTTGCTTATGAAAAATAGAATGTGAAATATATTGGGAGTGCAAGTATTAATCATATAACAAAGTAACTGAATTTTTGCAAGGTAATATTTTTGTTGAAGTAAATATAAAATACTATATATTGGAGACATAGGAAGTGATGTCAGCATTGCTTTTTGATTAAACCAGTTTACTACTTTAGACTTAGGCCCTTGGCAGAATTGCCATCTAAAAGTGGATTAGACCTGGCTTGGAGATACTTTCCATTTTTGGAGAAATAAATAGGTCTCACATTTTTTTGTTGTTGTTGGTCATGGGGCTTGAACTCTGGGCCTGAGTTGTCTCTGAGCTCTTGCACAAGGCTAGAGCTCTACACTTTGAGCCACAGCACCACTTCCAGTTTTTAAGTATAATTGGAGATTAGAGTCTCACAGCAGTTTTTCTGCCCTGGCTGGCTTTGTACTGTGATCCTCAGATCTCAGCCTACTGAGTAACTAGGATTATTGGCCTGAACCACCAGCACCTGGCAAGTCTCAGATTCTTATCAGTACTTACAAATAATATTTGTAGCTGGGTCAACAAAGACATAAAGACATGGTAGACTCCAGTCTTTGAGAATTTATAAGGAATTGACTTAAATAAGATGATTTGGAATGGAAAACTATACAAAGCCAATTTGATCAACATATTGCAAAGTCATTTATTGGAGGATGTTAGAATAATTTAGATGACTGTTTCTAGTTAGCCATAGTTGAGTTTTTTGATGCTTGTCATTTGAATAATAAAAAGTTTTATTTACAGCCGACAAAAAGCAGCAGTATATAATTGATATTCATTTATTTCATTAAAGAAATCTGATTTGGTAAAAACAATCAGAAAATAGTATTTAGTATTTTTAACACTAGTAGTAAAATTTATTTTTTTAATCCATAAAAAGCCTCATTTATTTTTATAGCAATTTGATGACACATCTGCTGGCATTATTCAGCTGAAAAAGAAAATGTTGGTTCTTGGTGTTTAGTAAAATTGCTTTGTTAAATTATTTTCTAAATTGTTCAACTTTTAACAAATGACATTTGATACTAACACTGGAAAGCAATTTTAGCTAATTAAGTAGATCCCTCTATAAACCATTGGAACATTAAGATGACATACTGTTCATTCAAGATTATTTTAATTGGTACAATTATTGTAATTTTCTTGCAATTATGCGTTGAGCTAAAAGCTTTTGTCTTGATCAGTTGAAGGTTTTTTTTGTTAACATACATTTAGTAAGAAGAAAGTGTAAAATAAAAACTCTAGATACTAAAGATTTTTTTTCTCTGCTTTTTATTTCAGAATTTTAGACAGTCATTGATGTATTTTGGTATAAAAGTTTATTTCTGATATTTAGAATATTTTAGGCAATGATAGACATTTTTAGAGAATCAATTTAAGTAGCTTTCATGAAGATGGTGCTTAATTTCTGTTTTGACACTGCTTAGACAATCTTTTACTCATTATAATGGTCAGAATAATTTTTTGTGAAGAATAACATATTTCATTTTGGTATTCTTGTTTTTTAAAAAAACAATTGGACAAGTTTTGAGAGAGCATAAGAATAATAGCCAGTTTATATTTTATTGAAACAGCTGTTCGTTGAATAGACATTATGGACCTAATTAATGACCTTCATAGATATATTTGATATCTTTAAATTATTTGGTAATATTTGAATGAGTATAAGGCTCTTTCCCAAACCAAACTTTTCATATGCTTAAGATAATTCACTCTCCCAATCGTCCATGCCTCGCTTATCTCTTACAAACCTCCTCCATCATCCTTTATTTCTATGCCCTTCATCATTTGGAGTGAATCTTGTATAGGCTTGTTTCTTTTATATGTGGATTTGAATAGTTTTAATAAGATGAAAAAATGAACATTAGTTTAAATTTGTGAAGTTGTTTCATTCCCTTTGTAATAAAAATATCTTCTTTGTACTGATAATTTTTGTGGTAATTACAATTTTGAGATACTAGAAATATTTATTCCAGACATTGTTTTATGCAGGCTGTTTAGATGTTTTTGTATGCGTAGCATAGAATGTTACAGAAATTCTGTATTCTTAATATGATAGGTATTTTTATAGGTATTGAAGTAGTCATCATTCAGAATTTATTAAATTACTATCTTGTATTTAATAGTTATTTCCATCTTTGTTCCCAAAACACACTTTACCAGAATGCAGAGGTTAAATATTTTGTCAGTACCTTTATCATTTTAAAGAGATAACCTAATCTAGTCCTTTTGGACATCATAAGATAATTCTCCATATGGAGAACAAAGTAGATTTGTACTGAAATAAAAATTATACAAATAGATACAAAAAGATTAGTACAAATAACATTTCACCTAGCTAGGAAAAGATAACTGTATTTACTGAGTTTATTCTGTAATATAGAATGAAGACAAATATGCATTGTTGGTTTTGCACTGTTTGTATTCATTGTCTTGGTGGAAATTAATTGAAAAAATGTAGATACTTAAAGGTGAAAGGCAGAATTTATTTATTTATTTAGTAGGTTGTGGGGCTTGAACTCAGGGACTAGGTGCTGTTCCTGAGCTCGTTTTGTTCAAGGCTAGTGTTCTACCACTTTGAGCCACAGCTCCACTTTTCCAGCTTTTGAGTGGTAATTGGAGAGTAGTGTCTCACTGGGACTTTTCTGCCAGGCTTGCTTTAAATTGTGATCCTCAGCTCTCAGCCTCCTGAATAGCTAGGGTTATAGGCGTAAGCCACTGGCTAAGGGCAGAACTTTTGGAGTTTATTTTGATACACTTGAAAATCATGCCCACTTTTGTTGTTTGAAGAATGAAAATGAAAGAGATTAAACTCTACATGTTTGACCATTCTTGAGTTTATCTTTTTATATTCTGAAATTTATTTGTTTTGTTGTTGCTGCTGGGTTTGTAGCAACATGCAAAAGTATGAGTTAATTAATTGGAGAAAGCTTAAAATTAATTCATTTATTTAGAAAATAGTCTTGAGTACCTAATATGGGCAAGTATTGCTCTAGGATACATCTGTGAACAAAACTGCAGAGATTTCCAGAGAGCTTTGTATTCCTCCAGTGAGTGGCAGGCAATAAATAAATAAAACATAGAGTTGCCACATTAAAAAGCAACAGGCCTTGTGGAGAGAATAAAATGTAGACAGTTGGGGAGATGCAGAATGATACAGGCTTCATATTAAATGAGTCAGGATAGTCCTTGCTGAGAAGGGAAGAGGGTTGTACAAAGGCATGAAGGAGGTGTTTCCAGGTAGAATGATAGATTTGGACTAAGGTCCTTAAGACCAGAGAGCACTTAGGGGTGTTGGTATGGTGAGAAGGAGCCCAGAAGGGGACAGGATAGGAAGGGAGGCTAGAGGAGTGGGTTCATGGACTACTTTTGAAGGACTAGTGACAAAAAGGACGGTGACTTTTCCTCTGAGTAGAGATCCATTGTAGGGCTTTGGGGAAATTGTACCCATTTCCCTAATGTTCTAGCAGCTATATTGTTTGTGCATACTTGGTCTGTTGATACAGAAAAGTAAATTTTGTAAATTGTGTACTGGGAAAAGCATGAACCCAGTTACAAAATAATAGTAAGATAAATGAGAAAGTAGTTGGGCAGCTACTTACTCCCCAATGAAGATGAAAGAAATGAGAGAAAATGAGACATGGTGGTACTCTATGATTAAGAGGAGGCTAGGTATTGACCTCAGGACACTGAACAAAACTGTAGTTACTCTAAATACTGGTTGGAATGTATATAACTAAACTTTCTCTGTGTCCTGTTGTGATAGTTTCTTGTCTTACTCATTTTATTTATTTTCTAGTAAAATGATAGATTTAGAGCATAGTTTGGTGTTGTTTCAAAAATTCCTTCTTTCCTTATAGTCTGCACCTCTGATGTTTAAACCCTTGGTTAACAGTGAAGGAAGGTGATTTTAGTATATTGACAACTGCTAGGTGTAGGGAGATGTTACAGACATTAGAAAAGTTAGTGAGTGCTGTTGCAATCAAACTAAATTTGATTTGTAGGAAATCAAATGTTAAACTTTTCATAACCCATTAGGCTATAAGGATAAAGTGATATAATTAATCAAGATTCTCTGCAGAATGAGAATCAAAATCAGGGTTATACTGCAGTTTCAAGCACCCTGGTTTTCAGGCCCTTTTCTCTGCTTTCCACCTTTCACATGTGGTTCTTCTGCCCCATCCTCCCTTTTCTTCCCCTCATTCTTTGGTCTCATAGTATTCCCTTATACGGCTTGCTATAAGAATTCTTATAAGGGGCTGGGAAGGTGGTTCAGTGGTAGAGCGCTTGCCTTGCATGCCTGAGTCCCTGGGTTCGATTCCTCAGCACCACATAAGCAAAAAGAAAAAAAGCCAGAAGTGGCGCTGTGGCTCAAAGTGGTAGAGCACTAGCCTTGAGCTGAAGAGCTGAGGGACAGCGCTCAGGCCCAAAGTTCAGGCCCCAAAACCGGACCCAAAAAAAAAAAAATTCTTATAAATGCTTGGAATACTTGTCTCTAGGAATTGTAACTCCTCTAAACTGATGGATTCCTTGCTTCCATCCAAATGCTTGGAATAGAGTAGGCATTAGTGGATATGTCTAAAAGAATAAAGAAATCTGATGATGATTTGGATTGAAGAAGGCCTGAGTTCAGGAAGATGGTGGATGAGAAGCCTCACTTTATCTTGAAAAGAATCCTGTCATACAGATGTGTCTTTGGTTGGTTCTATGTATAAATGAAATGTTTTCTTACTACACCAGCTGGCCAGGTGCACTTGAAGTTGTGGTCTGCATAGATTGAATATGATTGTATATTTCAGGCAACACCTATGGTTTCTGCTTTTTGTTGGTGATAATACTAAAGATATAACAATGTTTTCTTAGGCATTTTCCCATAACTTTGAGTTTGACTACATTTCTAAGGGTCATACATTTATAATACCTTTATTGCGGTCATGAATGGTCATACTGCTTTGTGTTCGCACTTTTAAACCGGGCATTTATACTTCACTTCCTTACAGATTATTATCGGTGTCCTTAGGTTAGATGACTTGGAGGGCTCCATTTTTGATTTACTAAACTTTTTTTTGATGTGCACTCACCAAACAAATATTTATAGCTTATTTTGTGCTGGACATATTCCAGTAGAAGTACCAGCCTCACTCTGTACGTGCAGTACATTGAGTGAAGTACTTTCCCTGGATCATCTCATTAGTACCCTGTGTAACTAAGGAGGCAGAGCACTTAAAGTTGCTAGCAGTTTGTGCTAATGAAAAATAAAACGCACATGCGCGCGCGCGTGTGTGTGTGTGTACATATTGCACGTGCATGCCAGTACTGGAACTAGAATTTCAGGCCTCAAGTTCATGCCTGGCACTCTACCACTTGAGCCATATCTCCACTTCCAGCTTTTTGCTGGTTAGAGATTAGAGTTTTAAGGGTTTGTCTGCCCAGGCTGGCTGTAAACTATGATTCTCAGATCTCTGTCTCCATAGTAGGATTACAAGCATGAGCCACCAGTGCCCAGCTAAAGAAAATGTCCCAAAGTTGTGTGTTTCTAATTTCAACGTGAAAAACTCCAACATATAGGAAAGGCAGATAAGAAAGGCAATTTCTCTAAAATATATTTTACTATGTAAAAATTTTGTCTACTATGTTTAAACTTTTTAAACCCTTTAAAAAATCTTTAAAGTTTCTAATACAGACATTTTGTCTTTAAATATTTTTAAATCTGATTATTGTAGGATTCAGAATTACTAACATTCTTGAATGTCTCAGAGATCTATATCTATTTTTTTCCTTCTTTTTTTCTTTTTTTTTTTTTTTTGGGTCTGGTCGTGGGGCCTGAACTCTGGGTCTGGGTGCTGTCCCTCAGCTCTTCAGCTCAAGGCTAGCACTCTACCACTTGAGCCACAGCGTCACTTCCGGCTTTTTTCTTATGTGGTGCTGAGGAATCGAACCCAGGGCCTCGAGCATGCAAGGCAAGTGCTCTACCACTGAGCCACCTTCCCAGCCCCTATATCTAATTTTTGACAGATGACCTTGCCATTATAACTTTGTTTTTGATTATTATTTTCAATAAAAATGCCATTCCAGATTTTAAAAAAAAAACTCTGGAAAAACAAAAATAATGTATAATTAAAATTCTAAGAGCTAAAGTGGCCTCTATCAGCAATATTCCAAAAGTCCACAAGATGGGAGTATTTCATCAGAAATGTTAGCATGCTTCGCCGTGAACTACAATCTGAGACTTTTTGCTGTTCTTTAGCAGAAAAACAAGGGTAAAAAAACCAGATTAAAGAAGTAGTGAATTTCCATTTCTTTAAAAAAAAAAAAAAGTTTCAGAGAATCACAAATAATAAGTGCTTATGTACTCACATGAGGTAGTACTAATACTTTTTTCTCCTGTAGTTCTTTTTGTTTGCAGGATTATGGAGTAAGCTGAGGGCCCTTGTGCAAAAGCATTTTATCACTCACTGGGCAGCACCCCTAGTTCTTTCCTAAAATTTGTTAAATTTAACTTTTGGGGAAAAGATGGATATTAAAATAGTATTTTAAATCTGCTTATGCATTTAGTTAAGATTTAAAAATACTAATAGTTAGGAAGTGGCACTGTGGCTCAAGCGGTAGAGCGCTCGTGTTGAGCTGAAGAGCCCAGGGACAGCGCCTAAGCCCAGCGTTCAAGCCCCATGACTGACAAAAAAAAAAAAAAAGATAAAAATACTAATAGTGCCAGGTGCCTATTGCTCATACTCATAATCCTAGTTACTCAGGAAGCTGAGATCTGAGGACTGTGGGAGGAAAGACTGTGAGACCCTCACCTCCACTAAACTACCAAAAAGCCAGAAGTGGAGCTATGGCTCAAGGGGTAGAGTACTATCCCTGAGAAAAATGAAGGTCAGAGACTGCCTAGATCCTGAGTTCAAGCCTCAGGACTGGTAAAAAACAAATAAATACTAAACATTATAGAGATCCTGTGCTTATTAAAGATTAACTCGCGTGTGTGCGTGCGTGTGTGTGTGTGTGTGTGTGTGTGTGTGTGTGTGTGTGTGTGTGTGTGTGTGTGTGTGTGTATGTGCCCACCCTAAATCACCTAGAGTCTTATAGACTTTTCCTGACAGGTCTGGCTTTGAACTGTGATCCTCAGAACTCACCCTCCTAAGTAACTATGATTATAGGCATGAGCCATTGGTATCTGGCTCTAAAAATTAAATCTTTAAGATAACTTGTGTAGGTTAAATCTTGAGAATAACTTATATAGAAAGGTTTTAGAGTTCAGGCTTCACAACCGGGAAAAAAAAAAAAAAAGAAAAGAAAGGTTTTGTTTTAAGATAAGATGCACATGGATTATTGATTTTGAGCTGAGAGCTTTCATTATCTGTACCTGTTACTCAGAACTTTGGTTTGGTTTATTTTCCATACAACTGTCCCTGGCTGTATTGTGGTTCATTTGCTGCAGCTTCACTGTGTCATAGGTTTTTTTTATTATGTTTTTAATACAAAAGTAGTGATCCCTCACCTATCATGGGCTTAGGTTACAGAAAAGTAAGAATCCGAAAAGCAGCAATAAGTGAACCGTGGTACAGTGGGGACGAGTATCTAACACTGCTGCTTCGTGAATTTTCATTTCTTGCTGGGGTCTCTGACCGTAACTCTTGCGATAGGTGAGGGATCACTGTATTGTAGTTTGAATTCAGGGCCAACATCTTTGTACCTATGTATCCTGGATGGATTATTGGAGGGAAACACCACACCAGCTTGTTGATTGAGATGAAGTCTTACTAACTTTTCCCAGGACCCTCCCAATCTCTGCTTCCTGAGTAACAGCTTTACATTCATGTGCCACCAACATGCAGTTTTATCTAGAGTTAGAGTGCCAAATATTTGTTTCGGTGTGTACGATTAGTGTGATACGTTTTTCAGTTTCTTAAAGGCAACAATTTACATGGACACCTCATTACTTGGTATTAACTTGTGATATTAGTGTTGCCTCAACAGCTATAAAAAGAGATTCATTTTATCTGAGCATTTTAAAGAATCATATCATACTATAAACTCCTGATGGTAAGCAGGCTGAGCTTTTTAACAGTAGATATTATCTTGATATTTGGTCATCTGGGAATTATTTTGCTTCTTAACTCTTTCCAGAAGTCTCTTGTGACTTGTGATCCTTGATGGAAATGATCAGTCACTTGCATTGCTCTACCAAGGTGAGCATCATACCGCCATGCACTGATTTTCAGATGTTCATTCTCAGTGGAAACATTTTTTTAAATGAAAGCTTCTCCCAATAACTAAAGTCAAATTTACATAAATGAAGTGATTCAGATGATAATATTTTAACAAATTCACTTTGAGCTGTTTTAAAGAATGGTATAAAGTTGAAGAATTGTGAGTGATTATTGCAATTCCTTATTTGTTTAAACGTTTCTCAAGTTTTGGTGTGTAGCCTAACCAATAAGGAGAAATAAATATTACCAATTTTAAATGTTCTTTACAAGGCAATATATTTTACTTAATCTAGAAACTTGAAAGATTAATTGGAATATTGTTTCTCAGGCAAGTTGCCAACAAGTTGAGCAACAAGTCGCTCACATTTCTTAGAATTATTGGGAATGTTTGCTATTTTCCTCTTACTAGGTCTTGTCACCTGGACCATTTCATTTATTTTAAGCACTCTAGTGTCTACTCTGTAGTAGTGTACTGCTTATATAACTTTGTGATCAGAAAATGCCGATCTGGATTTTAAAAAACAATGTAGAGATGTCTATGGCCTTGTTTGAACTGGTATAATGGGGCAGGGCACTGACTTTTGGTGCAGGCAGACGCAGATCCTGGTGATGCCATTTATGTTTGTGGTGAGATCAGCCACCGTAACCTCTCTAAGCTTAACCTCTTTAAGCCTCAAGTAAATTTACAAATTATATTTTTTTTAAATTAAAATATTTAAAAATTGGGCCAGGCGCCACACTTGTAGTCCTAGCTACTCAGGAGGCTGAGAACTGAGGATTGCAGTTCAAAGTCAGCCTGGGCATGAAAGTCCGTGAGACTCATATCCAATAACCACCAGAAAACTGGAAGTGGTGCTGTGGCTTAAGTGGTAGAGCACTTGCCTTGAGCTAAAGATCTGAGGGATAGGACCCAGGCCCAGAGAAGCCCCATGACTGACCAAAAAAAAAATTAATAATTCATAGGGTATTGGGAGCAAAATGGGCTAAAGTACTCTCTGGATTGTTATAACTTTTAAGTGTGTATTTAATTTAGAATGTATATAATAAAAAGAATCATGAGTCCCCAGTGTACCTTAGTCAGCACATTTTACATGGCATGCAGGTGCAAAGCCATTGCTTATTAGTGGTATACTGAGCCTAGGCAGATGCTCACAAGCCTTACTATTGTACCTCAGGCTTATTGGTACTTTCTTATACCTGTATTACTAGAATTACAGTGGAGTTATACTTCATTTTTAAACTGAAAACCAAAGTTGCTCAGACATGGATAGAACAGCTCTGATCTCTGTGAAAGCATGGTTTTCTTTCCTTTCTTCAAGAGCTGAGAGGATATACCTGCATGGTGAGGCCTGTGAAGCATCTTCAGAGCCAGACTTTGAACTCAGCTTCCACCCTTTTGAAATGAGGAAACTGGAACCTAGAGAAGTAGAAGAATTTGCCCTAAATCTCCCACAGTTTACAAGTAATTGAGCCTCTGTTTCAAAAAATTAATCTTTATGCATTATAGCCTTATTCTAAATTTTCTGCAGTCACTAAGTTTGAATTAGAACAAAGTCTTTGAAGTAGCAATTAGCCAAGCTCATGCCTATAATTCTAGCTACTTACTAGGATCACGGCTTGAAAACAGACTGGGCAAAAAGTTTGAAGACCTCATTTTAACAGAAAACATTGGGTATGGTGATAGACCTCTGTCATCCCACCAGGGGTAGCAAGCATAAACATGAGGATCACAATCCAGGCTTGTCTGGGTAAAAAGTGAGGATCCTGCCTCAACCAGAACCAAAACAAAAAGGAATAGAAGTATGATTCAAGTGATAGAGTGCCTGCCTAGCAAGCTCAAAGCCCTGAGTTCAAACTACAGTATTGCAGATAATTAATTAGTGGAAAAGGAAAGAAAGTCAGCCAGATGCCAGTGGTGCACACCTATAATCCTAGTTACTCAGGTAGCTGAGATCTGAGGGTTGTAGTTCAAAGCCAGTTGGGGTAAGAAAGTCTGTGAGACTCTTATCTCCAATTAACCACCAGAAAACTGGAAGTGGTGTTGTGGCTCCAAGTGGTAGAAGCTAGCCTTGAGTGAAAAAGCTCAGGAATGGTGCCCAGGCCCTGAATTCAAGTCCCATGATTCTCTCTCTCTCTCTCTCTCTCTCTCTCTCTCTTTCTCTCTCTCTCTCTGTCGTCTGTCTGTCTGTCTGTCTGTCTGTCTGTCTGTCTGTCTGTCTGTCTGTCTGTCTGTCTCTCTCGTGCATGCACACAGAAAGAAAGTCATTGAAGTAAATGAATGTTGTCATCTTGGGCAGAGAATAGAGCTCAATGGTAGAATGCTGGCTTAGTGTGCACGAGGCCCTGGCTTTGATCCACAGCACTGCCAGGAAAAAGAACGGTGTGATTTTGCTGTTGTTGTTGTTGTTGTTGTTGAGAGCATAGCAAAGTTGTATTTCATATAGGAATTGTATTCCTAAAAATCATGGTTTTCAAAACTGCATTTAATGCTAAATATTTTGCTTCCTCTATAGCGAGGAAGTACTTCATTTGGGTCCCCCGTTAGTGCTCTTGCTCCTGTTATCAAAGGTGACTGTAGAATAGTTACCAGGTGGACTCTTAGAGGAGGTTACAATGCATGCGATGCTGGAAAGGCAACGCGTAGAGCGCAATTTATAACTGTAAATCTCTACAATAAAAAGAGCTTTCAGAAAGGTCTTAAATGAGTAGCTTAATTTTATACACTGAGGAGCAAGAAAAAGAACAGCAAATTAAACTCAGAGCTAGCAAAAGGAAGGGAATAAGAAAGGTTACAGTAGTAGATATAAGTAAAATAGCAGTAGAGTGAAACCAGGAGTTGTTTCTTTGACAAGATCAACAAGATGAATAGTCCACTGTGAGATCCAGGCTCTAGTTGGCCCTGGGGCCTGAACCTGAGGCCAAAGTGAACACAGGTGGCTTGAATGGATTCCTCTGAGCATTAGGCACTTCAGCATAGTCGATTTTTCTCAGTTATCTACAGTCTGGAGTTCTGTGTATGATATTTTAATTGGGGGATTTGATTAGGCAGAAAACTCCACAGTTGTACAGATTATAGGTAGAAAAAATCATTCCTATTGTCCTTTTGTTGGATTTAATGTTGAGAGAGTAACTATAAAAACTTAAATCGCAGGGCTGGGAAGGTGGCTCAGGGGTAGAGCGCTTGCCTTGCATGCTTGAGGCCCTGGGTTCGATTCCTAAGCACCACATAAGCAGAAAAAAAAAAGCTGGAAGTGGCACTGTGGCTCAGGTGGTAGAGTGATAGCCTTGAGCTGAAGAGCTGAGGGACAGGGCCCAGGCCCAGAGTTCAGACCCCACGACCGGACCCCCAAAAAAAACTTAAATCGCATGCCTGGGTAGGAAAAGTGGGCCGTACTGTAGCTGCAGTTATTCAAACACAGATGCTGTCATTTATCATTGGACAGCTGTAACAGACCAAACTGATATCTCTGGAGCAGATAGTTGTCACCTTGAAGGGAGAAAAGCCTTAAAGCATTGTTGTATTTGCAAAGAATCAAGATGTGGAATGTGTGTGTGTGTGTGGGGGGGGGGGGGGGGAGGAATGACTGGGAGTTAAAAAACAACTATTTTTGAGTTATAATGGCTATAACTCATATTTTTCCCTAAAATGAGTTTCTACATAATAAAGTGAGGTAATAACATAGTTGGGTTATATGGTCTTCATCTGCTTTCCTGGCCTTTTTTTTTTTTTCTTTTTTGTCAGTCAGTGGGGCTTGAACTCTGGGCTTGCACGCTGTCCCTATGCTCTTCAGCTCAAGGCCAGTGCTCTATCGCTTGAGCCACAGCGCCACTTCCAGTTTTCTGGTGGTTTATTGGAGATAAGAGTTTCACGGACTTTCCTCCCTGGGCTGGCTTTGAACTGCAATCCTCAGATCTCTGCCTCCTGAGTAGCTAGGATTACAGGCGTGAGCCACTGGCACCCGGCTTTCCTAGGCATTTTATATTAAGTTGTTTCATTTAAAACCGCTAGGGAAGTGGAACTGTGGCTCGAGTGATAAAGCACTAGCCTTTAGTGTAAGAGCTATTGGACAGTAGCCCTGGCCCTGAGTTCAAGCACCAGTATCATGGGCATCAAGTTGAGATCATATTTTGGTGGTTAATTTTACCAGCTTACTACTTTGTACTTATTTAAAAGGTTTTACATGGGTTAACCCTGTGCCGTAGGTTAGGGCAGTGTTACAAATGTGGACCCAAGGTTCTGACACCACTAGTGAGATGGCAATATCAGTTACTTCTGGGTCAGAAACTTGTCTCATGACCTACATGATGTAGTCCTGAAATTGCCAATACTTGGAACACAGGCAACCTAACTCTTAAAAATATATTAACTGAAATAATTACAGCCTCTTCAAAATCACAGGAGTATCTGAACTTGTCCATACTAACAGAGATGATCAATGACAAAGCTAGTAAGAATAGTTTTAAGTGAGTATATTTTCAGGAATTTACAGTAAAGAAAAAATGTTACATTAAGCGATGTGTGGTCACCCTTGTCTTACCTGTAATCCTAGTTATTCAAGAGGCTGAGGTCTGAGGATTGTGGTTCAAAGCCAGCATGGGTAGCAAAGTCCATGGGACTCCCTCCCCCCCCGCAAAAAAAAAAAAAACTAAGTAGAGATTTGGCTCAAGTGCTAGAGCATTATATTTGACAAAAAAGAAGTTCAGGACAGCTGAACTTCAGGACCTTAGTTCAAGTCCCAAGACTGGCACAAAAAAATAAAAGGTTAAAATTAAAACCCGCTGTACAACTATTGGAAGATAATATTTAAAAAGAAGTGGTATTAGAGCTTGGTGCCTGTGGCTCATGCCTGTAATCCTATTGAGACGTAGGACAGTTTGAAGTCAGCTCAGGCAGAAAATTCTGTGAGACTCCATCTGCAGTTAACCAGCAAAAAGCTGGATTGGAGATATAAATCAAATAATAGAGCAACAGCTATAATCAAGAAAGCTGAACAAGTATGTGAGATCCTGAGTTTAAGCTCTTGTACCAGCCTGGAGAAAACAGAAGGGAAGAAGAAAGAAGAGAAAGAAAAGAAAAGAGGGGAAAGGGAAAAGGGAAGGAAAGGGAGGGTATTGGGGCAACTAGGTCTCTATATGCAGAAAAAAGTTGGACCCGTACCTCTCATTAGGAACAAAAGTTATCTCAAAATGGATGAACTTACTCTTTCTCAGGTAAAAGATTTTGCCAGTGTCAGAAAAGATAGAATAAAAATGATTTTTATTCTAAAAGATCAGAAATTATTTAGGAGGAAAACACTACTCACTCTAGAAATACTTATTGACCGGTAATGTTGTTAAGCATTTTGTGCTAGCACTGGAAATTGGATGGTGAATTAAACCAAACCTTTCACAGTTTTGATGGAACTGACAGTCTGGAGGGGGAAGCAGACATTAGAAACATGATTCCACCAGTGGATATACAATTCCAGGTGTGATGTGTGATATGCAAAACAATATATGCTCTGGGACATATATGGTAGAGGAAGATGAGCTGTTCTCAGGGAGGGCATAATTGTGTGCAGTATAGAGGGTGTGGAAGTGAACTGGGTGAGCTTCTGTGGTCTTTCCATAGGTCTTAGTGGATATAAAAGTGGGTTTGGGATTTTTTTTTTGTTTCTGATCCATTGGCTGCAGTGCTGAGCAGCTTCTCTTCTGTATGCCCCACATATGACCCAAAATCTCCAAAGTTTTCTGTGAATAAAGAGCCACTAAGAAATGGGCAGATAGCCGGGCGCCGGTGGCTCACGCCTGTAATCCTAGCTACTCAGGAGGCTGAGATCTGAGGATCGAGGTTCAAAGCCAGCCCGGGCAGGAAAGTCTGTGAAACTTTTATCTCCAATAAACCACTAGAAAACCAGAAATAGCACTGTGGCTCAAGTGGTAGAGTACTTGCCTTGAGCTGAAGCGCACAGGGACAGTGCCCAAGCCCAGAATTCAAGCCCCACAACTGACCAAAAAAAAAAAAAAAGGAAAGAAATGGGCAGAAATCAGGCATCAGTGGCTCTCACCTGTAATCCTAGCTACTCAGGAGGCTAAGAGCTGAGGATGATGATTCCAATCCATCCCAGACAGAAAAGACCTTGAGACTCTTATCTCCAATTAACTACCCCAAAAAGCAAGAAGTGGCTCTGTGGTTCAAGTAGTAGAGCACCAGCCTTGAGCAAAGAGGCTCAGGGACAGTGCCCAGGCCCTGTGCTGAGTTCAAGCCCTAGGACTGGCATAGGAAAAAAATGGGGGAGAGGGGGAAGAGGCAATCTGTATCAGAAAGTATTTGAGGGTATATAGTAGAAGGTAAATTTGTCTCAAGGTAATAAAATTCTAAGGTGATTAAGAGTTTTTAAAGAAACTTTGGCCTGAGGGTGTAGCTCAGTGGTAGAGTACTTACCTAGCTCATATGAGTCCCAGGTTTTGATCAGAACAAAAGAAAATATATCTTAACTTCCTATTAAATAATGGCATTATTAAACTGTTACTTTCAGAAAAAAGTATGATAGATAATGCCTCTGCATAAGTTATATTCTTATATTTTAATTCAAAATGAATTTTTTTCAATGTAATTTAAATTCTCATTTTGAATGCAAGTAATATGAATGGCTTATGTAATTTCTGCCAGGAATTAATATGGGTTTTCTATAAACCACCGTCATTTATAATCAAAATGGTTTAACTTACATTGATGTTGGCATTAACAAGTACTGCTCAATTGGAGGCATAGAAAGAAATCACATTTAAACTCACTGGGAGCTCATTGATGCCTGAGGTTTTAAAATGCTTTCTGTGGGCCATTTAACTGCTGGCAACTTGAGTTCACATGATTCATAATACTAGAAATTTAAATTCACTCTTAATTGAAAAGTGAAGTTACTTAAATTCCTTAAATGCTAACCTTTGGAAAAATATCTGAAAAATAAAGGCCCATATGATTTTGATGGCTTACTGCCAAAAGTTTATCATTTACATAAATATCTCTTTTAGCAGAAGAGTTTAATGTGGTGAGCTCAAAAGGTTAGAATAGAGACTCCAATCTGGAAAGCAGCAGTAGACTGTTGGCTTGTGAACGGCAGCATTGTTTGTGGATTGAGAACACTGTTCGCATTCAGGCTTAAGCTGCGCTGGCATTAAGATTCAGCTAATTTGTTTCATGTGACTTGTCAGCTGTGTGTTTTTATCTAAATCTTTCTAGCCTCTCTTTTTGGTGTTCAGTCCTGAAATAGTGAAGTACCTTTTTAACTGTTTCAGGTCTGGCATGGTAGCCGCTTGTGCAAGTGATACTCTATGGTAGTCCTCCAGGATTTCCATCTCTGCTTGGTTGAAATGCCCTTTTACTTTATTAAAAGTGGTCCTGTTTCAAAGAGCTTTTCTGTTCTGTCCCTGTGTAGGTCTGTAAAAGGACTTCCTAAAATTCATTAAGATGAAATTGCTATCTTTATCCTTATTTTCTTGACAGCATCCTATTCTTTTCTTGTTTGTTCATTTTGCTCTGGATTTTCCCTTAGATGACTTTTAATATTTGACTACCAGCCAAGTGCTGAGTCTCAGCAGTGAAGTGTTGCTCTGTTGGAACACTGTAACTGTCACTAAAACAGTCAGATTCCCATTTCTCTTTTGAAGGGATGGAGATCTTAAGGCTCCTCTGAAATGGTGCTCATTACTACATCCTAACACTTCACATTGCATAACTGGGAAGTGAGTGTTCGAAGATAGCTCTAGTGATTTTACTATATATACTGTAAATGTAGTCATGCTTAAGTTGTACTGTTTCACATCTTCGATATTTCATCACAGTCACTTCTAAAAGTTTATTCCTGATTCTTTGTAATTCTTGTTGCCCTCTGTCAGCATCCTAGCTTTACAGGGAACCTCCATCTGCTTTTGTAGGTTGGTCTGTTTTCTGTTTGTATATAAATGAAAACAAACATTATTGGTTGGATTCTTTTATTTGACCTCCCTCCCTTCCCCCCTCTCTTTCTCTCTTGTGCTGGTCCTGGGCACTGTTCCTGAGCTTTTTTTGCTCAATCCTAGCACCCTACTACTTGAGCCATAGCTCCACTTCTTACTTTTTTAGTAAGCTATGATTACAAGTGTGAGCCACCAGTACCAGCTCTTGACTTTAGTTAATAGAAGAAAACTTACTGTGCTTGCCTAGCAAGCATGAGACCTGAATTCAAACCCCAGTACCTTTTAGAGAGGAAGGGGAGAGATGAACTGTTAGGATCTCTGATGGGTTTAAAAAAAAAAGTGTATGGTGTTTTCTAATCTACTTTTCTGTGTTTATCATATATATATATATATATATATATATATAAAACCTTTTTTCTAGTTTGTGTAACTTATTTAAAAGGTCTTTATGTTTTCTGCAAAGGGAAGAACTGAATGCTCATGTATTTAAAAATCTTGACTTTCAGAAGGGGCCAGTGTCTCAGCTGGCTGTGTGACTTTGGACAGTGTATGTCATTTATGAACATACTGTCCTCTCCTGAAACAGGTGGCTTCCAATGTATGATTTCCCTTGCTTTGCTGTTTCCGTAGTCCAGGACCTCATGTAGTGTTACACATGGAATTTTGTGATTATAACAGATTTTTGTTCATTTAAGAAAAAGTATTTTTAAAATCTGACCAAGGTGACTTACATGTTGTTAATATAAGCAATACATTTAAGTTATGCAAACTTTGGCTTTCTAATATTACTAATGGTGCTTATTATTTATTTCTTGTTTGAAGAATATCGAAGAATATTCCAACAACTAAAGATGTTGAGCCACTGCTTGAAATTGATGGAGATATAAGAAATTTTGAAGTTTTTTTGTCTTCGAGGACTCCGGTTCTTGTGGCTCGAGATGTAAAGACCTTTTTGCCATGCACTGTAAACCTAGATCCCAAACTACGGGAGATTATTGCAGGTGGGTATTCTCAGCACTTCAGTTTTACTTTTCTGAAGCCCTCAAATATTTCCTGTTTCTAACTTAGCTATGTAAGCTCTCAACACTATGAAAAACCAAGAACCTTGAACCATACACTTCTCAGGAGAATTAATGAAATTAAAGACTAGGAGTCTTGACATCCTTTGGGAGTTGTTAAGAGAATGTTACCTGCTAAGAAAACCTTTATATTGGTTTTAAGTTGTTAATTTAAATGTATAAGCTGGAACTTGAGGGTAGTAACATTAGGATTTTAGGATAAATGAGGTTTTTCGGGTACCAGTGTATACACGAGAACACAAACACACCAAAGCTTATTTTGGAACATTGTGTTTTGTTGATCCTGTTCTGCTGCCAATCCTTGAGTTTTCCAGGAATTAAGATGAGATCGCCTTATTAGTCCTGCAACACTGTGTAAAGTGAAATAAGGCATACACCAAACGACAAATACTGTATGATCTCATTCATACATGTCATACAAAAAGCTCTTCTTGTGGTAGAACAGTGCCCAGCACAGTCTGGGAGAGAGAGAAGAAAGGGAGGAAAGGAGGTCAGTCAGTGGGTACAAAGTTTGCAGTTAAACAGGAACAAGAAGTTCTGCCTTTCATTACACAGTACAGTGACTGTAGTTAACAGTTAACTATTACAAAGTTATTTCAAAATACCTAGAAGAAAGCATTTCAGGAGGTCTCATCATAAAGGAATAATGAGTGTTTGATATGCTAATTTCCCTACATCAGTTATTTTACAACATACACATCAGTGAAGTAACACATTGTATTACGTACACATGTACAACTGTTATGTGACAGTTTGAAAACTGAGTTGCTACTGCCTTCTTTCAGTTACAGTGTTATAAAACAGATGTGTTTGTGAGGATGGAATCTTGTTTGGAGATGGCTGCATTTTGTAGTTTGTAAACCCACAGTTTTAGCTAATATTCTGTATATTAATAAATAGACAAATTTGAGTTGACATTGTAAGACTCCTAAGAATTGTTAATATAGCACAAATAAATCTTTAAAAGGTCATAGTAAAATTGAGTCTGGTAACTGAAGAGAAGAATCTAGATGTTGGTGACTTTTCACCTAGTGAGAAAAACTTTTATGTATACGTTAGACAATTTTCACTAAAAGCTCAAGATTTCTTGCCATTGATTTTGGAATGCCTGGCAATTGTGATAAAATCATGTTTCTTTCTGGTAAACTAATTACTAGTGTCCTGTTTTCTTTTTGCCTTCTTGGATATGGCGGAATCTTCCAGATGTTCGTGCTGCAAGAGAGCAGATCAACATAGGAGGTCTTGCATACCCTCCACTCCCCCTACATGAAGCTCCTGCACGTCCAGCATCGGGGTATAGTCAGCCCCCATCTGTCTGCTCTTCCTCAACATCCTTCAATGGGCCATTCGCAGGTGGGGTTGTGTCACCGCAGCCACACAGCAGCTATTACAGCGGCCTGACAGGCCCTCAGCATCCCTTTTACAACAGGGTAAGGAGGGGTGCACCCTTTCTAAGGATTTGTTCCAAGGAAGTCTCAGAAGTTTTCTGTGTGTGAATTTTGTGTTTTTAAACTATACTTTGACTTTAAAATAGAAAAATGTGAAGTTTAAATATAAAATGAGTGATTTAAAAACAAACAGTTTTGAATGTTAGCATGTCCCAGAGCTCCAAGGTATCGGAGTGTTAGAGATGATTTAGCTTATTTTCTTGATAAAAAAGTGAACTGCACAAGTTCAGTGGTGACTGGCTTATGCTCTACAGGCATTGATTTCTCTTTGTCAGTTGTTAGATAATGCACCTATAGTATGTCCTGCGTAATAATTTATATCATCATTTACTGAAGTGATAAATTCCTATAATAGGTCCTTATATATAGTATGGTTTGTATCTTTGACATATGAGAAAATAATCGGAAAATACTGCTTGGAGTACTCATTAGAGCCAATTATTACTGTTATAACCCATTGTTAAAGTTTAATATCAAGTTACATTCAGTATGATTCCTAAATCGAAGATAAAAGCACAATTATCAGTGGTATTCAGACTGTATCAGGCTTAGTTGACTGAAGGTATTTATTGCTACTTACCAACCTTAAACGCTAGTATTTCACATAGGAAAATGAGGCATGAAACATAGAAATATACTTTCTGGAACTCTACTCTGGAGCCCATAGCAATTTCTTATTTTTGTTGTCTCTATTAGTTACAAGTAAATTCTCTGGTGATGTGTCTCATGTAAGCAGTGGACTCTCCACCTGTAATACACTTGCTTGTTTAGGGTGTAGAGCACACTCTGGAGTGTCAGGATAGGTAAACTCTGTGAACTTGAGTGCACTCTGGGAACTGGAACCCATGCTAGTGTGTTTGTTCCCTGTGATCCAGACTTTTTGGGTCTTACTGGGGTTAATCTTTATTTGTAAGCAATAGTATTCTAATAAAATTTCACACTATTTTCTGAAGAGAGATTATGGGTTAATATACATAAGTTACTTGGAACCTAACACAGGACAAGCCTGTAAACACATTAAAAGTAAAGAGAAACATTTGATCCAGAATGTAAGGTGTAAAACATAGGTGCTTAAAAAAAGTATATATTAAATGAGCAACATAAAAATGTAAATAATGTTTTAAGTTTGGGTTTGATGTCTTGTAGACTATGAAGGAGCCTTCATTATTTTTTTGTTTTGTCACTTGTTTTAAAACTTTTGGAATTGCATTGATTGGTTGGTTTCATTTGATAAATCTCATTACACTTTGATTTCTGTAATTGTTCATGCCCTCTTTTGTTACGTGTTTTTCCATAGCCATTCTTTGCCCCATACCTTTACACGCCAAGGTATTACCCTGGCGGTTCCCAACATCTCATCTCACGCTCATCAGTAAAACCGAGTTTGCCCAGAGATCAGAACAATGGCCTAGTAAGTATATTAAAAGGGTAACTAAAATACTAATCTCATAAAAAACAGACACTATTAGAAGTTGGGGTTTTTCCTTTCCAGAGTAAAATAATAAAACTTATTCATAAAAAATTTTAAGAAATATAAAATGTATACTGTTTGCATTTCTGGTAAATATCTGTAGAAAAAAATGACTAACAAGTTTCAGTGACAAAATGTTGTGATTTCTGTCAGAAATTTCTGACTTATAATACAGTATTTGTTACCAAAACCTTAAAAAACAAAACTGTTCATCTGATCATTTCTAAGGTCTTTTTAAAATGGAATACATACATTGTACTGTGATATATACATATATATGTATACATGTTCATATATGTATGTATATGTATATTTACACCATGGTATAATAAATAGAAGATGGAGCCAGGCATGGTGGTGCATGCCTATAATCCCAGCACTTGGGAGGCTGAAGCAGGATGATGGTGAGCTTGGGACCAACCTGAGTACATAGTGAGATTTTTTTTTTTTCTCAAAGGAAAAAGGGGTAGGGGGTGGGGATTTAGTGGGGGGGAAATTCAGTCTAGTGATGACACAAAATAAGCAGGGTAAGAGAAAAATCATTCAAATGTAGTTTTAAATAATTAATTCAAAGCAAAATACACATGCCTAACATATTAGGGACTCCTGATGATAAAATTAAATTTAAAAAGAAAAAAACCTCCCAGCTAATGTAATTTTAATTGAAATTTAAAATGCCCTAAAGAGGAATGCTAATTGCCTAAATGTTTGGGTGTTTTACATATTATTAGTGTAGCATTGTGGTCATTCATCTTCATGTGATCTTCATACGTGACTCACTCCTGAACCCTGCACCCACACTCTTCTGTTTTATGTTGGTAGGAGGTTATCAAGGAGGACGCTGCTGAGGGGCTTTCTTCACCCACAGACTCCTCGAGGGTAATGAGCAGTCTTGTGGTGTGGACCGCTAGTATCTCATTGCTTCTTTAGTAGTAATGACGGTCATAATTGTGCTGACAGCAGTTCACTAACGCTGCACTTGTGTGATGGGAAGCGAGTGGAGAGTAACTGAATACTAATACTTGTAGCTCGTGGATGAAATACGAGGCTAACGTTTAACTTCTCCCTTTATTTCTTCCTGCTTTTCCCCTTTACAGTGACATCAGAGGGTCTTTTATTCTTCAGTAAAAAAGGGCAGATTCCAATAGCCACTGGGAACATTCAGCCAGTATTTGTTCGTTAGTCCTGAGCTCTGTTTCACTTTTGACTGGTTTTGATAAACCCTGTAGTTGCACTTGGTGCTATATATGTTGAATAGTTCGAGAAATATCCCAAATCAAAGAGACATGAGCAAGATGGTGTAGACGAAGCACATTTTCCATAACTCATTCTTAATCTAAAAGTGATTACAGTTAGTGAAGCTCTCCTTTTTTTTTTTTTTATTTAAACAACATTTCCAGACAAGCACTAGAGCTAGTTCAGCATGAAAAGGAAAATGTATTAAATCGTTTTGCTCATAACACTTGAAAGTAAGCTTCTTCAAAAAACAAAACCCCCAAAATTCATAGAAGTCATTTGTATGATTATTCAAGACCCTTAAAAATCTTAATTTATTCCATCAGTGTGAAACCAAAGAACCTAGTTTGTCTTTTAACTTTTGTTTCTATGCAGATACAATATACCATGCAAATTTGATCTGAAACAATGCTAAAATGCAATATATTAGAGTTAATGGGTAAAATATTTCATCCTATTTTTTAAAATTTTATTTTATTGCAAAGGTGATATACACAAGGGTTGCAGTTATGTAAGTAAGGTAATGAGGATAGTTCTTATTGAACTTTGCATCCTATATTTATCCATAATTTTTTAAAAATTTAAAACAGTGTTTAGGTAGGCAATAGTTTAACTTTTAATTTCCTTTGAATTAATGTAGTGAGAGAAAAAAACCATTTTATTGTTTCAAGGAGGAGTTGATGATTCTTAAGTCATTAACATTTCAATTGAAATGTTTAAGAAACTTCAATTATCTACAAATGATAGACATAATCAGCCACAACAATTCTGTTCACGTGCTCAGGGAACCTTTAATCCATGGATCATTGCCACTGTATGCAGGAACAACTTTTAGTTTACTCAGAGAACCTTTTATACAGACAATCATGCATGCAGTGAAGTGCCCTGAGCTAAAATTCCTCAGCAAAGATTTGATGAAAACCAGATACTGTGAAAAATTTGATGCATTCATTAATGACACAGAAATGCTGGAAAAGTAGCTATTCCTTTGCTTTAAAATGTAGGCCATCTAGCTGTAATTAAAAAGTGGCTGAACAATGCTCAATAGGAAATGTACTCATTATCTTCCTCATGTAACTGTAACCCCTCTGTACAGAATTTTTACAATTAAAAAACGTATAAAAAAAAGTGGCTGAGACCCAAGCTTGGGTGGTACATACATGTTATCTCAGCATTAAGGAGGATAAGAAGGAGAACTGTTGAGTTCAAAGCTAGCCTGGTCTGTACAGAGAGGGATGACTATATCAAACAAACAAACAAACAGAGTCTAGTTTGTCCCCTACCCCTTATCACATGACTACAACACGGAGAAACAGTGTAATTCCTGAGGCATGTTTAGAAACCCAATAAAAGTACTCTGACTATATTAGTGCCCTTGTTTAGTAAAATAACCACATCATTTATTGCTTTTAAATACTAAAAATAGTTTTGGTATAGTGAATAATATAGAGGCTTGCCAAGCTTCCTTTGCTTTTAAAAAATTAATAGTAATAGTAGCATTATAGACTAGTACTAAGAAGTAGAGATGTAGTTCAGAACCACATTGAAAACAGTGGTGGAAATGTGAAAATCCTACACGTGGGCATGTTGGGCATACTCAGGCTGCACAGGAGGGTACTTAACAAAAGTCACTTTCTGAGGCTTTCTAGTGTTGTCTGGGACAGCAGAGCTAGTGCTGTCCACCAACCAGCAGTCTCCAACATGCACTCTGGATGAGAAGGGCTGCTCACACAGGTCAAGAGCTGCACATTTTAAAATACAGTTTTATTGTTATTTAGCAATTGTACAGAGACATTATAATTCCATAAGTCAGGTAATAAGTACAATTCTAGGACAGCGCCAGCCCTTCCTTCATTGTCCCTCAATGTCACCCTCTCATCAAGTTGCCTAGTTCATTTTTCACATAGTATATATTTAGTACCATGATTGCATTTGTTCACCCTTCTCAGAAATATTTTTTTAAACAAATTGTCATGCTATTACAAACATGGAAGGGAGGCAGACCAGTTAACAAAACAGATCTTTATAAAAATATAAAGATTTTTATCACATTAGCATTATAGCTTATGAAATTCAGCCAAGGATTTATCAGATACATATATATCCAAGTGTTTCACAAAGCTGAAGAGTTAAAATATAAGCCTTCATGCTAGATTTTTCCTCTAATTTTATGACTGAGAAAAAAACTAATGCCAAATTTTGTGAGAATGGAAAAATAATAGACCCAAGCTCTGCTCTGAGAATATTTGAACTAGATCAAACTAGTGTTTCCACAGAGCAATCTTTTTCAGAAATGAAGTCTGATACACCTCTTGCTTCTAAAATCAAGGAGCTCATTTCTCTGGGCTCACCTTGAACTGACTTTCCCCTCGAGGCTCTTTTAAGGACAGTGTCCTGGGTCTGGTCCAGCTTCTGTGACACGGATCAACTGTATGAGGCTTGCCTAAGTATGGGATGTAGCTGGACTGATGGAGAGCCAGAAAGTTCCCACCTATTTCGTAGCACATGGTTCTCCAATGTGCTGCTTCCTTTGTCACACCCGGCCTTACAGAGATGCCAGTGATAAGCTACTTTCCCATATGGGAAGGTCAGATTTAAGTATGGGTCAGCCTTAATGTTACTTTAAGTACATTATTATTATTGTTGTTAATATTGAAAAGACAAATTCCACAGAGCTTTAAAGACTCAGAATTCAAACTCTTTCAGGTTAAGTAATCTTTGTGTCGTAGTCCAATCTGTTTAGATTAGCTCAGCTGTTTTATCTTTTGGTTCTCCTCAGGCTTAAACGGTACCAGGTCACCTTGAATTCCTAGAATTTAGAAGTTTCTAGGCTATTTGAATACTTAATATAGTCATGCATCCTTCTTAATGGCAGGAGTATTTTCTGTGAATTGCACTGTTAGGCAATTTTGTCACAGAGAAAATATCCTAGAATGTAGTTACGCAATCTATAACTGCTATGACATTATCAGATGACATGCTATTGTCAATCACATGTGGTGCCAGGTGGAATAAAATGTCATATAATGCATAGGTATACTTTAAAAATCTGAAAGATTTCCAGGGAGGTTTTACTTGGACTTTGACCTTCTTTTAATGAAGTTTTTACTAGGAAATGCTGTGCCAACCCTTGAGCAATACTGGTTTGATCTCTATTGAGTCCAGTTACCTGTGTATTGCTTTGGAAAGGCAGATTTGCAGTAATTTGAAAGGTGAACCACACAGTCCAGAAATACTGAAAACAAAAGGGAAATTTAGGTGTGTCATAAATACATAATGCAAAAAGTATATGTAGATGTCTATTTTGTTATTGACTAAAACAAAATATACACAAGTGTAATCTAGCTGAAATCCATCCCAGCTTACACACACAAAACCATACATGGTATATGAGCAAGTGTAAAGATGCAATAGGAAATCATAACTGCATGAAGTCAACTGGAGCACATGCTGTGCTCCTGTGATCAATAAGTTCACAGCCACTTCTGTTGCCATTGCGCGGAGCTCGGGTGTTGTGAGAGTCTGCCCAGCACTGTGTGACCCTGATTGGCTGAGACTGAGCAGTTTGTCTCTCCTGTACATTGTGGATTGTGACTACACGGCTGTCTCTCAAAGTTCTCATGTATATATACATATAGCATCTGAGATAGGTGCTACTTGACTATTAATTATTGGCAAGGCTTCTGGTCAACAGCAAGGTACTAGCAGTTAGGAGATTGGAGTGTCAAAAGTTCTACATGGACTTTCAACTGCACATTTTTAAGCCCTCACATTGCTCAAGGGTCTCTGCAGTGACATTTAGGTAAACCATTCTGTGACCCTTGTGAAGGGCAGAGCCCTTTGTGGAAAGCATATATTGGGCTAGGTCCCCTCAGTGGCCTTCTGTCTGCATGAAGTCCCACCTCACCCATGTGACCTGCTGCAGTCATTTCATAGCTACTTCCTGTTGCAGTTGTGAGAGCCTGCACTTTTAGTGATGAGGAATACTATTGATTAATAAAGGTACTTAAAAAAAGTATTGGTTTTCACTGAATAGAAGGCAATTTATGCAATGACCAAGAGAAAAAAATAAAATGATGGGCTCACCTGTAACTCACTTTTATTTCCACCACTGGTTTAGAACCTGTAACCCATTACAAATAATCATATGTCCAAACCAAACTGTCTCTCATATTGCCAGGAGAAGACTTGGACAAGAAAGTTAAAGGTGCCCTGGGTAAGGAGCTCTGCGGCATTGTAATTTTGTTTAGACTGTAGGCTTTGGACCGGTGCCCTTGGCATCTCTCATAGACACTTCCTACAGTAGTTTCAGCCAGTGTGGGCACCAGTCACACTTTGAACAGTTGTTCAGAGGTGCATTCTTATTCTTTTGTTTGAAGTTGGAAAACACTATTGTTTTCTTTTTCTGTTTTAATCCAAAAACTTACTTTCTGTGTAAAAGGCTTTGCATCAGATTTCAATCAAGAAAACATTTTTCTAAACAGTTAACATCTTTCACATAAATTTAGTGGTATATTTAAATCCTGGAGTATAGTTAAAAGTTGGACAACAAATAGTGTTTATTGTAGTTGTTTAGAACTTGTGGTTTTTAAAAGATTGCCCTTACAGCCAGGTGCTGGTGGCTCACACCTGTAATCCTAACTACTCAGGAGGCTGAGATCTGAGGATCGAGGTTCAAAGCCAGCCTGGGCAGGAATGTCCGGGAGACTCTTATCTCCAATAAAACACCGGAAAACCAAAAGTGGTGCTGTAGCTCAAGTGGTAGAGTGCTAGTCTTGAGCTGAAGAGCTGAGGGACAGCGCCCAGGCCCAGAGTTCAAGCCCCATGACCAACCAAAAAAAAAAAAAAAGATTGCCCTTACACTGTAGTGTTAAGGTTTCTCTGATAGCTTTGACAGAATGTTTTTCAAGTAGTTTGAAGAGTAAGTTACATGATAATTATAATAATAAAAAATTTAAAAAGTAGTTACATTTTCAGCTAGTAAGAAATAGCTTTTTCTTGTGTTTGAGATATCATAATGAATTGTAATGTCATTAGAACTACTTTTTTGGTATTTTTGTAAGTCTCCATAGTCACTTTCTGAAAGTTTACTTATAATAACTTTGACAATATAAACTAGAAAATGATGTTCTTATGATGGACTCTAGGTGTTGGCTATGTTAAAGGAAAGGCTAGGAAAGCCCTACTCTTTACCATACCAAAGCAGTGTGATAAATTAACACAGTGCTGTCAGTCATCACTAAGCTGTTCTAAGTATTTGAAGAATATTTGCCACCAATTAAATAAGAAAAAAGTGAACAGCAATGGTTGCTTGCTTTGGAATAATTTTAAAGCTTATATATGACTAAATAGTTATGCTAATTGTAGTATTCAGGCATTTTTTTCCTCTCTCTTACCTTTGTGGTTTCTTCAGCCATAAGTCTGGAGATATTTCTTTGAAAAAACGCACATTTAAAAATGTGTTTCTGAGCATTAACTACAGTATAGCCAGATTATTCCCTTTTATGAAGAAGTCATATGGTAGTCTAATTAACTAAGTCTTTTTTAAATTTAAATTTTATTGTAAAGGTGATGTACAGAGGGGATTCAGTTACGTAAGTCAGGTAATGAGTACATTACTTTTTGAACAGTATTACCCTTTCCCTCTATTGAAGGGTTTTGTCATTTAAGCTTGGATTTAGGAGAGTATTGACTTGCCCTAGCAACTTTTTTCTTACTAAATGTATGGTGCATGACTTACTCTTTTAATAGAAAAATATGGACAATAAGAATATAATTTTAAGCTAACCAAGCACTTGTTACTGAAATGAACTCTGAGTGTGTGTGTGTGTGTGTGTGTGTGTGTGTGTTAGAGAGAGAGAGAGAGAGAAACTAGAGTGCTGCCTGCATACATAATACTTGTGGTTTGATGTTTTGTTTTATGCTCATGTCCTTCACTCTGTTTTATTCCTTCCTTAAAGCTATGTGACTCTGGGTTTAACAAACAGAGACAGGTACAGAAATTCTCAGTGAAATCTTCTTCACTTTACCTATTAGGCTGTTAGATGTAGGCCTTGGCTGCATAGCTCATGCTGTGCTCTTGATAAATCTGAGCTTGTTTCATTGCCTTGGGTTTTATTTTAATAGTTGCTTTTGGCCTTTGCATGGCACTATTTATCAATTGTAAGCTTATTTATTGAATTTACTAAAGATGATAATGTTCTAATCTACTTACAGTATAAAGAAGTTACCTCAAGGTATTAGTGATAATAATTTTACTTTTACCTAGAGAAATTCTAATTTGTATGCATTTTAAAGCTTAACAATTTAAACAAGCTAACATTTGCTACTTTCAAATGTCTAAATTAGATAACATTTAAAAGTATTTATAAAATCATTATGCTGAAATATAAGTTTGGCTTCCCCATAAATCTGAAGGAAAATGCATGGTAGATGCTGAAATATTATCATGTAAACTATTCTATGTATTCTCAAAATAATGCATGTAGTTTCTGTTAAGAATTTAGTTACTGGATTGTTGAATATATAGATACAGATTTTTTTTTCTTACTGTTTCTTTATCACTTTTGAGCTCTTTTTCCTTGCTTTTATGAGATTTCCATCAGAAGATCCTTATTTTGGTTATATATAGATTCTTGGTCAAAGTCATTTCTTTTTTCTTTATTTTGAAGTTGGGATGTAGCTTAGTGGCAAAGTACTGTCTAGCAAGTACGAAGTCCTGGGTTTAGGTCCCCAGTACAGGAATGGTCTTTTATTTTGATGGTAGTAGTATTTGAACTTAGGGCCTTGTACTCACTAGGAAGGCTTTCTGCCTTCTGTGATCCATACTCATGGCCTTTTTTCTTTCTTTTTGATGTTTTAGCAAGAATTTATTTTTTAGTGTATCAGTATAAAGTAGGGAGAAATAGAAAAAGAGGTATTTCCTACTCCCCATTCAGAAAGTGGGAGTTAAAGACTCAATTGGGGTTCTATTCATACAGCCCTTTTTAACTACTTTTCATTAATTGCACTAATTTTAGCATCTGTTGATGGATCTGTACCTTTACTATTGTTGTGGTGTTTGCCAGATAGTATTTTCAACTTTTCTCTTCCACATTTATTAATTATAATTCCAAAAAGGGATATTGTCTTTTTTCTAACATTTATTTCCACAAATATTTAATTGAATCAATATGAACTTACGGATATTTATTTGATGGTCTATAACCCAGCATAAGCATTGTTTATTTTGTTAGTCAAACTATTCTTTTATAAAGTTTGAACCAAAAAAAAAGTAAGCAGAATATAAATGCTTCCAGAGCAAGGAAGTAGGTTGAACAATAAAACATTTAAAAAATTCAAGATCATTTAAAGATAGTTATTATTCAGTAATAACAGACATGAGGTACTGACATAGATACTGACACGGATGAATCTTGAAAACATGCCCAATAAAAGAATGGTCATGTGTTGTATGATTCTATTTGTATGTAATGCTTATAGGGATATCTAGTCCCTAGAGACAGAAAGTAACTCATTGGCTTCCAGGGGCTAAGGGCAGGATTTGGAGGGATGCACAATTAGTCTATAAATACAGGGTTTCTTTTGGAGATTTTGAAAATTACTAGATTATTATAGTGATGGCTCACTACTATGCAAATAAACTTAAAAGTTACTGAATTGTAGCCAGGCGCTGGTGGCTCATGCCTTTAATCCTAGCTACTCAAGAGACTGAGATCTGAGGGTCATGGTTCAGACTTTGCCTGGGCAGCAAAGTCTGTGAGTTTCTTATCTCCAATTAACCACCAGAAAACTGGAAGTGGTGCTGTGGCTCAAGTGGTATAGCGCTCGTCTTGAGCTGAAGAGCTGAGGGACAGTGCCCAGGCCCAGGCCCAGAGTTCAAGCCCCACAACTGACCAAAAAAGTTACTGAATCCTATAACTTAAATTTGAGAATTATTTATCATATGTAATCTCAGTAAAGTTGCTTAACAAGGAAAACAAATATGGTATTAAGAATTCATAGACAGGGCTGGGAAGGTGGCTCAGTGGTAGAGTGCTTGCCTTGCATGCATGAGGCCCTGGGTTTGATTCCTCAGCACCACATAAGCAAAAAGAAAAAAAGCCGGAAGTGGTGCTGTGGCTCAAGTGGTAAAGTGCAACCCTTGAGCTGAAGAGCTGAGGGACAGCGCCCAGGCCCAGAGTTCAGGCCCCATGACCGGACCCAAAAAAAAAAAAAAAAGAATTCATAGACAGATTTTTCATAATACATAGTGACTGACTATTGTCTATAATAATCTAGGCAAAGTAGAGCTGTGTGTGGAGCTATTAAAACTAAATTATGACTTGCATTTTGCTGTTCATATATTAAAAGCAATTATTCAACCCTGGACGTTTATACTTAGTTAAAAACAAATGTTTGTTTTGCTGGATACTGTCACGCCTATAATCCTAACTACTTAGGAGGCTGGGATCTGAGGATCACTCAAAGCCAGCGTGGGTAGGAAACAGTCTGTGAGACTCTTGTCTCCACTTAATCCCCAGAAAACTGGAAGTAGCATTGTGGCTCAAAGTGGTAGAGTGCTAGCCTTGAGCAAAAGAGCTCAGGGACAGTGCCCAGGCCTTAGAGTTCAAGCCCTGTGACTGACAAACACAAAAAACAAAAACAAAAAAAACCAAATTATAATATATTCCATGCCACTAATTTCCAAACTTATATGTACCTATAAACTTGCTAAGACTCCCTAACTCATAGAGTTCTTACTCCAACTGTGTGTTTAATATGATCTGATACCCTAGCTATATTCATATGTAATATCTGTATATGTTATAAATAGACTGGTTCTCTATATATTTACCAGTTAGTAGTAAGATTATTATGCTTTCACATTGCAAGTAAATTTAACAAGTGACTAAGAGGCATTTTCAACTATGTAATAGTTTACTCTTGTCCTGAAAGTGATTTTTAAAAAGGCAGCAAAAATATGTGCTCAATATACTCTTAAGGATATGCTAAATCTTATTTATAATAGACAATTAGATTTAAGAGTGAACAGATTGTTTGGAATATCTTTATCTTCTAGATCAGTTGCTCTGTCATCTCTGTGTTATGGTTACAGCTTCTATAGTCTCTTCTAAAATAGTTGGAGCAAAGTAACTAGGAAATTGATATTAAAGCTGAGAAATCAGGGTCTAGTTCAAATCTACACTAGCTAGCTATTTAGCAAGTGACGTGTAAGGCCTAACTTGGCCTCCTTTGACATTCATACATATCTCTGTAATGGAGGAGAATCATGCAATCATGCACAGTTGACCAGAGGCAGATCTTTTTTTAGAATGTCACCACATCAGAAAATGTATTTCTTGTAAATAAGTGCTAGACTTATTTATTATTTTGACTCTTGTTTCCTCCACCCCTTCCCCCCCTCCCTGCACCTCTCCCTTCCCACCCCCACCCCCACCCCCCGCCACCCCCCCGCCCCAGTCCTAAGGCTTGAATTCAGGGCCTGGCTACTGTCCCTGAGCTGCTTTTTTTTTTTTTTTTTTTTTTTTTTTTGTCGGTCATGGTGCTTGAACTCTAGGCTTGGGCGCTGTCCCTCAGCTCTTCAGCTCAAGACGAGAATTCTACCACTTGAGCCACAGCACCACTTCCGGTTTTCTAGTGGTTTATTGGAGATAAGAGACTCATGGACTTTCCTGCCTGGGCTGGCTTTGAACCAATTACAGGCGTGAGCCACCAGCGCCTGGCCTGTCCCTGAGCTTCTTTTGCTCAAGGCTAGTATTCTACCCACCACTTGAGCCATACTTCCACTTCTGACTTTTTTTTTTTATAGTTTATTGGAGATTGTCTCACAGATTTTCCTGCCTGGGCTGGCTTTAAACTGCAATCCTCAGATCTCAGCCCCCTGAGTAGCTAGGATTACAGGTGTGAGGCACTGGCTCCGGCTTTGACTTTTCATTTTAAATTAAGAACAGATGTTATATAAGTTTTACTTACTTTCACATGTGTTTAGATTCCATTATTGGAATCTGTTGTACAGGTTCTGAAGATTCCTTGGACACAAATACAGTTGAGCTATGAAAACTTCAACTGTGGAGACTACTGAGGTAGTTTGTAGAAACACTTAAAGCTACTCATTTAACATAGGCACTTTAAAATTATATCAAAGATTTTTGTCTTTTGTATTCCTATAATAAAGGTATCAGTAACTTTTTTCTCTTTTTCTGTTTTAACCTCTCTTCTTTCTCTTTTTTAAGGTAGCACCCTTATCTCTTGAAGTTGGCTGTAGACATTTGTGAACTTGGCCAATGCGTGGCTATCATTTAAGAAAAGTGATTTTTGATGGAGCTATCTTTGCTATAGTAAAAACTATTGAGTGTAGTTAGATCTATTCCTTAATGCTGTTTCCTTACATGTCACAGACATTGGTTGTACTTTTTCAGTAGGATAACTTACTGAATTTTATGTTATTGCACATAGCTGGCATTAAATGCTATTCATCTTGTATTTTCTTTGGCTTACCTAGGGATCAGGCCCTGCCACAGGAACAGTGCTGTCACTGAATGCAATGACTGTGGACACCGTGTGTGAGAAGTTGAGGCAAATAGAAGGGCTGGACCAGAGCATGCTGCCTCAGTATTGTGCAACGATCAAAAAGGTGATGCGTACATTGACATGCCTGTTGTCTAGAGACAGGACTGAGGGGCAGAAGACAGGCCTCTGGACCACATACTCCGAGCTGCTCAAAGTGGCCAGGGTCTCTGCTGAAATAGGAAAGCTCTAAATGCGATATGGGATTCTTAGTATTTTATATCCTGACATTGCACGTCTATGTCATCTTACAAATAGACCAAAAAATTATAAAGTAGCAGAATTACAGTGTTCTATTTTAAGAATGATCTAACATAAGTGCCAAAAATGCCTTGATGAGAAATAGAAAGCTCTAGAAGATTTCACATTTAGCTAAATAACTCATCTTTCCAGTATGGAACAGAATATTTGATGGCCTTCTCTTATATAGTCTGTTTTCTTTAGTTGTGCAGGTTGAGTTAATAAAAAAATCTGAAAAATGAAGCTTTTGAGAATGTGGATAAATATGAGCTTCAGATTTCAGAGCATTTCAGAATTTGGGCTTTTGGATTAGGGATACTCCACTGGTAAGGTCTGCAAATATTTCCAAATTGGAAAAACTCTGGAATATGAAACACTTGGTCCCAGATATTTTGGATAAGGATATATTTAATATATACTTGTGTGATTTAATCATTATCAGAGCAAGCCACACTTACTTCACTTCCCACAAATCCTCAGCTATGTGACACCTAAGATATATAGCCATATTACATTCAGTGAAGCCACCTAGTTTGGGGCTTTCAAGGCCGGTGCATCTGTGGAAATTGGTTTCTACTGAGATCATATTCTCACAGTTCTGGTAGGTACCCTGATACCTGAGATTGCTGAGAAGACATTTCCTACGTGAGATTATCCGAGTTCAGTTAAGGGAATTTTCCCCCACTGTTATGTTTTTATATCACAGTGTTAAACAGAACAATAATAGTTGTTTTTAGTGACTACATACTTTAAAGATTCGTGTCTATGTGAAATGTCTTAAAGGATTAGGAGCATTTATACATACCATCTGACTAATTTTACTTATCCAGAAAGGTTTCAGATAATGTCTGTTTCTCCCGTCCTGGGTTTGTGCTGATCCCTGTCTGCATGAGTCAGCACTGCCTTCCCATGGACAAAGGAGACCTCCAGGTTAATGTCAGAAAGCAAGACTCCAACTCAAGCCCCTTGAGGGGATTTGGTTTCCTTCAGGATAATAGTTTTCTTCCCGCTGCTCTTTACCCACTGACCCTGGATTTTTGAACCCAGAATAGCAATCCAGTTCTTTCATGCCGTAAATTCCTTGGCATTGTCAGTAAAAGGCTTCCACCACAAACTGATTCTGTGTACATTTTCTTTTGATTTAGCTTACCAACAGGATGTCCTGCCTATTGTAAGCATAGAGACTCAAATTTTCCAAGTTAATAGAGTCAGTCTTTATACATCATAAAATCAGTAAGCTATCTATTATTAATAAAGAAGATTCTTATTGAGGGAAACAAAAATTTCAGAGACCCAAAAGTGGTAAGACAGTTTGTGTGTGTGGGCGTTTAACAGGTTGGGAAGTTAGTGGTGCTGGCCATTCTTTGTGGCTGAAGTTATCTATTAGAATTGGGTCATTGTCACTCTGCATTTAGAACCAACACAGTCACAAAGACAGGCGTTACTGTCTTCTTCCAGTTCATGTTAATATTTTCTAAGATTAAAAAAACAAGCCATTGTGTTGTACCCATGTTGGAGTAAGTGGTTTTAGAAATAGTTGGGAGTGTTAGCATATGTGTTGGTCCCTGAAGAGTGATTTGTCTTGAGTGTCTTCCACTTGAAAAAATACAGAGTGGCATATGTTGTTCAAATTCAGCTAGTTTTTCCTAGTTTTTAATGCCCTCCTTAAAAACTACTTTTTAATCAGTAGTAATTCAGAATATTTTAGATTTTGTTTGTACTTTTTATGCAGGCAAACATAAATGGGCGTGTATTAGCTCAGTGCAACATTGATGAGCTGAAGAAAGAGATGAATATGAATTTTGGAGACTGGCACCTTTTCAGAAGCACAGTAAGATATTTATAATCTTGTGGCATTTATAGAAAGATTTTATTATAACATATAAAATTATTTATAACATTTTATAAAATCAGAACCAGTAAGTCCTGGCCTAAGCTGATACTTGTCCATATGAAAATCTTCTCTATTGAGACTGGACAAATAGGACTACCTTAAAATAAAAAGTTTCTGCACAGACAAAGAAATAGCAATCAAACTAGAAAGACAACCAACTAATTGGGAAAAAATATTTACCAGCAAAATATCAAGACAAGGGTCTAATATCTATTATATACTGGGAACTCAAGAAACTAACCCCTCACAAATCTAACAAACCAATCATGAAATGGGCAAGGGAAATAAAGAGAGACTTCTCAGAAGAAGAGATACAAATGGCAAGGAAACACATAGGAAATGTTCATCATCCCTGGCTGTAAAGGAAATACAAACAAAACAACACTGAGATACCACCTTACCCCAGTCAGAATGGCTCACATACTAAATCAGCCAACGACAAATGCTGGAGGGGATGTGGAGAAAGAGGAACCCTACTGCTGGTGGGAATGTATACTAATGCAACCACTTTGGAAAACAGTCTGGAGGTACCTCAGAAAGCTAAATATAGACTTCCCCTATGACCCAGCCACACTACTCCTAGGCGTCTAACCATGAGCAACAGGAGCCAGTATACAAAGACACAATGCACATCCATGTTTATTGCAGCACTGTTCACAATAGCCAAGATTTGGAAACAACCCACTACTGATGAGTGGATCTAAAAATTGTGGTACCTGTATACAATGGAATATTATGTAGCCATTAGAAAGGACAAAATAATGGCATTTGCAGGGAAATGGATGGAACTAGAGCAGATTATTTTGAGCGAAGTAAGCAATAACAGACAAACAAACAGCACAAGGTCTCCCTGATATGTGGATGCTAAAGCCAAAATACAAGAAGATATGGCAAAGTAACAGGACTCAAGAAACAAAAGACAGCCACCCATTTTGTCATATCATTGCTAAATGACTCCATGTTCTAGACCATATATATGGTAGATATATGCACGCAACAGAGGGAAGCCAGGGGGAGGAATAGAATAAGTGGGAACAGCCTACACTAAGCAAAAGGAAAGAAATGCAAACATCACCTGATGTGGAAAAAATAACTTTTATTGTCAAAGCTCATAGAATTCACAAACTGTATAGACCATGATAATGACAATTTGCCTTGTGAAAGTTAAAAATGTGTTTGTGACTCTATCACTATTCCACAGTACTGTGAAATATGTGAAATTTATGTAATCATCTAATCTCAGAAAAAAAGTGAGAGAAGGGATGGTGACGAGAGATGGCTGACAATGCTGTCAGACACTTTGTACGCATAGACTGTTTTGTAGAATGGGAACTTCTTTGTACAACTACTTAAAGATAATAATAATGATGATGATGATAATAAACAGGAATATGACCCCCCCCAAAAAAAGAAAATCTTCTCTACTAATTTTATACTTGGGTATACCAGGTGTCATGGAGGATGTACACAGCAGCACTAGGCAGTCTTTGTGCTGGGGCATTTCATTCAAGAATCTGAGGAAGTGACCACTCACGGGTTTTCTGTATTGACAAAGATTCTGTCCTTGACCTAGCTCCAGCTAGGCCCCTGAGCTGTCTAGACCTCAGCCTTCAGTGTCTGTCCTTGACAGACACCATAGATGCCGTAGATTGGTGTCTACTGCTATGTAGTTTAGAAAGAACCCCTTCCCTCAACACAAACACCCTTGATATCTGATCAAGTACCTCCTGTGCACTGACTACTTCCTAGATTATGTCTGCCTACATGTTTTGTCTTCAAGAGTCCTGGCAAATACATTTAGTCAGACTCTCCTGTAGCTGATCCTCACTCTACTCCTTGGGTATAAATTCCCACTTGTCCTTGTTCATCCTGTTCTACGTTGAGCTATTA
This sequence comes from Dipodomys spectabilis, assembly GCF_019054845.1. Taxonomy (NCBI): domain Eukaryota; kingdom Metazoa; phylum Chordata; class Mammalia; order Rodentia; family Heteromyidae; genus Dipodomys; species Dipodomys spectabilis. Next base: position 3,783,018 of record NW_024870743.1, on the reverse strand, counting down.
CAATAGTTCCTGCTTAAATTCACTTTTACAGTTTATATTACTCTCCAGCTCTGGTTTCTTTGACACCCTCCAAGTGCATTTTCTTTTGTCCTCAAGTACATTTTTAAACTAAAATAACAATATAGTAGTTCTATATATGATTATTTCTGACATTACTTTTTTCTTAGTATTATTAAAATTAAAGACAAAAATATACAGTACAGCTGGGCATTGAGGGCTTGCAGCTGTAATCCTTAGCTATTCAGGAGGCTGAGATCTGAGGCTCATGGTTCAAAGCCAGCCCAGGCAGGAAAGTCTGTGAGATTCTTTTTTTTTTTTTTTTGTCGGTCATGGGGCTTGAACTCTGGGCCTGGGCGCTGTCCCTCAGCTCTTCAGCTCAAGGCGAGTGCTCTACCACTTGAGCTACAGCGCCACTTCCGGTTTTCTGGTGGTTTATTGGAGATAGGAGTCTCATGTTCTCTCCTGCCCGGGCTGGCTTTGAACCGCGATCCTCAGATCTCAGCCTCCTGAGTAGCTAGGATTACTGGCGTGAGCCACCAGTGCCCGGCTGTCTGTGAGATTCTTATCTCCAGTAAGCCACCAGAAAACCGGAAGTGGCACTATGGCTCAAGTGGTAGAGCACTAGCCTTGAGCTGAAGAGCTGAGGGACAGCACCCAGGCCCAGAGTTCAAGCCCCATGACTGACCAAAAAAAAAAAAAAAGAAGATATAATGCAAATTCATTAGAAATTCACTTAAGGGAGTATGCTTTCTTATTTCCATTATAATGTTATATTTTTAAAACCTCTAAAGTTTCTAAAGGTGACTTTATAGAGATTTTTTTTCTTTTGCTAAGGTTCTAGAAATGAGAAATGCAGAAAGCCAGGTGGTTCCTGAAGATGCACGTTTTCTTAATGAGAACACCAGCGCCACGGTTCCTCATGGTGAATCTGCTCGCCGGTCTTCACACAATGAATTGCCACACACCGAGCTCTCCAACCAAGCTCCCTACACACTAAACTTTAGTTTTGAAGAACTGAATACCCTTGGCCTAGATGAAGGTGCCCCACGCCACAGTAATCTAAGTTGGCAGGTATTTATTAAGCATCATTTTTTGTCTTACTGAATAGGGGCAATTCGCTGCTACGTTGTTAGTGCAGTAAAACAGTCATTCAGGAAACAATGAGTACTCACCTGGGTAAGAATGTGTTCATTCACCTGAGAGGGCCAGTCAGGAAAATTGAGGAAAAGGTAAGGTTTATTAAATTGAGAACCCAGGGCAGCAGCATGGAGTAAGCAGGAAGTGGGCAAGTTAGAGTATTTCTCAAAATTCAGTTATCATTGGCTAAAATACATAGCCAATGTTATCCTTTCCAGTCTTGCAGTTTGGTTTTCCAATACACACACACTCCACGTACTGCTCTGTCTCTATCTCTGTCTCTTGCCATCTCCCTCCCTCTTCCTTTCCTCTTTTCTTTCTGGGTGTTTGTGTCCCTTTTGTCATCTACTGTTGTGCAGGTAGTATCTCCCATGGGATGTTCTTAGAAGAAGGAGGAGAGGGGAGCAGCATGAACAGAAATGAAAGACGTGTGAGAAGAAGTAAGGGGGAATAAAATGAAAGTAAGCAAGGAAAGTAAGCACAGGGTGCTTTCCCACCACGGAGGGAGGGAAATTTACTAAACTACAAGGACCTCTGCATTAAAGGAGGGCTGTACTCTGGAAGCAGAGTGTCTGCCTCATTTTTTTTTTTTTTTTTTGGGTCCGGTCATGGGCCCTGAACTCTGGGCCTGGCCGCTGTCCCTCAGCTCTTCAGCTCAAGGCTAGCGCTCTACCATTTGAGCCACAGCACCACTTCCGGCTTTTTTCTTTTTGCTTATGTGGTGCCGAGGAATCGAACCCAGGGCCTCGAGCATGCAAGGCAAGCGCTCTACCACTGAGCCACCTTCCCAGCCCCTCTGCCTCATTTTTAAGGTATTTGGTTTGGCGGTAAAAACATTTTCATTCTTTTTCCATACTGTCCACTTTCTTTCTTTATACTCTATCTACTTTATTTCTTTAAAGTGAGAATCCATTTTATTTATTATCAAATAACTGATGATTTAAGATAAAATTACTTATTTTCACAATAAGTAAGCTTTGATCTCCATTTCAACAGCAGTAGTTATTCATTTCCATTAGATTCCTTTTGAATGTGCCAGTCACTCCTCATCCTTGGCTACACTGTACCAAGTGCTTCCACTCCATCATGACAGAAAACACAGTCTTTATGTAGTAGCAGTTCTCAAATTGCCCTTTAGTCTTAGCTGTCTTAAAAATTATTGAGAATCCCAAAGAACATTTGCTGATGTAAGATTCTTGTTTCATTTTTTGTGTGTGTGTGCCTGTACTGGGGCTTAAACTCAGGGCTTAGGTGCTGTCTCTTAGCTTTTTTGCTTAAGGTTGCCAGTCTACCACTTGAGCCATAGCTCCACTTCGAGCTTTTTGGTGGTTAATTGGAGATAACAGTCTTACAGGCTTTCCTGCCTGGGCTGGCTTTGGAGATAACAGTCTTACAGGCTTTCCTGCCTGGGCTGGCTTTGAAGCATAATCCTCAGATCTCAGACTTCTGAGTAGCTAGGATTGTAGGTGTGAGACACCAGTGCCAAGTGCTTGTGTAAGTTTTATTATAACTAGTTACTGTATTAGAAATGGAAACTGAACATTTTTCTAGGTATTTATGTATTTAAAAATAAACAAATGACATATTAATAGAAATAACATTTTAGTAGGCGGCTCATGCCTGTAATTCCAGCTACTGAAACCTGAGGATTGAGGTTTGAAGTCAGTCCAGAGAGGAAACTTATCTTTAGTTAACCAACAAAATGCCAGAAGTGGAGCTGTGGTTCAAGTGGTAGGTAGAATGGCAGCTATGAACACAGGCCATAAGTTCAAGCCCCAGTAACAGCACAAAAAAAAAGGGAGAGAGGGCTGGGAAGGTGGCTCAGTGATAAGAGTACTTGCCTTGCATGCATGACGCTCTGGGTTCGATTCCTCAGCACCACATACACAGAAAAAGCTGGAAGTGGCATGGTGGCTCAAGTAGTAGAGTGCTAGCGTTGAGCTGAAAAGCGTTGAGGTACAGTGCCCAGGCCCACAGTTCAGGCCCCATGACCGACAAAAAAAGAAAAAGAGAGAGAGAAAAAATAATTTTTTATTAACAAAATTTAGTGAGGATGGCATGGTTTTGCACATTTCCTAGAAGATGACTGGGTCCTTATGTACCACTACATTGAATCTGGTGTGACATCATTTGTGTGTGACTCTAGTAAGGCCACCGTGCACTCTTGTGTAGATAAGACTGGTTAGGCCGATAATATCACGAGATTCTCAGGAGTGAGTTTCCACCTTGTGAATCCCCTGCCACCGAGGTGTATATAAAACGCACTGCTTTTGAGAACAGCCGCATTACTCATGTGGTGGGTAGCTCAGTCCTTCCAGTTTGACTGCATTCCAGGAGACCCTTTCAAGGGGAAGGCTCTTCTTTGCTTCTGTGTCCTAGTTTCAGCCTTTTTCTTATCCTTTCTTATACTTTCCTGGTGCTTTCTCCCCATTCCCTTTTTCCTAATCTGTACTGCTTATTCCTTACTAGCTCTTCAATGATTTATGGCAACTTGAATCCTAAAACTTCATGTTGAAAATAAAACTTAATTTCTTATTTAATTTCACTCTTAACTAGGAAGCAGCTACTGGCCTCATGGTTTTATTTCTGTTATCTATCTTTTATTTACCTTTTCTATTGCACTCTAACCTTTTTAAATATGTGTGTATGTGTGTGTGTGTTCGGTGTATTTTGGCATTTTTAAGTATATTGTCTTGATCTGAATTGGAATCATATACAAATTAGATCAGGTTCTTTTTTTAAATCATATTTTGAAGGACTTGAGTGCTTTATTTTAGAGATATGTCTTAATTCTTTCTTCCTTCCAGGTGCGTTTCTTTTCTTAATGTATATTAATTGTACAAAAGCATTTTACTGTGTCAGTTCCATGTATTAAATATACTTTGATCATATTCACCCCAAGGGGAATTTTTTTAATCAATGAAAGTAAATTTTGCCTTACATAAAATTGTAGTTTTGGGCTGGGAAGGTGGCTCAGTGGGAAGAGTGCTTGCCTTGCATGCATGAGGCTCTAGGTTCAAGTCCTCAGCACCACATAAGCAGAAAAAGCCAGAAGTGGTGCTGTGGCTCAAGTGGGAGAGCACTAGCCTTGAGCTGAAGAGCTAAGGGACAGCACCCAGGACCAGAGTTCAGGCTCCATGACCAGAAAAAAAAAAAAAATTAAAGTTTTGAAGTTATTAAAAGCAAGTGCTTAGCCGGGTGCTGGTGGCTCATGCCTATAATCCTAGCTACTCAGGTGGCTGAGATCTGAAGATCGCGTTTCAAAGCCAGCCTGTGCAGGAAAGTCTGTGAGAAAATTATCTCCAATTAACCACCAAAAAAAAAAAAAAGCTGAAAATGGAGGTGGCTTAAATGGTAGAGTACTAACTTTGAGCAAAAAAAGCTCAAGGACAGCACCTAGCACAAACAAAAATAAGTGCTAAAATGATTTAATATAATTTGTAGTTTTACTTTTAAATTTTACCAAATTTTAAAATTTTTATAAAGCTTTATAATAACAATAGTTCTATTTAAAAGTTCACATTTTTTTTTGTTAAACTGTGTAGGTAGAATTATTTAAAAAGATCTTGGTATCCTGATGATTTTTTAAAATTGTTAGTATACACATATACTTCCTAAGCTGGCATTTGTCTTTTTTGGTTGTTTTGGTTTTGCTTATTTGAATTCTTAATTTTTTTTTTTTCTGTCTTCACAGTCACAAACTCGCAGAACCCCAAGTCTTTCGAGTCTCAATTCCCAGGATTCCAGTATTGAAATATCAAAGCTTACTGATAAGGTGCAGGCTGAATATAGAGATGCTTATAGAGAATATATTGCTCAGATGTCTCAGTTAGAAGGGGGCACTGGGTCGGCGACAATCAGTGGTAGATCTTCTCCCCACAGCACATACTACATGGGTCAGAGCTCATCAGGGGGCTCCATTCACTCTAATCTAGAGCAAGAGAAGGGGAAGGAGAGTGAGCCAAAGCAAGATGATGGGAGGAAGTCGTTCTTAATGAAAAGGGGGGATGTGATAGATTATTCATCATCTGGCGTTTCCACTAATGATGCCTCACCCCTGGACCCTATTACTGAAGAAGATGAAAAGTCTGACCAGTCAGGCAGTAAGCTGCTCCCAGGCAAGAAATCCTCAGAAAGGTCCAGTCTTTTCCAGACAGATCTGAAGCTTAAGGGAGGTGGATTGCGCTATCAAAAACTTCCAAGCGATGAAGATGAATCAGGTACGGAAGAGTCAGACAATACTCCACTGCTCAAAGATGATAAAGATAAAAAAGCTGAAGGCAAAGCTGAGAGAGTGTCCAAGTCTCCAGAACATACTGCTGAGCCTATTAGGACATTCATTAAAGCAAAAGAGTACTTGTCAGATGCTCTCCTTGACAAAAAGGATTCATCAGATTCAGGAGTGAGATCTAATGAAAGTTCTCCCAATCACTCTCTTCACAATGAAGCCACTGATGGTTCCCAGCTTGAAAAGGCAAATCTCATAGAGCTGGAAGATGACACCCACACAGGGAAGCGGGGAATGCCACACAGCCTGAGCGGCCTGCACGATCCAATCATAGCTCGCATGTCCATTTGCTCAGAAGACAAGAAGAGCCCTTCAGAATGTAGCCTGATAGCCAGCAGTCCTGAGGAGAGCTGGCCTGCGTGCCAGAAGACCTATAATCTGAACCGAACACCCAGTACTGTGACTCTGAACAACAACACTGCTCCAGCCACAAGACCCAATCAACATTTTGATGAGATGGAGGGAATTAGAGAGTCTTCTCAGGTCATGTTGATGCCTGGGCCCACTCCAACTACTATTCAGAATGAAAATCTAAAAAGCTTGACACATAAGCGAAGCCTACGTTCGAGTTACACAAGGCTCTCGAAAGATGCCTCTGAGCTCCATGCAGTAACCCCTTCTGATAGTGCAGGCTTTGGAGAAGAAAGAGAAAGCATTCTTTAAGGAAAACAAGTAGAAGTGGTGGAATGTTAGGCCCTATCACAAAATTGTCCTGAATTTTGAATTCATCCACAGCCTTCAGACATTAGGAGTTTATAAACCTCACTACCATTATTATGCTTTTCATTGGCACATAACTCCATAAAATTGTTGAGACATCATCTAAGTATAAAAATAAATCAGAAAGGGCTGGTTTGTTAAGTATAAAGGGCTTAACTTGCAAAAGAAAAACCTAAGGATCCCCTTTGTAGAACAATTATTGAACACACACCTGGGGGAGATGGTGTTAGATAAAACAAAAGCAAATTCATTCATAAGGTGTTTAGATAAGAATTTACAGGTTTTAGGCATGGAGTTGTGGTACCTGCTTAGCAAGGTGAGACCAAACCTCATTTACCTCCCCCCCCCAGGCAAAAAAAAAAAAAGACAACAACAAAAGGAATTTTGATGTGTTTGGAGTAGCCAGAGACTTAAGGGTGAATTAATTTTACAACCAATATTCTATATAATATACAAATTGATGACTAAAAAGGTTTTAAGTAGAAAATATTTACTGAAGAGGGCTTTAAGAAAGTCAGCAATACCCAGAGTAATTTAACAGTTTAGCTGGGCCAGCCTTACCATTAGTACGATTCATTCGGTAACTCTTAAGTTGTGTGCCCAGCTTTTCTAAGGGGTCTTAGCAAGAGTCGGGGGTGGAATTTTTTCTTTTTTTTTTTTTTTTTGGTGGTACTCTGAATCCTGTTTAGGACCTTCTAAATGCTAGACTGAGCTGTATCCCCAGACCCAAGCATGAACTCTTCCTCTGCAGAATCAAGCAGATATGGGCAATAATTTGTGGAATGATGTATGAAGAAACTTTTACATAAGAACATTAGTGATGAAGACAAGGAAACGTTTAATTGGGTAGAGCTAAATCATTGTCTTCTATATTAGGGCAGAGTGTGCCAGCGGCATTTGTCCCCTAAATCAGCATGTTAATTGTGAGGAAGGATTATTAAAAGAGGAAGTACATTTTTTGAACATTGAAAAGCATGAAACTGTGTGAGTAAAAACAAGATATAACTGGTGTGACCGTGAAACCCTCTTCTTTGCAATTATTGTTCACAGACATTAAGAGAATGATCGCATTTCGGTATTATGTAGGCTAGAGAGGTCCCTGCCATCATGCATTAAAATTGTTCGTCACTTTCACATAGCTTATTATGTAGAATTAGTTCTAGCAGTATATCTTATCACAGGTGGGACTGCAGAAGGTGAGGTCACAGCTGTGTGATTACCCAGACAGAACCATGTGTGTATGTGTGTGTGTGTGTGTGTGTGTGTGTGTGTGCTGCTCACCTACTTGACCAGGCCTTGTGCTGAGAGTTGCTCTTCTGTGTTTCACTGCCTTGACGTTTGAGTACAATGGAGCATTTTATAGTTTACTTTGCATGACCTTTCACAAATGTTTTAGCATTAACAAAGGCAAGGTGTTACTGACATTTATAAATTGTAGTGTTAACATTTTAATATTTATGATATTTATTAGTTTGCAATGTGCTGTAATATTTCAGAGTCAGTGTTTTCCTTTTCAGGTGAGTAGTTGCAGCTTCTTCCTCATTGGAGGATACTTTCTCATGCTGTTTGTGAAATTAATACTGGAGTACTAAATGTACAAGTAGATTTAGAAAACAATAAAAAGTTGCATGTCATTCTGACTCATGGAGTTTTATTCCCTATGGTAAATGAATCATTTTGATTAAAAATAAAGAAGTAATGTGTGTGTTTGTTTTTGTCATGTATCAGCAGTTGGTAAAGACTCACAGGTCATAGAGTTGGCAGAAGTGTTCCAGCCACCCCCACAAGTGTTTCTGAGAGAACGTGCCTCTAAAGTCTCCATGCCATCCAGTGCTTTCTCTTAGCATCTCTGACAAAGAGTTCAATGGTGCCATAGCATCTTGCTGTGCATTTCTATAGCTGAGCAGGCCAGATGATCCAGGTCCTGGAGAACAGCAATTTATTACGGAACATTCTGGACGTTTGCTTTTTCTGACTGATACAGAAATGACAGTACAGATGGGTTATTGAGTCACCATAATTTCTTTGAGTCTGTATGCCAGTTTATGTGTATCTATTCTATTTATAACACACTGCCCAGACTGATGCACACATGCACACTGCTTTAAGCAGGATAAAGATGGATAGAAACCTGGGGCTTGAATCTTGCTATAGAGTCTTACATTGTATGGACCAGTCTGCCCCCACTGTAAACCACAAGGGAGATGTGTTAATGTGTGTCATATAAAGGCAGGGCTGCTCCTCTTGACAGGGTGCTGCCTGTGCACATATCTTTGGACAAGCCCAGAAATGACAAAGCTGTTGGTATTTTTCACTCGAGACAACTTGCATGGTGCCGAATGCTTAAGGATCAGCCCTCCTATGCTGGGAAATTTAAGTATACGGAAACTGAAACAACATTTCACTATTGAAGGAAAATTTGTCTTCACATGATGTATTAGAGCTTTATTTATATAGTGCTTAGAATTTAATTGCCTAAGTAATTTGAGCTAAAATTCTCTTGAGAGTTCTGGATCATTTGCATGCTTGTAGTACTACAGTGAAATATATGTGACTAATTTTTTTCTTACTAATCAGAATTTTTTTGGAATGAAATTAAATCTTTTTTTTTTTCCTTCTGGCTAAAGTACTAAATTTAAAAGGGTTTAAGACCACATAATTTTGGGTTACACCAGGAATTCTCAGCCTCTTTAGAAGTATCCCATAGTTTAAAAATCTCTGAGTTCCTGGCTAAATCTTGAGCATATCACAGTAGTGGCCAGGAAAAGAGAGAATGAGGAGCTCTTGTTCCCTTTGTCTTATGGTGGATGACTTAAGGGGGAAGAGGTAGAAAAGGTGTGGTGAATTTTTTGGTCAGCATTTGAGACTGGAGCCCAGCCTCTTATCCCCCACCTCACAGGTCCTGCTGACCCTTGAAGGAGGGTAGAAGCCAGTGGGGTACCTTTTTGCTTGGGGTGGGGATAAGGCCTCAGTGCCCATCTGAAACAGTTTAGGTAATTCTCCAGGTCATACTACCCCCTGTCATTCCCCACTCAAGCTTAAACCTTGGCCATGATTATACAAATGAGCTGAAAAGTTGAAGTTCACAGTAAGCCAGCACTGAATGCTTTTTAAATGTCTTGTCGCTCTACCAAGGTTGAGAATCCCTGGCTGAGACTGATTAAATAGAAAGAGACTTTAAGATCTTACGTAATTTTAAACCCTTTCGTGCCTAGGAAGAAAATGCCGTCCTTGAGATAGATAGATCTCCAGAAGATGCAGTCTAAGGTATGTAAAAAATTAGTTTTCAAAGTGTACTAGTATTAAGCCAGCTGTGGAAAGAGTTTTTCCTACTTACGGAATTAATATTCTTACCACTTAGTTTTGTCAAATATGAGTTAAGTATCTAGAACAACTGCTAGGAAGTAGCCTTGGTCACCTACATGATGGAAGTTTTTCATAAAATGAGTAACATATCCCAGCCTGGGCTCTATCATCTTGACAGCTTTGACCCTGGCCTTTGTGGAGATTGAAAGACATTTCTAGAGCTTGGGGTGGAATCTTTTTTCTTCTTCTTCTTTTTGTGCCAGTCCTGTGGCTTGAACTCGGGGTCAGGGCATTGTCCCCTGAGCTTTTCTGTTCAAGGCTAACATTCTATCACTTGAGCCACAGCTCTACTTCCAGCTTTTATCATTATCATTATTATTATTTGGTGATTAATGAAGATGATTTGGTGATTAATTGAAGCCCAAGTGAGCTTTAAACTGCATCCTCAGATCTCAGCTTCCTGAGTAGGTGGGGTCACAGGTGTGAGCTACTGACACCTGGCTTTGAGTTCTTTTTGAGCAGGGCCTCTGTGGACATGGAGTGAGCACTAAATATTCTGGTTGCCCAGTGCAGTGAGGATTTTTTGGAACATAAAGCGTCTGTAAGAATGCAGAGGCCCGCCAGGAGGGAAGAACAATTACAAATGTTCTGTGACTTAGGGATCTCACCTTGATAAGTGTAGACAAAGTGTAGATGGTGCAAGTAGAGATTTCATGGGAGGCTCCAGTGCTCCGATACTGACGTCGTTTTGTGATCTTGGGGCTGACTGGGAACTGCAGCTGCTGTCACCATCCAGCCTCAGGAGAGAGTTAGACCACCATTATCAGCCCAGGAAGAGAGCAACGTTGGAAAGTCAAACAGCAGCTCCCAAGTGTGCATGCCTTTCCCCATCATGCAGCTTGGGTGCCATTAGCAGTGGCCCATCTATAGTGCCAAAACTGTTAGGAAGATGGTTTTTTGTTTTGGGAGGCAATACTGGAGGTTGAGCTCTGCACCTCATGCTTCCAAGCTGATGTTCTACTATTTGAGCTGCTTCTCTAGCCCTTTTTGCTTTAATTATTTTTTCAGGTAGGGTCTTCCTTTTTTTGCCCAGACTGGCCTAGACTTTGATCCTCTGACATACATCATTCCTGCATACATATGTGCCACCATACCTATCTTGTTGGGTGAGATAGGCTTTTCCTAACATTTTGCCCTGGCAGAGGTAAAAAGGATAACCTTTCACCTCTCGTCTCTGCCTCCCGAGTAGCTGGGGTCACAGGAATGAGCCATCATGGCCTTGGGAAGTATCATCAAAAGTCATAAAAAAATCTAATTGAAGTGAGGACCAACCTAAATTAGCAACTAATTAATTACATAAAGATAAGGGTGCTGTTGCAGACCACACAAAATCTCTCTGCCTGGGCCAGGTCACTGGCTTAGAGAGAAGCTTGCAGTCCTTGCCCCTCTCCTGCCAAACACGGGGGGCGCTGCTTAGCCAGACGTGTGTGTTAGGGGCTGTATCTTGCTTTGTTGGGAATCTAGCAAACATGAATAGCCTATTAAAATGAATTGTTCAAACATGAAAACAGTTTACAGATGACCCTTACGTTTAAGAAACGGTTAGAAATAATTGTTTCATTCACTATCATTTTCTAATATTAACATTTTATACTTATTTACCTCATTTTTCTTCAAGGCAACAAGGGCTCTAGACCTTAGTCCCCTGTCCATAGACCCGGCACTGCTTCCTTCTCATTTCTCCTGACAATTGCTTAGCTTCTCATGGTTGGCTTCCTCACCAAATATGAGGGAGTAAAGAAGAAACAGCGGCGTGCAGTCAGCTGGGAAAAAAGATGTGTTCACCTCACCAGTGTAATGTGTTCTTAGTAGCTGTAGAACTTAAATTAGTTAGAATGAAGTGTTCTTTTAATGAAATTTTAGGTAAGAGTCCAAATGTATAGCAAAAAGCATGTAACTTATCTCTACATGACCTGGCATTTCAAGTCTTACAGCATGGTCTTAGGTATCTAATAAAAAGATTGTTATTTTCAGAATTATCATAGTTCCTGACACTTGTAACTACCTTTTAATTTGTGTTTCTGAGAGTTTGTAGGCTGCATATTGTTTTTCAATGCAAATTAAACCACTTTTATTTTGAAAGACATTTTTTTTTTTTTGGTTTTGTGTGTGTGTGTTTCAACCACTATGTTTTGTCTTGAGTTCCTTTCAGTCTTTTTTGTACCCTGAGTTTGCTGTTGTTGTTTGTTTTTGTGTGTTCTCACCACCCTTTTTACCACAAATGCACCCCCCCCCCCCTTCCCCAGGGCAGCAGAGTAAAAAAAACTCAATGCAGCTCTTTAGGCCAAGCTCTAGATTTCAGAGAGCCTATGGACAGTCACAGAATACTTAAAGGATAAACTAGAATAACCACCTAGGAAACTGTCCAGAAATCCTGTGGCATCTTACAGTATCAAGTGTACATACCTTACTACTGGGTCTGAGCAGTTCCTTACTGGCTTACCCTATCTGTCACCTGTCTGGCCCTGATAAGCTAGTCTGTTTCTACTTCTAGTAATCTTTCCGGAAAGAGTCCTATGCTTTATTCAATAAACGGCCCCGGGTGGGCATCCATAGCCCATCTTGATCAGCTCTAGGTGATGTTTACTTCTCGCCTACTTGTGTGACATAAACCCATTGTTTAGTCTTTAACAGGCCTTGTGTGACATAAACCCATTGTTTAGTCTTTAACAGGCGCCCATCGGATAAATTAATGTTAATTATAGAATCAGAGTGGTTCACTCCTGCACTTTACATTAGAATATTGAAAATGTTTAAGTATAACTTACCTATGCTGAACATGTTTTCTCTGGGATCAAAAATTGAGGTATGTAGTTAGAGTGAAAAATAGCGTTTTAGACAATCACAGTCTGGGATGAAGTTTTCTTTTATTGAGCCCAGACCTTCAGCGTTGCTTTTAGCAAGGGTACTTTCTTTCTTTCTTTTTTTTTTTTTTTTTTTTGGGGGGGGGTCCGGTCTTGGGGCCTGAACTCTGGGCCTGGGCACTGTCCCTCAGCTCTTCAGCTCAAGGCTAACGCTCTACCACTTGAGCCACAGCGCCACTTCGGGCTTTTTCCTTTTTGCTTATGTGGTGCTGAGGAATCGAACCCAGGGCCTCAGGCATGCAAGGCAAGTGCTCTACCACTGAGCCACCTTCCCAGCCCCAGCAAGGGTAATTTCAAAGATCTGCCTTACCCATCTTTGTCATTCCATATCTCAACCACTGGTTAAGTGTCACCTAGGAAAACCATGGTTCGCTGAGACTCCTGTATAGGCCGTTCTGTATTGTTTGGGATTTTCCTCATCATATTGAGGATAAGGAACTATTGCAACAATCCCCCAATCTTATAACAGTACATCTGACGTCTACTTCATTTTTGTGTAACAGTTCAATGGAACCCTCGGTTCACCTAAAGATCAGGCTCCATTTTGTGGCTCTACTGGGATCCAAAGCTGCCCAAGGACAGGAGGTGGAGGTGGGGGAGAAATGTGCAATGTCTGGGATCTTACATCAGGGGATGCTGCTGAGCCAGCGGCAAGGCAGGCTGGAGGCTGGGTGTGGCTCTGCACCTTGAGGATCAGACTTGTCTGTGGCACTTAGATTCAGACATAGTTGCTCAGCGCCAGTTACACATAGTATTTTGTATTCAGCTTTAAGAGCAATTCCTTTTGTTTCCATCTTTTACATTTTACCTTGTATGACATTCTTACTGTGATAAAGATGTCTGCTAAAATCATAACTCTAATCAGAAGGAGGGTCTTAGATGAAGTCGGTTTCCAATTGGCTAATTATTTCCATACTTTCCAAAAGCCAAACAGCTGTGCACTGTGGGGCAGGTTTTAGGGAGACCTGAGCAAGGCTAGGGATGGGGCAAGGAAGGAAGTTTCACAGCCCCGAATTATTCGAAGAACTCTCAGATGATCAGATTGCCACCAGGAATCTGAAATCTGACCAGTGTTTAGGGTTTGATTATAAGTATTTGGAATAGACATTCTGTTGCTATCAATTTTTTTCCATTTCCTGGAATTCAGCTCAATACATACTTTATATGGTCAGAGGTACAAAGGCATTGCTCTTGTTATCAGTTCTTTAAACCCTCTTCAGCCTTCCAGAGGCAAAGGTGACTCACAGTGGCCTCTCCTGGCACTGCCTGAGGGGATTTGCTCCTGGCTGGCTCCCACCTCTGCTCCCACTGGGCGTGAACCTGCAGAAGCCAGGGTGGCCATTCTCCTGCCCAGAGATAGAGCTCCCCCAGGAAAGCCACTGGGAGAATCCAGTGGTCTACATGATTGTCTTTAAAGAAATTCTTCTGCCATCTAGCTCCTTGACCACTGTCCAGGCTTTATATCAGGATTTCGTTCATTCTAAGATGCATCCCCCCACCACGTTTTGATTTATCTGACATTAGATTGTATCTTGAGGCCACTAGAGTCAACGGTAGCATTTTTCAGTAGTTCCTAAAGTAATAACATACCCTACTGCTGATGGACTCTTGATTAGACTTATTACGGTGTTACTTTAGTATATGACATGGACTTGTTTTGGATCTTTAGCCATATTAATGGGTTAGCAGTGATTTATATTCAACTTAACCCCCCACCCCCAATTCAACATGTTATTTATGTTAACAATTATTCTTCATCCTGTATCCATAACATACTTAAAGAATCATTATGCATTTGTTATAACCAAAGTAGCTTACCTGTGTGCCTGACCATGTCCATGACCTTCATGTATATTAACTAATTTAAACTGTATGACCACCTTATAACTATTGTCTCAATTCACAAATACAAAACTGAGAAACAGAGATGTTAGTGGTTACTCAGTGTCACACAGCAACTAAATGACAGAGACAGGGTTCAAACCCAGTGTGTGATTTCATAATGCCCGCTCCTGCAGTGAGTGGTTTTCAGTCTTTACTGGAAGGGGTCAGTTGTTTCTTACAGTTTGCTAAGATAGTTTACTTTTAGCTTCATTTGTATGCCGTCATCATCATTAACATTATCTACTTGTTTTAACATGTGATTTGGGGGCTCTTGAAGGGCTGTTTTATTTTTAAAATTTTTGTTATCGTTAGTTATACAAAGGAGTTCCAATTCAACATGTCAGTTTATGAATTCAGTGCCTCTTGATCAATGGTTTTCTTTTATCGCTCTCTCCATCTCTTCCAACCCACCCATCCACTCAAGTCAGCTGGCTTCAAAGGGCTATTTTAGAAAGGTAAGTTTTTACTAAAACTTAGAGCCATGTGCATTATATTTATAGAGAAAAAGTCTTGAATGATAAGTTTATGAAAAACAGCCATATGAATTATATTTATAGAGAAAAAAGTTGATATTTTTAATATTGAATGTCCCTTTCCCCACAAATTATTTTTGGACACTTAATGTTTGATTCAAATTATTGACTTTACGTTTAATATCCTTAATCCCATTATTATCATGGATTAGACCAATACATCGAAGTTTATACAAGATGCATTCATGTTATTCGCAGTCTACTGTTATCTGGTTTCATATTTGCCCTTTTGTGTCTGCTGTTAGCATTCTGTGTTAAAATATAATTCTAAGTGCCACTGTGTGTTTTCTTCATAATTTAATATTGAATAATAATGCTTAATAAATATTAATAGGTAAATAACATATCTACTTTAAAATCATTATTGCAATAGAGTTGTTTTTTTTTTAATGACTGTGGCTGCTGTCTCCTAAGGGAAGGGAAATAAAAGGCAAAACTGAGACCCTGTTCTGTCTAAGGCTAATCACCAAAGCTGGGAAAGGAGCAGATGTATCAGGGATGGTGGATTGATATGGTCCCGTGACATTTCAGTCTCTTGTAACTGAACTGGGAGTTGTAGACTTTTGACTTTAGGCCCAGACTCCTGGGGCTCCACATCAGATCTGACCACTTGCCCGTGTACACCACGTAAAGAGATATGGTGGTGGTGACAAGCAGAGAGGAGGTCATTATTAAGGAGGTTTGTCATGTGGCCTGGCCTTAGCCCTCCAGCCTGTTTCCAGCCACCTTCAAGATGCAGGTAGGAGCTTTTGATTTAGACAAGGAATTAGATCTGGGGGGGAGGGGCTAAGGGTGTAGAGAGTTAAATAAATAGTCCCAGCCACAGGGGGTCAGGGTGGCCATGTTGTCAGTCCTTGTTGGGGGTGGGAGGCGGTTCTGGAGACATGTCCTCTGTCCTGGGAGGCTCTGATGCCCCTTTCCCCCCATCTCTCCTTGTGAGCATGTTGTCCATAAATCCTGTCCCTCCTGAGAGAGTGGCTTACGGCAGAGGCACACAGAATGGAGGCAGGGAGGCCACACTTGAAACCTACTTTTTAGTTAATTCGGGAGCCCATGTAGGGAGTCAGCACAGCAGCATTTAGACAGCCCTTAGGTTGCCCTCTGTCTAATAATCCGAGTGCTCACCACCAGTTACGTGTGACGAAAGGGACGTCACATGGTGAACATCTAAATCCTAACCTCCCTGCAAGCTCAACGTTGTGATGAGCCCTAGTTTACCAGTGAGGGCTCTGAGATCATGAACGTTAGAACCGACCTGACCCTAACATCAACAGAGCAACCCCCGACCCCACTGCCTGCCCGCTGCGCGCTGCCCTGCCCGCTGCCCTGGCCGCTGCGCGCTGCCCTGGCGTTCTGACTGAACCAGCAGCCCTGAGGCTCACACCCCAGTACCCCCAGGACTGCAGCTTCACAGCACGCTGCTGGGAGGCAGGCCAGCTTCTGTTTGCCAGGTTCTGGGAGGGAGGACAGGGGTGAACACACCGCAGAGTCACTGCTGGCTAGGCCCCCTAGGATCCCAGACAGCCTCAGGCCTGGCAGACCAGGTCCTGGTCCAGGTGTGGATCTGCAGGACATTGGGGACTCATTGGCTCTTCAATCTGCCTGTGTCCCAACACTGTCTGCCCCTTGCCAATGGGAGTCTGCACTGAGCCCTGCCCGCTGCGGTAAACATAACTAGTGTGAATATATTTAAACTGGTCTCCGTGTGTATTTAAAGTTTACACTACCAAATGGCTGGTTTTGAGTCCGCAGATTTCGTATTTGACAAGCGGCCAGACTCAGAAATTAAAGCAGCCCAGGAAGTATAGCTAAAGAATCTGTGCAGCCAGTTCTCCCCGGCTTTTCTATGGGTAAAGCTGCTGTATTAGGGAAGCGCAAGACCCCTCCACACCTGCCTCCTAGGTATAAAGATGATCCATGTCAGCGCTGTGAGCGCTGAGAGCAGGTAGAGACAGAAAACCAAAGGTCAAGTCTGACAAATGAAAGTCCTGAAACTCACTCCTTTGAATCTGTGCTTGGGGTAACCTTACCCCAAGACCTGACTCACCGTGTTCTGGTGATAGAGCCACTCACGTCTCACTGATATTTGGGGCTCCTAGAGTCAGGAGCATGTTCATTCCCTGCCCAGAAAACAGGAAACACCCAAGGCAAAACCCCACCATTTTTTGGTTTCCCTGCTCCTACCTCCTAGAAGGAAGTGCTTTCCCTTACCTCCTTTTTTTCTGTCTCCTTACTTTATCCTGGCTTACTAGAATAAACCCTTGCTAAACTTCTGTTTGTCAATTTCTTCTTTTGTGACACCCTTGAGGTTTGTTGTTTTTTTGTCAGAGATATCAAGTTCCTGTGACTTTCCTGGAAACAGGGCAGTTGAAGAACGTTTCCTCTCCTTCCTTATGAGCAAGTTCCTCTTTGGGTTGTACACTTCTGCTGTAACAATGCCATTGCTGCTGGGGAGTTCAGTGGTCAGCACACAGCCGCCGAAAGTCACAGAGCTGAATAGTATGGTCTCAGCAGGAGCCTGGCTCTGTCATCGACTTATTAAAAGATTGTGTACTTGTTGGCTTCATATTCTTCACCTGTTAAACATTAAAATGATGCTGGCCACTGGTCGCTCATGCCTGTAATCCCAGGAGACTAACATCTGAGAATCATGGTTGGAAGATAGCCAGGACAGGAAAGTCCATGAGATGCTTCTCTCCCTGTAACTTCTAAAAAGCTGAATGTAGATGTGTGGCTCCAGCAGTGAGCGCCAGCCTTGAGCGCAAAGCTGAGGGACAGCATCAGGCCTCAGTCCAGTCTCCAGGAGTGGCAATAACTAAATAAAATGAAAGCAAAATTAAAAATAAAATTGAAGCTGGTGGGTGTGAGTCAGCAGTAGAGCACCTGCCTAGCGGGTGAGGCCCTGAGTTCAAATCCCAGCACTGCCAAATAAATAGTAAATAAAAATTAAAATGTTGAAGGAAGTTGATGATTCCTCAGTGCTCATGATGATGTTCAAACAACTGGATCCACATGTCCCCCAACAAACGGCTTACTTAGCACTGAACTGTTACATAAACACAAGCTCAAAAGTGACCATAGATCTACATGTAAATGTCTCTAAAGGGGGAAAAAAATACATCCATATGACTTTGAATTTGGTGTTATTCTACACACAAGACTAAAAGTACACTCCATAAAACAAGCTTACCTTGGGAATGCTGAGCAAAAAAGAAAGCAGATACAGCAAGGGAGAAGCCCAGCATCAGAGATTCACCCCTGTAATCCAGGCTACTCAGGAGGCTGAGACCTGAGGATCAAGGTTCAAGGCCAGCTCAGACAGGAAAGTCTATGAGTCTCTTATCTCCAGTTAACCACCCAAAAAGCTGGGAATGGAGCTGTGGTTCAAGTGAGAGAATGCCAGTCTTGAGCAAAAACTAAAAGATCTCAGGGTAGCACTGAGGCTCTGAGTTCAAGTCCCAGGACTGGTATACACAAACACATAAAAATCCCTCAACCCAGGAAGTATGCCCCCATGCAGCTATTTTGTGAACTTGGCACTGGCTGAAGGAAAGCTTGAATATCCTCTGCACCAAATTATCAGATTACTAAATACATTGCAATCAGCTGAAAAACAGCTCTCAAACCTTTTAGGTAAATGTAATGAATCCTGTCAAGACTGTTTTTGTCTAGCCTTCAGAAGTAGAAGAGTTCTTACCTTTGCAATATAGAGGTATAACGTTCTTTCAAGAGACCTACACATTCTTATTCCACACTGTAACATATGAAGTACAGAATCCAGGTTCTGAGTATTTTCAGCATGTTGCAACTTGTTCTAGCATGCAGCAGCACTAATCTTAACTGTGTCTAAATTAGTCTACTCCCAGCTGCCTTAAAAAGTAGAAGAAAGCAGCCTGGGACTAGTGACTCATGCCTGTAGTCCTAGCTACTGAGGAAGCTGAGATCTGTGAGTTGTGGCTCAAGTGGTAGAGCACTAACCTCCAGTGGAAAAAGCTAAAGGATAGCACCCAGGGTCTGAGTTCAAGCCCCAATAGCACACACAAAGAAGTTTTTTCTTCACCATAAATTCGACTGACAAGTGGAGAAATCAGAAGCTTAGCATTTGTTCTGGACAAAAATAGCATGGGTTTGAGGAAAACAGTAATTGGGGATGAAAGGTGGTGTTTTCTCTGTGACCCAGAAACAATGTGTCAAAGTTTGCACTGGAAAATTACAACATTCCCCAGATCCGGAAAAAGTGCACATGTCAAAATCACAAATAAGAGCGTGTTTGCTTGTTCTTCTAACATCTGTGGGACTGTCCAAACCAGGAGGTCACCAAGTCCCTCCACGTCCTGGGGAAAGATGTCACACTCTGGGAGCTGCTAGCCCTACCACTCTGGCTGTGGAAAGAGATGTGCTTTCAGAAACAGTTTCTGGCCAAAATCTGTTACCAGGTTTAGCACAAATGTCAACCTTTCTCTTGGGATGGCCTGTGGAAGTTTGGGTCCTGTGAAGATGGGGGTGGAGCTATTCAATAAAGGCATACTCCAGCCAAATAAGTTCTGTTGTTACATAACTGATTAGGACTTTTGGTGTAAAGAGAAAATGTGATTCAATATCTTAAAAACCTACCCCTACCTGACCTTTTTCTCCCAGAGCAACATGTAGGACAGTATTCCGCTGACATTCTTAAAAGGCCTTGCTTAAATATGTCTTCTCCGCCATTTCCATAAATCAAGCCTACCACTGAGTGCAGTTAAAAAAACTCTGATGTTGCTGTTTAAATAAATTCTGAACGAGGAGCACCTGAACTTCTTCTGAGTATGAGATGCCCAGGTGGACAAGTTTGGGTCACAGTTACTGCCCATCCCTTAGGACAGGAGAATGAGCATGCATCTTTTTCCATCCAAACATAGGTATCAACCTTCAAGTGCATAGGTAAAATGGGTCACTTCATGTGGGCCTTTCCTGGGAAGCTAGCTACCAGAGGATTTACTCAAGCAAGACTAAAACAAGAAAGGAGAAGACACATGGTCCAGGAAACAGGGTTCCAAAGAGAAGTGAGTCAAGTCTGTCAAGATTATAGCAAAGGCTCACTTCATATCAATAGCCATGCACCAAAAACAAGTCTCCCTGGGCGAAAGGAAAGAAGCTGAGAAGTTTTGAGTGTATGTCAAATAGATAAACAATAGACATATTGGAAAGTTGAGGAAAATAGGTTATAGAAAAAAAACAGAAAAGGTAAAAGCTTTAGAAAAACAACATATATGCAAGAAAAGAGGCATTGTGTTGGTTTTTTTTTTCTTTTGGGGGGATCCGGTTGTGGGGCCTGAACTCTGGGCCTGGGCACTGTCCCTCAGCTCTTCAGCTCAAGGCTTGCGCTCTACCACTTGAGCCACAGCACCACTTCCGGCTTTTTTCTTTTTGCTTATGTGGTGCCAAGGAATCGAACCCAGGGCCTCAGGCATGCAAGGCAAGCGCTCTACCACTGAGCCACCTTCCCAGCCCTGTGTTGATTTTCTAGTTTAGTATAGAGTTGGTTTTTTTTCCTCCTGTTTGTTTGTTTTGCCAGTCCTGTGGCTTGAACTCGGCTTGGGCACTAAACCTTAGCTTTTTTTTTTTTTTTTTTCCTCAAGGCTAGAGCTCTACCACAGCTTCTCTTCTGGCTTACTGGTAGTTTGTTAGAAGTAACGTCTCATGGGCTTTCCTGCCCTAGCTGGCTTTGAACTGTGATACTCAGATCTCAGCTTTCTGGATAGATGTGCCCCATGGATGCCTGGCGTAATATAGTTTTGATAATTAAATATCAACAGATGACTTGTGATTACAGCTGTGCGTGGGAAGAAACGCAAGAGGACGAAGATGGAGCTACACGATGGGAAGGAAGGACCACGTTCTCTATTGTGGTAGCAGGCACCACAGCACTCAACGGAGAAGGAGCAGAAGGAGCAGTGGGCCCAGGGAAGGGCTGACACAGGCAGGGGCTGGGCCAAGGCCTTCTTCTGTCGTCTGGACGTCAGAATGTTCGTGTCTCACTGCATATGAAAACAAAAAGTGATGAACCCAGAGCCACCCTGGCGTCTTTTCTCCTGCTCTGACCACGCTGCTGAGGCTGCCGCTGTCAGCACGAGCCAGGGAGGACGGCCAGCACGACGGGGCGCCCCCCAGGCTCGAGCGCTGCCCGGAGCAATTGGGCAGCAAGCCTCCCCCGCACGCACACCTTTCAAGCTCCATCCGGGCTCCACGATCCCGAACCCAACTTGCTGTGGGAACGATTGGCTGAGCCTCAGCCAATCACAGGCGTCCAGCTCTGGCCCGTATCAAATAAAACTGACAGGAGCTGCAGCCAATCAGGCGGCCTCGGAACCTGCTTCCGGGAGCTGTATCCAATCAGGCAAGCTCGGCATTGACTTCCGGTTCTCTACCTCACTGTCTGTTCCCTGGCTGTAACTACTACCTGTCCACGTGGTGGGGCGGGACGTTCTGGAACATTCTTTGTTCTGTTGGGCGCCTGCCTTCTGGCGTGGTAGACGAGGTTCCTTTGGATCCGCAGCTCACTTGGGTACAGTTTGGCGGGTCCTGGGCCGGGTCTTCCGAGAGCCGGTGCGCAGGCGCAGTGAGGCCCGAGCCTGGCTGGCCTCCTCGGGCTGGGCCTGGCGTGGCGCCCGCTGCGCCTCTGGCCGGAGATCCCACGGTCCCGGGTCCCGCGTCTGCCTGGGTCTGGGGCGAAACCTGGGGCCTGTCCCCCGGGTCGACGGTCAAGCTCCCCACACCCCTCCGGGGAGCCCCGGGAGCCCGCGCTGGGGCCCTGAGAAGGGAGCGGGTTTGGAAGTGCGATGGCGGTGCTCACGCCCCATTTCCCCGGCCTCCCTCTCCCCAGCCTCCCTCTCCCCAGCCTCCCTCTCCCCAGCCTCCCTCTCCACGGCCCCTCTCTTCTCCCCAGTCCCCCTCTCCTCTCCCCAGGCCCCCTCTCCCCGGCCCCCTCTCCTCTCCCCTGTCCCCCTCTCCTCTTCCCAGGCCGCCTCTCCTCTCCCCAGTCCCCCTCTCCTCTCCCCAGTCCCCCTCTCCTCTCCCCAGTCCCCCTCTCCTCTCCCCAGGCCGCCTCTCCTCTCCCCAGTCCCCCTCTCCTCTCCCCAGTCCCCCTCTCCTCTCCCCAGTCCCCCTCTCCTCTCCCCAGTCCCCCTCTCCTCTCCCCAGTCCCCCTCTCCTCTCCCCAGTCCCCCTCTCCTCTCCCCAGTCCCCCTCTCCTCTCCCCAGTCCCCCTCTCCTCTCCCCAGTCCCCCTCTCCTCTCCCCAGTCCCCCTCTCCTCTCCCCAGGCCGCCTCTCCTCTCCCCAGTCCCCCTCTCCTCTCCCCAGTCCCCCTCTCCTCTCCCCAGTCCCCCTCTCCTCTCCCCAGTCCCCCTCTCCTCTCCCAGCCCCCCTCTCCTCTCCCCAGCCCCCCTCTCCTCTCCCCAGTCCCCCTCTCCTCTCCCCAGTCCCCCTCTCCTCTCCCAGCCCCCCTCTCCTCTCCCCAGTCCCCCTCTCCTCTCCCCAGTCCCCCTCTCCTCTCCCAGTCCCCCTCTCCTCTCCCCAGGCCGCCTCTCCCCAGTCCCCCTCTCCTCTCCCAGTCCCCCTCTCCTCTCCCAGTCCCCCTCTCCTCTCCCCAGTCCCCCTCTCCTCTCCCAGTCCCCCTCTCCTCTCCCCAGTCCCCCTCTCCTCTCCCAAGTCCCCCTCTCCTCTCCCAGTCCCCCTCTCCTCTCCCCAGTCCCCCTCTCCTCTCCCCAGCCCCCCTCTCCTCTCCCCAGTCCCCCTCTCCTCTCCCAGTCCCCCTCTCCTCTCCCAGTCCCCCTCTCCTCTCCCCAGTCCCCCTCTCCTCTCCCCAGTCCCCCTCTCCTCTCCCCAGTCCCCCTCTCCTCTCCCAGTCCCCCTCTCCTCTCTCCAGGCCGCCTCTCCCCAGTCCCCTCTCCTCTCCCAGTCCCCCTCTCCTCTCCCAGTCCCCCTCTCCTCTCCCAGTCCCCCTCTCCTCTCCCAGTCCCCCTCTCCTCTCCCAGTCCCCCTCTCCTCTTCCCAGGCCGCCTCTCCCCAGGCCCCCTCTCCTCTCCCCAGTCCCCCTCTCCTCTCCCCAGCCCCCCTCTCCTCTCCCCAGGCCGCCTCTCCCCAGTCCCCCTCTCCTCTCCCAGTCCCCCTCTCATCTCCCAGTCCCCCTCTCCTCTCCCAGTCCCCCTCTCCTCTCCCCAGTCCCCCTCTCCTCTCCCCAGTCCCCCTCTCCTCTCTCCAGTCCCCCTCTCCTCTCCCAGTCCCCCTCTCATCTCCCAGTCCCCCTCTCCTCTCCCAGTCCCCCTCTCCTCTCCCAGTCCCCCTCTCCTCTTCCCAGGCCGCCTCTCCCCAGGCCCCCTCTCCTCTCCCCAGCCCCCTCTCCACGGCCCCCTCTCCCCAGGCCCCCTCTCCTCTCCCCAGTCCCCCTCTCCTCTCCCAGTCCCCCTCTCCTCTCCCAGTCCCCCTCTCCTCTCCCCAGCCCGCCCCTCCCCAGCCCGCGCCTGCTGGCAGCGCCAGCGCTGGGCCCTGTCCACAGACACCGAGGTCCGCGCCCGAGGCGTTGCAGCAGGGGTTCGCAAGGCTTGTTTGCTCAGAGCTTGTGATTGATTCGTTCTTCCTGCATGCATGGGTAAGTGCTGTCTCCAGAGCGATCACAGGCGTGCGCGCCAGGGTCACCTCCCTTAGCTGAATGGAGACAGAAAGGATTTTGTTGTCAGTCGTGGGCCTTGAACTCTGGGCCTGGGTGCTGTCCCTCAGCTCTGCAGCTCAAGGTGAGCGCTCTACCGCTTGAGTCACAGCGCCACTTCCGGTTTTGTAGTGGTTTATTGGAGATGAGAGTCTCATGGGCTTTCCTCTCCGGGCTGGCTTTGAACCGCGATCCACCAGCGCACAGCAGAAAGGCTTCTTTTTTTTTTTTTTAAATGACAAAAATGTAATCCTTGATTTGGTTGGCTTACTTCACAATAAAGATAACCAATGAGTTTTACAATACTCCAAGCCCTTTATGTCTACTTTGGGCAAGATGTATTTAAAGCGCACAGTGTAAAAAAAAAACAAACTATCAAAAATGTTATTTTGGCCGGGTGCTGGTGGCTCACGCCTGTCATCCTAGCTATGCAGGAGGCTGAGGTCTGAGGATCGTGGTTCAGAGCCAGTTGGGGCAGGAAAGTCTGAGACTCTTACCTCCAGTCAGCCACCAGAAAACTGGAAGTGGTGCTATGGCTCAAAGTGGTAGAGTGCTAGGTTTGGGCAAAAGAGTACAGGGACAGTGGCATAAGTTCAAGATCTATGACTGACAAAAAAAAAAAGAAAAAGTTTCTGTTTTAAGTATGGGTTATCATGGCAGTGAGTGGCACTGATATGGAACATGCATTTAAGATACAATTATTTTTCATGATAATTTGCAAACATTCAAACTGATAACTTAAATGGCAAGAAAAATGTGTGAGCATTTATGTTCTTTCAAAATACATTAAGAGGGTTATGGAAAAACTTTGCAGACTACAATTCTAAGTGTTTGATCTCCTTTCAGACCAGGTTCAGATTATCCGCTGTTGTGTAAAAACTTGTCCTCAGGTGAAATGTCATGAAACAATTACGCATTATAATACAGCTGTTGACTGTCAGTACTCTGTCCTGCAGCTCAGGCCTTGGAGGTTGGCTGTTGACTGTCAGTACTCTGTCCTGCAGCTCAGGCCTTGGAGGTTGGCCGCGCTGGCCCACCTGTCCTTACTCAGGGTCTGTCTTGTAGCTGTGGTTGGATGGAGGCTGGGGTTGGAGTCTTCTCCATGGCATCCACCTGCCCTCATAGTACTCGCCCACAGTGGCAACCCCAGCCCAGAAGTTTGCTCTGCAGCTTGGGCTTCCTCACAAAATGGCAGCCACATGCCAATTGTGAAGGTCCTGAGAAAGACAACCAGGTGGAAGTTGTCTTACATTTTATTGTATTTCTACTACTGGTGCTTTAACACTTTTAAGTCGGGTGGGGGGAAGGTAGGGGTTGTAGTAAAAGGCACCACCCCACCCTCTTGTGCGAGTGTCAGAATTCTAAAAGAAGCCCAGAAGATCAGAAATACTTTCGCAGCCATTTTTCCCCCCATTTGTTTTTGGTTTTGTGCCTTTCCTGAGGTTTGAATTCAGGGCCTGGGTGTTGTCCTATGCTTATTTTGCTCAAGGCTAGTGCTCTACCATTTGAGCCACATTCCCACTTCTGGCTTTTTAGTGGTTAATTGAAGAGTCTCTTCAGTGTGTCTGCTTGGGATGGCTTTGAACCAACCATCCTCAGGTATCAGCCTCAGCCTCAGTAGCTAGGATGCCAGGCGCGAACCACCAATGCTGGGCTTTTGTAGCCATTTTGGAAAAACACAAACTACCACAGAGCACTTCAGAGAGAAGAAAGACAAATACTCTTCTGGGAGCTAATTCCATTATTCAGAGAACAAGTAGAAAAAAAGAAAGAAAGGAAAACCCCGTACTACATTCTGGCTGTGTCGCAGAGTGGTTTTTTAAGAACTATTAATCTGGGGCAGGGGAGCGGTGTACCCGTCACATGATAGA
Organism: Dipodomys spectabilis; assembly: GCF_019054845.1. Taxonomy (NCBI): domain Eukaryota; kingdom Metazoa; phylum Chordata; class Mammalia; order Rodentia; family Heteromyidae; genus Dipodomys; species Dipodomys spectabilis. The sequence goes on along the minus strand of NW_024870743.1, from coordinate 3,757,671 downwards.
AGCTAAAGGATTCCTTTGCTTTGTTTCTGGGGAGATTAGGAGCCAGTTAGTGTGAGCACTGAGAGACAGGGCAGGGGCAGGCCGGGAAGCCACTGCGAGCTCCTGGGCCTCCTCTGCCTTTGGGACCTTTGGGACCTGCCGTAGAGCCACTGGAGGTAGGTAGGCCGGGAAGCTGGGGGTGGGGAGGGATTTGAGATCAACACCATGGCCTTCAGCATTCCTTTCGCATCTGATCGCCCCCTCCCCCTGCGATTTTTACTTAGTTGGAAATGTCAGTTAAAATTCACACTCTTGCTATAGTGAAAGGGATGTAAAAAATAGAAATGGCTTTCTTTTCAGACACTGTCACCGTAGTGCTCTTGCATATGGCTTCCAGTATGATTTTTTTTTCCTTCCATTGCGCTGATGATTTGGCTATGGGATCTCAGAAAACTTGAGCTCTTGCCTAAAACTGAGAGTATAAAGGCCTGACAGAGAAAACGTTGAAATGTATAAAATCTTCAATATATGCTATTTTTGGATTGCATATCAACATAAAAATGGATTCAATCCCTTGTTTTTATCTAGTTACAGAAAAGTTACACCTTCCTCTGTGTCGGTGTGTAGAAATGGACCAGAATGACTTCAGCTAGTCACTCTGCCTTGAAAGATGTCACCTCAGCGGGCTCACGCCTGTAATCCTACCTACTCAGGAGGATGGGATTTGAGGATTGAAGTTCAAAGCTAGCAGGGCATGAAAGCCCGTGAGACTTTTATGTCTAATCACAGAGAAAGCTGGAAGTGGCGCTGTGGCTCAAGTGGTAGAGTGCTGGCCTTGAGCAAAGAGAGCTCGGGACAGTGCCTAGGCTCAAAGTCCAAGCCCCAAGACTGGCAAAAAAAAAAAAAAGTAAAAAAAGATGTCCCCTTAAAATATGAGCTTGATGGACACAGTTGACTTAGTATCCATTTCCAGTAGTCACAGGAGAGCTGTGTCCATACTGAGCAGAAAGAGCTGTTGGATATTATTCTTGGCTATTATACGCAGGGACTTACCTTGCTACTTCCTTTAGTATTGCAATGGTCATTTCAAGTCCAAAACATTGAATTGTAGGAATATGAGTATATGCGCATGTATATTGTTTATGTATGCCCATGTGACAGCGGCGGGGGTAATTTAGTCATATCTGAAAGACTCACAGTTCATACATTTGTATCCAAGTTACATTATATACTATGAAATACGGCACATGCATCTTTCAGGTAGGCTGAGATGATCCTTCCCACTGCAGAAGTGGGAACATTGGTGTGTCATTATCCACTCCTGCTTTGGCTCTGCTGAAAGTCAGATAGCTCAATCCGTAGAGAAGAATATTTGGGGAAAAATAAATGTCCTAGTGAGTTATGGTGGTCCATAAAGTATGACTATCTAATGTGCCCTTTCCTGGGGTTAACAAACAAGTTAATTGTGCTTTAATGAATAAGTTTGAACTATCTTGGCTATCGCTACATAAGACTCGTGGAAGCCGGTGGCACGCGGACAGTCCAGCAGCTGGAAGAGATGCCAGCGCCGTTCCTAAATTGAGAGTGTTAGTGGCAAAGCAAGATAAGCCTGGAGGAGTTACGTGGCCAAAATTATCCCTGCCATTTCCACCAAATGTTTCCACCGAGCATTGCGGGCGTTGTGTGCGGTGGGAAGTTAGCCTTTTCAGAAGCAGCTCGGCGGCGGCTGTGCCGTGCACGGTGCCTGCGGGGAGCTGGGGTCTCTACCCGGCCTCTTCTCCCCAGGGACGGGACGCCTGGTTCCGTACAGCCCGCTGCCTGTCTTCCTGTCCCCTGGCCGGCCTGTGCGTCTGTGCGTCTGACTGACAGCGAAGACAGAGGACCAGAAACAAAGTGGAGAATGGTACTGCAAGAGATGCTTAAACACTGAAAGAGTGTGCTTGGAAAAGGTTAGAATTTTGAGAAACACATTCTTTCTGGGCTCCCAGATAACAATAGAAATGTGAGTGAAATGTTCAACTTTAGCTTTCAGTGCAATATAGTAAATTACAGTTTCTAAAATCCTAAGAGAAACAATCCAAATAAAATATAAAAACAAATTAGCTTCCTGTGCTGAGTTCCTGCAAAAAAAAAAAAAAAACTCTCCTGGTTAATCCCCCAATCTGCCCGCAGAGCTGCTGGGAGCTACAATTGGCCTTTTCAGCTTCTCCCTCACAGACTCTACCATATTGTTCAGTGTGCCGGGTGGGGTGGTGTCTGCCTATAATCCCAACACTCAGGAGATCAAGGCAGGATCATTGTAAGTTCCAGTCTAGGCCAGCCTGGGTTACATATGAAGATCAGTCTCCACTGACAGCCTGCCCTCCTGTGCACTAAGATGAGGCCCTACAGCCTGCCCTCCTGGTCACTAAGATCAAGCTCCACAGCTTGCCCGCTGTACATGTGATGAACACTATTCCATTCGCTTCTTTGGATTTTTTTTTTTTGGGGGGGGTTCCGGTCGTGGGGCCTGAACTCTGGGCCTGGGCGCTGTCCCCCAGCTCTTCAGCTCAAGGCTAGCGCTCTACCACTTGAGCCTCAGCACCACTTCTGGCTTGTTTCTTTTTGCTTATGTGGTACTGAGGAATCGAACCCAGGGCCTCAGGCATGCAAGGCAAGCACTCTACCACGGAGCCATCTTCCCAGCTTCTTT